>NC_090215.1:17137032-17737032 GCF_033026475.1 Channa argus | reverse complement strand
CAGTGTCTGTTTATTGTATAAACCTGGGCTTTTAATCACAAATGTCCTTGCGAGGCCGACGAAAAAGCAGCAAAGAAAGGTTATTTATTGGTGAAACGTGTTTTTGCTAATAATATTTGATGCACGAATGAACCATAAAATCCCCACAGTGCCTAAAACAATCCTTCAGCATTCCTGAGGTAGCTTATGCTGAATATTAGACAATATAAATTTATTGCAGCGTATTCAAAGCGCGGACTTGTCGATGCACTAACTGCACATGATATGGTTACTCGAACATTAAATTTGTCCACTGCTTTTGAAGTTCATAATTGTTTGTTTTGCTGTTTGCTGGCTGGTGTGCAAGTTCCACTGGTACCTTAAGGGTGTTGTTGTTCAGTGTGTGTGTGTGTGTGTGTGTGTGTGTGTGTGGCTGATGAAAGCAAAACAAACAAACAGCTAATCCTGTATGATAATAGAGCACTGAGAAGAAACATAAACATTATTAAGGAATTATTTTGACATGCATGTTTAAAGAGATGAGGTCTCCAGATGGTTAGCACACAAAAAAAAAACATTTAATTATGTGGGTTGAGACTGGTGTGCAGTGTCCTAATGTGGCCAGGAGACAGAATGACCCTTAATTAGACAAAGACAGGAGAGAGGAGGAGGAGGAGGAGGAGGAGGAGGAGGAGGAGGGGAAGGATTAACGCACTCGTCACGTACTAAGCTGCATTGTTGTTGGGTTTTTTTTTTCCCTCTCCTTCCTTTGCTTGATTAAAAACTCTGGACATTAGCGAGCAGCAAATGAGCACATCCAATGCTGGGAATTGCCGACACTCTACTTCATCGATAATTGCTTTCATCACACACACACACAAAAAAAAATTAAATAAATAAAAGTGGAGTTTGGAAAGTTGACGTTTCATGATAAGATCAGCGATAAAACGTGCTCACATCAGTGGAATTCTACGTAATAAAAGCAGCTGTGTGTTACGAAATATGCAAGGTCAAACGTAACAGACGGATGGAAATGTTATATGCACTTTTTACCAATACTCTCACATAAAGGACAGTGAAGAGTGACTTCTGGGAATAAGTGAAGCGGCCAGTCTATCAAGAACATTTTTAATCCCCTTGAGGTATCCCATAATCCCCAATGACACCTTTCTGGGAGGCTGATGCATTTGGGAAATGACAGCTTTGTGCATGAGTGAGACGCAAATGCTGGGTGGGGGACAGGGCTTGTCCAGATGTGAGACAGGAGACAACCCTCTCCCCATGGGAGGTGTGAATGTCTTGGTGTCACTCATCTCAATGTGTGGTGCTTTGAAGTAGTCAGACAGGTTACAGACTGGATGGTAATTTTTAGGAGATGATGCAAATCCCCAAACTCTGAATATGAACTGTAGTGAACTGTCTGTAGTAACTTAGTTGGGGGACAGAGTGCAGCTTCAAAAAGGAACTAACAGATCCTTGGCTACAACTGCTCGAATGTAAGCATCCTCGAGAACCTGGCTGTTGGTAAAATAGACAGTAAATTATTTGACAGAGTGGCTACTTCAGCTCAGACCAGGAGGAATAACTTTTTGTCTCATCCTGGGCTCATTTGCAGAGCAAAGTAGCAAGAAAGGTGCCTAAATGTTTTATTATTATTTTCATAAATCTAAAAATGGATCGGACTGTGACAGAATCAGGTAACTTGTCTGGTCATATATACAGTAGTTAGTGGGAAGAAGGTTTTTTTCTTTTCTTTTTTTAACATAAAACTGTTTTTCGCCCAAGCCTTGAAATGTAAGAACCCTCCATACTGATTGGAACAAGCTCTAGGTTAAACTACGGGAGGGATATGTGAAATGGACACCGATCAGGCAAAACATTATGACCACCTGGACAATCTAATGCAATCCAATACAGTGGCTCTGCCTCGAATTCTACTTTTACAAGGTTATAATTTCTCAAGTTCTTATGCTGAATCTATCAGAAAGGTGATAATTGTACTATGCGTTTATTATCGAGGTCAAAGTGGGTCTTAATGGAGTGGATTATAAGAAGAGGTGGTTCTAATGTTTTGGCCACAGTATTTAGCTTTAATGAGGTGGATCTTCGGCATATTACTTATTTGAAAATGAATGATTCTAACAAGATTAGGGTCATATTAGTTTGTGCACCTGCACAAAAGTGAGATCCATCTTTTGTGTTACCGTCTCTTTCTTCATTAATGCTGGAATATATATAAAATGCTGCAGTTTTTAGAATTCAACACTGCATCCACAGCGCTCACACGTGCAGCGTGGACACAGTCAATTAGAAGCTAATTCAACTAAAATAAAAAGAGCAGGATACATGAACAGTTCAGTTCTGTAAAACAACTAACCCTTGTCTCTCCTGGACCTTGTAGACGAGATGACAGATGATGTAGGTCCATCGCTGAAAAAATGAGAGCTGTGCACATGTTCTTTTTGTATTGAGCAGCTAAAAACGTGTTGTCCTGGGACTTAATTTGCGATACTTGACGTTGCACAACCTGCAATGTGGCAGTTGAACGTGTCCACATCACGATGACAAATAGTGTAACTCGTGCAGCCCAAATTTAGAAAAACAAAACAAGACATTTTAGAGTCAGAGTTGCATTATTTCTCTGCATTGCTGGAAAGAGAACGATGGCAAATTATACAGAAAACATGTTGCTGAAAATGTCTGTTGTTGCTACCTTCCCCTAGAGCTCCATCCCCTCCATCTCAAAATGAGGTGGAGCACAGCACAGTTAGGTGCTGTACAACAAAAACAATTAGCAGAAAGATGCTGAAAAGCGTCACAGAATGAACACAATGACTGCAAAACTTCATAGCTGAAACTCCGAGCTATTAATTATTACTCATTTCACCAACAAACACGTACATTTAAGAGAATTTGAATTGGCCCATCGCCATCTGGTCAGGGATAGAAATGCTAAGTTAAGTAGTGTCCTTGATAAAGTGACACATACGCCAAACACAAAATGATGAAAAAAAAAGAAAAGAAAATCAAGCTAAGCTCTGCTTTATTATAGTTCAACAACTGCAGCAAATAGCTGCCGTCAGTTGCGGCCTGCATCGTTTCCAAAGTGCATTCCTCTGTACTCTGGCTTCATATTAGCACCATTTAGACACTTGAGACTAAAACCATTTACTTTCAGTTACTGCCACAGCACAAGGCAAGGAATTTTCTGTTTTCCCGAGCTGATCTGCTGACGGTTTCATTTCTGTCTCATTCAAATATCAAATTTTAGAAGCAGTTAGAGGCAAACCCATTAAAAAAAGTGTCAGAGTTGCTTCCGGGACTCTGATAATCTCATTACTGTACATCAAGAAGTCAACCATCCTGCTGGGAAGACAACGATTCATTCTGTTCCTCCACACAGATGTCAAAATAGAGGACAAGTATTAGGGCGGATCTTTGTGATGTGGATCGACGGCATGTCTCCAGCACGCCCCTCATCACTGTCTCCTGATGTATGGTCATTAGGTGGGCACTCCATCATCAGAGCTTACTGTGACTGTTACAAATCAATCGCGGAGACGGGGAAGCTCAGAGGAGTTGATTGGGAGGGAGCATGGCCAAAATGTGGTGATAATCAGACAGACAATCAAGCACGCCCACATAAAAAGTGATTAAGTCGTCTTGAGTGAAGTATAAGAGCCGAGATTTAATCAAAAACCAACCCACCCCCCTATTGCTAATTGCAAATATGAAGCCGAGGCTCTGATCATCAACTAGAGCACGTAGCCTGCTCATTTCTCCTCCTCTCCTCACCCCCTGTGCTCCCCTCATGGAATAAATGCTCACACCCCGACTCCCACCTTCAACTCCCATTTATGCATCAGCTTGTAACATCAAAGCAGTGCAGTTTTAATGAAGCTTTCGGTGAGGGGGGGGTCAGAGCGAGTGTCTCTCACTACTGTTTGTCCATCACATGATACACGGATGAACAAAGCATTTTTTGTGTCATTTTTTGTGTACAGCTCTTTGTAGCCTGCAACTGTATAATTGCGTTTAGCTGTATTCTAAAGTTTATGTCTCACTGAAAGTTTAACTCATTGGAAAATCTATTCGAAAGTGGCACCTCGATCAGCTGAGGTCTCGTTCTGGCCTATTGTATGTTCTGTGGCTGGTATGAAATTTAATCCGGGATTTCACATAATTGTCACATTCAAAGTTTTATGTCGTACTGAGTCCTTCGAGTGATATTCTTCCTATTGTAATTCCATATGACTTATAACGAGTGGACACAACCACACTGTTTTGTACAAGCAGGAAGCAAACAAGGCTGGTGAGGCACATACATTATGTGGATCTGTACACTAAACTCAGCCGAGCTATTACAGAGGGCATTCTGCGATAATGCAATCCAACCAGACACATACATTATCAGGATCTGTGCACTGAAAAGGACAAAGCCCGTGAAGAAAAGGAAAAGACATAGAGGAGCAAAATAGATGAAGGTCAAGCTCTGTAGCCACTAATAAACCGCACTCAATAAAGTGCATTACTCATGCTGCTATTTAATTGTGAGCACTGTATTACATGTCATGTACTTCTTCCCCCAAAAAGTTGAGATGTTCCGCGCTCCATTAAAATCCGCCGTCACAAGGAGTTGAAGGACTTTTCTCCATCCCTGCCGTAACAGGGCGTCAATTATGCCCGTTTGAGTTGCAGCCGCTTCTGAGCAGTTCGGCTGATTATTGTATCGTGTGGCCAGTCGGGTCTGTGTGCGTTGAGCAGAAAAATTGGCAGGAGTAGGATGTTGGTCGTACTCGTTATGTATGAAGTACGGCTGAATGCTGCACATAGTGCACATTGTTCTACTGGACCGTAACATTGGTGACAGGTAGATTTCATTTCAGCTAATGTGAGAATTTGATGCCTGTTTTTGTCATGTATGATAGGGAGCTGGTGGCAAAATGAAAGAAGCAAGATTTGAACTCGCTCTCTGAGTGAAGTGATTAAGGAGGTTTCCATCTGTATTCAGGCCTTTTGTAAGATTATTTTAGAAAATAAGAAAGAGATGGTTAGAAAAATGAATAGAAAATATCAGCTCTGTAGCTACACACTGAACCCTCATACAGACATTTTGTGAAATCAACTGTTTTTTCCCTAACGCAGCTGAAAAAAACTTTGATATTCATGTTTAGAGTTAGAAGCTTTAACTGTCAGAACTTTTTAAAATGCATTATTAAAAGTCGACTAAATGGCATGTACACTACTTTCTGCAAACAATCCCACAATGCAATGCTCCCTCTTTTACAAATGAGAAATTTACGGTCGCGCCACCCAAACAGCTTTTACTCTGGAGTGAACTTAGTGTACATTTTAAGGGAGTAGGGAGAGAGCGGGTAGGGGGCTGTCTTCTATTTTGTAGTTCTATTTTGTAGCATCATAGAAAGTTTGCGTGTCTGTTTTGGTGCATATTAATTTGCGTCATTAGGCAACAACAATAAAAAATAATGCTGACCATGATATTCTGTGGACTAATTAAAAAAACTAAAAAACTTTTTGAATCTGACTCATTGTTTTTTTGGTGGATTGATAGCTTTACTGCCCATTATAAGTCAGTTTGTTAAAGGGCAAGTTCCCCAATTTTCAACTGGCTTTTTCTATGGCTTTAGTTTAGTGTGTAAATGTACATTAACCCTTTTAAACTTGCCTCTGAACTCACTATATCAAAATATTTATATCCTTCTAGCTGAAAAACTCCTCCAGGTGACATCACCCGGAGGAGTTTTTCATTATTAGGAATTGTTGTCATTAGGGTCGACCATAATAACCAAAACCCAATAATCTGAACTGAAGGCTCTTCAAAGGGAAGTCATCTGGAGGTGTCGTTCAGCTGCAAGAGAGATATTTCAATTCTTTTGGCATTTGTTTACGTGTACTTACCCAAACTAGAAGCCAAAGAAGCAAATTTTAAATCAATGGAGGTGTCAGTGATGGCAGGTAAAATTATAAGCTTTTGCTGTCATTTTCATAATTGTTGTGGTCATACAGATGTTAAAGTACCGACTACGGACTTTTTTCCTCTTCAGATAGTCATTTCACATTGCACCAAGTAGCTCAACAATTTATGACTTTTCATTTGTCGTGAACTTTAACAGACTAATTGAGGGACTGAACAACTATAATCATAAGTTACAGTTCTAGTTTGATTATGTTTGCAACCCATTAACTTTATTATAATGCCCAGCATGGCTACATGAGTGAAAATACTATTTAATGTTGGAGAAATAATGTTCTACTTGTGGATTTATATCAGGCTGGTGCATTGCTTTCTCCCTCAAATCTCTCCTCGTAATTCACTTTTGAATTCAAATTATGTGCGAGGCCCCAATTAGCTTGCGAACACAAACAGTTTAAGGCTGCGCTGCTGACAGTGACAGCTCCAAGCGCGCAGTGGAAACATGCAGCTTGTTGACAACAGAAAGTCAAGGTACACTTTGTTTCAGGTTGCCCCTCTGGGCATACAGTATGATGAAATTATAAGTGAGCTGCTTCTTGACATTGGAGTGTTTTTCGCTTGTGACTTTGGAGCAGCACAGACTCTGCTGATCTCTTTAAACTCCTCAGAAATGCATTGCCAGCTGCCAGCCGCCAGCTACACGCCAGTCATCCATTCCACTAGTCTTTAATAAAGTCACCCAAAGAGACAGAGAGATAAACACAATCCCTTGTTTTGATGCCTTGTGGAGGAGAAGGATTCTTATAAGTCTTCATGGGGAGGCGACACAACAAGGTTGCAGAGGTCACAACTGTTCTCATGCTGTATCTCTGAACTTTACTGATCAGCCCGTGTAAGAGATTTCCATAGATTTCCATTCATTATATACTGCATGGCCTTGACACTGCAGCCATTTTTTTACCCCCCCCCCCCCCCCTCAGTTTTAGATTGCCACACATAGTCCTGATGTATTTTAAGCTCAAATCGGGCCTGCTCAACGATTTAACAAAACTGACACTAATTACATTAAGGCGGGTAGTCATGAAATTTTCTGTGTGATCAAAATTAATGAAGTATAAATAGAATATTCCATGCTGAAGCCAAAAATCCACTAGCAGCCACCGAAGCCTTGTGTTTAAAATCATATGACAGAAATTTGCACCAAGTCTGTTATTGCAAAACTCAGTTTTGAGAAAGAAATGGAATAAGTGATGTATAAACAGCTGTGAGGGAGGTCTCTGTCCAGCTGAGTTTTTTTTTCTCTTCCTTCTTCGCAGCTCTTTGGTATCCTTTGGCATCCCACCGTCACAGATGGTTAAGAAACATGAGAAAAGCTTTTCTGCTTTTCCCTGGCAAAATATCTCAAAATAAGATTCAGCAATTTTCCCTTATCTTGAATGACCGGAAACAGGTCATTCATGTCATGCGTGAACTCTACTTACTTAAATGTTCTGTTATTGTTTTCCTAAAGCCCACATGGCATTTTAGGAGTTGTTTTTCTTCGTCTGGACACCACATAAAGATACTGAATGTGTGACAATGTAGTGTGAAAGAGACAAACGCAGCATCGCAGCTCAGATGCTAACTGCTGTAGGTAGCGTTAGAAATGTTTGCTTAAAAAATAAATGACAGAAAAGACTAATTGATCATCAAATTGCATGTATGCAAACATAGTTTGCTGTTTCTATTAAAAAGGACACCTTCACTGATTTTGAACTTGTGAACTTTTTGGTTCTAGGTTGGGTAGTACATGCACCTAAATGCCATGAAACTGACCTCGGACTTCCCTGTATTAAAATATCCCTCTACTTCTAGCTGGAAAATGCCTCCAGATGATATCACTTGGAGGAACCTTCAGTTCAGATTAGGTCATCTCCTGCTTTTCCAGAGCTCCTCCGGATGACATCATCTGAACTCTGAGTGAAATTGGAGTTTTTCAGCTAAAAGCAGGGACATATTTTATTACAGGGAAGTCAGAGGGAGGTTTGAAAGCATTAATGTACATTTACAGCCCAAAGCCATAGAAAGCAAGTTAAAAATTGGCGAAGCTGCCTTTTAAGAGAATATTAAGTCCATGCCACTGAAGAAAGAGGTGACTAATATTGTTATAAAAACTGCACCGTTTACAGCAGGACTGTGTACCTACTGTTTGGAGGTGGTGTCGCCACGTCATGTGACATAGCTTTGCCTTTGTAACCAGTCATCAAACCCTGCGTTCACTGCCTGTATCTACGATGCCCCACTGGGTCTGAAGGAAGTGGCTCGATCATGAAAAGTTGCATATTGAAGCTTTAATAGACCTTCTGGATGATTGAGTCTAAAAGTCTAGATTGAGTCTCTTTTATTCGTACGGTATATGGAAGAAAAACCCTTTAGACGCGCCTGATCTTACTGAAAACACCTGGAGATGGTGTATTCAAACATACATCCTTACTGCTCACTAACTATTTGCTTTGTTGAAACCTTCTGTATCTTCATATTGTTTCACTTTCGGCCTCACACTACTGTACTGTACATTCAAACCATGATGTTTGTGTAATGGCCCACAACCTGTTGACACTTTTATCACCCATAGATTTTTGGAAGGCAGCAGCCGCCATATGGATCATTGCTTTGCACTTTGCTGAACATGATTTATCGACTCCTGCAAAGGAGGTCAATGGCTAAATTAGCACTGTGCCTGGAGGCTAAATTACATTATGAGCTGGCGTTGACAGAAGTGAATATATATTCTTTATAGTAACTACTGGAGTGCACTGTTTGGATGCTGGTTCTTTGGATTTAAGGATTCAGTTTATAGCTGGGAATTGATAATCAATCTGCATGCAGTGTGGAACCACATATTTCTGCACGCCTGTCAATAAATTAAAAGAGCATGCGCAGAAATGGGGCCGACCGTGTCAACCAAATAAATGGTCAATCCCACACTATCATAAGTCTGTGTATTAGTATGGTTTAGCAACTATAGGACCTTTGACTCCTTATCTGATTACAGGCTTGATATTTACCACAGAAAAGACAGTCGGCTCTCATCAAGAGTCGAGCCTGCAATCAGCAGCTTTCTAATTAGTAATAAATCTGCCAGTCCAGGTTTTGATTCGATGTGGCCTGAGGACCTCTGGCGTTCAACAAGTTAAGCAGCTTGTTTCTGTCAATGGTTGTGCATTTTCTACTAATATAAATTTACACTTCCCTGGTGGTACTCATCATTAAGTGATTGGAAAATACACCCCAGTTGGACGACTGCTGGGGGTTTTCCGCCCGCACATGTGTTCTAATGCATTTTGTGGGTACGCAGGTTTGCTAGTCAAGTCTTATATCCCAGTGGAGATGTCTAATGGAGGTCCATTGCAGAACTGTTCTGACATAGTGATTAATTATGTAACAGAACAGAAAAAAAAAAAGATTTATAATGCAGCATCGTCAACGATAGAAGCGGCGCGTAAAGCTTGAAATAAAACTGAACAGCATGGTGATTGATTTCTTCTAAATCCGGGCTTCTGTGAAAGCCGACTGTCTTGTCATCAGCTCCACGTTGTGTGCTGCAAAACAATCGAGCTATGCCCCAATTCAGCGTTTACAACAGAATCACTGTGACTTTTTCACGCTGTAGAGAAACTGGACAAAAAAAAAAAATAAATCGTATAAATCCATCACAACAAGCTGTTCACAGACGCTGTAGAAACACGTCCACAGAAAGGTTCCGGGTTGGTGACGTTCGTTCAGCTGGGAGTTGGGAATATGACATCAGGGGGTGTTCAAATTGAAATCTCTTGATGGGAGCTTGCAAAATTCCATTTAGGACTTTAAATGGAGCCCACCATAAGAGCCTGGCTATGACGAACCTAATTGTAGGAGTTAGTCACTTTGGGTTATTTAATAGTTTTTGTACCACAGCATCATCTGTGTTGTGTTAGCCTTTTTTTTTTTTTTCCCCCCTTTTTTCTCCCCCCACTTCAAGGCATCATGACTCCGCTGACGGTTTGTTACATGGCAGCTAAAGTTATTTTCACTGTTGAGCTGTTCCCACTTTGGGAAATCATGTAACATGAACTTTCATCAACATGGAAAAAAAAGTCAAAACTTACCTAAAACAAACAAACAAAAAAAAAAAAGATATAGAATAACTAGACAATCTAAACGTGAACCGGGCAAACGTACTAAAGACTAAACCATACAGCAGAGTTAAATAAACTAAGAGACAAACAATGGGCTAAGCAAGAACTATACATAAAGGCAGACAGAGAAAGCAAAACTACCCTTAAAGATAGATCAAGGGTGATCTCTCAAACTAAGAATGAACACGAAGCAGACTAGGGGAACAAAACAGGCAGGGGAGCGACTCTAGCAGAGGCTTAAAGTAGACTGGGGCACAGGTGCAGACAATCAGAATTAATGAGGTGACTAAAGTGACTGAAATGACTATAAACAGGAAGTGGGACTAAGGGACTACAAAATAAAAGCTGGGAAAAGGGAAGCAGGGCCAAAGAGAAGGTGGACAGAATCCAGGGCCTGGTACTATCACAGTGCTTTGTTTCATGTTACATTTGTTTCCCTTTGCCTTAAAATTGCACGTTTTTGCATCTTTGTTTTTCTCTTATTGCTATTTCAAAAAAAAGTGTATTCAAACTTGAGATTTATTTATCTGTTCCCAAAGATGCTGTAGAAAATTCCTCATCACTTAGAACATCTACGCTTAGAAGATGAGTTACATTAGACAAGAACTATCAGTAGTCAACTGACTGATGCACCTGCAAGTAGACACGGATGTTTGGCTTGTGTGGAGTTGTGTTAGTAGTTTGTTTTTGTGAAAAGTGCTAAGTGCCAGGCATCGCTAATTGGCAGACGGTAATTGTGAAGTAACACTTCAAATCTATTCAAGTCTGTTTTCATTTTTATTTGATTTTGTCTCCTCTTGTATCAGTGCAGCTCTTTATAATACCAATGCTTATCTAGATCATATGTAAATGTAGTAATAGGGAAAAGAGCAAGATGTTGTCGCCATGCAATCACAGAGTAAGTAATGTAATTGCTGCAAATGTATATTACGTTCTCAAAAGACACGAACAAATCTTGTTTGGAACAAGACTGAGTTGGGATTTGTAGTTCAAAGAATATGTTCACGGCCCTTTGATGTGCATCTACAAATGATAAATGAAAAAATACCACTAGTCATGTTCAGCTGTGACATTTACTTAAGGAAAAACAGCAAATTGTTTCTTAACATATTGAATGCACGGCTGAAAATAAACTTGTTTAGATAGTGTTGCCATGGTGCCCGGGCATAAAAACACAGAGCTATTGTAAAGTCTATTTATGACGTTCAAAACTGCGACACAGCTGAGTAATTGGCCTGAAACTCTTAATCTTCTTGGTATCAATTATGGGTGAACAAATGGCTCAGTTTTTCCTTATTCCTCGCTCTCCTGGTGAGATAAAAGGCAGCGCTCTCCCATCTTCTTGTCTTGTAAGGTTTCTCCCCCAAACTTTGTTTTTTTTCCCAGCGGAATATTGAATAATATGATGTCTGAGTTGGCAGTGTCCTTAAGCTGGAACGTGGACTGAGGACCAACCTGCAGGGAAACAATTCTGAAAAGGTTACAGAAATATAAAATGGGTTGGTTCAGTATAAAAGGCCTTTATTTCACCAGTCTTTTCATAGACAGACTCTGGTCATTTCCTGTCTCTTTTTGCATGTCTTTACGGACATTTTGTGCCTTTTAACTAAGCTCTGTGAAGTTTGGTTATCTAGCTTACGTCATAGGCCACTGTTATCCAGCCTAGAACCATGACTAGGGTTGCAACTATTGATCATTTTCACAAACTTTCTTAATAAATCCACTGATGACTTTGATTACTAGTAATTTAAGTTGGTCAGTTGGCAAATCATAAAAGAAACCATTTGTTTCTACACTGCACCTCGGTAGTCAAAGTCCCTCTTCCTGCATCCGTCCTCCCGCTATTCGGCTCCAGTACACTGTGACGATTGTAAAATTTTACAACCGTGAATCAAAAACAAGCCTAAGAAGTGATTTGGCAACATCCTCCTCTCTGGATTAACACACCCTCTGTCTGGTTTTTCTTGCAGCTTCATTCAAACTCAGATAAAGGCGACGGATCAGTCAGGTACATTCTGAGCGGGGAAGGAGCTGGGACTATATTTGTCATCGACGAAGTGACGGGAGATATTCATGCCACTAAGAGCCTGGATCGGGAAAGAAAAGCGCATTATGTCCTGCACGCACAAGCCTTGGACCGCAACACAGAGGAGGCCCTGGAACCAAAGTCGGAATTCATCATCAAAGTACAAGACATCAATGACAATGCACCCAAGTTTCCAGATGGACCCTTTGTAGCTACGGTGCCTGAGATGTCTGAAGTGGGTGAGTAGTGCTACGGAATAAACTGGACGCCCAAATGTTTGCTCCGCACTGAGAGCAGCGGTTAGCCTTTGTTTGACTGGGTTGATAGATGAGAAAAGTGTCTGAACTTCAGTGGTTATTTTGCTGCTTTTTAGACACTCTACATGCTTATAATCCCTTTTATCCCTGTGGTATAATAAAAATATTATGGCAAAGTTTGACTTTACATTCTAGGACCAAACACTTCTCTTTAAAAGAAGGTATTAGTATGTAGAGCCACACTCAATCATTTGTATGATATCACCCTATGCAGCATTGTAGTTTTTCCTCTGCGTGATCATGTTCTCCACAAAGTTTGATCTTCTATAAGGCAGCTGAGTCCTCCTTTTTATCTTGGTTTTCTGGTTTGCTGTGATGCTTTCCCCATGTGGGCATGTCTTTAGAAAGCATTCAATTGTGCCTCCGCAGCAGAGCAATCCCTGCCATCGAGAGCGTGGAGTCCTCCACATCATGGCGGAAAGAAAAGCCTCTACCCACCTCCTCTGAGACAGCTGCTCCTCGTATGCCCAGCATCATGTGGCAAACATCTATTTTTTATTTCTTTATTCTAGTGTTCTGTTTTTAGCTCGGGTGAACAAAAGCCACACTTTTCTCAGTCCGCTGGATTCTGCTTCACAGCACAATGGCTCAAAAGTCTTTTTTTTTTTTTTCTTTTTTTCATAGCACTCCTTTAAACCATATGCAGGTTGTCCAAATAGTGTCCAAACTGCTGTCAGGGGGATTTTGCTTCAAATATAAAATGAAATCTGTGGCACTGACAGCTGGAAAAAAAAAAAATATATATATTTGTCCGTCGCATAAAGGAAACAAACAGATTCATCAGTTTATGTGCAAAAGCGATTTAATATGCAAACCCCCAATAGACCCGTAGGCACCCTCTTTGTAAAACAGTCAATATTTCCTTGGGTACATTCATAAATATTCATGATCAAATAGACCTGACACACTTCAGTCAGATCTGAGTGCTGCGCTCCCGAATATTACATGTTTACATGTTTAGGCTTAGTTTCTCTTAGATAAAGGTGCTGCTGGTATTAAACTGATTTTGATTATTAGATAACGGAGTTGCTATAATCTTTAGCTCTAAATGAGTGTGTAATAAGGTAATGGAAATATATACTTGCTGGCACTAATCTGTGTATTGGCATCTTTCATTTAGCTCTAACGAGACTACAAACTTCAAAGTTTCAATATTTGCTGCAAACTTCATCACGGGCTGCACAAAAAGGAATCAATCATTGATGACCCAGGGGAGAAAATCAAGGACTGTGAAGGGGAAAATAATTAGCCTTTTTTTTTTTTTTTCCTTTCCCTCGCCTCCTCTTTCGCTCATGTCCATTAAAGTAATTTTTTTTCGGTTCGGCGTCTGTGGCGTCAAATCGCCTGTAACAATCAACTGTCCTCACACTCCAGAGCACTAATCCCCCAGCATTTGTCAATACTGGTGCTCCCAAATGCAAGAAGGGGGCTGTCTGTGAGTGTGGCAGCTAATTGGTTGTGATGTTCTTTTTTCCTGTCTAAATTGATTAGCTGGACACAAGCCAGGTACAAGCCATACCTCCCATTCAATCTTATAATCATGACTTCTTTTTTTTTTTTTTTTTTTTTTACTTCTAGCTGAAAGGAGTATCAGTTTCCAACTATTGCATCTCTGCCAGTTGGAATGTTCCTAATGGACATGTTGGAGATAGTGATTCTGCCTACTTGTCAAACCATTTCTCAACTGGGAAAATCTGTTTTTAATAGTTTCAATGAAGGTTTGACCTCTTTTGCCTTTGTCATGTCAAATATTTTTTTCTTTCAATGTACTTACTGCTAATTTTGTTTTACTTCCACATTACTAATCAGTTTCAGTATCCGATGGCAGATCTCTCTGACCGTTCCCTTGTGCCTTGACATCTTTTCTTATATCAACTAACATCTTGCTAACCAGCTTCAGCTTCATTATCATCTCATTTCATGACTAAATTAAAGTGGGGAGGAAATATATGGCACAAGACCCTCGACACACAAGGAGGAAGGATGAAGAGACCTCGGTGCTTGAAATCCAGTTTCTGGCACCAACCTTGATCTTTTAGAAGTGCATTATAGTCGTGTGGTTGTGGTAAGGGGTCCAGTGAGTCCAGCAGAGATAGATGGCTTCTAACCTAAAGGAAATGATGAAAGTGGATGTAAAAATGGGATACAGAATGTGACTGGGTTCTTAATGGATCTGTATATGTCGAGCAAAGTGAAGATTTCATAATTTTGGGGGGCAAAAAAAATGCAATAAAATCAGAAGTAATTTCCTAGTATCTTGCACCTGCTGTTCCTACTGCAGGATGTTAGCACTTTCAAAACTTTTATGGGCTTCTGGAAATTTAGGAAGTTTCATGATGAACTTGTATCATACTCAGTATGTATTGATGGATTCTGCTCTTCTCTGCAATATTGGTAATGTCGAAAAAGAACCTGTAAGGAATTAATCCAAATATATTACAAGATGTCCCAATCTGCAAAATATTTAAATACATGGCTCCAAAACAGTCTTGGCTTCATGGGTTAAACCTGTATCAGACTCTTTATTATAAAACCTTGAACCTTGAAACAAAACTATAGAATAATACAATTAAAGCTACTGTGGCAACTTCAGCCAGTGCTGTGGTGTTTTCTGCACAGCCGTTCACATCCTGCTGAGAACAAGACTGCTGAGGACCGTACTAATCGAGGAGAAATAGTTGAGCCTCATTTGAGAGTTGAGAACATTTTAGAAGGATATATATTTCTACACTGCTGCCAATGCTGTTTTTGAGTGTGTGTGTGTTATTGGAAGTTATGGGCAGCACCTCCCCACAATTAAGATAAACATATGAGCATATCTCTATTTAAATTATTTAAAGCATTTTTCAAGAGATTTCTGCTGGGCTTTGTATGGAACATGGTGTAATCAGATTCATGGACAAACATGAATCGGATGTGGTCAGATGTGCACATTCACTCTACTTAAGACATTTACGCAGAACGATTCCACAGTATGTTCATCAATTAAATTATGGACTGTACTCTTTTCCCAGACAGATGATTTGGATCGAGCTCAGCTTTCAAAGCTGTCCCAGAATTAAGTCCAAGTAATTCCCAGAGCTGTTTGGTTGACAGAGATTCAGCGCACACTGTGGTGAACATGGCTCTTTGTGGTTGGCATCTTGCTTTGCTCCTTTAGTTTTCCATGAAAAACGAAGGAAATATCCAGTGGGACGCAGTGAAGTGAGTTTAATGTGCTTTCGTGCATTGTAATACCCACAGGAAAACAACAGTGCAAGTGTCCAGAAGATGCTCATATGTCATAGTACAAACAACTGTACTATGATCCCTACTTACCTATAGGAGCTTGTGGTGCACTCACCATGTAATTATAATGGGTTAATGAACCCTGTAATGCACTGTAATGCACCACTGCAATCCACCCTGGCGTTTACACAGGATTTTTAAATAATAGTGTAAATAATGAGCCATCTGTGGAAGTGTTCAAATCATTCATCTCTGTTTTTGTCATCTTTAAAAAGTGGTTTCTTTGGGTTAAATGAGGTGACTCTGTCTGTGTATCTTATTGAATGCATGCATTTCTGCCTGTAGCTCCGCTCTCATATTTCCAGATTTTGTCCACCGTCGCTCTCCCCCAAGGATTCGAAGACACCGCTCGTGGTTGCTAGGAGATTTTCAACAGCCAGACAATCAAAACGCATTGATGAACTTGGATTAACCGTTGAAAACCTCTGAGAGAGACAGTAATTATCAGCCAAGTCATTTTTGCTGTGTTCGTTTTTTTTTTTTAGGCACATCCGTGTTGCAAGTCACAGCGACCGACGCTGATGACCCCACCTATGGAAATAGTGCCAAAATAGTCTACAGTATTCTCCAAGGACAGCCATATTTCTCCGTCGACCCGAAAACAGGTGTGGTATTATTGCATGCTTGGGGAAAAAATGCTTAGATAAAAAGAAAGCACCCACGCTCTAGCAGGCGTGGTAACACTAAATATAAATGTGAGTAATAGCTTTGTTATAATCTGTATTTTGATCTCCTAAAGCAATGTGTGTGTGTGTGTGTGTGTGTGTGTGTTTGTCACAGTGTGAAAACCAGATGCTTCTCGAGTGAACATCTTGTTCTGTTATTGCAGCACGTCCGACATCATAAAAAGCAGCCACAGTAGAGTTATGGACCACTCATACAACTGCTATATTGTTGAGCACGCAATTCGCTCTCTGTGGGCCATAACTAACTCCTCGGGGGTCAAAGGAGACATTTGTAGAGATGACTTTAGAAGCCATTGTTTCCTACTTTTAGAAAGGTGGTACTCAGTGTTTTCAAAATCCATCTTTTGTCTGAGAGGCCTCTGCGAGATCTATGAAATGTTAATAGACCTTTCAGAGTGCAAAACTCTTATAGGAGGTGGAAAACGTGTTGTTGTGCTTGTCTGTTTGCATCTGATCTTTCTTTGTCTCACAAAACACGGTGTAAATACACATTTGGTTTTGAAGTTTTGCAAGCTTCCCTCCACTGCTGCCGCTGCTGCCGGTTAACATGAACACAAATCCACTTTTATGAATTGATTCATTGCTGCCTGGAACGACTATTGGCCCCTTTGAGACCATACCACCCATGTAAAACATGAAGTCTTTGCTGAATGAGCAACACAAATGAATTGCTGAATATTTTGACTTCACCTCGAGGGAAAAGGCGCTAGGAATTGATGGGCCAATTTTCACAGCAGTGTGGTGAGGCGGAGGCAATGCCAATTTGCTTGAATGCAAACTGGACTTTTTTCACGTGATGCCACATTTGATTCCATCAACCAGCTCTTACTATAAATGAAGCGTATTTTAAATCATGCTTTTGAGTCATAAAGGTGTTATTCCTTCTGTGCAGCGTGCTTTTGGACACGTCAGATGGCTTGTTTTGCTTGAGCTGCCTCTGCTCCTTGTCTGCATTGCAATGCAGCGTAGAGCAGGCAGAGGAGTAGGGACATGATCGAAGGCCTGGCCAGCTGCACTCCCTGCACAGCACTATTCCACCCACACATCTTTTTTTAAAAAATACAAGTCGGCTGTTGTTTTCGCCACTGGCAAACCACTCTCCCCCCCTTAAATTAGGACAAGGAACTCCAGCGGTCAGTGGGAAGTGTGCACGTAGAGGAAGTTGTGTTTGCATGTGATCTTTAATATGCTCAGCCCAAGTCCTAAAGCAGTTGTGTTGGCATGCGTCCACATTTGAGCACCACACTAGGGAGCTGAAGCTGCTCCTGCATCTGTCTCACAGTGGATTCGCTTGCTTACACCTCCTCATATCCACATGTACCTGGCTCACACTATGCTTTAAAGTGTACAGACACAGTCATGGGGGAGGAGGATTAAAAAGAAAACACACATCCAAGCACATACACGCGGACAAAGCTACCACTTCCTATTTGACCTTGGTCTGGTGGCCTGGTGCAGCAGTGACAGATTTTACAAGACCCAGGAGGTGGAAGGAAAGAGCGCTGAAGGACAAAGGGTAATGGTAGCATTTGGCCAGGACATATGGCATTGAAGGAATCCTCAGAGGACTGTCTCGGGCTTGACCCAAATCCTCAGCCTGAAACAAAGGGAGTGGTTTTATCAGTTCCACCTTTCGCTACCAGAATACCAGCAACTGAAGTGATAAACCCCCTTGACAATTGTATTATGTTATGTTACTAGTATATAATATTATTTTAACTCTAGAAAATCACAAATGTATGACTTTATTAATCCCGTGAAGAATTTTGCCTTGTCTAAAGGCAATTAGACTTGAACAGGAGAAGTTGGGGATCAAACCACGGCTCCTTGTGGGCAACCTGCTCTACTTACTGATCAACAGGTACCTTTTTTTAACAAATGAGATGCTACCTTTTATATACATAAAGCAACCTACATGGAGGTGTGTGGGGTGGATGGAGGACGGACACTCAGGGGAGTCTTGTGTGTGTTGTTGGGTTTAGGCATCAAAGGCCCTTTGGTTAATGTTGGAGAAAGACTGTGGTTTCAAAATAAGTTTAACATCAATGTATTTACGACTGACCATTGACATTTAGATCAGCATATGCTCATTATCATAATATAGCTTAAATCAACCCAAACTCCAAACAATGTCTGTAGACACTTAAAATACACGTACAAATACTTTTTTGTAGGGCGCATTACATAACATAAAACTGACTATATTTTATGTTAAGATATGTGCTAATACAATAAAATACTGCATCCTAGATGCATGTGCATAATCAAACTGTCACACATACTGCTATATTACGTTACACCTGCATGCCTTATCGCAAAGCTATATTACTAATACCTAATAAACTGTACTTTGGTACTGTAATTGCTATGATTTGTTTCTGTAACGCTGAGACCATTTGCCGACAGCATGCCAAGTTAAGCCCTGAATTAGCAGCCTGCACAGACTTGTTATAACTGTTTTCCATGAGACTGCAGCATTTTGCCCGCTGCACCTCACATTCTTCCACTCTGCGTACCACCTATTTTTGCAAGAGTGGCCCGAAAGCCTACGGTTGAAAAATATTGGATTGAAACAAAAGTGCCAAACGTCATTTGCGACTTTTTTTTTCTTTCTAAACATTGTCCAGTCATACGAATTAAGAAGTAGATTGCCAAACTGTTCCTGACTCATTCTAAAATAACCCATGAAGCTGCCACCATCCATTTCCCAGTGTGGACTTTTTGATGAATATTTACAAGATCTCACTTAAAGCCTAATTTGTAACTCGACATCATTCAACAATGACTCCTCAAAAAGGTTAATGAACACAGTTACACATCTAAAAATTGCCAGTGAACCACCGGTCTCTTGTAAATATTTTAGCAAATGGGAGCCAAGTTCCACTTCACAGTCAGATAACTAAGACAGACATGGTAATAGCTCAGTACAAAATGACAGAGTTCATACTTCTTAACTCACTAATTAACTAAGAGAATGACATTAAGGCAGCTACTTGTCTCCACTGGAAATAAGATTCAATCATGGATGTAAAATTGTAATTGATGCAGCTATGACGGTGTTATGTAGCATGCAAAATAGGAGAGATAGGAATTTAGAATTAGATTTACGTTGAAAAAGAAATAAATGAGCACAACACAGACTTTGTAGAGACAGAAATATTACGGTTACATCTGATAATAATGGGAGGCCTGAGGGAAAAAATGGGGGCAGAAGAAAACAAATGTGGCAGCTTTTGCTCTAATTTGACTTTCCAACATATTTTGTATGCCTTACAAATCTTTCACATGAGTAATTTTTTCAAAGTTGTTTGTAAAAAGACACACAAATATTTCTTTGACATTTGGACAGTTAATAAGGCTGTTGCTCATGAGCGATGGAAGCTGTACTTCCCCTTATCCACTGTGTTAGCACAGAGAGTTAGAAACAGCGTACTGCAATGATTCTGTGACTCATTTCTAAGAGAGCGAGTGTTAAGATGAAATATAACAGCTCGTCTTAGTTCTTTTACAAAAACAGGTGTCTTCAGTCGGGGACAGATAAGTAACAAGAGCTGGTGGGTTAAAACCATTCATCAGAATTTAAACGGAAGTCACAATAGGTAGGAAACAAATAAAGTCACATTTAAGCAAAGCAAATCATAGGCAAATATGTGCAAATTCAAAATGAGATGGTGACTGTGATTTCACAAAGCACAGTGAAATGGTATTAAGAGGTGCCTAGGTAGTCCCCTTATTACTTAGTGAGACACAGCAACTTTGTACTATACAACACCAATGGAAGCCACTGATTGTCACGTATTCAGTCTGCCGACATAATACCCCCCCCCCCCCCACACACACACACACACACTCCCAGCTGGGATTACTGCATTTGGAGACAGCAGTGAAGAATTAGGTTCAGCTTGTAAACCCATAAAACAGGAATTTATTTGTGAAAACCTAGATGGATTTAAAGTGACTGTTTAAACAGACTAAATAGCTTGGAGAATATAGATATTAGAACTTCTATAGAAACATAGTGTGGCTTAGTATGAGAAGGCTCAGCTGTTGCTGTGGTAAAAAAACAACTCAAAGCCCCCCAATATCGCTTGTTGAAAGGATATCTTCAGCCCTTGTCTAAACTAATAGTATCTGCAGCCTGGATTAGCTTGTCTGTCTGTTTAGGTCGAGACAATTTGAGACAAGATTTCAAAATTTTTTGAAAGAAAAGTTATCAACCGAGCATTTTGAAATGAAGAAAAATGTCACCTGGGTGAGGGGTTTTCAATGGGGTTTTTTTTGGCGACAACAAAGGTCCATGGCAGGGATGAATAAGCTAACCCAGGTTGCAAACTGAAGTTGACCATGAGTGGAGATTACTGGTTTCAGTGTCTATACGAGGATTGCTGACAGTGCAAATTATTTTAAAAAAGTAACAATAAATAAAATAAAAACCAAGAGAATCTGGGGATTAAACAATACATTTTTTAGTGGACAACTTGCTCTACCCCCTAAACCTATGGCACCTTTTGTAGCTAATGTGATTATATTGTGGTGTAAAACATGTTTTGAGTAAATGAAGTGCTGCCTTTTAATAGTGGAAAGCCTTTCACAATGGGATGGATGGAAGACGTACACAGACAGGAAAGTTCATCAACAGAGTCCCGAATGTGTTGTTGGGTTTAGGCAACAAAGGCCATTTAGTTAAGGTTAGAGAAAGATTAAAGTTAAATCAGAACCTTGTGTGTAGAGTGACTTCAAGTGCTTAATATTTCTCCCCAATGATGCTCACAGATGCTCATTATAATAATATAAAATAGAATCATTTGCCATTATGCGGCAACAAAAATGTATTTGCACTTCAGTTGTAGAAACATAATTATTTGGAGATTTAAGTTGATTTAAGATGTTTTAATATATGCGCAAATATAATAAAATACTGCTACATTATCTTCCACCATTATGCCTTTATGCAAAGCTATGCTACTAATCCTTAATTTTTCGGATGACATCATAGGTCCAGGGCACAGATGAATAAACTAACCCAGGTTGCAAGTATCTGTGTATGGAGAAAACAGTGTGTTTTATGGTCGTGATCTTTGCGACATTTGAACAATTACAAGCTAAGCTAACTGGCTGTATATTCATCATGAGCCGACATGAGACTGTGTCATCTTCATCATCAGCTGTGACTTATTTAGCTTTAGATTGTGAGACTCAGGCCAAGATGTGAAAGTGTTGCAATTAACAACAACGACGACAAAAAAAGCTGGACTTTGACCAAGGTTTGGTAAAATCGAAGGTTTCTAACAACAGCCACAAATCTTCCCAAGGTGCCCTCATAGGTGGTCCCTCAATCTCCCTGCCTGCTGCTCCTGTTAGTCTGGGGATTTTGGTCAAAAACAAAAGCAGATGTACAAGGACAACAGGGTATTATGTCGGCAGACAGCCTGAACCTCTGCTCGCTTGAATGAAAATAACACGGGATCACAAGTTAAATATGGTACCTGGATGTACATTTGACAGGTGTGCTCCGGGGAAAGCTCCGTCACACGGAAGAAATATAGGAAGTATAACTGGTCTGGTGAAGATAATAACCAGGTTCCAAATATTCACTGCGATTTACTTGATTATGTGGATTGTACATCTGAAAACTGCAAGCCAGCAGATTTAATAAGGGCTTTTTGTACCTCAGCAAAAGTACATCTTAGACGGCGGCTGCATTTATCCTTTTTAGACTCGGGTCGTAACTCCTGTCTTTCCCATCACTGCTGTGCATCTGTCACCCACCCGCAGGGACATCAAGGTTGTTCCTCTCGATTCGCATAGCCGAACGCCTCCCACCAACCCCAACCTCACATCTGTACTTGCCCGCACATGTGCAAAGGCGCAGCACACTGCACAACCCCAAAGTCCCTGCGGTGCCCTAAATAGGCTAATTTCTCTGCTGATGTGGGATTTGGGAGTGTTTGAGTTTATTGAAGGAGCTGACACAGATCAAGATGTTTTTGCAGTTTGTGGATTAAGACTTACCTCTGGTTGGATCAAGGAAAAATCTGTCAGACTGTCGTTGTGAACTTCCTCTTCTCTATTATTTACTGCATATGCTTTAATAAATGAATACAGCACATTTTGTAAAGTATAAAGTCAACGTGTGCTGTTATCATTTCTGATTACTACAGTTACTTTTGTCAATGCAATCTATCGTTTCTCCTGAAATACTATTAAGAGTGCAGGCACACGGGGACAACATTGTATTGGACCAAAGCCCGAGATTCCTGAAGCTGGAAACTGAAGAGCTCTTTAGTAATCTCCTATAATCCTTTTTGTTCACCCAGGAGATTGTCCTCTTTTAGAAGTTTCCAGCCAGACAAAAAGCTGGATAGTGTGATGGTATCAACTCTAATAGACTGGGGAGGTTGAGGAAAAGGCCAACCACCTCACTGTGTCAAATGGGCCCAGGTTCAAGGAAGTCGGCTCTTTCTCAATTATTTTCTAAATTAACTGACGAGCTCCATTGAGATTTAGCCAAGTCTATCTGAGGTGTTACAGCACAAGATTGGTCAGGAAAGGGAGTTTTCGGGTGCTATCTTCACGTCAAAGTGCTGACATACTTTTCAGGTGCTTGCACTGATGCCCCCGTGGCCTCTTCTGTATTGGTAAAGAATGTTATTTGTGGAGTGGCTACAGCGGAGCGATGGGGCCACATATTCCCAAGTCATCACTAATCTGTCTTCCTTATGAGCATTTACTTTGTTCCTGAATGGTCAGACACAGCAGGGCTTCTCTTTTGTTTGGTGGATGGCAGATGCTTGACAACCGATTCTCCTTACTGCTGTGGAAAATGCTGGAACTCCCAAAAGCAAAAAAAAAAAAAAAAAAACCTCCACTTCCTCTACTGAGCGTGTGCTCATTGTTTCTAACCCACAACTGTGAAATATTGCTCGGGAGCGATGCACCTCCATGAGTTAAAGGGTAATAAGAGACTTGAAAGGTCAGATCGTCTGTCTTACTGTTGTTTTAATGGGAAGTGTGGCCACTTGCCAAGGTCTGTGTGTCTCAAGGACCCCATGTTAAGTAATGCTAAGACTCTAGTTAATGACAAAAGACTTGCAATAGAGTTTGCAGAGCGTGCATCATTAGCAAAAAGTGGCTGCAAGCACTTTGATTAGTTTTGAAACAGAGGACGGCAGCAGCTCTGGTGTGAGACCTTTTGAAAAGAACAGTGTGTTTTGATCATTGAAAACGGTTTTGTTGAAAATGATGAGTTTACGGGCATCGTCTGTGGAAGCATTAAGGACAAACATTGTGTGGGTTTTTTTTCCAGCTAGCCGGGTTAAAAAAAAAAAAAAAAAAAAAAACACCAAGGTTTTCTGATTGTTTGTGGGGAATTTTTAAGGTTTGAAAATGTGAAGCTGCCAGCTGATGATCGAATGCACAATTTAGAGCTTTAATTTGTCTGTTCATGGGCACATGTTCCCATATTTACAGATCTGAAATGTCAGTATGGTCCCCAGACACTGGTGTTTATTATACACAGTGAAGCTTGTGCGTTCAACTGGTAGTTATAGCATTTCTTACATGGATGCGACGGCAGAGGAGTAATCTGTAATCTGTCCCATCAACTCGGTCAGAGTTCACACACAACCACGATCCGTCACTGTCTGCTTTGAAAGGCATGAATGTACCTGAGGAAATGGGCCTCTGGCCACAGAAGGGGAAAAGGCCTCACACTCTTTTTCCCTTTTGGTTTGTTTTATTCTGCTTGTGGAAATGTATCTTTTTCTTTTGCAGTTGTGTGCATTTGATGTCTTTATTTAATGTCTTTATGAGTCTTTGGAAAGTTTCAGCCCCTTGAATATTTGTATTATTTTATTTGTCTTTTTGCATCATTTTGGGGCTGTTGTACATTTCTTTCTGGTCTTTTGTATCTATTTATTATATTTTTGTTTGTTTTAAGCCATTTTGCGCCTCTTTGGAATAATTCCATAATTCATCCTTATGTATCAAAGTATAATTTGCCAACAACTTACAGGTAAACCTGACGATTATTATTTATAAATGAATAATTAACTCTAATATCAAATAATTAAAAGGTGCAGAAGAAGCTATGTGCAGATGGAGTTGTTACAAAGTATTTTTACCCTGTGTCAAAGAGAGACCTACCTGCCAGTGAAAGGATATAATTATTTGCTTTGATGTCTCTTGGACATAAGCCCTGTAACACATGCCTGTCTAGTTTGCAGCTCCACTTATCAGATGTTTGTTTTAATTTTTTTTGCAAGCAGAACTAATGCACACGAAATAACAACATAGCACCTGTCAGGACCACTGTGACATGGTGGAAAGTACTCACAAAAAGAATGGCTAAACCCAGTTTTACTTTGCCTCTCAACATCCAAGCAGCAGCCTTTCTGTGTAGTCCTGAAGTGGAGGACAGGCTGTGTACTGTGACATTTCACAGTGAAAAACTCTTTCTTAACCAGCCAACTGATTCTGTCCTTTTTTTATTTTTTTTTATGGAAAAAGTCTCGAAGCA
Organism: Channa argus; assembly: GCF_033026475.1. Taxonomy (NCBI): domain Eukaryota; kingdom Metazoa; phylum Chordata; class Actinopteri; order Anabantiformes; family Channidae; genus Channa; species Channa argus. The sequence continues at coordinate 17,712,126 of NC_090215.1, read as the reverse complement.
TCAACCACTAGAGAAATATGAACAGAATGAATCAATAGCTTGGACTTTATTCATACCACAGTGGGCGCAGCAGTAGAAACTCTATTCACAGCTCATTCATAGAGACCTCATCACCTTGTCAAGTTTATATTTTTTAAAGGTTACAGAGTGGTGATTACAAAATCATCTGACATTAGGTCAACACTCCAAAGCTTTTTTTTTTTTTTTTTCCCCAGCGGAACCTCCATTCTCTGTGCAACTTCTGCTTATAGAAGTTTTTTGCTATAGTTTCCTATGACAGCTTTGGTGGAGCACGGTGGTGGAGTGGTTAGCACTGCCGGCTCAGAGCTTGAAGGTCCACGTTTTGAATCCCTTTCTGCGTTGGTTTCCTCCAGGTTGATTGGTGACTTTAAATTGGCCATAGGTGTAAAAGCAAGTGTGTCTGGGTCTGTCTGTGTTGGCCCCTCAGATAGTTTGGCGACCTCTCTCGGGTGGACCCCACTTCTTGCACGGTGACAGCTGTTATTGGCTCCAGTTCCTCTGCGAGCCTAAACAGGATAAGTGGTTACAGATGATGGATGGATGGTTGACAGCTTTGATATTACAATTGTATCCTGATCTATCATCACAGCTTATTTTATGTTTTGCCTTTTTGTTGATTGACTGCTGATGAGTCCCGATTTTCTTGCAGTCTATGGAAGCTCCCTAACAGCTCAGTGTGACAGATGATGTATAACCTTAGATCCCTTTGGATCTTAATACTGTTAGCTGCCTGGCTCCTTGACCCACTTTTAATGATTATTCTGCCTGAGGCAAGTGGATTAGTTTCTGTCTATAGAGTCCTGAAGAAAGCCAGAGGAAATGACCTATTGTATAACAAAGCCAGTGCTGCCTCGTTGGTGAAAGTGGGAAGTCACATAACTGCATTAATTTAATCTAAAATGTGTTTTTGCTAAATTCAGGCAGATAGAGTTTGAACTGGCAGCTGAGCACTAAATGAATAATTTTTTCAAATGATAATTTACTCAGTCAATCATCTGAGTTATTGTTTAACGACGTACTTCAAACACATTTTAGAAAATGCAAATGCACTTTTAATTTCTACTATTTTGTTTAATACAGTTTTATGCAAACTGCAACATAAGACCAGAGATCAGAGATGAGATCAGTTTTGGCACAAATAACAATAGCAATAGCTAATCTTGTTTTTATTTATATTCAAGCTGATGCGGTCTGCAGTTTGCAGTTTGTTTGTGTTTAGCACCTTCATCAGCGCAGTGTACGAGTCAGAAATAATAATTGAAGACACTTTCTCCTTCAGTTCAATGGGGAAGTGTGTTGAAATAATTGACTGGCATTGTCTGGTAATTTCTTTCCTTTTAGCTCTGGTTTTAAAAGTAACTCTTGAGAAAAACATTAGCCTCTTTGGCTTCTGAATACTACACTGTGTTGTGTAGCTTTTCTATTTGTCATTTGGTGGAGGGGATGGAGCATATCATGTTTTTTTGTTGTTGTTGAGAACGGCTGCCCGCTGTGGCTGAAAATGACTGTGGTAAGAGTAAATCAAAGCAACAGTCAATCGCAAAACACTAACAACCCTGCATTTATTGTCCTTGCACCTGCATAATGTTGTATAGTTATGTTTATTTCTGTATTTTTTTATTTTGTGAGACTTATTTAATTTGGGACAGAGATGCAACAATGGCCTTGTACAAGACATGAAGCACTAATAATATTGAGAGTGATCTTTTGCCTGCAAGACAAAACCTACGTATGCACATCAGCTAGGATTATGAAAAGGGCTAATTGCAGTTAATTATATTTAGCCTGCTTCCCAGGGTGGAATGAAAGTAAGCAGTGGGAATGGAGTGACTGTATAAATGTACCACAAAGCAAATTTGGTTCACGGCCTCTTCACAAAGACGAGTAAAAATAGGCAAACGAGGAGCAGAATGTGATTTAATTCATGCAAAACACGTGATTAGCACTTACTTGTGTAAATGTAAACCACTTCAGAAAACTTTGCATTTTCAATAGGCGGCAGTAATGCCTTGATTAATTCTCTAAAGCCATCTTATCAAATGCCGCTTGTTGAGATTTCCACTCGCAACAGGAGGCAACAACAGCAAAGCCCATTTCATGTCGTGATCAGCGCCGTGCCATTTCTTCCCAGGTCTCACCGCTCCAGGTCAGCTGTTATGTATTATTGCAAGGTTCATAAGTTCAGAAGAACATAAGTTCAATGGTTGCCAGAGGGTCTGGGCTCTGGGGAAAAGTGACATTTACAATCAACACTGATGTAACTTATGGAACATATTGAATCAGGCTCCATGTGGTGATGTGGTTTCCGGAGCTAAGATGGCAAATTAACCCTCTAGCACCGATATAGATACACACACAAAACCAATATAGACCAAGTCTGCACACTGACAAATTGCGAAGTGCAAGACATGCACCTATTACATTCAATAAATCACCTACCACCCGGCCACATAGGAAGCTCATACTGTAGTCATATATCACTGAGTTACCATTGTGAAAGTTCATGGCTGCGTTGGCTGTGTTAATGCCTTAGAAAGTTGCATTCTGCCCCGATCCAAGGTTGTGTAGTCATTTTAGTTAGAATGACAGTCAGGGAAAGGCTAACCTTCACATCATGTGATCGCTTCTTCTTTCACGGATACAAGAAGCACTTTTTTTAATTTTTTTTTTTATGGTGGTCTGAGTGTGATCCGGCGTTTTATGTGTGGTCCATAACTGGTAGGAAAATATCATTAGTGACAGTAAAATATATTGACAAGAGTGATTTATAATCATAATTGAAATGGTGGGTTTTGTCAGTTTTGCTTTGCCACTGCTCATTCTCATACTGCTCAAAAGACCTATATTTTATGGTGGCTGTGCACTCAGCTGTCAACAACGCCTAAAGAAGCAAACTGATTGTTTTTTTTTTATACAGATATAAAAAAAAATAATAATCTTTTTGGGCCATGAGAGACTTAAGTATAAGTCTTTGAGTTCATCAAGTGGTTTGCTTTCCCCCAACCATGCAGGAATCATCAGGACTGCCTTAGCCAACATGGACCGGGAAGCCAGAGAACACTACATTGTTGTTATCCAAGCCAAAGACATGGCAGGCCAGGTCGGAGGCCTCTCTGGCTCCACCACCATCAACATCACTCTGACAGACGTCAATGACAACCCGCCCAAGTTTCCCCAAAGTATGTACAGAACATAAGCCAAACGATGAGGAAGCTGTTCAGTCGCATCACCGATGCAGAGCAAACATTTTCCTACCCCGCAGAACAATAAGTAAAATTAACCACCCGATCAGGACGTATCCATTCAATCGGCCATTATCAGCTTTTATCAGCCCATAATTATTGTTCAGTAGGTGACGTTCTACCTACTAGTAGGTTCAGAGAGTTATTATGCGATGTAACATTGAAATCCACTGAGTAGGTTCTTATCATACACATCAATGTGGTAAATGCATATGGGACTGATGCAAGCAGTAGCTGATAAAGAACTGAAGGGTGTGATTATAGTCAAATCAGCTGAATTAAAAATGGTTAGAAAATAAAAATCTAGTTGGAAAATTGGACTAATCTGACAGTACTGCAGACAGTTGTTTGTGTTATAATAAGGAGCATTGCAACGACAGTAGATAAACACAGTGTTAAAGTGTTAGTACTACTAATTTGAATACATTACCTCCTGTTCTACCCTAAAGCCAAGCTGGGGCTGAAAATAAACGATCAGCTTTTCTCAGCCACTGCTGGCCTTGATCAGACGACCTTCAACATAGCTGCCTGAAGAGTTACATTACCTGGAAAGCGTTTGTAAGAGGTGGATTTTCAGTGCCGGAGTGGAATGAGCACAATCAAAGTGTTTTATCGTCATTTACACCGTAGACAATAAGTCCTCATTAATTAGAAAGACGGGCAGATTATCCTCTATAGTTTTTACTTGAATGAAAAGAGAAAGCTTTAATATATCAGTATTTGCAGGGACAAAATGTTTTTAATTATCATTGTTTCACGCATGCATTGATTATTCATGCTTCTGAGCGTCCCTTCATAGCCCTATGTATCCTTCCTCAGTATGATTTATCACATTTCATTATTGTGTAACTCAGTAGTCTAATATTGCAGTTAAATTTTCCATAATTAGCAAAATTAGATGAACATTTATCAAAACCCTCTGTTTTGCAGTGTGAATTTTCTCTATTTTAATGATAAATTTAGGCAATGATGAAGTCGGGATTTTTGGGCATTTGAAAGTGCCTCATCAGGCACATTTGCCCTTCCATTTGGAGTTTTTCATTTTGTGCTGCAGTGATAAACTATTTCAAACCTCATCAACATTTTCTGAAGAATCATCTTGCTTTAGAGTTTGATCTGCTCCACTGCAGCGGCATCAACCTCCATTTAGCATTCGGCGTCCACCGAAGCACTGCAGAGCATTTTTAATGACATACTGACAGAAACAAATGGTGACAGAATCGAAATGCTTAGCAAGGCCCTTTTAGGAGAACCATTCTTTTTTTCTTTTTGCTGTCTCTAAATGGATATGCCTCAATGTTCATCTACAGAAAATTACCAGCTGTACGTCCCTGAATCAGCTCAAGTAGGGAAGCCGGTCGGCAAAATCAAAGCCAACGACGAGGACCTTGGCGTCAACGCGGACATCAAGTACAGCATTATTAACTCGGAGGGGGCCAACATGTTCTCCATTTCCACAGACAGGGACACGAGAGAGGGAATCATCAGCCTCAAAAAGGTGGTTGCACACTCTTTTAGCAAAAACTTGATCTTTGAACAAACAATCACACGTGTCAGTCACCGTTTGAATTCAGTAAACATTTTGAAGGTGGTGTCCTCATGTTGTTGCTAACACTTACTTTTGCACATCAGTGCGGCAAAGAAGGCATCAGAAGTGCAGCAATGTTGCAGTAATATCACAGGATTATACAGATATGACTCTGCATAATTGTATTTATTGGCACGTTGAAGATGAATTGTAACAGTAGCGTGACAGACAATGTTACACAGCCACCGAGGCTTGACATGCCTGTCAAAGTGAAATTTAGAAAGTTTACTATAATTTCTAAACATCTGTCAACATGTGTGTTTAAATGTGAAACTTCACTAAAATGCAACAGCACCAAACACAGCAAACAGTTTATAGGTTATTACTCCTGGTCCAACGGCAAGAACTCCAGCTTGGCATCTTGGGTTGGATCCATTTATTTCAACACGTTCTCATCCCACAGCAAGATATTGATGCTCCTAAGGTGTCAAATTGTGCCACAAAAAGTGACAGCAGCACACAAGTGCTTCCTTAATACAGTAACCCAGTGTCCCACATTGTTTAATAATCATCAATAAAGCGAACAACATCTCGGACTAGAGTCGAACCTCGGTCTCCCGTGGAAAAGTCTATCTTCTTGTCTGTCTTCTTGTACCATCCACGAGCCCTATCCAACTCCCCACGAGACTCTTTTCTCTTCTTATATTACGTCAGCGATTTTGGTGTCAAATATTGAAGCACCTGGGTTTCTAATTGACTACACCGAAAGCTCAGTGTCAATCACCGGCACAAACGGGCACCTTCAGTGTCAGCATGTAACGCAGAAGCTCTTGACAAAGCGACGCCTTTAACGCCCCTTGAATGACAACAGGCTGTTTATTTCTTTTTGGCCAGTGTGTAGGAGCCAGATATCGTCTGCTCTTTGGCTCGATTACGCTCTCTTTTTCTTATCCTCGCTTCACATCCCTGCTTGCTGCATTGCAAATCTATGGTTGTATGACATGAACACCGAGCTACACGGTGGCGTAAAGTGACCGTGTACTTCTGGCACGATGTCCCCAGGACGGGACTCTAAAAAGACATATCTTTAACTCTGTTACAAACTGGGGCTTTCAAAGGCAGCAATGCTACAATTAAGATAAAGGGAAGAAAATGAATGAAAGCAAGCGCGTATGTTCTAAACGATACAAAATACCGGATTTGTTAAGGTTAATGAGGGAGGAGATGCTTTGAAAATACAGCTGTCTGACAGTTACAGTGTTTGTAGTTGTGTTGGATTTAAATCATTTAGTTTACAATGAGAAATTGGATTTCTTTGACAACTAATTCATTCTTTAGTTAGTTCTGATTTCGTCAAGTCAATATTGGTCTATTTGAGAAACGTAATCAAATGTAGTTGTCCATACTTAAAATTTGCACTGTAAACCGTTGTGTGATCAAACTGATATCAGTTGAGTTTGTGGCCTGCCAGTAAAACCTGCAGCAAATAGCATTCTTGCATAATCCAAACGAAGTGTGTTATTACTAATCGTGTGTTCCTATGGTGTCTTCTCCTAACAGCCCCTGAACTATGAGAGAAAGAAGACCTACACTCTCCATATTGAGGGGGTGAATACACATGTGGATCCACGTTTTTCCTATCTTGGTTCTTTCAAAGACACTGCCACCCTTAAAATCACAGTTGGGGATGTGGATGAAGCCCCTGTCTTTTCTATGGATTATTACATCATGGACGTATATGAGAATGCACCAGGTGGCACAGAGGTGGGCGCTGTAACGGCTCAAGATCCTGACAGCAGGAACAGTCCTGTTAGGTAAGAGGCTAACTCCTGCATGTGCTTTGTGGTGCGTGTACAATCTGCAAAAATGGCTACAAATGTTCAGAGGTTCTGTCTTATTGATTGCATATTGCTGAAGATCAACTTGGATTTTGTTTAGAACTATGACTAAAAACTATGAGGCTTATTTTGAGGCTCAGCGCTCTTTCAGCTGAGACTGGCAGCCAATATAACTCTGTCAGTTTGTCTGCTAATTAGTTGCCAAAAACTAAAATGTGTTTTTTTTTTTTTCCTATTAACATAGCTGCCAGATGGATTCAACGTTTCAAAAAAACAAAAACAAAAAAAAAAAGCCTGGTTGTCTTATCTGGTTTGATTAGCTGTAAAGCACACGGTTTGACAAATGAGATTCATTTTGGCAAACTAGTTCAGGAGCATTCGCAGAGAAAATGCAAAAGAAACAAACAAATAAAACTGGAGGTTATTTGCCTTTGCCCACCAAATCTGCATGTCATACCTCTGCATCTGAAACTTTATATGCACATATAAAATAATGCATTTGAAGCACATGCAGCAGTCTTTGCTTTGCATTTGACAATTGAAAAATGAATTGTCTGTGATACTACATATGCCCCTGCAGATTTTCTCCCCCCCAAAAAAACAAACAAAAATTCAAATATGCATACACAGATTTTTGGCATCTTCAGATAAATTGTTGTTTTTGTCTGCAAGCTTGTGAAGTTTCCTGAGGCAATACAACTGCTCAGCACATTTGTATGCACTCGAAACACATGCTTCTGTGCTGTTGGAAAAAAAAAAAGATTGATATTAGCCTTAGGCTGTGGACTAATCTTAGGTTTGGCTCTGCACAGGTACCTCGTTTGATGACATTACACTCACGCAGCTCTGCATCTGCTTGTATTAATTTGAATTCGCTCTGTAGCCTCGGTGTAAATGATGGAGTAGCCGTAAACATGGAACTCCTCATGCAATGAAGTATTGCTAAAATATCAATAATCAATCTTTTGCTATGAAGTGTTTCAGGAATCTAGTTTAAAGTCCTGCCATCAGCTGCAGAGCTGAGGGACAGTAAGCAGAGAATATACATATTGTGCCATGAGTACTACTGTCTCTACTGTGATTTATGATGGATGATGCACAGTTTCAAATGGGAAGAAGACACGGGTCAAAAGTGCTTCTTTGATTTGTGTCAGAATCTTAAGACTTTGTGAAAGAATTGTAGTAAACAAGAAGTTCATTTACATATGAAGAGAGATTCCCTGATGTGCTGGTGGGACACCTCCTCCTCGTCCATTCCTACAGTACAGAGAAAAAGGCAGCGGGACTTCCACTTGAAGGGAAAAAATAAATAAAAAAATAAATAAAAAAGCTAAACCACGTTGCCACTGCCCCCTGCGTTGGCATCAGAATGCAGCAGAGATCAGTGCTTGGCGCTGTTTGATCATCAGGAGTCTTCTCGTGCATGCAATGAAACAAACATGGCGCTGAGGGGACATTTCAAAGGCTGGTGGGAAGCTGACGTCTAAATAGCTCCTTTACGTTATCACAGTCATCAGGAACCACTGTGAAACGTCACCAGCCTTGTTAATATTGAGTTCTGTGTAGAATCAAATCATCCCTGTCCTCAGTTTGTTGTAGACAGTAGTTAGCTTTGAATAATTGAAATGTCAGGGAAAGGCCATCAAACAAGATTAAGCCGCAGTTTTGACATGCTTCAGCAAATTTGTCCAAATATAAATGAAAGCATTGCAATCTAGTGCAAAAAGCAGTGATTAAATAGGCTTTGAACATAACACCGATGGGCCCCCGAAGATATCATGGACCTGTGTGACTTTGGATATCAGACAGTTCACAAAGCAACTTTGTCAGCGATTTTTCTTGCTCTGTATGTCAGGTTATCGAGACGGCATTGGCCCGCTTTGTCTCTGCTTTATTCAAAATTCATTTACACTGGGTCGCTCCCTGCTGGAATCATTACTGATCTGATTGGCTGTTGTTCGGCTGTAGATGAACTGCGTCATGAGATGTTTGCATAAAGTTCGGCTTTTCTTTACTTTTCTGCTATTGTGAAACTGGGCTCGTACACGGCAACATACAATAGTTTAAAAAAAAGAAAACAACCGTTGCGGGCTTAGATTTTTCCATCCATATGTTTGAACGCCCGTTACATGAAGACATGTACGGCCCGCACTCACTCAACGACTCTACATCTGATTATAATTTGATTTTGACAACTGGTATGACCTTGCTAGCACTGACATCAACAGATAAATTGTTAAATGTTTGCTGTAGAAAGATTCTAGTCTTTAGTCTTACATCTTTGCGATTTGTAAGGTGTAAAATTTTACAACCATCACAACAATCGTCTTCTTTGTTGCACCATTTTAGAAAATTACATCTGAAGATTTAATGCTTCAATATGTCTCTCAAGGCTCCACATTAAATATTAAATATGCACGTTTTTCAGTTGTGTCGTTAATATGTGTACAAATGTGAATGTATTTGTTGTACTATTCTCACACCCACCTCCCGACACAAGGTTGGCTCAACTAGTCAGTTCGCTTGGTGCGCGATGTGTTGTTTAGACTCGGAATGTGTGAGATCTGTGGTTAATCAGACTTATGTGTATCTTTACAGAAGCACAACTCCGTCCTTTAACTAATGAGAGAGGAGCCAAACATTTCCAAAAAACAAAAGTAGAGGTCAGGACAACAAGCTGAGTCTCAAAATTACTTCTCAGAAATTGCTGCTTAGAATTACAATGCGGTATTTCTAACCGGCCTCAGGTCAACTTTTAAATGTTGACACACTGGTGTTAAAGATCTAACATTATTATTTTGTTTTTCTATTGTGTAGTGACCATTGCCACCTCTCTGGGCTGCTGACAGTACAAGAGACTTTTAATCTTAGTGCACCATATCCAGTTTTTGGGTTCATCCACAACTGCTGTATTTAGGTTTTACTCAATTTGCTGCATCGGCCAGAATGCAGACAATACTGTTTTTGTGTTTGCTTGTAGTTTGAATCAGGGGACCTGATACAAAAACCTGCATATTTTCTTCTCATATAAATCATTATATGCTGTACCATGTTGTACTTATGGAGAGGTTTTCCAGTTTATATATCAAAATGCAGACACTTTGTCATCAGTAGCAGCAATTAACAGTATTGGGGTTTTCCACATACAAGTTGTAAAATAACATGTTTTTCTGTGTTAATGCTTTGCACTTAGCACTTTCCTTTACATCCGAAAAGCCTCCGTGCTCTGTCGAGGCGGAGCATTTAATAAACCATGACAACATTTCTACTGGGGATGCTGTTTACACTTCCAAGCTCCAATCCAAGATAAAATATGTTCATTATTTCAAATGAATGCAGTCATGGCATTAATATCCCTATACCATTTCCATTTCTCGTGTCAATTGAAAATTCGCGGCTTGGGCCATACGTATTACTCAGGAGAATGAATGCTGGATTAAAGGTGTAAGTAGGTCATTAAGAGATAAATTAGAGAATATACAGTCAATGCTTATTTCGTGCTTGAACTCATGAGAGGAGCAGCTGAGCCCATTTCTGCTTGATATTCCACAGACTGCTTTGCTTCCAGTGTGATAACGGCGTTGCTAGAAAGCCATTACAACAGTGTAAACATTGCCAGCGGACCATCGCCTTTTGTCATTATTAAATATTGAAGATAATTGCTTCTGACTTAAAAATGTGCATTTTTGGAACAAACTGTCAGGACCTAAAGTGCTTTTAAAGCAGCAGTAGGGATTATTCCGTTCATGTGCTTTAAAAGAGGGACCCGACATTGGAAATCATAAGAACATAAGGAAGCATAAAAACATAATCTTTAGCTTGTTCTGGCAAATAAAAAGAAAAAATTGCGATTTTGGTAGAATTGGTAAACTGCCATAACTTTCTGAGACATAAAACTAAGAACTGTTTGACTCAAAGGGGCAGGCCAAAGATTTGAACAACTGCATGTGATAAATGTAGGTTGCTGTCTTTTGTAGCGTGACCCACAGGTAATTAAAGTGAGAATACCTGTCTCTGTTTAAATTATGTTTTGCTTTTAATCTCTGCTGTGATATTGCATTCTGATGGAATTTTGATGCTTAATTTACAATAATGTCTCCTTAAGTCTTCTTTACATCTGTACATATTCCGCCCCGGTTGTTCCCATCTAAAAGCAGAATTATGTTTCTGCGTGTTGCATGTAGCAAAGTGTGTGGGTTAAACTTGGAGACATTTGCGTATGTGTTCCACGTCCACCAGGGGGCAATGTTGCATTCAGTAAATCACAATTACAATTAGTCATTTAGCAGACGCTTCTATCCAAAGCGTAGTCGTAGACACTAGGGACCACATTGGGGGTTCAGTGTCTTGCCCAGGGACAACTTCTGGTCAGGAGGACCCTGGGGTTTATGGATGACTGCTTTACCAATTGAGCTACAGTCACCCCCCGGAAAAAAGCTCAGCTTTTTCTCAAATCCAAAGCACCTCTCATTGCCCCATTCACACACCCGTGGCGGTGGCTACCATGGGAGGTGCTCACCGGACCCAGCGGGAGCAACTAAGGGTTCAGTGTCTTGCCCAAGAACACTTTGAAACATGGCAAGGTGGGGCCATGGGTCAAACCACTGACCCTGTGGTCCGTGGACGACTGCCGTCCCCAACTGAGACGTTTGCATGTTCTTATAGAGAAACTGACCTTGACATATTACACAAAAGAGCTGCTCACTGGCTCTATGCTCAGAGGCACTTTGACAGACACAAGACACTCGATGAAAACTAGTGTAAGTTGGTAGGAATCAAACGTATCACTTGTTTATATCATGGATGTATTAAGACAGCTTGATATGGTGCAGCTACTCTGGTTTGCTGCCAGTTTGTCCCAGGGGCCAAAATAATCCCCTGAATTCAGACATGAACGGTTGACAGGAATCTGCATTAAATTGGTAAAATCTCGGTGCTAGGAAAAGAGAAACCAGTCTGCATGTGTAGTGATCTGTGGTAATTTGCAGGTTAAAATACTTGTAGATGTCTTTGTTAAAAGTGGGCTAAATGTAGCAGTGAAGTCACAACTCGTTATCATTTTAAAAGCATTGCAATTACTATGTGAAGCAGGTTTTAAGCACAAGTTGAAATGGAGAAAATTGAATGCACTCAAAACAGTGGTATGAGATAACACACATATAAACCTAAACCTCATCGTTCTTCTACATTTGATCCACTTTTATTCTGAAAGTATAAAGATCTTTTCAACTGTAAATGTGGGCCCTACTATCTAATCCATCCATCGTCACTCACTCTCTCACCTCATCTATAATTTATCCATTGCTGTGCTTTTTGAAACATCCATCTGCAGTGGATACTTAAGATATTTGCCCTTCTTAATAGGTATTTCTTGGACAGTGAGGAGCACGGAGAAAGGTACTTCAGAATCGACGAGAGCAGTGGCGTTATACGGACAACGCAGCCTCTGGACAGAGAAGACATGCCTTGGCACAACATCACTGTTATGGCCTCGGAGGTTGGTAGGTACCCAGGTTGCCTTCCATAGTGTTTACGCCGAGTAAATGAGACGCACCTGCCATGTCTGTTTGCTCATATGTGAGTGTCCGTGAGGGTAGAAGATTAAGAAGACGTAGCAGAGCTTTAGCTCTAAATTCCTGCTTCTACCCCCTCCCCCAAATAAAAAGCAATGTACAAAGAGATTCTGATCTCATTTTAATCTTGCGGAGTTCGAGTGACTCTGTAAACTGGAACATGTCCGGGTTCTGCAGCCGTCCCCATATGAGACAGCAATATTAATGCAGCTGTAGATGTGCAAATTCATCAGGTTTAGAGACACTTTATCCTATAATATCTGCATTCAAATGTTGGATTTCAAATAGAAAACACCTAAATAGCTATGGGATATTCTCCACATGTTTAGCAACTTTAAGGACTGTGATAAATGTGTAAAGTGTAGTTGCCTTAAAGAGACATTATGAATCATTAATGGGATTGAATTGAACAACAGCCTGAAAGTAGAAAAACAACACACAAAATTAGCTGGTTTAGTTCTACCTACAGTTTTATTCCACCTTCCTTCAAGATCAGGAGACACCCTGAGAGGATCATACAGTAAACGAGCGGCCAGCTACACATTGATAGTAAATAAAACTGGAGTCAAAATCAATAATAATTGAAAGTTCCGTCCATAAAAAGCAACGACTGTATGAATTGTACTTTGTTTGTTTAATAGCATTATTAACAGTAATATTACAAACAGTATTTAAAAATATGTAAGCAATACTGAAATTAACAATTATATTCTGTGGGAAAAAAAAAACAAGAATAGAGAAGGTAATTTGCATATTGATTAGAATGTATTCAGGTTAGAGTGTATTTTCCTTATAATTACCTACAAAATCAAATTAGTCCCAATTGTTTCAATGTCCTTTTCTTCATTGAAAATTAATTAAATCAATGCCCCGCTAACTTCAAGAATTGCTATCAGGGAACTTGGGTAATTTGTAATCACAATTAGGCAAATCTCCTGCCAACTGACAGAGCTGCTGCATGCTAATGTTGTTTTTTTTTTTTTTATCTCTTCACCTCTCCTTAGTATTCAAGGATACAGTTACACATGCCAAGATACTGTCAAAAAGCAGAATACTGCATTTTTACTCATTTCGTTTACCACTTTGAATGTGCCAGGCAGCACAGTGTCATAGATACCAAGCCCCGAGACTTTACCCTGCCCTCTGATGGTCTGAATTAGAGGACAAATACATGATCCGTGTACTTTGTACTACAGATAAGTACTTCAGCCTAAGTGACCACAGAGGTGAGGTTCCTCTAACACAGGCCAGTGTCACAGTGTCTTTCTTACTTGCTCCAATCAAAATTACTATAACAAGCCACATGCACAGACGACTGTAGAGGTCAATAGTTTTAAGAGGAGGACAGTCCTACTTGTAAATGTCAAGCTTTCTTTAGATACAAAAAAAATGTCCAAAATAAATCTGGTAACTTTAATTTAATAGTCCTGCACACCTGCCTGATTTTTTAAAAATTTCTATTCAAAAAATAGACGTTGCTGAGTCAGCATGCTATTTTTTCAGCACTGTCCTGCAATAGACTTGCACCTGGAAGCTGCCCATTAACCCTGACCTGTCCTGTGTTTGTGCCCCAACTGACTTGCACAAGGACACCTCAATAATATTTGTGGATCCAGGCAAATTCCTGTGAATCCTGTACCCCCCCCCAAAAAAAGTTTTAGCTCATCGAAGACACCCACATATTAAACGTCTCTGCCTGATCACTTTCACAATAAGTCTTACCAAACGTATTAGTGGTGCTTTGGTTTGGTATTTTGTTGCTTTAGACAGGCCACGCTTAAAGCAAAACATAATGAATATGAAATCTTAATTAAACACAGCTAATTTGAATGGAAATGTTATTTTCGCCCGTTTTGCTTTATCAAAAAAACGAAAGATAACAACATCAGATGAAAAAGGCATATGCTTTACATGGTTCATAATTTGCTCATGCAGTACAAAGGGTAAATAATGCATCAAAAGCACACACACACACACACACAGACACACACCAACTGAGATGAGACAGTGCTTCACAGAGATGATCAGATGTGCTTTAATACACAAAATTGCCTTCTGCAACACTACATCCCTCAGTGCCTTTATAGTGGCACAGCCTACGACAAAACCCATAAACAGTCTAACAAGAAGAGAACAGTGTGTCCCAGTTTCAAATTACACTGTTGATGCTCCACTTTGTTATTAAGGTTTGCGTTTGACTTTAATCTCTCTCACTTTTCTCCTCTCTGATACAGACAATCCCAGCCTCCTTAGTCACGTTCCTGTTACCGTCCAGATCCTGGATGTGAACGACAATCCGCCAGAAATAGCTACAGAGGAAGAGGTCATTGTGTGTGAGAGCTCAAGGCCGGGACAGGTGAGCATCGACCGTGGGATTTGCCTACAAAAAGCTTTAACGCCTACGTATCTCTGCCTCTGTTTCTATTCTCTCCTGGTCTTTATATACATGTTCAAATCTTCCAGCAGCATAAAACACACTCAAAAGAAAAGCAGAATGCATGTAGTCATTCCCTAACTGCATGCATTCTGCACTGAAGTAAAGTTTGCCTCTGCAGTTCAGGTTGCACAGGGAGAGCTGAGCAGTAAGAGACAGTAAAGGCAATGCAGAGAGCTGCTTAATCATCCCTCATGGAAAATGAGTATCTCAGCAGCAAAGCATGACAGCTCTAAATCGAAGCTCATTCCAATTTGCTCTCAGTGGTTTTTGATTCATTCAAATTAAGAAGGTTTTTGAGATATAGAGCAATCAGCAGCATGGAAATGGCTGAAAGGCTGGCTCGGCAAAGGCTGATGCAGTAAAAACCGGGGAGACACAACTAAATAATTTTTTAATAGTTTAAAGCTAGTGGAAGTTTGAATTAAAGTTTGCATTAAATTTGAATTATGGTTGCATTGTAGCACCAGAGTTGGCCCAGGGGATTAAGTGGGAGGCATCATAATGTGCTGAATGAGACTTTTGAATTCAAATGTCAACATGTGGACGATAATAGAGCTGCTCATTAATGTGTTCTGGTTGCATTTCAGTGTTTATACCATGAAAATGGAAAAGCCTCTAATTAGTTGTCAGGTGTCCATCAAAACTGGATATGATATACATACTGTCGCTCAAATTAACAGCAAATGTTCTGTTCTATATCAGTTCTCAGAACATATTAAACCACACGGCCTGTCCATTAAATGAACCAGAAACTTTAAAACTGCATCATTTCACCAGCAATCTATGGTAAAATTGTAATATATCTGATATCACGCTAAGATGCCGTGTGTATCAGAAGTAACACACCGTTATCCCGTCTATGAAACATAGATGCTGGAAACTGAAATTCAGTGTTAAAAGTAAAAACTGTTAACATGGTGTTAAACAAATTTTAACCTGGTACTACTTGCGGTTGTGAAACGATTGAGGGAATTCATTATTTTGACTGAGCTCAAGCTTGGCATGTTTCCTTCTCTATTGCCAGGATTCAGAAATGGGAGTTCAAGATTTGGAGATTTTGTGGAGAGCACCATGTGCTGAAAGGTGTCTGCCAGAGTTTTTGCGTCTTGTTTGTGGATCCGATGAGTGTTGTATTACGAAAACACCCAGATGTGATAACGGTGGGAGGAGCAGTCTTGTCAGCTTATCAACTTCAGCACTTAAATTAAGGATTGAAACAATCAATCCTTATTTAAGCCGAAGCTGTGCATTGAAGTATGTTATACAGTATTTTATGACACAGATAATCAGACCTCCTCCAAATACAATTTATTGGGCTCTGGAGCTTCTATGCTGATGGTGACGGAATATTTAAAGGCAGAATAAATCAACAATCTGCATTTGGCAGAGGCTGCATTCAGGGACAGTACAAAATATGGGCCATCTGTGTTTCTAAAACGCTAACTAACTAACTAACTAACCTAACATGCATGTCTTCGGACTGTGGGTTAGAGTTAGCCTCTGCATGCAACATGCAAACTCCACACACAAATGCCGCAGCCAGCCGAGATTCAAACCGGGGACCTTCTAGCTATGGTTTGACAGCGCCTGCCACTCCACCAAGCTGCTGATGATAATGATGATGCATAATGCATAATGCATAATGATGACAATGAAAACCAAATAGCTACCCGTTGACCAAATACCCAATTAGTCAAGCTCATTAGTTGGCTCATGGGTCGGGGGGAAAGAGAAAAAAACTGCAAATTGTTTGGGCAACAGCAGATACAAATAAGCTCTAGACTTAAAATAAAATCATGGACAACCTTGAACCCTCTTCAGCAAGCAGCCAACATGTGCTGTTTTCTCCCGCAATTTCTCAGCTAACAGCCACTGGCATTGCTTCCTGTGATTTTTCCAACATCCTATTATCTTGACTTAAGAGTAATCAAGTGGCACTTTGTTGGTCTTTCACAGTGATGGAAAATTGTGACTTTACATTAATGCTAGAAGAAATAAAGAGCTGCCCTACTCAGGCAAACGCTCCAAATGGTACCACCCTGTCATCTACTATAAACACATACTGTAGGTTAACTGGGGGGCACACAAAGCACATCCTAAAACTGCCCGGTTACAGACAAAAGCTTATGCAAGGATACCAGAAGCACAACAACACCCCAGTGATGGAGATAAGAGTTCCCCATGGTGACAAGGGCCATCAGGTCATTTTTCTCTGAAAGCTGGCCCTCTCCCCGCTCACACTGTGTCTTTTACCAATTAAGGCTAACAAGCTGACAAAAGTGACACTGAGGTTGCCCTTAGAGCACCCGTGTCATTGCAACGTGCCAGGCGCCCCCCCCCTCCGCCCACTCTCTGCACAAGCCAAATTCTCTGAAATTCTAGTGTCCCAACCAGTTATTCTCCTTTAGGCTGCATGCACAGGTGGAGGAGGAAATGTAACGAGAGGAACACAGGCACTGTCTAATTATGATCAACAAATCATAAGACAAGCATCGGAATCTAAAACATGTCCTTGTCCTGCATGCAATTAAAGTGAAAGTGCAGCTAATTAAATGTTGCAGGTGTCGTCTTTGGAAAGCAATTCACCTCCCGTCTTCTGACCAACAGGTGATCCAGACTATCACAGCAGTGGATAAGGATGACTTCGCCAATGGACAGCGGTTTTTCTTTGCTTTGCCGAGCCAGCTACCAGTCAATCCCAACTTTACCCTGAAGGACAATGAAGGTAATTAAAGTGATCAATATGTTTGTTTGCATTTCTTATTAGTTTAGCATGTTTCCTCCAGGGCGAGGCTTCATACTTATTGCTCACATTCAAAGATCCAATAAGCCATACGGATTTCCTCATACCTTGGAGGAGCAGTGAGAATACACACTCTGTCAGCTGGGTATCGGAGACATTGAGAGATTCAAATGGCACTGGAATCTACTCTGACTCATGACTTCATGAAATATAAGAGGCATAGGGGTTTGGCATGTTTGCACATTTTGTTGTCAAATGGATTAGCCATTCTGGCACTCTCTCCTTTTCCCCTCCTGCGTGCGTTATTTCGTGTCGGCGCAGGGCCAGCAGTGGGTGTTACCATGGCAACCGTCTCAGTCTCAGGTGAATACCTAGCCTTAGGTTGGTCTGCAATCACAGTGCTTTTAAAAGCTCTCAGCCAGAAGATCTCGGTTTCCCGCCGAGCAGAGGAGTTCACAGCACTCCAGATGAATCTCTTAGGCACAGAGAGGCAGGAAAACAGGGGAAGGGAGCACGAGAGAGATAAAATAAAATCAATGTGATAATAGGATAGAAGATTGTTTAGCCCTTAGTCCAGTTCCTACTACAAGACTTCCTTTACCTACTTCAACTGCATTCAGGTGCAGAGGCAAATTTTCCTGTATTAATATAAGTGGCACTCATCCCTCACCTCCTACCCACCTTCACTCCTAAAGGGAGAGGATGACTCGAATAAAGCATGCATCCACAAAGATCCCCTAAAGGACATGAATTATCATTTTATTGAAAGCGCAAATTCGGTATAAATACTTAAATTATATATTTGTTTACTGCAGCTTTACATATATTAACCCAGTAGTGCAACTCTGAAGCATCTAGGAAGGGAGACGACGGATATTTACTTTACTTTTCAATGCCTGATCATTAATTGTCTTGATTGACCGGATCACTGACTGTCTGTTGCAGCAGCCTTAATTGCTGAGGAAAAATCAACACCACCACAAAGAAAGATTCAGAGCTTGGTATGAAACCCGGAGCCAGAGGGACACAACTCTTATGCCAAATAACTGAGGGTGGATATTTTACCACTTTGCAGGTGTGAATGTGTTGTACATGTAGTGGAAAACACTTCTTATCTTAACCAAGAAATACGTGATGCACACTTCCACTACTTATCGCAAAACATCTCTTGCTGATTTGCCATATGATGTGCTAGGGAATCACAGTATGGACTTGATGAAAAGTTAATAAAAGCTAATACTTGAAAACCCACTTGTTAAGCAGCAACAAGCTGGCAATAGTGATGCCTTTGTTTGCAGAAAACAGAAGGGAACAACACGTACACAGTAAAATATCTGCCACAGAATGTGAGGATCAGCAGTCACATACCGGGGTTATTAAATGTAACCTAAGTGTATCGAGAGGTGAGAGGTCAGCTAAGTTCTGCTAAGGTGATGGTTTGGACCAATTACAGAGTCTGTGTTCCTGGCATATTCGTGGTCAGGTTGTCCAGTTCAATTTGATCTCAAAGGAAGGACCAGTGTTAGAGCAAATTATAGTCCACACTAGGAACGTGCCTTTGGAAAGGTCTGCCTGGATCAGGGAGATAAGAGCAACCTCCTGGAGACAGGACTTGGTTTAGCAAATTAAACATGTAAAACACTTACTTATTATTCCAAATGCTGGCAATTTTGTCATAGTTCCAACTCTTGCAAAGTCATTCTTTCAAAAGTTGTTATATTTTCTACAGCAGAGCCTTCTGCAGCAAAATATTCCCAAAGCATTCAGGAAGAAGCCTTTCTTTTCTAAAGGATTGATATCAGTTTTTTGATTCATGCTGTTTGAGTAATGGTTTTCAATTTGGGTTAAAGTACCTGCTGCAAACTACGCCACAGGCTCCTGCTTTATTTAAACTCCGCTCACTTTATTTTTATACCTGTTCAACTGCTCGTTAATATCTAATCAGTCAATCAACAGGCAGCAGCTCAATGCATTTAGACATGTAGACGTGGTCAAGAATCAAAATGAGGAAGAAATGGGATTTAAGTGACTTTGAACATGTCACGGGCTGGTCTGAGTATTACAGATAGTGCTGATCTCCTGGGATTTTCACAGCCATCTCCAGGTTTTCAGTGAAAACTGTCCGTAAAATGTCCAGTGAGTGGCAGTTCTCTGGGTGAAAATGGCTGGTTGATTCCAGAGGTGAGAGGAGAATGGTACGAGCTGACTACTCATAACCGCTCATTACAACAACATCACACAAGATGTCAAACCTTAAAGTAGATGATCCACGTCAGCAGAAAACCCCACTGGCTTAAATTCACAAGGGCTCACCAAAATCGAACAGAAGATTGGAAGAACTTGGTCTGGTTTTATGAAATCCAGCTTTGTGCTGCAACCTTCAGATGGCAGGGTCAGTATTTGGAGTAAACAACATGAAAGCATGGACCCATCCTGCCTTGCATCAACAGTTCAGTCTGATGGCGGTGGTGTAATGGTGTGGTGGATATTTTCTTGGCTCATCTAATCAGTTCTGACCAGCATAGCAGTGGGTTTCAAACAACCACTAACATACATACAGGGAGCCTTGAATATCCTCATGCAGCTTCCTTATTTTAAGGGAAGCTGTTAGGAAGCATGCTCTGATTCACTGCAACAGTCTGGATGGTTAGTTGACAAGATGAATGATGCAGCTGCCTAGCAACCAACCCCAGCTTGTTCTGTTGACCACCCAGTTACTCCACTGGACCAGTTAATTGCCTTGATCAAGGACATACTTAAACTAGCTCGACAGGAACAATCGTTCTTGTTAGCCTGCCTACGGTCAGACACATGTTCCATTTGATAGATTCAGCAGCTTGTCAATGAAGGAAAGTGCCGTTCTCAGGCCAAAAAGCCCAATGACTGACTAATATAACCATGTTGCTGTTGCTTTTTCATTTCTATTATGATCCCTCTGGCCACCTAGATGGCGCACGCCACTTAGTTTCCCTCTTAATTCCTACCAGCCCATCAGACGTTTCAAGACAACAACCGCCTTCTTAATACTAAGCTGCTGCACTCTAAGTTCAAGCTGCTTCAATCACCTCCAGTCACTCGGAGCCCGCATTTGCACTTGCACTCAAAAGAGGTTTTGGAGTCGCGCACAACTGCCACTGTGTATTAGAAGTTATTTGCTATGTTCACAATATCCGGGTTAGAGCGAGAGAGAGGCACAATGCACCATTCTGTTGACTCCTGTGTCTGATAATTAAAGTAAGCTCTTCACACCCGAAGCAGCTTCTTTCATTGCTGCTGTAGCAGACCAAAACAGTTGGTAGCTGCTCGGTGCCAGACCCTAATGCCTCCCTCTGTTGTTGTGCAACTGACGAAAATCCCGCTCAGTCACTCACACGACTAACTCTCTCATGACCCCCTTTTCGCCTCAGTTTCACTTTGTTCACAGCAGATCCTCATGAAACTTGGGTTTTTCTGCCTCTCTGGGCAGCATAAGGTAAAAGTTTGAGGCCGGTTAACAATTAGATTTTTATCTAAAGCCAGTAACTAATGATATCTGCAGTCAATTGCACCTGTCTGTCCTTCTCGGGCTTTTACAGGTAATCTGAATTTTAAAAGCACCATGAACCCAACTGTTGTGCTTTTTCAGGGAGCTTTTTTTTTTTTTGTACTTAACCATATCAGTTGTGTTAAAAGCTGTTATCATGTTACAATTGGTGCTGATTCTACCTAAACCTGTAACAGCACCAGCTCTGTTGAAAAAAAAAACAAAAAAAATCACATTATTATAGTAGTTGAGGGTCAATTTTTAGCTCGAAACCACACACTTCTGTTCCGTCGTAGGCATTTTCCCGGCTGTAGAATCAAAGTCGTTTTCACGCTGAAACAATGCCAGGGCTCCCTGAACACCAAGTTGTCATGCCGGTGTGTTGAAGTGCTGGATGCGCTATGGAAAATGCAGGTCAAACTCCTACAGTGCATTACAGTGTATTAGCACCATTTAAGCTGAAAACAAGGGGGGTGGGGGGGTTGCTTCTGTCGGGCTGCTCTAGGAAAGCACTTTGTGGCAAACTTGTTCAGCTAAAAGCCTTTCAAATATATTCAACTACTTTACAATAACTGAAACGTAAATGCCTCTGATCTCATTATCTGTCACACTGTGATGACATTTGCTTATAAAAAGTCAATTAAAGTGGGATGTGCTCTCTAAATAACCTACAGACTTAAATAGATCAATTGATCAATCTGGAGGCATCGTCTTCTAGTGTGCATGCAGATGACCTTATAATATTACAGTTAATCAGTCGTGTTGAAGGAGGCACCGTCAGGCCATTGATATGCGGGAGGTTTAATTAGCTTTTCTGTCATTCACCCTTCACCTCACAGTGGGTGTTATAGTTTTCCCAAACAGCCACAGTCCGCTGAAACAGCATGATTTGTGCTGCGAGGGAGGAGCAGCTTGTCTCGTGCGTGTAAAAATGTGCTCACGATAACTAAACATTGTCACAGAGTGGCAACAATTATATTATATATATTCAGGCTAATAATTTGATATTCAGGCTAAATAATCAGCGCTTGCATGATCTACTGCAGATTGGCAGCATGAGTATGATCGACTGCCCAGCTTGAAATGAAAAACTGCTGCATCTTTATTTATATTTATTTATTTATAGAAGCAAACATTCAATTACCCCAGAAACATACGAACTAACTCACCACAGTTTGGCAGCGGACAAACTATATTGTTGTTGTTTTTTTTCTATGCTGATTTTTACTGATTACTGACTGCTATCTGCTGTCACTGCCAAGCATTTTTTTTTGTTAAGCTAAGCCTCACTGAGTCCGACTAATCCTTATTGAGTTCAGGGGCTTCTTTTAAAGCAGACTGTTACATTGTCTTTTGATGTGCTGTTTGTCACTCAGCATGAAAGACCCTTTATTTCCACACACAATGTTAGTAGTGTCTGAACAACACTGAGCCGTTAATCAATATTCAAAGCTGCTTTATGATAATACCTAGAGGTGTAGCAGCATGTATAACTGCCCTTTTAGTGTTCGGTTTACAAGGTTTGATACGTGACTTGTTTTGGTCCAGTGAGACCCTATGAGCCAAATGATTAAAGCGTATAATTCATCTAATTACAGTCAAGATCAAACATTCATTTCCAAAGTGCAGTTTTCACCCAGAAGGCTCCAGTGCTGTGCTGGTTGTTGACTGCTGGCTTGCAGATGCTCATCCGGTTAAAGTTAGTGCCATGCTGCTGTACGTAAACCAGCATATATGATGCTGTCTGTGGGAGCACTGCGGTTCTCCTTTATGTAAATGCTAAAGGAAACTGACATTATTGTCTAAAAATAACTTCGCCGCACAAAAAGCATAACTTCATATTTGAATTAAAGGACGTGGGAATGTAAAGTGCTCGTTTTAAGCTACTACGCTCAGTTAAACTGACATGTTACCGTATGTAGCACGTGCTCTTATTTTTTGCTTCTGCTTTTCTAATATTAAAATACTGTCTAATATTCTTCTCTAATATATGCTCGTTGCCATTAATTTCTAATGTGATTTTCTCAAAATATTTCTATATTAAGATTAGATATACAATGCATTTGGTACAGTGTGTCATGTGATATGAAGTTCTGTCCCTGTCAGTGATTCTGTTTATTGGGAAAAAATGCTAAAACATGTAAGTCAGAATTTCATTCAGGTTCCGGTAGAGGTTTACTAACAATATCCAATTATTTCTGGACTGGAATGCTGTATGTCTGTCTCTCCTTATCAGACTTCGAGAGGATATATTGTTTTCCAGGTAGAAAGTTTTAAAAGAAACTTACCATCAACACAGAATATAAATTATAGCAATGAACAGAACAATTAATAAATAAATAAAATGGTACCTTGAATTTTGCAATAAATCATTTCAGCCTTTCACTTGCGCAAACATGTATTAAAAGAAGAAGAATATAATAAATAAAAACAATAACTTGTGCCAAATCTGGTTTGTTAAAAAACTATTTACTCACAGGTTAAACCTGAAAATGTATTACTTTCAGAGACAGTCTTCATATCTGTCAAAATGAAACAAAATAAGTTTCTGAGTTATATAATTCTAGAATGGTCCTTTAATTGTCTTTAAGCACTGAAAGCAA
Source organism: Channa argus (assembly GCF_033026475.1). Lineage (NCBI taxonomy): Eukaryota > Metazoa > Chordata > Actinopteri > Anabantiformes > Channidae > Channa > Channa argus. Next base: position 17,688,618 of record NC_090215.1, on the reverse strand, counting down.
AGCAAACAATGTACAGTGGTCTTCAGTTATATCAGCTTTTGTATTTCCTTGTCCCGGACTCACCAGCAGCGACTAAGTTGGGGATCAGTGTCTTGTTTAAGGACACTTTGACATGTGACATAAACCAAACTGTACGCTGGATTAAAACACACCGTAGCATGCATTGCTCGATTTACTGCCCTCTAAGTTAACGTATGGCGCCTCGAACGTTCTCGAAGCTTCCCAGCCAGTAGTTTCATATTTTTTTACATTTTTTTATGAAGCCTGATTTGAGAGAGAGAGTGTGTCCATATGAACAAGCCTTTACTCAAGCAAATCAAAGTGTTCTTCCCTTTTTTCATTGGAGCATCGAAGTGACGCTTCCCCTCTTTTGTTCGACACAAGTTTCGATCACTGAGCAACACACGTAACATTACTACTAATTAGACACTGTGGTACTAGGTTTGTAAAGGTTACGTCTTTGTTCGATATTTTTAACCTTGCAATGTTTATGCCGTTCTTAGCTACATGTGTAAGTCATGTTGGTCCAAATGACGGTACGCGCCACTGCACACAAATCAAACTGCACGCTCATTGGCCAACGTGTTGTCTAGCAACAAAACAGGGCTCAATGTGATTGGCCTCATCCACATGGAGTGTAACAATACCGGCATTATTAAACACCAATAAAAATAAATGACCAATAAAAAACACTTTTTTAAAACTTTTTTTTAACTACTGAGCAATTAGATGCAAGTGTACAAACAAAAATCAGTTATTAGAGGATTGATGAAAGACAAATGCAGAATATGAATCCTTTCTAACAGACGACTTTTCTATTGTAGCAAACCTTTTGACTGTTGCAGGCCCACTGACCCTAAAACCATCTGAGCCTGTGCCGCCTCCTGCAGGCAGCTAATTCCATTGAAAATGATTTAAAAATTAGAGCTATACAGTATATGAATTATATAATTTTTGTGGTTGCTGGTGACTTAAATTAAGCTCACTCTGCAGACCCACCTCAGAAGATTTACAAAACGCAGTTAAAAGAACAAAGAGATGAAAATCTCAATTTCCAGAGTGCCCACCTTCAGACTCTGACCCACTGTGTATCGTGTGCCGCCATCGTGTTGCACTCCAAGTGGCAACTGGAGAGAAAGTTTGTGCCGCTTCCCATCAGCGGCACCTACACACACCCACCAAAGTTCACAAGGAATCCAGCTAAGTGCATGTGTAGGCAAGTGTGAAGTCTGTAGGGTGTAGAGTGTGTTTGCGTCGCAAGTGTCTATTGTTGATATATTTTTGGTTTGCTTTTTTATCACGCTTCATATGTTCCACAGAGAGTCAGCTCTTTGACCGTGATAGTTGCAATTACCGTCTGATGAATACCCTCAATAACCATTTCAATCCTAAAAATAAGCTCAGAGAGATAGAGGTGAAAGTTAACTGTTAAAAATCTTATGTCTGCATGTCTACGGTATGTTTCTGTCTGATATTGTACTTAACTAACTGCATATCTTGAGATGGGGAGACAGGAATGCATAAGGGACACAAAAGTTATATAAGCAATACTTCGCCTATCATCTTAATGCTTTTGGAAAAGTGAAAAAATGAGGCCATTTGCCAGTTAGTGGTTTATAGTCTGGCTTAACGAACCCATTGCTGTGGGTATTCCACCGGGTTGTGTGGATCCTCATACTCATACATATTAATGCCTCTGTGCTTTTTTTTCTTTTTTTTTTTATGTGATAGAAAACCAGACACCAGGAAAAAGGGGGAAATTGCTCGCTAGTCATCTGCAAAATAACACAGATCCAAATGTCCTGGATCATTTTCGGTGAAGTGTGAAATGCTCTTAAAAGCGTATTTTCCCTCATTTCCCATGTAGCCACCTGCCTCGTGCCGCAGGTAACGTCACCGAGCACGAGCTGTCACAACACGGTTTAAGCATCGACCGTGCGACTGTCTGGATGCCGCGTGGCTGCAGATGGCCCGTCCTCGCTGCCACGTTACTCAACGAGTGCACAGCTCTCCACCCACCTGCCACGAGAGGCGGTTGTATGTGAAATTAGCACGTCATGATTGATGTGCACATCCTCGTTGTGGTGTGTACAAGGACCTGTGGTTCCGTGCTTCAAAGTATAAAAGCTGTGACTGCGAACACCACGTACACAGAGCTTGTTTGTGTCTCTCCCACCCAGCCCCTTTCTTCATCCTCTCTTTAGCTCACACACAAACACACACAGCTCCTCCAATCAACCCCTCGCTTCCTTCCCCCTCTACTCCTGTCATCCTCCAACTCCCCATCTCTCCTTCTTATTTGCATCTCTCACACTCCACTCTCTCAACCCCCCCCACCCATCTGCTTTCTGATACAGTGATATGGCGAGTCTGACTTAATAAAGCTTGAAGTACGTGTTGTCATTCCAACTGTCGATCATTATAATTATTCATAGATGGAGCAGAGATTGGAGTGGGAGGCGAGGTCTCAGAGCAGCAGCACGGTAGTACAGCTCGGCGGAGGTGTTTTTGCTGGGTGGAAAGGAAAAGGTTGCCCTGTGCACGATTCAGCATATTTAGAACTGAAAATATTGTGTGACTGTACATCAATATGCATTGTGTCATCAGCAAGATAGTCTGGTCGTGTGAGAGCCACATAAGCAGGTGTACTCGGCAAGCATGAAACATTCCGTGACTCTTTGCGTCATGATACAGCTATTTTAAGGGTCATTTTGCCATCATTTTTACACCCATTCACTCGGGGCTATGTTATATAGCCCATAAAGGTCTTTGGAAGCCAGGAAGCTACAGTGCTGATGCAGGTTGTTACCTATCGAACTGCAACAAATGACACTGTAGAGCTGACTGTGAATGGGTAGTTCCACTGAGCTTTACAAATAGGTCCAGGCCATTGGAAAAGCAAACAAAGGCACAAATCTGAAGTTTAACATGCACATTCCAACATCAGCATCAGTTCACCTTCCTACCTCGCTGTCTCACTGTTCTCACTGTTCACTGGTGCATCCTTGTTGTGGCAGTGTATCTACTGTTTCTGTTGCTTGTGCACATAGATTTTGAAAAAATTCAAACCATCATTAGGACTAATGGTGTGGAGTGGAGTGGTTGTACAGTTAAGTCAGTCGCAGTATATCAAGTTAAAGGTTTACCTGCTCCACCTGGGGAGAACTACTAACATCCCAATAAGTATGTTCAACTTGTGTTAAACATGAGGATATTTGTGGTTATTTGCGTCATCTTTTAAATGGAATCTGGTCAAATACACACTCCTCAAAAGCTCGTTATTATTACAAATTCAGCCTTTTTCGTTTGTGTTCGACAACATGAAATGTGCCATTGAATGAAGCATCTCTGCACGGGCCAAGGTGAACTGCTCTTTTGCAGTACATTACAATAGTAAACAAACACCTTTGAAATTAATTAGCCTTGGTACACACGGAAGCAGCAGACGCCGTAAGAACTGGAACAGCTTGAGATACTTCAAAAGCAAAAGAATGCAATTCACAGTGGGAAATGTCGGCAATTCTTGCCCTTAATCTAAATGTCTGCCTGTAGAAGTAGGTAATTGCAGACTTCAGTAAAAGAGCACAACAACTCTGATAAAAAAAATGAAAACTGTTGGTTGGTCTTTTCAGCCAAAGAGTCAAAGCTTTTTTCATGTTTTCTCTCTGTTTGTTTGTTTGCCGTTATAGACAGTACGGCCAGCATCATTGCAAGGCGGAGGCGATTTAATCACCTGACCCAGGAGCTGTACGAGCTGCCCATTGTCGTGTGGGACGGCGGGGAGCCGTCGCTTAGCGGCACCAGCACCTTGACCCTGCGGGTGTGTCCATGCCAGCGCCATGGCAGGATCCGGATGTGCCAAGGCGAGGCGTTCCTCTCCTCAGCGGGTCTCAGCACAGGAGCCCTGATCGCAATCCTGCTGTGCATCGTCATCCTGCTGGGTAAGTTGGGACGGCCGTGGTCGGGACTGCCCAGGGGCAATAGCCCTGTGGGCATGGATGGAAGGGATGGACCATAGAGGAGCAGGAAAGAGTGGAAGGGCTTTAAAGGGTTTGACAAGGGCAGAGGAGGAGAGTGGGATGAATAGACATGGGAGGACACAGGTAGAATGTAGAATGAGGCTAAAAAGAGTTGTAGAGGCCAGGGGTGGAAGAAAAAAGGGGAATTTGAAGGACAGAAGAAAAGAAGGACACAGAGGAGAGCTGGAGAAGAGGTGACTAGAAAGGAGGTGGTGAGGACAAAGACGGCAAAGAAAAGGCAAATGGAAACTGCAGGGTCAGTGTGATTCAGAAAGGAAGTTCACACCACAGAGAATACTGAGAATAACCCCACAGCGGTTGGAGGGAGTCTGAGAGCAGGGAGGACTCGTGTTCAGACAGGCAGCTCGAATAGGAAAATCACATTTGTCGACGATTTGAAATTGAATTCGAATCCGCTCTCTCACTATGCAACTGAATCGGCATTTTTTCCTCCACCCACCAATCACTGCCTACTTAGCACTTAGCACGAAGAGCAGAGGACAAGCAGTTTGGGTTTGGGGGGAGGGGGTGGGGGGGGGGGGGGGTAATGTACATAAATACTGCTGTTCTCTTCTGCACCATGCATCCAAAACACTATCAGAAATATAGTGGAAAGTAAAATCGGGCATCCTTCCAGCACAAGAGCACGTATCCTCCATCAATTAGTGCGCGTGCCTTGTTGCTATGGCAACTGGCCATTGCCGTGACAGCAAACTATTACACGTTCTTGCAAATAGTGTCTTGTCACCAGACCGAGTTTGGACTCTGGGCAGCCAGCTTCACAGGTCAGTTATGAAAACAATCTAACTGACTAATCTGAACCTAACGTAAGTGCCAAAGTGAAGGGTCTCCTGTAGGCCTTCCTCTGTGTAGGGCCGCATCGGAACATGATTAGACAAAACTGTCTAATAATACGGGCTCACCATTGCTCCTCTCCCCCTCCTCTCCTCAGCGATTGTCTGTGGACATTAGTGCGTGAAGGTCATGCATATTCATACTGGCATTCTCCCTCCTCCCTGCCAAAGCCTCTGGCTGAGACGAACAAAAGGCCATGACCACTGTTTGGAGCAAACGCTTGAGTGAGAGACACACGCTGAATCACTAATCACCAGCACAAGGCAGATTGTAGTTAGCACAAAAGGAGAGGAAGAAAAAACAGGGAGAGACAGGAACTCAACACATAGCTTTTTCTTCCTGTTTCGACCTGTGTTGCATTTGTGCACAGCATGGACGAATGGGCCTTGATACTTTGGTACCTCCAGACACATGGTATAAAGGCCATGGGGGGGGGGGGGGGGGGGGGGGGCTATTTCCTGGATTTATTGTATGTAGTCATTATTGTATTCACTTCTTTTCTTCTTTTCCTTTGGGCTGTTCCCTTTCAGGGGGCAGCGAATCATGTGCCTCCATCTAACCCTGTCCTCTGCATCCTCTTCTCTCACACCAACTAACTTCATGTCCTCCCTCACTACATCCATAAATCTCCTCTTTGGTTTTCCTCTAGACCTCAGCATCCTTCTACCGATATATTCACAGTTTCTACTCTGAACATGTCCAAACCACCTCAATCTGGCCTCTCTGACTATATCTCCAAAACATCTAACATGAGCTGTCCCTCTGATGTCCTCATTCCTGATCCTGTCCATCCTCGTCACTCCCAAAGAGAACCTCAACATGTTAAGCTCTGCTACCTCCAGCTCTGCCTCCTGTCTTTTCTTCAGTGCCACTGTCTCTAAGCCGAACAACTTGTCTGGTCTCACCACTGTCCTGAAAACCTTTCCTTTCATTCTCACTGATACTCTTTTGTCACACAACACACCTGACACTTTTCTCCACCCATTATTGTATTCACTGTTGTTGGCACGACGTCCTTTATTTGCTGTAGGGAAACGTTACACTGGTGTTTCATCACTGTGTATTTAGGATGCAATCAGAGCTGATTGATGCATTACAGTCAAACATCAGGACTCAACAGAGAATGCAGTTGTGCTGGAGCCTAGCGTGCTGTGGACTGTCTTTGAGAGAGTTCGGGTGTTCGGCTCCAGTTGCGGTGTTGTGGTGTGATTGTTTTAAATGCTGAGCCAGTAAAGAGCATCATGACATAAATGGTATTATCACAACCTTTGTGGAGCGACGGGAGCACTAAGCAGACCGGAAAGGGGTCATGAGTGATAGGGAGTCTGGATTTAATGTGCTGCAGGGCCTGTCTCTCAAACCACTTCATGATATGTGTGTGTGTCTGTGTGTGCGAGAATCCTCGGGTACTGGGATGATTAATCTTGACTCGTGGTGATGACGACTAAGATGTTTGGAGTGACATTTGCCAGCTGTCCAGCCCATGTTTTAATGGTGTGACCTGGGTTTCTGTCTGGTCCTGCTGCTTTGTGGAGGTTGTTGTGTGGACTACTGGGCTCTAAGGGACTGTAATGTCCCTGAACGCCTCACACACAGAGCACCACAGCTTCTGCTGACAAGCTGCTCTCACTTTCTTAACACTTGTATTTTTCTTGTCCACTTCCTTGTCCACAAGAGTTCTTAGATATTGTGTATAATTTACCGCTATTAATATGAACGAGACTCCTGGAACATCTGAGAAAGGTGGGCTGTCTACACATACACAATCTTGCTCATCTCTTCTCGTCAGTGTTTATTTGATTTTGATTAGAGTCTGATTAATATCTGTCTTTTATCTCGATGCCCTCTAATAAGCCCTCCTAATTAAGCCTGCAGCAAACCAGAAAGCGATACAGACTATCCCTGAGCTCACTCAGTTGATAATATCCTTTACACATAACATAAAATATTCTCATTGTTTGGACTTTTAGTTTCAAAGCGAACGATACTGAATTACAGTACTAATTGGTTTAAATAAGTAATTGCACATAATTTCTAGAGTCTTCAGATTATTGTGAAATGAACTCACTTTGGAGAATCAACACAGAACAAATACTTTTACTAACGGTGATTGTAATACTACTGTAAATTTGGTAGAATATAACAGTTGACAGTTTTATTTTTTATAGCAATCAGCAAGTTAAGGCAAACAGCCAGTCTACAGTAAATCTGACTCGTTCACGAGTCTATGCTATCTGTCCAATATAAACCACGTCCATTCAGTTGTTTTAAAACTGACTGCAAATGTGCCGCGTTATTTTCCACAAACCAGGCTTCGAGCATAATCCTCATTAACCAGGGGATAAATACAGGACCAATGTGTCCTCGGAAATGGCTTCTGCTGCAGCGAATGGATATTGGTCGACTGGGCTAATGCTCCCTGTTGCTATAAGTAGTGTTTTGAGCAACAGTTATGCCACAGCTGGCTTCAGACAGGTATGTGAAATGAGCTGGTTGTACCGGTGAGGGAGAGCTAATGTACAGAGTGTTATAACGTTGTGTGTGCAGTGAAAATGGCTTTACTACAAACACAATATTAGTCAGAGTGACCGGAAGTCTACAGTCCCAACTCCAAAATATACAGAACATAGTCAATAAAAAGCAAAAATGTCTACATTTTCAAAGTAGTCTGGCTAAACGCTGCCACTTTTTCATTTTTACTACTTAGATTCACCAAATATTGTATTGAAAACACAGGGATGGAACTGCAACAGAAAAAAGAAATATATGTATATTGATTAATCTGTGCATCATTTCTCAAGTATCATGGGAGTAAACCCTTTGTATTCAGCCCATTATCTAAATCATTTGAGCAAATTTTGCAGATGTTTGTGTTTTCTTGTTGTGATGGCAAATTTAACAGTTGATTATTGTGCACGCCCCTGGAAATAATAATAGTAAAAAAAAATACAACAAAGCATTTTAGCAAATACTAAAGTGTCCTTCAGGTGCTGTTTCAGTGCTGCATTTTGCCTGAGCCTCCTGTTTGGCTCTTCCCCTCTGTGTCAGCACACAGGCCGAAATCAAAAGGATGTGACCCCAGAGAATCTGTATTACTACATGTACGTTTTGTCTTGGGGGATAATCTGGCTGTGATTAAACCCATGTACTGAGGACTTCATGCACTGAAATGTATTCAGAACCTTTAAAAGCTCTTACATTTACAGTCTGCATTGTTTCAGTAATTCAGAGACATTCGCATTACAGGTTTTTGTTGTTGCTGGCGGCTCGCATGTAGGTTTGTGAGCGACATGTATGCAGCTCTGAAGAGAATGACAAAATGCGTGGAACAACGTCATGCATGCAACGGTCAAATCGTGCCAGTTGCTCAGAAGCTGGTAGGTACGACCGCAAACCTGTGCATGATTCCAAAACCATTATTAAGTTTGCAGATGACACAACGAAGAGTGGATTGATCAAGGACAACGATGAGTCTGCGTGCAGAGAGGACGTGGACCTCCTGGCTCCACAGCCTGCTGCTCATAATAAGACCAAAGATCTCATTCTAGACTTGAAGAAGGAGGAAGGTGGCACACACACAAACGCACACACACACACTCATATCAATGGAACTGTGCTGGGCCGTGTCACCAGTCTTAAATTCCTGAGGATCCACATTTCCGAGGATCTCTCCTGGTCAACCATCACCCTGATCAAGAAGGCCCTCCAGTGCCTCTTCTTCCTGAGGGCTTTGAAAAAGAACCATCTCTGTTGAAACACCCTGGTAAACTAGCACCTAAGAGCGAATCCCGACCAGCTGTATTACTGACCGGTATGGAAACTGCTTTGTGTCGGATGGGAAAGCACTGTGGGTGGGTGGTGGAAAAGTATTGTGGTAGCTTCACTTCTTAAGATTGAGGACAGTTATAGGAAGCCTTGTTCCTGCTGCCCTCTGGGAGGTGCTGCAGGAGCCTCCAGATCAAGACAAGCAGGTTCAGGAACAGCCTTTTACCCCACAGCGGTTTTCTTGCTGAACTCTGCATAACCCATTTTCTCTGTACTGTTTATTCAGACTATTGCCATATTTATTCATATCCATCTTATATCAAAGCCATGTACATTTCTAAATTATTTCGCACTGGTACTAATGCACTTATGATTAGATGCTAACTGGATTTCGGTACCTTGTTCCAAACAGATCTGAGTCACTCAAGGACTGAGCCACTTCAGCATGTTATGTGAACATAGCTTAGATAACTCCAGACTTGTGTCAGTGTACCTTTTAGTCTACTTCCAAGTCACCTCGTAGGCCATTGTTCTTACCAGCATGACGACCGACTTAAAAGGATTAAAAAAAACTACTGCTTGAGTAAATACAGTAAATTGGCCACATGCATCATTGCACCATTGACTTTAAAAAAGCTAAAACCTCCACCGCAACCTTCCTTCCTGCCTACGTATTAGGCTCTCACCTTGTATAGGTTAAAGGTGCCTCAACGGCATGATGCAGAAACACCTTTTTTAAAAGGAGGTTTTCATCAGTTGAGTCTCTTTTTTTTTTCTGTTCTTTTGAACCTTTTTTTCAGACGCCTCTGCAGGAACACTGATCTAGCTCGTCTCTGCTAATGTAGCATAATGAACTCCTTTCAGATATAACGCTGCTGTAAAAATGCACCACCGCTGCTGACGCCATTTTATTAAACAGATGTTAGAATGCTGTAACATCATACAGCAGGGTCCGCATTAACCTAAAGAAGCATAACTCTCATTAGTTGTCGGAACATGTTCCGAGCTGTAACATGGCTTCACAACTTCATTAACAGTTGAAAATGTTCTTCACACTGTGAGCTACTCATCACCAAAGACATCTTGCTGCATCATCCTATATTTTATTGTGATGTTGCACGATTCTGGCTCATTCTTTCCATTACTGCGCTCACCTAAAACTAAAAGATGATAAATGAGACATACCTCCATGTGCTTTCACTCGACTTGATTTATTGCATTTTGCCTGGTTGTGAGGTTGAATTGGCCCCACAGATGATGATGATGATGATGATGATAATGTGTGTATTGTCATCAGCTCAGCGGTTTGCATTCATAAAACAAACATCACAGGCTTAATGTCGGCTAATGGGTATTGCTGATTTCCAACTCCGCAACGCTTGGCCAGTTTTAGAGTCCTGATAGAAAATCCGATAAATATGCATAGAAAATTGGCTCGTGTTCATTGGTTTGCTGTTTATGAACCACAGCATGTTTGTCTGTCATGAGCTATGAATTAACGAACAACACAGGCACACACAGGACTGGTATTAGCATAAAAAAAACACCATTGAGTATTGTAACCATATTCATCTGTTCTATTATCTTATATTCTGCTAAATGGTTTGTTAATTTATTTGTTGAAAAGCAATTTTTGTTCTGAATGGCTTTTGTCTATTTTTATGTCTATTGTCACTATTTTCCAAAGTATAAGAGTTTATCGATCTCTTTTGTGATAATATCCTTTGCGCTTTTTTTACATAAAAAAAAAAATCGAAGCAGTGATACTAAATAAATGTATCTTCTTCTGTATTCTGTATTGCAGCCATCGTGGTTCTCTTCATCACACTGAGACAGAACAAGAAAGAGCCCCTCATCATCTCAGAAGAGGACATCAGAGAGAACGTGGTTACCTATGACGACGAGGGTGGAGGGGAGGAGGACACGGAGGCCTTTGACATCATTGCCCTTCGCAACCCGGCTGCCGCCGAGGAGCTCAAGTTCCGGCGGGACATTCGCCCAGAGGTGAGGCAACACAGTGGCCCGTCCCGCAGCTGCAGGAGCCCATCGGTGGAGCTGGACGAGGTGGATGTGCACGAGTTTATCAAGCAGAGACTGGTAGAGGCCGATATGGACACTAGCGTGCCGCCGTACGACTCCCTCCAGACCTACGCTTACGAAGGTCAGTGCTCACCCACAGGATCGATCAGTCCTTTAGACTCTCCCGGCACGCGGTCGGAGCAGGATTATCACTACCTGGACGACTGGGGACCGGAGTTTCAGAAACTGGCCGACCTCTACGGAGAGGCATTGTCAGATGTGACGACCTAGTCTGTGATTTCCGTCCCGTTCAAACCAAATCTGTTTGAAAACCATTTTTCAAATTTTCTGTGAACGATATAAACAAACAGAGATGCTTTCAAACTGTTTTGGTGGTTTTCAACTTCTACTGTTGAACTCAAAAAAATAAACTGCTTTTTTTTTTTTTTTTTTGGTTGCTTTGGATCATGGTTCATCTGGAAGTATTAAATCAGATTTTAAGATGGAAAAACAACAATATGGGGAAAAAGGAAAATGTTATTTTCCTTGTTGTATATTTTTTATTGCTCAATAAAGTCCTTAAATCCATATGAGTGGATGTGTGAAAAACTGAAGATTTGTCTTCTTCCTGTAAGAATGGATGTACAGCATGTAGTCGAGATGATCATCGTAGGAGGCATTAGCAAAGGTGCTCATGATTCACCATGTAGAGGTTGATGCCGCGCCAGCCATATGCACAATAATCACACCTACAGTCAGATGTGCTCACATTGTATTGTGTGTCATTTATTCATTCGAATCCGCTATATATGGAAATAAATGCAAAACTATTTTATGTTAACTGAAGAGAGCCAAGGTAAACCAGAAGGAGTTTCATCCAATACAGCTTTAACTGGATCCCGTTGTCACAACTAGTGTCTTTAAAACGTATATAATTCCTATTTATTTTTTGTTGCTTCCCTGCACCTGCAGCAGATGGATTTTGTTAGAGGCACGCAACCAAAAACTGCAACCGTTGGATCTCAAAGTTTCCCCGGGTCCTCCTCATGGCCAACTTCCCAATTTGTAAAGCCTGAGAGAACCCCGTTCTGTAGAAGCCAGTCTCTTTGGGAGGCTTCATTAATTTGCATATGCATGATTGTTTGTGCAATGGGAAAATGGTGGAACATAGATGCTGTGTCCTAAACTCTGTGCTAATATACTGCTAAAACAGGATTTTCAGTATTTCAGTGAGAGTGTGGTCAAAGATGTCAGGGTACACTTTGAACTAAGCATAGTGATGTTTGCTATCCGCTTTGGATGTTATCAGAACATTCCTGACAATTGTCCACACACTGCTCATAGTGACTGTAGCGGTTGCTGCGTGACCCACTGAAACATAGCTTTAGGCTTCTAATGACTGATTGCTCACTACTCAATGATGATAACACTCTAATTAGCTGAAACAGCAGGATAAAAGTGAAATCAAACAATGAATCAAACAAAACTTAAATATTTACAATATTTACTTCATTTTAAGTTATTTGAGCAGAGAATGAAGTTTTTCTTTGTAAAGAAAAGTTGTAAATTTGAGTTGCTCTGACTTCAAAAACATTTTTTTACGTGAAATTGACAGTTGAATAAATGAAGCGTTGACAGTTTACTTAACTAAAGTTAATTAAGGACACAACATTAACATACTTCCCAGGATGCATTGTTTGACAGTTAAAACTCTCCAGAGACACTTCACATCATTTTTGTATTTGGTACAACCAATTCAGGGTAGACACTTTGTGTTTGACTAAAAAAAAACACAACTAATAAAGCCCCGTTGTACTAACAATTTTTTCTTAATTTATACCTTAGACCTAGTTTAATTAACTTGCGTTTTCAAAGCAGCAGCTGAACTTTAGTTTTTTAGGTTAAACCATCTTCAAATTATTCACAGAGCAGCAGAGTTTTGCATCTTTTCTGTGCAATAATGACAGGAAACAATACGTGCTTGTGCTCTAATGTACAGAAATGTACACGATGATTAGCCATCCTCACCCAGCCCTGACTCTTCTGTCCCGTGTCATGCTCCGCGTCTTTGTCGGGTGCTTCAGAAAGGGTGAGAATGGTCCTAAACACATGAAAGGAGAGGGATGAATATTTTAAACCTTCCACTTGTATCTCCTGACATCATTGCTCTCTCTTTTTTTTTCAATAGCAATACTCTGTCTCATTCTTCTTCCCACTTTTCTTGCTCATTATTTCCCTCTGCTCACAGAATGACTGTGTTACAGTATGTGTGTTTCACAATTGGATTGAAGCAAGGAGACAAGCATAGAAATTCCTTCCAGCATTTCTGAGGAGCCCCAGGGTTGGCTCACAGCAAAGGTCATGTAAGGTAGCCTCAAGCAAGTATAGAACTTCTCAATACTGACATTCACTGACTATTTTGTCTTCTACATAAAGGGATTTTATATTTACAAGTGCTATAATTATCTTTGAATTACACCCAAATTATTTGGATTAGCAGATAAACACAGGACCATAACCCAGACTCCATTACCGTCCTTCAAAATCTTTTTAGCCAACTTTCTCAATGACTTCCAGGCTTAAAAAGTATTATTCGTTTTGTTTGTTATGTTATCAGAGGAAGGCTTTCAGGTTGCTGGGAGACCAAAAACAACAACAACAACCAAAAATAAGGTAAAAAATGTCTGCTTTGACACAAATAATGTCATAAATCATAAAGGGTCTATCTACTAATTTGACACACTTTGGTCCTTTTGATCATTACACGAACAACTCCCTATGTCAAGACTTTTTTGTCCTTGATTTTTTTGTCCTTGACCCTGGATTTCAGCTCATCCCGTGAGTTTAGGGTCGCCACGGCGGATCATTGTCCACAGTTTGTGTTGGTACAGTTTTTACGCCGAATGCTCTTCCTGACGCAACCCTCCCCAATTTCTACCGGGCTTGGGCCAGCACTGCACGGCTGGGGAGGGGCTGTTAGCGGTGACATTTACTTTGACATTTAGCCAGGACCGGGGATCGAACCACTGACCCTGTGGTCTGTGGATGACTGCCTTTATCAACTGAGCTACATCCCGTCCCACAAGACGACAAAATTTCACCTGTTACTCGCTGTGGGGAAGTTTTGTATGAGACTATCAGTCCTTTTCAATCTTTTCCAGTTAAGACACAATTTTATCCTTTACCTCAATTAGTTGAGAGAAAATTTACATTATTAGTCATCATATTTGGAAGCCACTTTTTTTGTTTTGGATTATAACACACCCCATGATCTTTACCTAACCCTAAACTGAAGTATAAGCTTGTCGTTTTTAATTTCGAAACCAAATTACAGTGCCGTGCGCACAGTAATATGATGACTTAATGAGCCTTCTACCATTTGAAGCAGCTGTGTACCTACTGACCCATATTTATGGCGCTGATAACAACAGATGACAGCCTCTAAATGGCATTGTAACATCCAAAGTGGGTGTCTATAGTGGTTTTTAGTCATCCGTGGTTATCATGAAGCTTCTGTCCTGTGGCCAATGGACTTGAAGATGTTTCACCCTTCATCCAAAAGGCTTCTTCAGTTCTAACTGACTAGTGGAGAGTCCCTAGCATTAAAACTCATTTTGACCCCTTGAGGGTTAATTTTGATCATCAGTCAGTGCATTTCTGCATAAAGAGTTGACAGAAAGTTTGTAGCTTAATTTTTGGCCAAAGCCCCCTGACATACAGTATCCAATGATTGAAAAATTAAGCTCATAATTTTGGAACCTAGACACCAACTGACTTCTGTACAAGTCAAGTCAAAATGCTGCCCTGGAGCAGCAAATCATTCAATTCAACTGAATGAGATTTTGTTCCACGATTACTCCATTTTACTTTGCGTAATTAAGAATTCTATTCAATTTCAAGAGACTGAATTTGAACCGTGATGGATACAGTAGTCTGCGCATTACATTGTACTATCTCAGCATCCGACTAATGACATGAAATGAACCTAATTTCCTCCACTGATGCAGTGCTGCTCCATTGTACACAGCATGTTCTTATCACATGCATAGGCATGCAATTTGTGTAGAAGATAAATCTTCTGGTGACTAAAGCTTTTTTAAGAGGAGAGGATTTTTCATCCACGACTGGAAAAACTAATGTCAAGGCAATTAGTTACTTGTTAGGTAATTAAGCATACACGACACTTACAGAACAAGTTTAAGTTGAGAAATGAACTCAAATGCTAATTAATTAAAAAGTGGCGTAAAGTTTCCAGAAGACTGCCAAATTGTGCTTTTGTGCAACAAATGAACGGTAAGATAAGAGCTGGGCAACAAGAGAGGTTTACATGGATTAAACTGTCACTCCCTGAATAAAGATTTCGTTTTTATGCAGCCACAATCTATCAAAGCTCTGCCCATATGTTTCCAAGATAAGGCAGTGGTAATATCTCACAGGCCACATGAAGATATGTGTTGGGGAAATGGCTTCCTAGGTTTTATCTTTTGTCAAAAGAAGCAGAATGGATCATCTTAGAAAATGCTAGTCCAATTGCACGTGGTTAAGGTTCTCGTGATGTTTTACTGCCTCCTTCACCCTTAACACTCATATCTTTTAGAAGAGCAGGCATTCATCACAGGGGTTGTTTACGGAGCATGGTCGCATAGCAAAACAGCTTTAATTGCACTTTGCATATCAGGTCAAGGATGGATGTGCATTTATGTCTGTGCACCCGTCTGCCTCAGAGTTAAGGTGCGTTTCTTTTTATACATATATTTACTGTATATTTTCTCACTGGGTTGTATAAGCTGGGACCTGAGGGCCGGCAGAGCCAGCCGGTGCTACCGTTCACACGATTCGAGGTCAGAGTCTTCTAAGCAGGTTTGAAGCTTTGACATAGGGTATGATTTAATGGAAGGGGGCTTTGCATAATATAAATGTTCACGACTCTGGAATATGCGAAGGTGAATTTGAAATAGAAGATCAAAGAGACTAAAAATCCTTTCAAATTCAAAGCTTGCAATCATTAATGTTGTTTTACCCCAAAAGTTTGGGAAGTTGCGGAGGTTTGTTTGCTGTTAAGAACTACGTTGCAAAAGTCAGAGTTTTAACTTTAAGAATCAAAATGACTTATCTGTGTCACATCTTGCACTGATGTTTATGACCTTTACTGTGTAACTTTACACCAGCAAAGTCAGGCTTTGAAAGTGAATCTATTTGCAAAACAATTACATTCTTCAGATTTTTTTGGAGCATTTACATGCCTTCTCTGCTTTCAGGGAAAAGGGGAATAGGGCTGTAAATTCATTCATTAGCATTCGTCTCCCTAACACATCTCCAACAACTCTGCAGTAATATATAATTTCCAGTGACGTGAGAGAATAAACAATAAGGAATTTAAAAATCACGGCTCAAAACAGAAACATCAGTGACACAGGCGACCTAGATAGCTTTGAAACGTTACGCAGAGGAGGAGTGGGGACAGGCTGCTGCTGACTTTCTTCACCAGCTTTAGACTAATCTAAAAGAAACTAATAATTTAGACAAATCTAAAGCTACATTATGAAACCAAATGCCCCTCATGTACAGGATATCGATTCATTTGCGGTATTTCAACAGGTCACGTTTCCTACCAAAATATTATGGATATTTTGACAAGCAACATAAATAGCAAGTCCACAGTGTGGTGACACTGAACACATCAAAATATTCCCAGACAATGTATTATTTTCTAGTTGCAAAATTTCTTGCAGTACAGCATAAAGTTTTTAACCCCTGTGTTCAGGAACTCACAGCCTAAATGTCCATTAGTACGTGAAATCCACCTCGGGATTATATTTGTACACATACATAGGTGGCCAGTGTTTGTAGATACACATTAAAGAGTCGAAAAGCTCAACGGCTCCTTTTCCTGCTTTTGTTATCTTTGTGGTAATGTTTGCTTGAACAGGCCAGGCCATTCTCTCCCTTCATGAGGTCATAAAGGGACTCCTTTACATAGTCCCTCTTCCCACTCGACCCAAAAGCCCCCCCTTGACAAATGGGGTTTCGTGACTGGCAGTGTGGCGACCAGATCCATGGTTCACACACTTTACGGATGCTTCTTCAAAGAGGTGTGAGAGACGGTAGCTCATTTGCATTTAAGTGGTTTTCTCGCTTTAACCCAAGCCACACGAGAGTCTAGACTTGAGCTTTGGTCTTTGTTGTGACGGTCTTGCTCATTACCCACCCACCACCACCCTTTATGACTTCTTTTCTGTTAACAAATGTGGCACTTCATTTATTAAAAAAATACTGTAATCCAGTCACTTTTCACAGACTTAATTACATTTGCAATTTAGATGCATAAAAATGTCATTTTCGGGAGACAGTGGTGTTAATGCATATGGAATGAATGTAATTCAGTGAGTGTTTGCCAGACTAAGATAATAGCATTTGCTCACAGAATTGTCCAGTAGTGAGTTATTTTAGATAAATCTGGAAACTCATGAAATGCGAAAATTATTGTTTAGAATAGATGCTTGAACTGGCTAATAACCCACCACAACCTTCACAATACTGTCAGACATAACTAATTATCCTTTACAGTTTGCTCATGACCTAGGTCCAAACGGGCTTTCAGGGAATTTGGAGCTTTTCTATTTGGAATTTGCACAAATTTGACTACTGTCATATTTTCTATGGTGCAGTAAACTAGTAAAATACGTCCTGAGAGGCTAATTGATCTTAACCCCAATACTTCACCAATGGGGGCAAGATAGTCATATGCAAAATCAGCATGCTGTACTGGAGAGGGGTTGCATTGAAATTGTTATGGATTTTCATCGAGGTTCACGTTGCTGTGCACCTCATTGTGTGTTTGAAATTGATCTTTTAACCTACCCGGACAACAGTTCCATTATTTTCCTCCAGACCTGTTCCTTTATTCATGACTCTGTGCATCCATAAATCATGCTCACAAAGCCTAATGATGAAGAGCTATTTTCTCTTCGTGCAGACACGTTTTCACCCAAATTTCAGCCACCTACAGCGAATCTGCATCTGTTTAGTCCACTTGTGTCGTCCTTAGTTACGTTCAACTTTCTGGGCAATCACCTCCAATAACTTTATATGTTATCAAAGTCAAAAACTCCAATCTTAAAAATGCTGACTTTACCTCTTCTAACTCCCTAGTGCATTTTTGGCTCTGTGTAGATTTGACCGGAGGTGTTGCAAGTACACAAACATAGTTCTCTGGTAAAAGAGCGTATTAAATTTACACAAGTATAAATAATTAAAAAAGAATCATGTTTTAAACAACTACAGAACATCTACAGTAATGGATAGTAATTGATAATTAATAAAAACTATATCAGTCAAAGATATGTTTATATAAATCTGGGGGTCATCGTCGATGGCCAACTGAGCTTTAAGAACCACTTCTCCTCAGTGTCTACAGTAACATGGTGCTCCTGCTAAATTGGTGGTAAAAGTGGTTCAGAGCTGGTTTGACAAACCTCTTAAGAAGTGCTTTGCCTTGCCACAGGCTAGAGAGTCATCGCAGAGCCACAAATTTCTTTTGTTGCAATAACCTGATTTCAAGCCCCCACCATGCTGGTTCTTGGTTCTAGACCAAAGAAAAGCTTGTGTTACTTTGGTTCCATTTCTTTCACTGTTGAAATGCAGAACCAGTAGGGAGTGGCTCCGAACCGGCCCTGGAACTGACTTGTTGGAAATGGGGTATCTAACAGTTACAATCCCTGAACCTACCTCAACTCTAAACCCCTGGGCATAACCAAACGATTAACACATTTTAAGGAAAGAGCAAAACGTCTTTAAACTGAGGGACTAAGGTTTTCTCAAAGCCAATCAGCTATACATGTTTAGCAACATGACCAAAAGGCAAACAGAACGTAAAGACCTTCACTTGGTGGTATCTTAGTAACACATGTCATCAAAAGAGAATATCATTGCAACTCTCTTCGGAGTGAGGACAGGATCTGAGCAATTACTAAATATTTAAAACATTCGCAAACCTGAATATATTCACCAATGTTGGGGTTTTTATGCACTAATTAGTCCCTGATGTGGACGTCTGCCCACATGAGCTCTGCAAATGAAATTGGAGTTTGCACAAAACATCCATTCATCTAGACAAAAAAAAAAAAAAAAGGTACCTTTTATTTAGTTCTTACCAGTGAAGTTCCGTGGCGGTTTGGTTTTGAAGAAGTAGATTGAAAGAGCCACAATCCTGCTGAGAATGCTTTTTAACTACCTGGAGTTGTGATGTGCTGTGTTCTTTAGCTCGTTTTTGAAAGAAATTGTTGTTGAGGAATCCATTTTGGTCTCTGCTGAGTGTGTCTTCTCATTGCTCTTATTAATTTCCTACCACAAAGTATATTGAAGCAGTAAGGATTAATAGTGCTAATAATAAAAATTTTGCCTGTTAGGCTTTGAGATGCTCTAAGATTTAATCACATCAATCTCTCTATAGTGGCAACCTGCTGCTAAAGTACAAATATGCCTTTTCCACAAGTTCATCATTTTCTGAGCATGTTCAATACGAAAACTGCTAATGTATGAGTGATGGCAGCTGGAAGCAATTTTCACAGCTCCCGACTAATAAGAGTGTGGCGACGCCTCCCCTACTCTCAGCCCCCATGAACAAAACAAATGATTACTGCAGATGCATTAAGAACATTAACAGTTCATTTAGGTGTTCTAGTGCTTCCCACTGTTCAGACAGTTCGAAATCAAGAGTTTAAGTCATTGTGAAATGAGTGTGAAATATGCCACATGTGCATTAGCAAAGCCAGATTATTTCCCCAGTTCTCAGTAGGTAGGATCATGCTGAAATGGACTGAACTCGGTATTTGTGACTTGTAATAATGTATCAGACTTCACTATTATGCTAATCACTTGTCATTATTGTGCCCATAGTTATTGTTTAGTATTTGTGTTGTCTGTTATAAATATGGGAATTTGCCACATTTGCTTTTCCAAGCAAGGCTATGCAGTGGTTCAATCTGGCAATTGTCTCCTAAAAACAGTCGGAAAGTGTCGATACAAGTTGCTTTAACGCAAAAAGAACATTGCTGAACCTCCACAGCTTAATGCAGACTTACAGTAGTTTAAGCTGTATGATAAGAACTGATAACAGGCCATTGAATAGCTGGATAACATCTGAACTGGTTGTGAATTTGTCCTTGTGTGGACGTCACGCAGGTCGGTCTGCACAGTGTTCGCAGGCTTTATTTGATTAAAATCTGATGTTTGCAGTTTCCCAAGCTAATTCTCACAAGTCCACATGCCAGCTTTCAACCACTCCTTAAAAGCTACACAACTTAAAACTTTAATGTGCAAATGAATAATATATGTAGTAAATCACACAGTAGACAATCTGTGACATCACTCACAGGATTTTTAAAGACATTTTGAAGCCTGAGGTTTAGCCACCAATTATTAATTAGAAGGAATGAATTACTAGTCTGTGTGCAGGAATGATCAAATATTTTCCTCGACGATACCTGCTGGGCTACATACTCGTCTGCCCCCACAGGTGGTAACATTTCAAAACTTAATTAATTATGAATTGTATCCCAACTGAACAATTCAGAGCTTTATCTAAGAAAAGTTTGATCCATCGAGCCTGGAGCTCACAACAACAATTATGATGAGATTGAAGGGTATTTTTATTTAGGCAGTCTCACCAGGAGCTAACTAGTTTGCAATTAGAATGAATTAGTTATAATTTAAGTCTACATTCCTGCATTTTCTTCAAGATTAATAGTTAAACTGGATCATTAAATACACATTAGAAGCAAAATCAAATTAGATAAAAAAAAAATTAGGAAAAAAGATATTAAAAAACATATTAAAAGATAACAACATCTAACACGGAGTGATGGTACTTTACTTTCATTGAAATGTATTAAGTTGCAAAAAATAGCTAAAATGCATCTTTTTAAGTGGCATCGAATCCATCATCAATGATTATTGCCACAATATTATAATCCTTTGGGCATCATATTTTCCTGTTCCACTTTAGGTCAAATCTTTTCGTCACTCTTTACCCAAAACGTGCATGTGCAGTACTGTACATATATTATAAGTCTGCACGATACACAAATATTGTAGTTTAACCAAATTCTTTAAAATGTTTGCAGTACAGTATTTGGAGGGTGTTAATCAATTAAGGAGGTTGCAGCACAAAGCTGTATTCAGGATAAAGTATTCTACACATGTTAGGAAACACTGGGGAGATCCCCTGGGGAGATCAGTGCCAACCACAAATGAGCTTCACGCCACAAAAGCATGGGAGTTAATGACCGACCAATTTTCGTGAATGTGAAATAAAGGGAAAATAGCTGCTATGAGAATGAAGCCCTACTTAAATTCGAGCTGGAATAGGAAAAAAAAAAAAAAGGAAAAGAAGTTTTGATCGCCAGTCAATTTATCTCCGGTGAGAGGCGAGGATGGCACAGTCTCCTGTGCTCATCACTGACACGTTTGCTTGGGATGCCAGCTGTACTCATTTGTCTTTGAAATAATTGGAAATTAAGAGAATAATGAGGTCTTTGGGGAGACTCCTATGAGTGTTTCTGACATTCAGCTGAATGAGCGACTGAATATTGAGACCGCTTTGATTTGCTTTCATAATGTTTCAGACAAAACCATTGAGCTTTTCCAAATTGACGCCCGTGAACGGAATTTGCAGCATTTAAATGTTTGTGGATGGTAGCAGATGCCAACTGTGCACTAATGTTATATGTGAATGGCACGTTTTCCCTTTTGGCTGCATTGGAGGAACAACCTTTTTGTCATTGAGCACATATAGCCCGGGGAGCTAGCACTGACTGTCTCACCCAGGGACACACCTGGTGGGTAGGCTGGGGTTGGACAGGCCGACTTCTGCATCCCATCCTGTTGCTCCACTAACTACCAGGCCACCATTAGGACTTAACTGAAACAACAATAGAAGAAACAACCTGAAAGAATGAACATGATTATTTATAGATTATACACCACCGTTCACTTTAATTTAAAAATTCTTGTTGCAAAAATGCAGTGATATAATTTACATTTATAAATCTAATAAATATTTTACTCTCTCACAGCTAAGTAATTACAAACACCAGTTTTCATTTTTGTTCTTGATGGTGCTTTCGCGTCCCACCAGCTAGTTAACAGTTAATTGCCTTCACCTTGTGTCCCAAGTGTGAACCAGTCACTGAAAGCTCCCAGAGCCCTGCAGAATGTCATTAAGTGTGGAAAAACACTCAAGGGTTGGAGCTGGATGGAGTCACCAGCTCCAATTCAATTCCTCTGAGGAGCTGCAAATCCCTCATCAGCAAAGGTTGTTGTGGAATATCTGGCATGTGCAGAGCCAATTATTGCAAAAAAAAAAATAAAAGCTGAAAACAATTGGTAAAATCTGCAGCATAATCAAACTCAATCAAATATTTACTGTAAATAGTCTTAAACTGTAGCCAAATATTGTGTTTTTTCAATACACTTGCATATAGTTTTTTTTTGTCCTTTCAGTTAATTAGTCCATATGTTGATTTGGCACATTTTTACGCCAGATGCCGTTCCTGACGCAACCCTCCCCACATGCTCCCAGGCTTGGGACTGGTACTGCATGGTTGTGGATGGGCTGTTGGGGGTTCAGCGTCTAGCCCAGTGACACGAAACCTTCGACCCTATGGTCAGTGGGTCACTGCTGCCACCTACAATACAGTTGCATATACACTACTCACAAAAACTTTGAAATATTTGACTTTTGGGTGAATTTATAATTTTTTTTTATCACAAACAATTTACTGAAACAAAAGCAAACAACATACCACAACAAAAAAATGTCATTGTCATAATAACTTCTCAATGATTAGGTGTTTTCTTGGTCTTGTGATGTCAAATGTGAACAGCATGATGAAGAGGACTGTTTAAATACAAACCAGATCATTTAGTGGTCCATCGTGATCCATGAATCCGTGATTTTTGCGGTTATTACCTTGTTAGAGAAAAGCATGTTATGCAGTAAGCAATGGAACATTGAACAGTTTAGAGAAGGTCAAAATATGTTCACCTGTAAAGGTTAAAGTGCATTCTGAAATGTCACCTGAATGTCGAATAGCCCTAACGTTTTGTGAGTAGTGGGTATCAAGTTCTTGGACAGATCTTTGTTTGTGGTCCTGAAGAGCATCAACATTAGTACCATGTTCACAGCCCATGCAAATGAAAGTGAAGACGGGGAAGATTTGTATGGCTTTGGGATCGAATGTGCATTGTATTAAAACATATCTAGAGAGAAAGATGATCCTTTCACAGTCTGAAGAAGCTTGATCAGGAATGACCTTCGTGGAAGGGTAGCACCTAGGAAATCACTGTTGAATTCATTTTTCCCATATTTGGCCAGAGTTAGATTAAAAAAAAACAATTTAATGAAAAGACACGGCAGCCCTGGATTCATCTATCCAAGGTTTGCTTTACACTGGTACAGTACATATTACAAGTGTCAAAAACAATTAACCTGAAGGAATTAGCG
This sequence comes from Channa argus, assembly GCF_033026475.1. Classification (NCBI taxonomy): domain Eukaryota; kingdom Metazoa; phylum Chordata; class Actinopteri; order Anabantiformes; family Channidae; genus Channa; species Channa argus. The sequence continues at coordinate 17,665,455 of NC_090215.1, read as the reverse complement.
TTTAAAAAGTGCTTTTCGGGTGTGCGACTCACGGAGACTGATCTCCCAGCAGACAATCACTTGTCATAGCAGGAAAATCACAGTTGGAACTAATCAAATGAAGGGTTTCACTACTCACTTTTAAGTGTCCCAGTAAGCACGGAGGCACAACAGTGGAGCACTGGAACTGAAATACCTAAACAGTATGCAACCATCCATTAACAGAATTAATTACAGCTGTGTTTTTTTTTTTTCTGCTACATGTAAAAATGATGACAGTGAAAAAGAATTATTGTCCCGCAGTCTGCTGCACCGAGATGGCAGCTACTTCCCAGAATATTAAGTAGCTTGGACTATTTTGCTTTCTTCATTGTGCACTTCAATTGGCACTCAGCTTACAAAATTACGGTACTTCAAAGCACGTAAATGTGAAAATACAAACAGTGTATTGTGCAGTGAATCGCTGGTTTATAGCAACCTGTGCAGCAATGTGCATGTCGGTTTGCACACAAATTATGAAATAAAAAGTGCACCATATCCATAGAAACATTTCAAATTAAAAGAAGGTGGGGGAACTGTTTTGGGAGACAGGTCTCTCAGAAACACATGCAAAGGGCTGATGTTCATCGCTGTTTCCAGTATCATGACTGTGTATTTGTGTGCCACACACGTGGCAGTAATTATACTACATTAACCTTGATCTGCAGATAAAAAGGCAGCCTGAGAAAAGCCCCGCTGCATTTGCATGTTTAACTAAGACTATAAGAACAACACTCACAAGGTCTGTCTTTGAGCCAAATAGCTTTTCAAGGCTTCTGAAGTGAGTAAGAACCTCAAGAGAAAAAGCAAAACATGCACAGAGATTAAGAGGAGACATCAAAACAGGTAGAAACGGGATGGTGATTGTTGTTGAGCTTTGAGAAATTGTTTACAGAGCTGATTTAAAGAGTTTTTCAGTAGGTCTTTTCTTCTTTTGCTTGCGACGTCTGTCATGGGAACATCACACAAACAATGCTCACGTCAACTTCAAGTGCTCCGTTTCTTGAATATTTTGCAGAAAGTTACAATGAGATTTAACGAAGAAAAAAACAAAAAGCAGTCAAAAATATACAAAAGCAAAGAGACATGGACAAAGATGTACTAGTTTCATAGAGCTGAGCGATTTCCCTGTGGAGAACTTTTCATTATCATGTGTGTGTTGTGTGAGGAACACAAATTGGTTCTCCAGACTCCGAATCCGGCACTCTGGGGAAATGTTTGCGACCCACATGAGTTGATGACATCTTGAAATTATATGGCAGTGTTGAATCTTGTCCTACTTGCTGGAAAAGCTAATATGTGGAGCCTGTGCAGCGGCTGCCTCGTAACGCAGTCGCCTCCCAGCTGACTTAGCAAATCTCTGAGGGACTTTTATTTAATATGATGCCTGTGAAGGAATAAACAAATAAATTAAACAACGGAACACAACACTTTTATTACCATTCCCACTGTATTCCCTCAGTGATGCTGTAACCAAATCAAGAACAACAACAACAAAAAAAGCCAGTTGCCAGTTGATGATAAGAGCATCTTATCTTTTATATCATATCCAAAAAGCCTCAGTGTAATTTTTTTCTCTTTTTAATTTTCATAGTCTGCTAGTTTGGAGGACTGGGTTTAATTTCTCACAAACAGTAAAATTAGCAGAAAAAAATGAAGTGAACAAAATATTTGTCTTGGAAACAACATAAAGAACAAATAAATCTGTGATTACATCTGTACAATTGTATGTTGTAGTAGTTTTTGCCCACAATCATATTAACATCAACACATTTCTAACTTATTAAACCTGGAGCCTGCAAGGCCTGGAAGATCACAGCAGGACTCCGTTATGTGGCTTGCTTGTTGGAACACAGTTGCCGGATGGGGATTAGAACTGAAGACCTTCTAGCTGTGGGGCGGCAGTGCTAACCAATCCACCACCCGGCTGCAAGAGACCACCACAAGGTTCTTTACAACTAACCTGCAGCCAAAAACATTTAACCTCAGGCAGACTGTATTAACATAATGAGGACATGCTGTTAACCATTTCATACATGCTGTGTATGAAAATTGAGTCTAATATGTCAGAAAAGGCTCCATACTTATGAAGTTAGCCAGCTCCGTCAGTTCCATGAAGAACATTACATACAGAAACATTTTAAACTATTAAAATAACCTTTTGTACTTGAAGTTTTGTTGAGTACTGTGAATAAGATGTGAAAACCTTGGGCAGTCAAACGTTATGTCTTGACCCTTCGCAACCAAATACAATATTTTGAAAATCCAAAATAATTTTAAAAAAATGTCTGCAAGAAGAAGAACTGAACATCCTGAATGGATAAAAAAACAGCTGATGCTTGGCTCTTTCATGGACTCTGTTTGACTGTCAGTTGATTCCAGCCTATGTGATTGCTCGAGTGATAAACATCCTTCCTGGTCTGATTACTTTGTTAGGAAGCTGTGCTATTTCCTCACTGCTGGATGAAGAGGTTCCTCTTAGAATGCTTCAAAATTCTGTCTGAGAAACTCATCTGTCACCCGGCACTACTGAAAACATGCACAGAGGCAAGTGCATTCAGCTCTCAACGTAAAGGAAGACAAATTGAGGCAGAAACGGGTTTGGGGAAGGTGCAAAAACAAAAATATCAGCTCAAACTGACAATATGATTTATTTGTATTGATAGAGGTCGAACAGCATTGAAAAGCTGAAATAACTCTGCATAACAGAAATGATCATATGCCACAGGGATAATAATCAATTCCTTTTTTGTGTCCATGTTGGAAACTGTTGTTTTTGCAGCTCCATCTTCCCAATACAAGAAATGACCAAAGGTATGTGGACAACTCTTTGGTTTCAGTTGTTAATTATAAGGTTTAGAAAATCCTGAAGCCAAACGGTACAGTGGTCATTTAGGCAACAGCGTGTTGCCCAGTTTGGAATTGAAGAACTCGCCTAGCTTAACACCTCGATCTCCACCCCACGTGGGTACATTTGAGGTCAACTCCAAGCCAAACCTCCAACGGCAGGAGCGGGTTTGGCGACAAGAGGGTTGTATTCTTGTTGCTGAACGGGAGTAAATTCCTGCAGGCAGGTTAAAAAATTCTGGAAATCCTCCAAACAGCAGAGTGGAGGCTGTTACGGCAACTCCAAAGCGTTTAGAAGTGAATGTTTTCACACTGTGCAGTTCCTTCAGTCTTGATCATATGAGGCATCGACAGCACGTGTCCACATTAAGCTCAGATTTGAAACATATTTCTAGTGCCAATGTTAAAAAAAAAAGAAATTACACAGTGCATCTTTGAGGACACTGGGTTCAGAACGAGATGCTTTATGACTCACAAATGTGTGAAATGGGTTTCCACAAACTGTAGATCAAGTTTTATTTGCTGAAACGGTTCAGTTTAAAAGCTACTAAAACAATTTTCAGTACTTGGTGAAATTTATTACAACCTCCTACAATGTTAACATGTTGGCAGCCGCCTGAAAACAGGGCAAATAAAACCCTCCCCCTTCTGTGCATAGGACCAATCAATAAATGGAGTCAGGGTCTGCATGAGCTCACGGCCGACATTTATGCAGCAGAGGCAGATTAACAAGGTTTGCATGCTGGTAAAACCGCTCTTTATAGCCATGGACCCATGGACATGAGACCACAATGCTGGAAAAAGGGCGAGGAAAATAAAGAGAAATCTTTCTGCGAACAAAAGCACAGTAGATACAAATAAAGTCACCGACACTAGCAATAACCAGCACATGCTGAACACGTTCAGTCAAAAAAAAAAACACACAAAAAAAACAACCTCGTACACTTGTGCCCACCAGGACCAAGACGCATCTTCTTTAAAACTCTCCAGAAGTCAGCCACCTGAAGGACAAGTGGGAGTCGACAGCCAAGAAAATCCTTCTACGCGTCACTCGCTTGTGAGGAGCTCTCCTCCACTGGAGCCTACGCTACCAAAATCCACACTCTGGCCCACTCATTCATCACCCCTGAGCTTCATATTGTGTCCTTTCCAACCATCCATCACCACAACACGAGGACTCCCCGGGGTGCGTGCAAGTACTTCACAAACCTCCGGTCGACTTGCTTAAAAAGCTGGTGCTTTCTTCACGGATAATGAGCCATAGTTAACAATGTGTTGGTGATATGACTCTCTAGAGTAGATTTAAAGCTTCACTCATCAGTTTTTCACTTTAATTCCTCTTCTCCCTTTTGTGTCGTCTTTGCGTTTAGTGTCAGTGTCGCGCCAGTCTTACTATATCATAACTGAAATCAAAATGAACATTTTGTTTTAAAGTGCTTTGACTTAAAATATCCGTATCTCGGCAACAAGATGATTAAAAAAAATGGCAAGAATGACCAATCTATTCATTTTTCAAATGTTTTAATATTATTTTTCTGGATGATGAGTGAGTTGCATAGTCTCATTTGTGTTTTGATGGATGGTGTGGACACATTTAAAGGGCTTTATGGACATAAGTGTGATTACGACCCATGTTTAATGTGCTGATATGTTTGCCAAAATCCATACATTCTGTTTTCCAATCCATCGTGCTGGTGACACCTCAGTTTCTCTGGAATATTGACACACTTCCACTTGGCTGAAAATATGAAGAAGTGATTCGTTTCTGGCTGCCAACATTCATTAAGTAAGGCTGGTAGCGTTCTATGCTCTGCCATCTGTGCGATATGAATAACATCCACATTTCACAGCTGGTGTTCAGCGGTGACAGCTATACTGTACGTATGGTTGGGTGAGTGCATCGGAGAAACAAACAAACCAGGAACAACACACAAAAACAGCCTCCTGCAAAAAAGCGTCGAAATATTCCAGAGGGATTTTATGTCATATATCGCACCAAGCTTCTAAACTGTCGTGCTTTTTCATATTGAGTACAAATGCAGACGCTGTGTAGTCGTTTGTGCGCAGTGTAAATACAGTGATGTGATCTTTTCTTTACTATATACTGTAAATGCATGTGTTGTATTCTTTTTTCCTTTTGTCCTTTCGACTTATCCTGTGAGTTCCGGTTTTGTCCGCATGTTGACTCGGCACAGTTTTTACGCCGGTTGCCCTTCCTGTGTTGCATAACGAGCATAATCTGGGGAATTTTCTCCAGATGTCATGAAAATTGTGATGCCTATTAACTTTTCAGACAATCAAGGCGAGAGAGAAATGTACCGACTGTATTTATAAGAGCTGGCTTCATAATCCAGCTTCCTCTGTGTTAACCCATAACCCTTTTTATTTTACTTCTTAACAAACCAGACCAGCTTGTTAACATTAGGGTACATGTTGAGTTCAGACATGTTAGTCAGCTGTTTGGATGTTGTAACCAAATTATATGACCTAGACATCATCATCACCATCACCATCATTTTTCACCCACGTCAGAAACTGGGCCAGAGACACAAATCATTTGGTCATTTTGTGGCAAATTCTTTCCTCGTTTGAGTAATATTGTGTCTATTCTTCTGGTAATCATGTGTTTTCATTTTTATTACAAGAAATATTAACATTCCACTCATTAAAAGCTTCCAATCCATGGGGGGGCCCCGACATCTTGGGTTCCTGGTTTGCTGGATTCGCTGGATGCGCATAGGAGGCACAACACGACAGGAAACCCAGGCTTTGGGAAACGTGTTCACTGCACATCGGAAAAAAAGGTTCTATCATTTGACTACAGCGGCAGCCGAATGATAACGTTGCCAACATGCCCGTTCACTTACTTCAGATCCTCCCCACATTTCGGGACAGGGCACGACTCATGCACACAATACAAACATTGCACTGAGAGGCTCGAGCAGTGGACAAGACTAAAAGAGACATTTCTCATTTTGTTTAGCTTAGACTAAACTAACACTACCGTCATGCTAAAGAGAGCAGCTCTGCCTCATATGCAACTTGTCACTTTCTTGTATTCTTGCCTTGATTTTCTCCTTTGGTACGGATTTAAACTGTACTCATATTTCATGCATGTGTGTGGGGTGGAAAAAAAACCTCTACAATATTAACATCTGTACTCTTAAATGAGGCTTCGTGTGGGCAGAAGCTTTTGAGCCCTGCAGCAGTTCCCTCCGGCCCTACAGACATTAAACTGGTGACTGACTGTAAGTCACTCTGGAGAAGAGCATCAGATAAATTAGTGAATCTATGGCTTTAACGTTAATGGCTGTTCCAGTGAATCACAGAAGTAAAATGCATTATGCAGGTGTTTAAAAGACATCAAGGCAAAATAGTGTTTTACATCCTTTGAGATATACTGCTCCGACACTAAATGCCTTACCTCTGAGTGTATTATACCTGACCCTTACATTCCATCATATCTCTTTGAAGTCATCACAGCTCGCTGCAGTTAAGAAATATTACCATATATATAAAGAAAATGGATCCAATAATGACTACAGAAAGAAATACCGCACTTCTTCGGAGTTCAAACACAGTGGCATGGTAACAGCTTAGAGCTACCCTCTAAAGCACTAATGTGTTCAAATACCCATGGGCCCTCGTCGCGGCAAGATTGAAAATACCAGCAGCGACTCCTAGCCGGGCACTTAAATAGAAAAAGGCCTGTGGTCACACTTTGTGACATGTAGCATCTTAATGGCGCTGCTATGATGAGGAGTATGGGAGGTGGGTATATCATTCGAGCCCCTGTTGCCAGACTCATCATTGAATGACAGATTACCTACAGCCAAGAGCAGCACAGTATAGTATGTGGCAAGAAATTCCTTGCTATAAAAACTAGCAATCAGTCTATTTGAAAATGGAACGAGACGGCGTTACCATAAGGAACGTGAGGGCCGAGTGTAGAACGCACACTCAGTTGTCATTTTATTAGGTACACCTAAAACAGATGCAGTGTCATGCAACAACACTCTGTCAGGGTTTGTAGCAGAGCTTAGCTTATAATAGGACAAAGGAGCTTTAACATGGGGAAAACCAACAGAATTCAAGGTTGTAAATAAATTAGTATTAAAAATAAAATACTCAAACCATTTCTTTCTTTTTAAATATGGTTTGATTTGTGTGTTATCTTTGTCATACTGCAGTCTTGTAGTTGCTGTTGATGTCATTTGCCTTTAGATCATTTTTAGACCAGCCCCCCTTTGCCTGTGTTTTAGGGTCCCTCTTTAATTGCAGAAACTCTGTAGTACACTGAATTAATTTGATTTCCTTATAAAACAACTATAAATCATTTTAAAAAACATACAGTACATTAAATACATTTAGTTTTTTCCCTGCATATTACTCCCACACATGTAATATACTCTGAATCGAGGGAAAACTGTCAATATTTCCCGTATCTGCATGGATTTGATCGACACAGTTTGCGGCGTCGAAGTCGAAGTCTTGCTCTTCTGCAGCAGGCACTTTGATCCGGTGATTAACGGTGCTAGAAATTTCAATGTCAAAGTTTAAATAAGGTCAGTTTATTAAGAAGTATGTGTATATATATTTTATTTCTACACATATTGTCTTAATATAAAAGGACCTATCAAACTTTTCCCGGGTTTAACCTGGAGACCAAGTGACCAAATCAGTGCTCACTTGACAGAACATGGGTGTGAAAAATACTTGGACAGTAAAATAGAGTAAGGTAACATGTTGAACAATACATGTTCCAAGTGTGACAGAGATGACAAACAGTTTGACTTGTGTGAATCCAGAACCTCTACAGTGCTGCAGGATCTGAATCCACTCTGCTCACAACAGCCATTGGTGCATGCACACAACAGAAACAGCATTTACAAGTGTCCTTTTAATATAGTTTTTACGATGTTATTCATATCTGGGGGCAAAGGTGTTAACACTCCATTATTTCAGACATCTCCAGTTTCAGCAGGACCTGCAGTGATCAGTTGGTCACATTGTATCGTATTTATGTGTTATTGTAGGAACACGATGCCTCATTAAACCTTTACTGCCCTGGCTCACTGCAGTCCCTTTCCAAACACAATAGCCCGTCTTATTATATCTGACGCTTGCCCACCTGACCGCTCCATGGAGAGCCCTGGCAGCCACAGTCAAGCTGTTCAGCATCATGGGTGACCGGGACCTTTTGTGCATTGAAACATCTGCACGCTGGCTGCCTGTGACAAGGTCTGAAGCTGTGATCTCCAAACAGAGACTTTTTTTTTTTTTCTTGCCTCACCAACCTCCCTGAACTCTCTCTGCCCTCCTTTCCACTCGCATGTGTCTCCTTTCTTTAATCTTCTCCCACAACCCATAGATGAGCTTTATATAGCCACTGCTTCAGCGACCGAGCCTAAAATTTCGCCATAAATTTCCCCATTATTATTTCACCTCTTACCACCTTTATACTGTGTATTCCATCTGGATTTGCAGGCTCTTATTTTTGCCTCATGCCCTCCTCCTCAGTTTTCTCCATCACTCCGCCTGCAGAGCTAAAGCTGTCTGGCTCCCCACCTGCACAGTCCTCAGAGAGCGCTGACTTACAGCACAGTGCATTCTGGCATTGAATGCAGCATGGGGAGATACTTTTATAACATGAAAAGGAAAGGGCACCGCTGGTGTTACATGTTTTCTCGGTGTCAGCTATAAGTACCAAAAGAAATCCTCATCAATTTCAATAGAACACATCACCAATGCTTAAAAAAGTATCTGTTGTACGTTTATTAAATAGCTTAACATTTGCTATAAAACACCTGCTAATTTTTCGAAAAAGACAGCAAATGCAAATCAACCCGGGCAAAACATCATTTTGATTAATGTGTTCTTAATTGGTGTGAAAGCCGGAGAAGGTAAATCACAGCTACGAGTGCAGATACTTTGTCACGTTTAGCTGAAGTTACAAGGGCTGCAATCAGGTTGTGTTGTGATACACCCCTGTCGACAAAACCTGCAACCTGGCAGGTTGACAGATTACCACGACTCGAAGTAAAAAAAAAAACAGCAACCACTTTGTGATTCCTGCGATGTCGGTTTACAAAAACAGTGCATATCTGCTGCCGCGTGGAAACAACTGTGTTATGATGATTCAGCCACATTCACATTTGCAGCGTATTGGCAGGCTAAAGCTGATTGAATAGCAAAAGTCTACAGTATATAGTGAAGGAATTATCCCACGTCAACAGAATTAGCACATATTCAGTAGCCCATTGACTTCATTTGTGGAACTGCGTGTATTATTAGCCCCTTTTTTTGTGTGTGTGTTTGTGCAGCACGGCGAATGAATGAAACCCCCACATGCTTATGTCAGCCTGAGTGCAGCCTTATAAAGACAGCTGAGGTGGAACAAAGAGAATGTATGTGTCAGGACCACACACTGTGGTGCTGACGTAGGTCTTCAGCCTCTAGCTGTCAGTGGGCATGGAACTGTCCGTGGTGCTCAACTCATTCCTCAAGTCACTTATTTCACCTGTTGTCTGCCTGATAAATGTTACTCATCTCGCTTATTTAGCATTGCTCTCTGCACTCTTACCAAACTCATACTGCAATCAGAGGTTTTCCTTTTTAAATTCTGTTTGTTGCGCGTGCTGACTAAAATATATATGGTTTTGCTGTCAGTTGACCTTCAGAGTCTCTTCTCTACTCGGATCCATATCTGACATTTGCTCGGGTTTATTAATAAGTGAACATACGGCTGTAACACATGTGCCCCACACTTACACAGAACAGATTCAGGCTTAGTGAGCACAATTACATAATTGTGAGCTCGTGTCCTGATACTGGTGTCATCCCCCGGCTGACACCGATGTTGTCACACGCACGTGAACGCGTTCGCACTTGAGCTGCTACATCATCAACCAGGGCACATAGTGGCAGGGCTTTCCTGCGGACTCCTGTGTCATTATGCTGCTGATTCTGCATGTGTACACTCTTAGCTGCCTGTCATCCCACTTCCACAGTGCACTCCATGATTAATGAGTCATTCAGTCTGGGGGCCCCATCTCAGCTTTTGTCAACCAATCTGATTGTATGTGTGTGTGCTTGTACTTCTCGCGCACCATCACTATTACCCCGTCTACACTGGCTGTACAGTCCAAACTTCACAGTCCAGCCGAAAAGCTGGCCTGCGGTAGATTGTCCTAGCCAATTACCAACTTGGAGGGGGTTGTTAGAAAAACACACCACTCCCACTGGCAAGGACTTAAATTAATAACATCAACCATGGATAGTGTGAAGAGAAAGGTCTATCCATCTCACTTCTTTCTGTCTGGTAATGGCACCCAGTGTCTGGTGGTAATAGCCTCTCTATGCCACGCAGAGAGCAGTCACATATTAATGAATGCTGCCATTTGGTTGCACAATCAGCTTCTAAGGGTCTATCAAAGCAAATTGCTTTATCTGGAATGAACATGACCCCATCAATGACTGGGTTTTGTAAACAAGCTATTATCCATCTAGGGCATAATTACATTGTTAATGTCAGTATGTTGCAAGGCGTCACTCGCCCCGTCTAGACATGTACCTGGACCTAATTGAGAAAGTTATTTTATTGTCGGGATGTGGCCTGACGATTACATCGCAATACTCCCAGCTGTTCTCATGTCAGAGTTATCAAAGACAATCTCTTTTGTATAAGGTTTGTATAAGATACAGTTGGGTTTTTTTCATTTATATATAAATTCTTGAAACTTGGTCAGAGTAGGTTAATCAGGACAAAAATGTTATTATTAATACAGTACTTCATATCGTACTGACAGAGTACAAGAACCTATGCAATTTAAACCAACAGTAACAAATTCTAAGTAAACAATGCACATGGATAAATCAAAGGTTATGTGAAGTTCAGTGAATTAAGTACTGGACTATAAGTAAGTCAATGAATAAGTGTGTGCTCAAGTCCGACAAGCTCGATTGTAAGGCTATGTCTACAAAGAAAGTGTTGCGTGTGGAGCACGTAGAGCTCGAGTTGCATTTGTTTCCACAACGGGCAAGTTGTTCTCTTGTAGACTGGAAGTTTCCAAAGAGCACAGAGGGGAGTCTATAGGAACGCACTGGATAGAAGAAAACTACAGTTCTGAACTCGTTTTAAAACATCAATAGTCTATTTGATCATGAATAAATTGTTTAAAAAAAAATACTTTGAAGGAGCTGCACAAAGTTGGTTAGCTACTGTAAGCCCAGCTTCTATGAGAAAGTCGCTGCATCAATGTGTTTCAACTGTTTTTACTTGATGTATTTCCACTATTTTCTAGAGAAATTGTTTGTTTTGCAATTTCCAAACATGAACAGGAGAAAATATACTTGAGCCCTAAAAATCCATTTCGGGTCATGTTTACACTCATAAAGCCCAAGCTGCCGCGCTCGCAAAAGTAGACTAGACGGAATAAAATAAAAGCGAATCAGTTGTGTGGCACACACGCCCAATAAAAGCAAGTGATTTGCTTTCTGTGTGGACTGTGGTGTAAGGCTTCCCAGCCCAGCAGCCCAGGTCGTTCTCCTCTCACTAAGTATCTAATGACTTGAAAATGAAAAAAAAAAAAAACAAGCCAAGGCCAGAGCGGGAAAGCAAGAAATGCACAACACTGGGACACTGTGTGAACCTTGCAAACAATTCACCTTTAACCAATAGCCAACGCGGGTCTGAATGTAATAGTGAGGGGAAAAGTCCGCAAGCAGGTGAAGGTCAGCAACAGGCAGGAAGCAACACGGAAAAGGCCAAAAAGATGCAATGATGGGAAAGAATACAGCTGCACAGAATGTGGCAGAGGCCAAGTGAATATGTTAGTAGTCCAATAAGAGAATAGTAAGCGGGTATAAAGGTGGGTGTGGGAAGTCAGGTGAGTGAGGAGATGTGTAGCTGGGGTGACTGCAGGGCAGGGTCGGACTGGACGGGAGGTTAGTGGAGACTTCGAAATCAAAGCATGAATAACTGAATCAACAATGAGTGAACTGTGGTGGCTTGGATTTGAATGAAGATTCGGTTCATGTTTTGTTCCAACAACAACCTGTTTAGCTGGAAACGCTCATTGGACATACGCACAATGTAGCAATGTGCTGTGAAAAAAGTATTAAAGCTTACATATCATGCACTTACAGTGTTGTGATATCCGTTTCTATTTCTTCGGGGATGCCTCCCGGGCACCCTCCAATGGAGATTTTCTTTCAGGCTTGTACAGTTCGTGGGAGACTCAGTAGAATCCGAACATGCTGTAGAGATTTTATACTGCATCTCCTCTGGTCTCTGAATGCACTGGGATCCCCTAGGAGGAGCTGGCACACGTTGCCGATGAAAGAACATCTGGACTTGTCTTGCCCGACCCGCTGCCACAACAACTCTAGATGAGGAGCAGGAAAATGGATGGACGAATGCTTTTATTGTGAAGCAGAGTGTAACTTCTAAATAAATCGTTAAATATTTAAGCATAAGTGCCAGTTTGGGCCATTTCACCATTTTGCATCATAAAAAAAAGTAAAGACAAGCAGTGCATATACTGAAGGTACTTTATACACCAGATTAAAATACAGCAAGTATTGTATACCTGTTCTAGCAGGTACAGTATAAAAACTTGACTTATAACCTTATAAACCACTGTAAGCATAGGTCATCCCTGTGTGTGTGTGTGTGTGTGTGTGTGTGTGTGTGTGTGTGTGTGTGTGTGTGTGTGTGTGTGTGTGTGCGGGCGAGTGAGAAAGAGAGAAAGTGAGCACTGTTTGCCATGATAGTACATCCCAATGCAAGGATCCATAGCAACACAGCCTCGTGAATGCATGCATGAGATGAGATCATACGAGCGAAAAACTGTAGGTGTGTGAGTGGAGCATCTCCCCCGAACTACAGCTTTTCTTTTACTCGCATTCAGAGGAGAAAAGAGAAGAAGCCGCACTGCATGTCTGAGGGACTTTGCATAATTTTGGTACAATTAACTCGTTGGTCTGTTTGACTATTGAATGCCAGCACACTGTATGTTGGCACCAGCTAGTATTTGAATGTTGGGGAAAAAAAACACATTGTATGATTGGTTTATTTTTTGTGTTTGTAATTTCACCCACTGACATGCGAAAAAAGGCAAGAAGATAGAGAATGATGATAGAGTACAAAGGGGGGAGGGGGGGGGGAGGGGAGGGTGGGACGGGCAAAGAAGAAGAAGAAGAATGGGAATCAAAAGAAGAGAAGAAGAAAGAATTTGAGTCTATAGTCCAGCACTGCAGATTGCAGACGCCAATAATAGAACTGAATTCAGCTACTGCTTCAGTCTGTCTGAAATTTTCATATCCAATTCAGCAAACGGAGCTTAAACAACCACAAACGGCTCATTATAAGTTTGAGGGGTGAAGAAACTCCACATCAACATACAGGTGCACGCTGCAAGTACACAACTTCATAAAAAACAATCAAAGATCAGAGATTTACGTATAAGACACCCAAAAGGTGGAATTCTCTTCTATCATATCAAATAGAGCGACATGTTCATTTTAATTTTATTTCAGCAAGCGGGGAAGAAGAAGAAGAAGAAGACGACATTATCCTCGTCTTTATCCAGCGTTATCCATTAAGACGATTTCCTGAGCGGTGCCCTGTTTCCAGCAGGTTAAGAGCTCACAGAGTTACTGCACATCCAGATGCTTACTTGGATCCTATTACAAGCCCGCAGCTTCCCAACAAAAAGAAACGTTACTGGATTACCTCGTTAGAAACCTGAGTGAGGAGGAAGCAGCTCTGTGCAGTGGTGGCGGCGATTACATTTGTTAACAGGCGCCATCAGCGAGTGAATGAACGAATGAATGACTCCTCACATTATCAGGTGAGAGTCAAAGTGTGGGGGGAACCCAGCGGGCGGAGAGGAGCCTGACTGCACGGTATTCAGCATGCTATCACGCATCCTGCATGTTTAGAGGTGTCACCACTAATTAGATGTTCCCAGCTTCAGTTGTTGGTGTGTTCTGACTGCCACTGCTGTGAATTGTAAATAGCCTAATCACACTGCTAACGTTGTGAACGTCTGTTGGTTCTGTCTAAGCAGGAGGTTTTTTTTTTTCCTCTTTGCATGATAGTCACTGTTTACACATGCAGTGTGGAAAAGGGGGGGGGGGGGGATTGGGCCCATTTTCCTCCTCAAATGTTGTCCTGAATTAATAATTGCCTCAAGCTGAGTGCTGTTCCTCACTTTGTTGGCTGTGTAATTGGATGGTTGTATGATATGAAATGATTATCCATAATGCAACTATCACTTCTCCACACTTTTTGATGTGTTATTCATTCCCCTCGCTTTGGTCTCTTTTGTCGTCCGCAGAGGTAATTTTCCATCTGTCAAATAAGTCATTCGCCTTTTGGAGTCAATAAACGGAACATCTCTGTATCTTCCCCCTTTTTTTTTTACCCTCTCAGGTATAATTTTACAGCTTTTGTGATTTTCCTAGAGTCACCCAAATTTTCACAATGAAAGAAATATCCACAAAAATGACTTCTCTTGGAGGTGGGGAGCTTATTTCCACTGGATACAAATGCTTTTATCAGATAATGTCGAAATAACTGTTTGTGCTTTTGTTCCCATGATGAAAGACCGTGTTGCCTCGAGGCTTTAGAGTGAACAAGCAACAGCATTACGGCTATTCATCACTCATTCAATTTCATTGACTCAGCAGTGAAATTAACATGATACTCTGGCACGTGGACGTTTTTTGTGTTCATTGTGCGGGCAAGAGCCAAACCACATGACGAGCACAAAAGAAAAATGGCTTACAAGCAGCTGAGAACAAAGATTATGGGTCAGAATCCAAAATCCTAGCAGGCAATTAAAAACACGAGTATGCAAAGCATGCTGCTTGATGTTGTCTGCGGGAAATGAAGTGCGGAGGAGAGCACGCACGCACTGCCTTTGTGTTACATACAAAGTGATAATACCCTGCTTGTGCTTCACCTGCATTTAATGTCTGTGCAGGCAGCCAGATATGCTAATGTGACTCGTATGTGAGGAGTATGAACAATTGTTCAGCCAAGCCCTTCTCCCTTGGGGAGAGTGTGCTGCGGAGTGGTATTCGACTTCCTCGTATTTTTTTATTTTTTTTTTGCAAGCAGCTCTGCAGTCAGGGTGCAGTGAGAATTCTGAAGCAGCGGGTAATTAAATGCAAAAATGGGATTACCACAGTGCACTCCGTTCCCTGTTTACATGCGATTCCAGCAACACGAAATGGGCCTGCTAAAGCCCGGGATAAAGAGAACTGCCGTGTAGCACTGCAGCGTAGATTACGTAAGATTAGAACACACACACACACACACACACACGCAACATTTTTGCGAATAATCACTGCCCACTGCTGTTTCAATAGATTCAACAAGCTTTTTGTCACTGTACTACTGTACTGCTATTGAAAAGCTGTTTGTCATGACAGGAGAAAATGGCAATAATGGGAGCTCGCGTTTATGCTTAGACTGCACTGTCACAGCTGGAGTCTAGTTGGTTTTTAGCCTGGATCTACAGAGGAGCACACAGCACACTGACACTGTCCTTATTCTACACATCCAGCAACAACCTTCATGTAAGTAACCTTCATATACTGCAGACGGAGACAAAAGTAATTTCCATTTAGCATGAAATTCTATTATCAAGAAACCTATTTCTTGTAATACATCAAAGACAAGCAGAACATCTGAGCTCCAGAAAGAGCTGGTAGCCGATGTGACTGATTAGAGCTTTATGTAGCCTTCCAAGAAGGTTAACAACCCCATGAAAGGTAGCCTCAAACCGGATTAGATCAAGTACCCGCATGCTGCACTGTGCAGTCGTAAAACTTATGTGGGAATGATATTCTGCATGCTGGGTTCATCAAATGCACTCAAACGTGCGAGGTGGAAATAAGCTTAGCCTTTTGATAGAATTACTTCTTCTGGTTATCCAAATCCCACGCTGCTAGTCCATGACAACCACTCACCCTTTCATTATTGCTGTGTGCAGTTTGACTGTGACTGGCCGTGAACCAGACAACGTGTCCTGATGGGTCCAACATGTCACCGCGTCACCTTCCTCCCGCGTTTCCTGTCACACTCGGGCTGCCGCACAGCGTGGCCGGCGTCACCCGGCTTTCCTCGTCCACCTCTAGAGAGCTCCCAAATCACGGTAGTGGGCAGGACAAAGATGCACTAGTGAATGTATAGCGTTGAAAGGTGATTTTCTTTCTTCCTTCCAGCTGTGTGAAGTAATGTGCAGAGGAGCGATTTGAAGTCATCAAAGCATATAATCAGTAATCAAAATCCATGCTGGCTGTAATAGCCTTTGCCTGTTGGTAGATTGAATCTGAATGTGCCGTAATGAGTGTGTTTGGAAATCCTTTCAAAGTGCTTAATCATAGTGGATAGTTAAGACACTCGTGAAATGCACAGACAGACCTCTTGCTAAAGCCGATCTTGGCAATTGTTGCTTTACCCTTAATAATGGATCCTTTTATCACTGCGTGAGTCACACCTTGAACTTTTTTGTAATTTACAACTTGGAATCCGAGTGGATTATTAGATTATGTTATTAAATGTTTTTTTTTTTTTTTTTTTTTTGGTCTCCTGCAAAACAAGACTTCATGAACAACTCAGCAGTAATAATAGCCGTTTTCTAACAACTGTACTAGAAACTGCACACTGTATGCGTAAGCCAGAGCTTACAAGGGACTGCAGACATCAGAGAGAATTAACCAAACATCAGTAATTTTCATTTGGCATTTGCCATATGCAGCAGCTTAAGACCTGTCTGTCATGGAGATGTTGGCAGCTATTTTTAAAGTTCTTGTCATGCTGGTTGATGAAAAAAGGCAGAATTTTAGGTTACGCCTGCATACAAAGCCTCCACATTCTGCTAAAATAGCACTAAAAGTAACAGAAGAAGTTGGCGAAAAGTAAGAGTTTGTCCCCAAACAAAATGGAGAAGTTTTAGAGTAATTATGTTTGCGTGTGCTCGTTTCTTGCTGTTGGGAAGAAAGATGAACCACTAACTCATTAGTCCCTGGCTCAATCCATCTCGAAGACACACGAAGTTCTCCCTATGGAAAGGATTAGCCTGTCGTCGTTTGGTGCATGAGCTGGACTTTGAGGCAGGGCCAGATATGTATGAATGTATAAAGATCAGGACGCCCAGTTTTCTCAATTTACTCTTAAAGCTCGAGCCAAATTTTAAACAGTACATACTTCACCTCAATGAAGATAGTTTTGAGAAGCCTTGTACTCCTAAAAGTACTATGTCAGGTATTTTCGGAGAGCGGGGAGGTATCAACAGTTTTTTTAACCCAATCATTTGAGGTTGGATTCTTGATCAAGGCGAACGACAGCATGATGACGTGATTTGTCACTTTCTGAATTAGAGGCTTCAGAAGGAAAACATTTCTGCCCGGCTGTGTTCACTATTTTTAATCTCTACTATCTGGTGGACGTGTAATCAAAGTGTTTATTCACAAAATGCAACACTTTTCTGATGTCAGACTGTCAGTCAGGTTAGATTCGAATTCCCTGGATGGATATTTTACAGACATTCATGGTTCCCTGAAGATGGAAGTTAGAGACTTTGTTGATCCCTTGACTTTCTCTTTGGGGACAAATGAAGTTAACTTGTTAACTAAAGTTCTGGAGCAGGACCACAACTCAACCACACCTCGAATCACCTGTCAGGCATTATAACCAATTCAGCCCTGTTTGCCTCTCTTTCTTCAACCCCATGCTTCCCTTCCCTTCTTTTCATTCCTCATCCTCTTTCCCATCCTTATTCAAATTCATAACACTCCTACCCCATCCCTCCCTCCTGACTTCCACGGGCACATCTGGTGGTTCCAGAGAATCAGTTTGGGCGCAGAAGGAATCCCAGAGACAGACTCCCTCCAAATGAGTCTTTCTACCCAGTTATTATGATGATCCAGACCGGCCTAGCAGATTAACTTTACTCTCACCATTTCTGATCATTAAACAATAATTGCTGTGTTGTGCTCCTTGCCCATGAACCAGTGAATGTATTAGCCTAAACTTTGGCACAAACATTCATGTTGTTATATGTCACATTTCCTTTAGTGCCACCATCATGTTTCTCTACTTATTGCATTTATGGTAATTACATACAGGCAAAACCGGTGACATCTTATCTTCAACTCATCGCTGGTTCTACCCTGCCCACTCTCAAGGACTTGTACATACTGTATATAGAGCTAGAAAACAGGCAAAAAAATTAAAATAAAATAAAATAAAAATCACCACCATATCAGACACTACAGATCTGTCTGCCGAAACACCCGGAAACCAGAACAGTTTCTTTCCTCAGGCCATCACACGCGTTAACAGCTGACCTCATACTTAATGTTACGTTGCTGCTTTCTGTGCACTGCACAGACTGAACAAAGTAATACTCACCGCTGCATCCTGACTATTCTTGCTTCTGATCTTCAGCTCAACTTTGTGATTAATCACAATCATGCTACACCAAGACTTTTTCACACCTTGTTTGGTCTGGAAATTCAGACCTTTCAGTTTGGTCCAAATAATAATAAAAAACAAATGTGGAAGCCACCTGGGACCACAGTCTGGACCAAAGAACAAAATGGTGGTGTCAGTCTAAATCAAACTGAACCATTGGTTGAGATTACGTCTACTGGGAAAAGACTTTTTGGATGGTTCGAGCTGCTACAGTGGCTGGAGATGTCGAGACAGAAAGTCATCATGATGTTATATACTCTATTTATGCAGCATGAACATTAACAGAACCATCAGGGTCAGGAAAGTGCCACCATAACATACAACTGTGTTGCCTGCGGTGAAAACTGATCTGACTGAAAACATTTTCAAAAGATCAACGGCTTTCGGCTTGTACCTTCAGGGGTCGCCACAGCGGAATTACGTCGCTGAGGTGGCCCTTGATGGCTCAGTGGAGCAGCGGCTGATGGGGCGGGATTCAACCCAACGATCCTCTGCAACTGAAAACGATTGTTTTATTGTTTTACAAAAAAACCCTCAAAAAAGACACAGTATCCTCCAATCAAATGTGCCCACTAGACATAATCATAGACCTGAATTTATACATTAGCTTTCAAAGTTTCCAACAAATGTTGAAATAGTGCAAATACACAACTTGTTTCCACTGTTTATGATTTTGAAGTTTTTACTTATGAGTTCACTCACACTTGTACCCTTGTACAGTCTCTTTGGATCTGGCAGCTAAAATGTTGATTCTATGAACGTCATTGATAGCGTATCTTGAGGCAAACATTTTGAGCTCTTTGGGAACTGAAAAAGATTTGTCGAAGAAACCCCCATGCGCCAAGGTCAACTTAAAACAAGTTGAGCCGCACTTCCTGGAGGGCAATACCAAAGTGCTCTTTCCAATAAAAAAGCTTGAATTAAAAATCCATTCAAGTGGCTACAATTGCATCCACACACATTATCAGCTGCCTGATGTGATGAGCGACCCCGTGGTCCTCACCCAGGCCACAGAGACCATCGATCCTGCCGCCGAGGTGGCCGGTAGATGGAAGGCAGTCTTAGGCCTGCCGCTGTGTTTTTATTGCCATTGTGCCCCTCAGAGGAGAGTTTTAATGAGCGATGAGGACAATAAAGCAATGGCACACACCCATACACACAAACACACACACACACACACAAACACCGACTACCGGGGGCTGGTGATAATACTATGTGAGCCACTAGAGAGGGGAAATCCTTTGTAGTCAATGGGTAATGAAGCTGTGGCAGAGATCGAGTCAAGAAGCAGAGAAGCTAACTGTGAGTCTCTAGAGTCCAGAAGAAAATTTGTTACACACAGTCCTTTTTTACGACTGGGGAGCAGGAAACTGGGTGGGGGGGTTGCAAAATTTACAGCTGAGTCTTTTTAAATTGTGCTTTCCCTCAAGATGTCTGTGATGAAAATTGACCACTTGACATATCAGCTCTCGCTGATCATTCGGCGGTAGGCGGATAAAATCAGCTTTACCGTAATCCGAAATTATCTCTCTATTAGTGCATAACGAAACACGTAATGGCACTAACGAGGATAAAAAAATACATAGATATCACACAATTAAACACCTACTACATCACGGTTGTACTGTAGGTCAATTTGATGCCAAATTACAGATGCAGAGTCGATGGTGGTAATAGTGTCAGCGTTGGTGTTCGGTTAACAGCATACTGTAGCTTGAAACACAGCTTTCACACACGAAGCCAAAGCCGAAAAGGCACAGAACACTTCAGCCATAACAGCTTAGGTGTGAAAGCAGCCTGAGAGATCTTAACAAGAACAGTCTTCATGAGTAACTCCGACTGTACAGCTGCTTAACATGACAACTACTTACTGGGAACATTGCCCAGCGCCCAACCACTTTGATCATACGTGGGCTGGATGTTGTGTCTCATGATGTTCAATTTCACACCGCTCGGTGCTTTGAGTGCAGCCTGGTTGTAGCCCAGGCTGGAGCGTATAATGCATAATTAGGATGCCTTCAGCCGGGTGGTGTTGAATCCGAAGGCCGACGTTGAACTCACAAACAGATGCAACCACCAGAAGCTAATTTGAGGAGAAACAGGTGTTTCATTCAAACTATTTAAACATGGAAGTGAAGTTAATGGGAGTATTTCACAATCACGGGTGGTAAACGGCAAAGTGGCGATGTTGATTCATAAGCAGCCGTTTGCTAAATACTTTCATTAGAGCACACTCGAGCACTGTATAAAAGGTTATTAAGGCAGATACGGGTGTCTGCCATCATAATTAAGCAATTACGCATGTCTGAATAATTAATGCGCCATGTTTTCTTTGCTTTGGTTAATTTCTTCACATGAATTAACAAGCAATAGGCTTTCATTTGAGCAATGAGTGCTCTTCGTCGCGGGGAGCTGACGAGTCTGCAGAATGACGAGCCGGTCAAATCGAGAGATTTGGATGTGAGAGTTGTCGAGATGAATTTATTCATCAGAGGGGAATCGGTCTCCCTGATGCACATTTGACAGGCTTTAAAGGGCATTGAAAAGGTACAGAGGGCTGAAACAAACAGGTCCGTGGACTCGGGCCAATAAAACAGTGAAAATGAACACATCCTGATGCCTGTTATTTGAAAGCATTTTGACAGATTTCGACTCAAAAGTCAAATCCCCCCCTCATTAAAAACAAACAAAAACACATGCTCATTTCAGCTCCTATATACTGATGTGTTTCAATGCAACTAGAAACAGAGAAAGTTAACGCTAACTGAATCTAATTAACAGCACCGATTTCCCTTCCATCCATCACAAATCATGGTTTAAGACGTAGCAGGTGTCACATCGAGTCAAAAAGTAAGAGGATTCTGCTCTTGAGAATGTGATAATTGAGGGTTAAAGAGCCTAGAGCAAAGTTATCACCTTGTTATGAAAATGCCAAACCTGCACACAATGACAATTCAAATCAATTCATTTACCTTTTTTCCCCCTATTTTCTGGTGTGAAGCGTAAAACCCCAGTTATTAACATTTACAAGGACACACTAGTTTTAGAAAAAAAGACCCCCCAAAAATATGATTGTGTGTCTCTTGATTTTTTTGTTTTGTTTTTGGCAGCAGCTCTCTGAAATCCAGTCTGGCAGGCACATGATTTTAGCTGAAAAACACCACTGCAGCATTTCTGCTGACATTTCAAAGGTGTCGTGGGGTATTTAATGGCACAACACCAACTGTGGTGTTAACACCGTTACTGCGATAACACCTCTTGATAAGAGACACTTCTAACATGCACCACATTACTTTAAATTTAAACTGAAAGCACATGTCTGGTAATACTCCCTAACCTGTTTCACTAATCTGATCCTTTATTGTGAAATTGTGACGGACATAAATGTTTTTTGGTTTTTTTTAAAGTGAGGGCGTGGGGTATGAAGTGCAGGATTAAACTTTATAGATAGGAAACCAATTCTAGAGTCCCATGTTTTGTTAGGATTGGCCTGCAAAACTGTTTCATTAGCGTTAGAGAAAGATTGGGATTTTATTTTAAAACCCTAATAAACTAAGAGCTGTTTAATTAAACTGTACTCAAACAAACATGAAGCTGGCAGATAAAAATATATTATTGATAAGTTTAGTGTTCACCTATTTGTGTCTTTACAATAAATGTCATCATCTCATTACGTTAACAGAGAAAAAACTGCTTGCACAGTGGCCTCCTTTTCTTGCCTTTGTCCTCTCACTTTTGAGGACAACCTGTTCTCTGCAGATTTATATTCTTTCTGATGATGGATTTAACTGTACATCACAGAGATATTCAGTAACCTGGAAATGTTCATGTGTTCTTCATCTTTTCAATCCCCTATTCAGAGTAGCCTGGAGTGTTCTTTTGTCTTCATGGTGTGGATACTGGCCAGGTTACTGATTCACCCGTAACTTGACCTTCCAGATACAGGTGTATTTATAATACAGTCACTTTAAAGACTTTCACTGCACTCAGATGGTCTCCATTTAACTGACTGACTTCTAAAAGCCGTCGGCTACACCAGTGACGATTTAGGTGAGTCACACTTTGGGAGGTGAATACTTGACTGTAAAAAAAAAAAAAAAAAGCCAATTTACAGTAAATCGATCACATTTTAATGCTGCGAAAGCATAAAAAAGTCGAAAACTTCCAAGGGGGGTTGATTACATTTTATAGACAGCGTAGAAAAGAAAACTAGAAGGAGAGGGGCTGTATTGATTGTGTTACCACTTTTAACCTTTTCAAATCAAAAAAGCAATGATCCAGGAAGACGTAAAACTGACTGATAGCAAAAGGCTTTAACATGTCCTTTAAAATAGTGGCTAGCTTTGACAAGCAAGTGGAAACTCTTTGGCATATCAACATGAGCGTGTGTAGAACCCTCTAGAGAGTAAAGGCTGACTAGGATGGCACCTATTCGCAAACAAGTCACCTACAGAACATCGGGGAAGCAGTGAAACCCACTGTCCCAGAGATTTATGTCAGTATTAGATGAAGACAGCAGTGCACTCGAAACGTAGTAAAGAAAATCTAAACCCTGGAAGGAGCATGTCACACGTTGATGGAGGAGATGAGTTCACACCAGCTGTTTTTAATCCTTCAATTGTAGCATAGTCGCTAGGATCAGGATCTCTAGGAAGCAAATATGTTTTTAAAAATTGTTAGCATGGGCTTTATCCACAATTTTGCACATTCTCAGTAATCCTCTAGTGATTGTCCAATGTTAAAAAAAAATTCTTCCTCCTGCTAAATACGACATTAGATTCTTGGTACTGGGCAACAAACATAACCAGAGACAAAAATAACCACATCACCATTTGGCAACATCTACTACCAGTAACTTCATCACGTAGTGTTTAGACCTTGATGTAAATATTAGGAAGAGGTTGAGCTGGTGGATGGGTCACAAAAGTCAGGTCTTCTACACAGGAGAACAGGGTTTTATTCCAGTGTGAAACAACAGCTGTTCTTTTCACCGTGAGTCAAGTCATGTGACTTGTGAGGTTAAGGATTTTTAGGGCAAACTGACTCGAACCCTTAACCTAACCCTGATGTTTTTGTGCCTCACGCTGACCAAACCTTTTTATTTTACGATAGACGAAGCGGCTCAGGCTTAATAAATGTAGTTAAGACAGTATAGCACTACAGTATGTGCAGCACAAGCGTCTACGTGCATATTGAACAAATTAGCCGGGACAAACTGTGCATGTTGGCACATATACTTAGCAGCAAAATGTCCATTAATCCAAACCCGTATGGATGCCTGAATTTATTAGTGTGCATTATTCATGAAATTGTCACAAGATTGTTTCCTTTTAGAGGCTCGTGATATTTAAGTTGTGCCCACACATAAACTGTTTCTTAGTTCATGCTCATTTTTATCAAATCTCTTTGAAAGTAAGCATTTTGTTAAAATGGCATCTAGAGGTAAACACTAAATATTATTCTTAACACATCCACTGTGTTGAAAACGGTGAGAGAAGATGACTTAAAGGAGTTCGTCCTTCCTTCCACGTGCTCATGTGAGTTAGCAGGTTAGTGAGCCACAGCAGTGCAATGGCCTCTCATCAGCTCAACAAAAGCCCCATCACTAACAGCCTGAATATTAAAAGTCCCACCAGAGCGGCTGTGCATGGGGTGTGTCGTCATTGGCTGCCCACCGAAATAGGCATTCTAGCCTCGGGTGTGAGGTGTCACTCCCCGTGTTAAATACATCAACCAGGAGTGCCGCGCACATCTGCAATGCCATCTCCCATAATAACTTGCTAATTAAAAAATGGCACGCACAATTAGAGCTCAAAAGTCACGATTCATAAAGTCAGAGCATGGGGCATGATATTATCTTCCTCTGAGAAAGGGCAAAGGACAGATATATCATCCGCAGCGGAGTAATTATGACGATAAGAACAACCGAGATTAAAGCCGTGAAGAAGAGTGCGAAGGTGCACTCGAACTAACGAGGCTGGTCAAAACACGAGAGCACAGGAGCCAAATTCAAGAGGAAAACATCTCAGTCGGACTGAGTGAGAAAGCTGGCACCAGGGGGTGACTGTTTTGGGAGAGACTAGATCAGTTTGCTTTCCAGCTGCAGGAACACAAACTATTCATCTGCAATGGATTTAGTTCAGGAGAATTGCCTGCAGGTATGTGATCTCCTTGAAATTCTTTTGTTCTCAGGTTGCATTTCCCACTGGCTTACACACCCTCAGCCCGCACGCGGGTTGTGTATTGTTTGATTTGTCTGGCATCAAAGACTGACATCATATTTTCTTCCCTTAATTGATAAAAATGTATTGGTTGCACATGAGCATATCGTTTTCCTGGACTGATGGATATACAATAATCTGCCGCCTGTGCCAGCACTGTAACCATCAGGCAGGTAAAACTGTTTTTGAATGGCCAAAATGTTAAAACCTCACAATAAAAGTTAAAGAAAATAGAGCTATGCTGCTATACAGCCAATTGGCGAGTGTTCCTTGTCAAACTGAAATCTGTCCTTTGTCAGTTTGCGCTGCAGAAAAAGCCCAAACCCTGACCTTAAACCTGCTTTTGAGATTAAAGAGTATTTGTGGATTTTCTGAAGTCTGTCTGGGTTTTTTTTTTTTTTTTTTTCACTCCCACTAATCTTTACTCGTCCTCATACTGGCACTCTGGCTGAGCCAGTTGAGGTTGTTTGCCAAAGCTATCTTCTTACAGTCCCCCTATTTTTAAAGTTGTATGTATATATCAGCTTAACTAACATGGCAAAATGTGAGGGAGTATTGAAATAGCACTGTATTGCAAAATAGCTATTATATTATAGAAATAGTATTTCAGTGGTGATGGTTTTGCCTTTCTTGGACAAACCTACTCGTCTTTAGTTGCATGTTTCCTTCTAACATGTTCTTTTGAGCGTGGCGCAGAATCCAGCCTGGTCTCGAAACCCCCGAAACTGCCTTCAGCAATGCATTTCAAACATAACTCCCAACTTTTGCACTTATTTATTAGCATGTGGAAATGGAGGTGTTTGTTTCCCAGATCAACATGTTGCCTCATTATCGTGGAACAGGCACTCTTTCCTTTTGCATGCTTTTATTATAACAATGAAAACTAAATTAGGAATTATGTTAACACAGCCCCGCTGTGGCTCTTACTTTTCACTACAGTCTAACCTGAAGGCCGGCCCGACTTGTCTAACACCTTTAACACTCACTTTTCCTTAACGATTAGCAGGATTACAATTATGTTAAGTCATTTAGCAGACACCAAAATGACTTACAACTGAGTAGCAGACACTAGGGACAACTTTGGGGCTCAGTGTCTTGCCCAGGGACACTTTGACGTGTAGCCACGAGGACCCCGTGGTTTGTAGATGACTGCTCTATGAACTGAGCTACAGCTACCCCATCTGATCTATGAAGTCTATAAGCTGTTTTTATCCCCCAGATCTCTCTTTCACACGTCGGATATGTAACATTGCTGCATTCAGTCCGTTAATGCGACACGACTCTGTCACCTTTACCTTAATGTTTGATGTGTGAGGCCAGTTTTCTTACGCCATTGGGTTTTTTTTCCCCCCCCATGATATTGCAGCATTAGGGGTTCTCCAAATGTTGCTTGGGATTACAAAGTATCACCTCTTAAATTATAATGATCAAATGAAGGATCAGTACATCCGTTTATGCAACTGTGTGCAATTGGCAGACTTGTCATGTTGACAGTGATGCATGTTATGAGGGTTGACACAGGAAGATTGTCATTGCAACTTTTATTAAACAGGGAGCAGGGGGCTCATTTAGACATGACGCCAACACAATCAGATTAATAAAAAGGGAGTGTACTCTATGAAAGTGAATTAAGGTGGGTGATTCGGTTTAGGAAAAATGTCTTACACTGAAAAATTAGATGGGTGTCTAAACTATATATATAAAAAAAATTAACATTTACTAATTCTCAGTTATGGGGTTTTAAAGACTTAAGCAGTTAGCCAATTCTCCTGCATCTTGGACTGACACCATAAAGTACGAAAAAGCAAAGCCCAATACAGCTCCAGAATCTTTAGACATCACGTTGTGAAGCTATGCAGGAAAAGAAACGCTCCGATTCTTGCTAGGCACAGCGGGTATGCAGAGTCACATATGCTTGTCATTGTCGTGCCAAAAGAGATTCGAGTGGAACAGAAAAATCAGCATGAACAGATTTATCAAAAGCACAATTTCATCCTCAAGTTTTATTTTGTCTTTTATTTCGAGAAATTCCTCACGCTGGGATGTGTCTTGGGTAATCTACCGTCTCAGTTAATGAGAAGTAAGAGCTGTGCCTTTGTGCTCCCTACATCCTCCAACATAAATGTTGAAATAGTTGCCCTTCCATTTCTTAAGAGCTTATATCTGGGTGTTCTAGTCATCAAATGTTTGTTTCAACGAGTGTTTAATCTACATCAACATCTATAACCACTAGACTCTGGCCTTTTATACGAAAAGAGCGCCCCCCTTTGGTATCTATTGAAACTGCACCACTTCAACACAACGCACAAATATATTTCAGATATGAAGTCCCAACAATGTCTGGAGTTACATTTCGCACATTTGATGAGTGTGTAACGACATGAAAAATTAGTCCGTGGGAAACTGTTTTGTTTACAGCAAATCGAAGCAGTGCGTCTAAAAAAAGGTTCTATCAATTTCATCAACTCGCCCATTCACCTGATTTAAATTCTCCGGACAGAGCAGCCTGCTGCATGCACAAAAATACAGGCTTTGTACTAGAGGGCTCGCTGGATGTCTGAGGAATGTCAGGTCTATTTCTGAAACTTGCATGTTCACATGCACCAACTCTTTACAAAGTCAGGAAATTTTCAGGATCCCAGCGCATGTTTGAAAAAGGCTTTACGGTGGCCCCAAATACTTTGTCCTAAACGCAAAAAAATGATTACAATATGCCAACATAGCAGTTTGGTTATGTTTATTATGCAGGAAAACACATGCGTTAGGTTTAGTAAAAATTTCGTGGTGTGGCTTAAGTTTTGAGCTTCCTTAATACTTTGCAACAGGGTCATAGACCTAGTGTCACTTATGTAGCATTGTAGGCAATGTTTCATGATCCACCTTTATGGTTAGGTTTAGCCAATTAAAACTATTTGGCTAAGAAAAGGAAACGGTTGTGGTCCTAGGGATACGAAATCAAGATGATTTACATAATTGAAGTATGTCATTTAGTAAAACTTTGTTGGTTTCAAGAATCAAGAAAACCAGCCAAAGTGTTTCACCAAACACATGAAAGGAAATTTCACGCTCCCGATGTCAGATTTATACTCGTCACATTGTTCTTTAGTCTTTAGAAATTTGTTTGCATTCAGAGCAGCCCATGCTTGAATAATGACTCGGACTGCACAAAGCCCACGGTGTCCAGGTTCTCATTCCACTGGGATGAGCTGCAGACATGTGGCTTGATCTCGGGTAATACCTGTAAGATCATTTTCCTGATGGCAGGTTACCTTGTTGCTGCGGGTGCTAACACAGAAATATACGCTGTCTCTCAGCACGGTCTGTGTGCAGTAACAACACTCCGATGTTGAGGTCTTGGTAAAAACAGCTCCAACACAGACTTTGCCTTTTTTTTTTTCCAACAGGGAAACATGCAGCCTGGGGTCTGAGGCCTTGTTATTTTGACAGAGCTAAACCAACCTTGCTGGTGTGAGTGTGGAAAATGACTTCCAAAGCCAAGAGTCAGTCATTTATTTCCCTGCTCATGGTGAACAGTAGTAGCATGTAATTCCCACTGTCTTTCAGCATCACACCATTAAAATGACATTTCTACAGAACATCAAAGTCCCACAGCCCTCGAGACGCACGGAAGGAACATTTTAAATAACCGGCTTCTGACAAGGTCGAAGGGGTCACTGTGTTGTTCAAAACCAAATGAAGGAAGATGTCTTGAAGCTTTCACATTTCATCCCCACTATCACGATTCGCGCTGTGCCTTATTGTCTCTCTTTGAGCCACCTGGCTGGAGGTGATGATCTGACTGAGTCTGAAATCGTCATCTCGGGGAAAATAATGGAAAACCCATGGGAGTCCTGCCGAAGCTGGGAGACGATGTCCGCATCTCACAAGTGAACCTTTAGTGAGAACATGTACTCCTTGTCTTTTATTATTTTAGCAGAGATCCAAAGCAGTCGAGTAGAGGGGACAAAAACACTCCTACAGCCATTTGCCTCTTACCTTGCAGTACAGGCTTTTGGGTCAACTGTAGACAAAACTCTGCTACTTTATCTTCTGAGGAGCCAAATATCCACACAGACATCTGCTGATGTTTTTAGCGATGATTCACACCGAACAACTAAAGCAGCAGCAGCTAACTAGTCGTGTACCTTGTTCAATTTATTGTTTGCTGCATTAAATTTATTTCCCCGGGTAGCTGGACACATTTAAATGACTTGCTCTAACGAGGCATTTCATCTGTCTACACAGTCTACTGTAAATGTCAGCTTTTGTGTTAAGGAGCAAAAGGTGATGCGTCAAAGTCATGTTGGTCCCACCATCGCCACCAGTGTCCAAATAGTGGCAATTAAGAGCAGCATAACAAAGAAGCCTGTTTAAGGTTGTACAGAACATTGATTTGTGGTTAATTCCAGAGTGGGTGTGGAGGACGAGTGGATATGCTTAGGCTTTGCTGCTTGGATGATGCAAGCTAAAAGAGTTCTGTCTTCGTGTTGCACTTTCAAGCAGCAGAAGGATAATACGTCAACAAAGCCGTCCACCCGATTGAACTTCCACTAAGACGGCTACATCGGTGTAAAGCTATTGAGGGGTTGAATTTTCCTTTTAAGTGCTTAGATGGCGTTCTGATCCAGGGTGAATTCCAATTAGTGGAAGCAGGTAGAGGTTCGGTGTCTAGCTCAAGCACGTGACCGACTGGGGATGGGTCTTCACGGCACCTGCGGAGACTGAACCTGCAACCTCTAGCTTACGACATCGTCTCCCTCTGAACACTGGAGCCCCCCGCAGAGCGAGGAGTGAAGCAGCGGGGCTTATGGCTAAACCACTTCATTCAACCTTTCATGCCATTCCCATCCCTCGCTCTTACAGCTCAGCAGAGGTTCCTCAGAATTTCAGACTTGTAGTATGTTCACCTCATTTACAGGCCATTGGCTCAGTTATTAGAGTGATGAGAAGTCTCTTGGACCCCTGCTTCCCTCTAACCACCATCCGCCTACATTGTTTTTCGCGCTGTAACCAGCCGGATAATTCAACATTCATGACTTATTCATCGCATAAACAAACACAATTCCTACCAGCTGCTCGGCAAATGCTCCTCAAACACTTCCTACTCCAGCTCCCTTTTTGCAGTCCTCACTGCTTACTTAATTGGTAGTCCCAGCTCCAAGTGCCATTTGGTCAGGCTCAAGATCCAAATCTACAATTAGCCCATGACTGTGTGCAGCGGTTACTCGCGCTGTCGGGAGACTTGAAAGAGCCCCAGAGATCCCTGCCGGCAAGGTCACAATGACGTCCCAATACTTTCCCTCACTTCTTCTCCCAACACAGCCATACCAGGTGGGAGCCGAGTACCAACTGAAGCTTTCCAGCTCCTTCCCCAGCATGAAAAAGAGACGTAATTGTTTACTCTGCGTGCACAGTCAGATAGCTAGGAGGGCTTATCCTTATTATGTAGCGAGTGCTGCAGCAGAGACAGGGAGAAGAGAGGCCTGTTTGCCCTAGCTCCCCAGAGGGAGCTCTATTCAGCGGCAGCCTGATGGATGCTCATGCTTTTGTTCTCAGCCTTTCCACAGGCTAGCAGCAATGCTTTTCTTCCGTCTAGCTGCCATCTGCATTTATGAAACTGCTGCTCTCTCTCTCTCTCTCTCTCCCACTCCTTAACTTCTTTAAATGAAATGAAAATATACATGGCAGACCTTTCCAACTTCAAGTGTAGCAACCGTGTGTGGCATGTTAATCTTGCGATTTGAGGTGTAATGTGTGCTAAGTTGGAGTGCTAAAAGGAATGTGTAATGAGGATGTTTGCCAGGCTATATTTTCATGAAAATGCAATATGAGCGAAATGCATAACATAGAAACCCTCAAGCTTCCTTATGTTCTTCTGTAATCATATCATACAGCACAGACCCCAACTATTTGGACACAGTCATTCTGTGCACCAGTGTATTTCAAATGAATGATTATCAAATTACAGTGCTCAGTGTTAGTTAGTTTATTAACTACATGTATGGGAAATTGCAAAACACTTGACATAGTCTTCCAATTATAGGATAATAAAAAGTAACAAAGGTTTGTTTTATTAAACTTTGGTATCATCTCTGGTGATTTTTTTGTTAGTCCACATCAGCTGGTTCTTTAGTTACCTTGACTGAATTTTAGTTTTCATTATGAAGAGGATCACTGTGCCTATGCAGAGCACTTAGTTGTGTCTACTCAAGCCAATGATGTCACTAAAAGTTTTTTCTTTGCTTTATTATTACCCACTTATTGACTTTTGGTGGTACTTGAATGACAGTTCTGTGCATTTCCTACTGTAAAATTTATTTGGGAATTTGGGACAAAACAAAAAACCTAATTTTGGGCCCGTGCTTTCGGGCAAGCATGGGCCAAAAAACGTGATTGTAAAGGAGCTTTAGAGTCATTGTTAATGGTGTCAATGACCTTAAAACTCTAGTGTCTACCAGTCAGACCTGAGGAAGCCGTTTGGATGAACAAGAACTACAAGAACTTCAATTATTATGCTACTTTAGGAAGGTGTATTCAGCTTATTTCAGGGAGACTAGGCTCTCTGTAACTACCACCTTTAGCTAGTAGAACTAGATCAGTTAGATGAATTGAAAGGCAGGAAACTGTAAAGGCAAAAAAAAAAAACCCCAACAACATTCAATTAGAAGGTTATTGTCTGATTTAAAACTGATAGCTTGACTTTGACATTTATCAATGATTTCTGCTATTTCCATTCTTCGAAGAAATGCAATCTGACCTTTAAATACTCAATTGAACCTGTGAAAAAGGATAAAATCAGTCATGTGGTGAGCAAGACAATGGGATATGACAGCTGGGTAGAAAGAGGAACATCATTAGTTCCTTATGTTACGTCAGAGACATTTGTCCATGGTCTGATAGCCCCGCTGTCAGAAATGCAATATCACTGAACAGATGACACCACATTATAGCTGCACATCAGAAGAATTAATTAACATGATCTCATTTTCTTCCTGACATGGAAAGCAGGAAAAGAGAAGTACATTGTGCCCCAGATTTGCTGATAGAGTACCATTTAAATGCCTCTGAACTCTTCTGTCTCTACCTTCTTTTCAGAAATGATGACGTTTGTCTAACAGCCTAAGTGTGCCAGGCCTAAACCAGGTCTTGGATGGCTGTGTCCTCAGCGAGTCAACTGTGATATTTAACAAACGTGTGCCCATGACAAAAATAACACATGAAAAAAACGCACAAATTAATACCATCAGAGGGTAAAAAAGCCCAGACGCAGGAGTGAGATCCTTGCTAGTCGGATTTTAACTCGCATTCAAATGCCAACGCTATGTGCGGTGTCTCTCTGCTCATAACAGAATGAGGGCACCGGTGTTTTCAGCAGCTCCTTTCCTAGATGGAGCCCTGCTGTGGCAACACGCTGCTGTCTGTCTGCTCTCATTGTTTTTTATGTGCCTTCAACTTTGAATGTGCTGACTACTGGCTCAGGAGAAGGAAATATGAACAAGTTGAATAGCTGCACAGTCAGGGCTACGTATGTGAACTGCTTGGCCAAATGAGACATCCATTTCTTTCAGCCATGCACTGACTTATTTTATTTTCCTCCTAGAAAGTTTTCTAAAAAAAAAAAAAAAAAAAAAAAAAAGCAACTGTAAAAGAAGATGAATCATATGAAGTATCTAGCAATTAGTCAAGCTATTGTAATTTTTACGTGGGTATTTGTTTCCTCAGTATTAAACTCCCATAGGTCTCAAATTATGGTCGGGGGAAAAAAAGTGACAAAGAGGAATAGCTGCAGAACCGAAATGGTTATCCTGATGAGTAGTGGTTTTAAAATAACACATTTATATTGCACATCAGCAGACATCACATAAATGAATGTCTAATATTTACTCGTATAGCAGGTGAAGCTCCAATTTGGCCTTCACTGACTACTTAGGAAAACGCTCCACTTTGTTCACTGGATAGTTTCTAACTTCCACCGGTTTAAATGGTTTGTGGGGTTTCAGTGCTCGAGAGAGCTGCCTTAAAAGTTTATGCCAATTACATTTTCCAAGAAGAATAACTTGTTATCTTGAAGAAAAATATTGCATGCTACAGTTTGTAGTACTATTTTCTTGGGGGCCCGGTGGCTCAATATTTAGAGCATCGGGTTGGGACGGAGAAGGCCAGGGGATCGAATCCCGCCCGGCCACCAAGGGCCACCCTGGTGCAGGTGCCGAGCCCAGTTAAAACGGGTGGGCTGTGGCAGAAAATGCATCCGGCTTAAAACCAAATCCACATGCGGAACGCATTCCACTGTGGCGACCCCTGAAGGGACAAGCCGTTGATCTATTTTCTTATTTTGGTGGATTAGGACTCTAGTTTATTGAAAATGTTAGTTGTACACATAAAACCTCTGTGGGCTTCATTTGAATAGTCTACTGTGTAAAACTCAGTCTTGAATAGAATAAACTTTGTTGTCAGTGACAACAGGGAGCTACGTAGTCGACCCAACAACCGTGCACTATAAAACATTTAAGTAAACCAGTTAAAATTAAAGTACCATAACTACAGAAATTAATCAACCCATGTAACTGCACATTGTATTGAGGTACTGTAGAGGATTATAAGTGATTTGTTATTAATTAAAGTTACAGTATTATTCTTGGTAGTTCTGTACACTACCATAAAAAAAAAACAAATCTCAGTCCTTTTGAAGAACTCTTCCAATTCGGCAGCTAACCTGATAAACTGGCTCCTACTGGAGCAACATTGTACTGAGTTAGTGCAAAACAATCATATTAACCAGCTCCCAGTGTCGTGAGTTAGTGACTGAATTCATAATTCATAAATAAACAATGACCTAATAACACGCTCGCTTGTTTTGTTTTTTAATAACTTCACTTAATGGATGAAGTGAATTCTCAGCAATTCATTCGTTCAACTCATCATGTTAAGTTACAAAACACAAAGTTTGACATTAAAAACTTTTAGGTTGAGGAAGCTTGAAAAATACTTATGTGAGTTAGTTAAAGAAATACTAGCTGATTCCACAAAAGTTACAGGCACAGAAAACCACACCAGACTTCGACCTGCACGTTGACCGTAATTATAATTTTGTTTTTTTGTCAGACCAGTTTCAGTCTCTTTGGTTGCTGTTTTTAAAGCCAGACACCTATTAAACAGCAGTACAGTGTAGCTGCTTCTGAATGAAAACTCTATTTGTAAGTTTGAAACCCTGCCAAAGTAAAAATTTTCCTTCATGATTTCTCTGCTAGAGACTTGAATACATTAAATACTGACAGCACAGGGACCAAGGTATCCCATCTATCATTATCTCAGGCTTCAGAACTGCCATTCACTGTCTTGCTATATGATCCTACAACTTGCAAGACTGCAGCTAACAAGCAGGACAAGTTTGCCATCCTTATTAGCTTCAGGTTGGACATAGCTGAGGGTAGGCTTCGTGACGTGACTCACCAAAGCCTTAGTCGATGTTAAAACTTCTGAAATCTGCTTTAGGCTCGCAGACCTCGCTGTTAGCGCCACTTACCACATGGATCTGCCAGTCTGTTATCTGAGTGAGAGACCGGAAAAGAAAGCCCTGAGATTTCGATTGGATAAATGAAGGCTCTTGAGACGTCTTTTTAAAGCCTTTATTACATTCAGTTTGCCACAGTTATAGGTTAAAATAAGGAAAGTGAAAATAGCTTTGAAGCTTTTTATAAGATGGTTGTAGTGCCATGGATTTGCCCTGCTATGATGTGACTTTATTGTATTGCATTTTATTGACGCATTGTTTCTTTTCCCCAGGGAGGAATCGAATTCACAACTGGGGGGAAAAAAAAAAAGAAAAAAATGCTCAAATTCAAATGAACATTTCTGGCAACATGCATGAGCGAGAAATTACGTTGTGGTGATGAAAATTTCAGTCCCAGGTGTTTCAGGTGCCTGCTGTGGGAAATGCTCTTGCTTATCCTGGTAAAGGACTTGTTGAATTTGCAAACTGGGGCCAGTGCTGCAGCTCACCGGATATTTGGCCACACCAAGGGAGCGAGAGACTAAATCCAGGACTTGGCAGTAGGGATATTTGGAGACTTCAGCTACTCTCGGCTTATTTGACATAAGCTGTAATCACACAGGACTAATTACAAACTACCTGGGATCATGTGGTGATTTGTAATGACTGCTGAGATTGTTAGAGGTTTTAATCCACTACAAATCAGCGGCGGCTATAATAGCCGCCCAAGTTACCTATTGTATATTAGCAATGACAAATCTCCCGAGAGTAACCTAACACTGGATTTGTTCAGTTTCACTTCCTCCTAAGGACTTTTAATTTGTACCTTTCTGCAGTCTTTATAAATGGAGGCACTTGAGGAATTGCACCGGTTACATTATCGCCTAGTGTTTCACAAAACACAGAGGTTGGGGAGTTATTCATTAATCAAATGAGATCCCTACATAATACCAGTTGTGTGCTAATAGGCCTATAGTCAGGTGCTGCCAAGGCACAAGCAAGAGCAGAGCACTGCTACAGTGAATTGAAACACACAACACAATATATTTAAACCTTATTTCCAGGTAGTGTCAATGAGAGGATTGCCCTGACCACATTTCTATCACGGAATAGCAAAAGATCCGAGGTTTTGAGCAGGCGCAGGTGACAGCACAACCGAAATCTTTAGTGCACACACTGAATAAGAAGACCATCTGAGCTCCATCTCCCCTTTAAAGATAAAGTTTTTCATCCCCAGGTGCTGAGTCCGATATGCTGACTCGCACGTAATGCGAGTTTCGCAGGTGACAGCAGCTCAGTAGCTGGAGGAATGAGGAAGTGAGCGAAGGTTTGCTGAATTCCAGTGAAATCGAGTGTGACACTCAACCCAAAATATGCCCCAGTGGAGCATTTCAGATGCCAACATTAGACAGTATATGATATTCCTGAGCAGCACTGTCTCTCTCTCTCTCTCCATAAGAGGGAAAAAAAACAAAAACTAAAAAGACCACCTGGATGAACGTGAGCTGGGAAGTACCGAACATCAAGGAGGAAACTACTAAAAAGTACCATGTCATCTGTCAAGCTAATTAAAAAACAACAACAAAAGAGACGACACAGAAGACGATTCAGAAAGAAAGAGGTTAAGCTGGAGCAAGCTGTAATAATGTGAACAACAATAATGATACAGTAACTCCAAGCTTTTTCACATGCTGATGGAACATATTGTCTCTGGCTAACAACAGTGAGCCCCAGCCACAGAGCCCTCTCTAGCTCAGTCTGTCCACATTAGCCATCTGCACAAAATTCAACACGCAACTGCAAGGAGATAGTTTGATTAAAAGAAGCATCTTGTGTCGGAAAATTTGGCTTAAATAGAACTTGAGTAACAGCTTTTTACCTCATGTATTAATTCTCGTTATAAAAAAAGCATAGAGGAAATATACAGTATATTACAAAATGAAAGTTTTTTTGAGTAAACTCGTGTCATAAAATCATGTACCTGAACAACAAACCTGCAAGTGCAACAAAAGTGTTGTATAATGATTCCCAACAAATTATCTGATCTAAATTTTCCGGTGACAGAATAGGGACTTTCTGAATTATCATATCGCATAAATATGAAGAATATATATATATATATATATATATATATATGAAGAATAAGTCATCAAAAGTAAAAGCGCCACTGCAGAAGTGGTTAAGTCTGTGGAAGATGCAGTTCATTAGAAGGGGGTAAAGACTAGGACCATCGTGCCTAACAACTCGTTCATCCACTCATGTATCATTCAATTGCAAAACAGACCACATGCATTACAGATCAACCGAAACGTGATCACTAAGAGCTTTCGCGTTGAGGTACTGTATTCTTTCTAGGCTCCTGCAGAAAGTGCTTCCAGACAATCACACAGTGTCATTGTTTTGATGGGAAGGTTTAATTTAGGCTGAAATTATACCTTAGTGTTTTCCGAGTATTTGCTACTTTACATAAATAATGTACAATGATGCTGTTTTTTTTTTTATTCCTTTGGCCAGGAAGTACAGACGACGTTTAACAGCATGATGGTGGGAGAGTGAGCCAGCTAGAGGTGCTGTTAGACAGCAGTGCTGCTTCACACTTCACACTGCCCTGCCAGCAACTCGCTGAGCGGTCTACTGAGCTGAACACTGAGCTAAATTCACCTCAACAAATGATGCATTCATTTAGGGAGCGTTTATCTCCATGTGAACCCCACTCTGGTTTTTCCCATTATTAGAAGTGTAAACAGATGAGATTCCACATGGAGATACGCTGTCATGTCGGGGATCATTTTTCAACTCTGTGGGGCCTACAGGGTTCTGCTGCCCACACAATAGGGCCGGTCATTGATTACAGCTAAGCGTTCATTATTAGTATAGCATTATGCTGCATGAGTCCCCAAAGCCAGATGTTTATCACCCTCTGTGGCTCCGGGTGCTGCAGATTATGCAGAGCCAGTGCTGCGTCAAAGCCTTGTTATTGTGTCGCTGCGTGACTTCAGTTGGTGTTAATTTGGCCAAGAAGTTAGGAGTTAAATTGCGTTTGATTGAATACTCTTCTATGCTAAATATATTTAAAAACTTTAAAGAGCTACATCTATAATTGTACTTTCCGAGTTTCGTTTTGTGGTATGAGTTCTAAGAAGAGATCATGAAAGTCACCGATGCAGACACACAATGTGATGGCACATGTTTAGGCATCTACATCCTGCCTGTTGCTTGGTTGGAACCTTTTGGATATGTCTGTGCTTTGCAGTTCTGAGCGCACTGATCCTTCTCCCCAAATACCAATTAGTTCAGCTTTTTTTTTGGTTTCCCTCCATTGTTTGTATTCTGGGCAACCATGCTAACAGTCTGAAAAACCTAGTTGCCAAGGGTGCAAAAATCATGACATTCAGCTCAGGTTAACTATGTGAGATTTATGTACTGTCAGATTTGCCTCGGGTTCCAATTTTGCACCACACGTGCAGATCTGAACTGAGAACAAATGTCTCTCTATGCTTCTTCATGCTTCCATTTGTACATCAGGTCTGTGCCGCAGGTGACATTACTCATCAGAATTGGGACTCGTTCAGTTGCAGCACGAGTGTTACCATGGTTACATCCGTTTGCTCACTGTCAACAGTCAACATAGAGACTGAAAATATACAGCAAACACTCACTGGCCACTTTATTAGGTACAACTGCTCGTTAACACAAATAACGTGGCAGCAACTTAATGCATTTAGCCATGTAGATGTGATGTCTTGTGTTTAGGCCGAGCACCAGAATTGGGAAGAAAGGCGAATTAAGTGACTTTGAATGTGTCTGGGATTTTCCGAAAACAACCATCTCTAGGATTTAGAGGCAACAGTCTGACAAAGAGAATATCCTGTGAGCGGCAGTTTTCTGGGTGAAAATGTTGCCTTGTTGATGCCAGCGGTCAGAGGAAAATGCCAAGACGGGTTTGAGCTGATAGAAAGGCAACCAAGGCATATCTGAATGCACAACTTGTTAAAGCTCGAAGAAGATGAGCTACAGCAGCCGAAGACCACACCGAACTGAGGCTACAGTTTCTCAGAGTTCTCAGTACTCAAATGCCTTCCACATTCAGCAGATCGAAATCCTATAGAGCACCTTTGGGATGTGGTGGAATGGGAGATTCACATCATGAGATGTGCAGCTGACAAATGTGCAGCCACTGCATGATGCCATCATGTAAATAGGAACCAGGGAATATTTCTAGCACCATGTTTAGCATATGCTACTAACAATTAAGGCAGTTCTGAAGGCGAAATGGGTTCCAACCCAGTACTAGCAATGTGTACCCAATAAAGTGGCCAATGAGTATATTCATAAATGCATTCACCATTCATTCATTTTGGTACGAGCATAAACCATTGAAGCAACTTGGAAACTGCCTGTCCGCCGAAAACAGAGGTTCTGGTCTGGACTCTATTTGGACCAGAGCACAACTCCAAAGATTCAGAGAAAAACAAACTCACTGTCATTTGCACTGTTGATGGAAGCTGTCACACACAGAAAGTAACACAAAGACAACGCAAACTCTTACATTAAGAGGCCCCAGTGAACTCTGGTACCCCATAACTGCCCCCACCATTTCCAAATAACAGCCTTTTCAACCTGGGCACGCTGTGCATTTCCTTTCCAAGCATGCTGTGATAAAAAAAAAATAACACATTCAATCTCGAATCTTAACATGTGGCTTGAGACTATTAGTATGCATTGCATTAGCATCAGGCATTAGCATGCATTTCATTCGAGGCTGTCATAGAAGCTGGTCTCTAATTAAAAAGAAAAAGGATTTCTTTCTATTGCTCTCTCTCTCTTTGCTGGTGGAAAATTGACTCCAGGAGACAGCAGCTCTTAAGTTGCAGTAATTGTGACTTGTTTGGAAGGGCAAAATGTTTACCCTGAATGAATTAATGTTAGGCACATTCTCTGTGCGATCGTCTCCACTGTGGAACATGAATATTTCAGGAAGAAATTCCTGCTCTGGCCTGTCTCGCAGCTTCACAATGAATATCAATTAACAAAGTGTGAAATCCTGCTGCCTACTAAACACAAAATTATGACTTTTCAAAAGGAGTGTGTGCTGTCCATCTGTTCTGCGAGCAGAGCTGTTACCTTCCATCGCTGATCACGGCTCAGTGGATGAGTTCAGAGGTTTTGGTGGAATCTCTGCAGTCTTGATGGAGTTTTTGTCAGTTTCTGGCTCTTACGGTGGCGTGTCTTATTTGGGATGACACATTTTTCAAGACAATCACATCAGAGGCAAGACTGAGAGTCACCAACTGCAAATGAGTGCTAATACAGGAGACGAAAAGAAGTGGTTTCACTAGGCTCTCGAATTGGCTAATACACTTCTACGGCAATATTTAATGGGGCTATCTTCAGCTTCTTAAAAACTGGTCTTGCCCCAATTTTCCTTCTTAAAGCAATGCAGTTACTGCCTTTACCGAAAACCTAATTTCCCACTGAAAAGCATTTTCTCTTTTTGTAGGTAGTTCCTGCATTTGAGGCCCTGATATGTGCAAGAGTATAAATTGGATACCCCAGTGTGAGATATAAGCTCCATTTCGGGTCTTTGAACAGCTCTAGCGAGCATA
Organism: Channa argus; assembly: GCF_033026475.1. NCBI lineage: Eukaryota > Metazoa > Chordata > Actinopteri > Anabantiformes > Channidae > Channa > Channa argus. The sequence goes on along the minus strand of NC_090215.1, from coordinate 17,625,780 downwards.
CAACTGATGAGAGGGAAGCCCTACTCTATCTGCTGGGGTCACATTGTTTCATTAATTGCTTATGAGTTATCGCTCTACATATGTGAAACAGCTGGGGGCCATTAAGATTGGGGCTGGAATAAGACCCTGAAGAGCTCAGTGCTGCATTACGGTGGTGTTTGTGCAAGTGTGTATTAGCCGTGCTGAGGGAGGCAACCCCCCCACCCCCCACCAAAAAGAGACAAATACAAGCCGAAATATTTCCTCCATCTTTCTCCTCTCGCTTTTATCAGCAGGCACAACAAGGCAGGTGACTCATTATCATTCCCTGGCCCTGGAGGGATTCGGAGCTTTGCAGGTTAAAAAAAAAAAAACGGGCCCCTAATCAAATTATTCAAATGACCCTTACTCTGCTACGACCTTCACAGCGCCATTTTGGAGGCAATTACACCAAGCAAGTTGTGCCTGAAACCACTTCATATCAGAGGAAACAAGAGAGCGAGGAAGAAGAGAGGGGCAAAGGAAGCAAAAGAAACTGAACACTAAATGTCTAAACGGGCAGTTAATTAAAATTGTTTCCTCAAAGATGTGATTTCCCCCCCCGAGTAGTGGATAAGGTGAGGCCTCACGCTGTGAAATGGAACATGATATCCTTTTAGTTTATTGCCCACAGCAGGCTCACTGTGACGCTGCAAACGTGAAGCTTGGCAAGATGAAGATTTTTCTTCTTTTATTCGTCTGAAATCATTTCTGCGGGCCTTGTTTTTGTGTGCAGTTAAACCCGCTTTCAACTTTTAATTGTGCATGTTTGTACGCTGTCATCGGCATCAGTCTGTATGCAGCAGCGAGTGTGTCCTTGGGTTTAGATTGTCCCAGTTTTTCCCAGCTTCACTTCCTGTCCTTGGCTTTTATTTTGTTGCTCCTTCTGTGTCACTTCCTGTTACTCTGTTTGGCATCGTTACCTACCTCGTTTCTCCTGATTTGTCCCCGTACCCAGCATTCTGTGTTCGTACGTCTAGGTTTGGTTATTCTTTTGTTACACTGTTTGTAGAACTTCTTCCTCCTGATTTTTTAGTTGTGGTCATCTTCAGTTTTTTTATTTCTAATAAATACACCTTTACGTTGAACCTCCGCTTGTTTTCTCCTCACTTGTGACAACAGTCAACAGCCCTAAGGAGTTTTTCTTTTTCTTTTTTTTTTTTGGAACCTTTTCCTTTTAGGGTAAATAATTAAAGGTGTTGCTCGTTATCAAGCCCCTTTCATTAGGTGGAAACAGAGGCAGGAAGCTGGCCTGCTCGACCGTACCGCCTTCTGTTCGTTGCAACACAGACTATTTTTGTCTTTAATCATGCATCTCTTCATCTGTCCATATTCTAGAGCCAATTACTAAAAAAGACGTGTGTGTTTGCGTGTGTGTGTTTTCGCTGATGTGATTGCTTTTGCGTTACCCCTGGCCCTGGAGGAAATTTAAGAAACAATCACAGTACATCTCATCATTTCTGAGCAGCGCTCCTCTTGGCCTCCAGGTAATTAGCGCTGGGCCTAGTGGGGGAAGCCATCAAGGGCCTCCATCACTAGACGTGATAAATATTGACTTGGTCACAGTCTTTCTTCTGCAGACTTAATTATACTGTGGACTGTTTATTTTTCTAAGGCTGCCAACTTGAATTTGATGCCCTGTATTAATCAACACCCACCCTGTTTTCCGTGTGAATAAGAGCCACCCTCACCCTCATCAATGGGAAAGGACTGCAATGAGGGAGTGTTGGTGTTTCAACTTGTTTTGCAATAATGATGCGAGACAGTTTACAAGTCAGTGCGACGAATCCTAACGTATCTCAAGTTTAAGACTTAGGTTGAGGGTTAGCATTAGAATTACTAGGACGTTTTGTAATGTCATGAAATGCTTTTTTTTTTTTAGAGCCGTTCTTCGAGTGCAGTTTGAAAGAATCAACACATAACCTTTAGATGCACGAGTGACTGGACCCTACACTCTTCCATAAGTGGGTCAAAAATGACTCGCGTTAGAATCCGTGTGTTTTTTGATTAAAAATAACCATTTGTGTCCGCACAAGCATGATTTCATGTTTGTAATGTGTGTATTCACTTTTTTTTAAACATTTTGAAAATGTGTAAAATTACAAAACTGCAATAGAACAATGTCAACATCCATTTTGTGTTGACAAGTGCTATATAAGTGGCAATCGACCATTTATACACACGGCGCTTTACAATGTTGCTTCTCATTCACCCATTGCCCAAGGACACTTCAACAGGAATTGAACCACAGACACTGTGGCCAGGCCTGACTTGCCAACTAAGCTACAGCCACGTAATAGTAGTAACCTTACGCTCTGTGTGACAGACAGTATATGCTATTTACTTGCATGTCTCATCACTGTATGCAGTTGTAACAAACTACCTGTTTCTGTCTGTGATCATTGCACAGGTACTTTGCATCTTTGGTACTTGAATGCTTTGTATCACAAGCAAACCCTTGATCAACATGTAGCTATATAAATAAATGCACACACGCAATACATTAAGTAATGTTAGTTTGGCAAACTATAAAATAGGCAAATTTGATGGTAGATAATAAGAAACACATGCTCTTTAGTCATGAATCACACACACACAGACACTAATATTAGCTTCACCTAATTCCAGGGATAGGTATATGACTCAAAATTAGTAAGGGTCGATCTGGTGCCTATTCGAACAACCTCAATCTTGTTACTATTAAGTTGAATAAAGTGTAAAGTAAACCACCATTATACGTCACGTAAGCAATTAGTAAGACAGGTAGGTGGATCAGCAGGTACCCTACCTACTCTGAAGGTATCCATGATGTCAACGTAAATATCTAAAAATTATAAAATTACCACAATGAACAAAGTTCTGGGGAATTATTAAAGTGCTGTGTATTTGTTCTACTTTAGATATTATTTTAATCTAATATCTTATTTAGTAGTCAGTGATTAACATGAACAATGTTCCTATTTGTTTTTTTAGCCATTTTAACGGTTTAAAGTTAATTACACCACAAGATCTGTTCGACCTTTTGCGTGAAGTTCAAGAAGAATGTGAGATGCACTTCTGAGTTAGAAATTATTATTATCATTGCTAAAAATAATGTGCTAGGGGTTTGTTGATTGGATATTAGACTCCTTAGGTGATGCTGGCATCGCATACACAAAAGGTGCCTGCTAAATGTACCCTTTTTGTTCTTTGCTCATGTTGAGACAGCAAGGTGAACGCCTGACACAAGTGAGTCACATAACCCTACAAATTTGCATTAATATGAAATTAATGGAGCAGGCAGCTCTGTGGCGCTACAGAAAACCAGCGGAGTTGATGAGGAAGGGCATTCAAACAAATCCTCAAGCCGACAAGACACTTTGTTTCTTCTCAGGATCATCAAACCGCACTTCTTCGCGTCTGTGTTTGTTGTTGCTGGGTAATTGAGTTGCACTGCTGCCATGGTGTGACTCATCAGAGGCTCATTATTCCAGCTGCTGGTGGAGGAAGAGGCAACAGCCACGTACCAGTGTGGTCATTATTAATGCAGCGTACCTGGATTTATACACGGAAAAACATCTCCGGACGTCGTCGGGATGATAGCCACTGCCTAGACATAAATGATGCACTCACGCGCGACTAAAATATTCAGAAATGTGATAGCACACACTCTTTTGAATTCATAATTCAGAGGCTTGAGTGGAGTTTATTTTGGTGCATTTAATTTATGTTTCTACTGTTAATTTCCACTTTCCTTCACTAAGCAGAGTTCATGCTCAGAAAGCATTTAGATTTTACAGGAAGTTGGACTTGTAATGGCCATTTTCTGCTTAGTATGACTTAATTTCAAAACCCAACTACTTCCTTTACTTTTAAAAATAACCCAGACACTGGCTGCAGATTGCAGCAGTGACTGGGAGAAACCAAAAGGACAAATGAGTTTCAATCGTATGGCTCAATAGCAGCAACTGACAAAAACCATAATTATCAACAAGCACTCACTGGCCACTTTATTAGGTACACCTGTAAGATCTCATGCAATCCGATACAGCAGCTTTGCAATGACTTCTACTTTTACAAGGTTATAGTTTCTCCATTGAGTTGAAAGGTGATAATTGTTGATATTGTTGAGGTCACGGCACGTGGTGGAGTCATACATGAGTGCATTATATTAATTGGTGGGTCTAATATTTTGGCCACCCGATTTAAAATGAACCAGCAACCTTGTAGCAAGTTTTTAAGACCCACAGTGTGCGTGGTTTCCAATTAATAATCATTAATGTCTGAGTGCTGTTAGACATGCCGTGATGTCCTAACAAAGGCTAACGGCTAATGTTAGTCTTTATCTCTTATGTGGCCTTGCACCTCACTTGTAAGTCGCTTTGGTGTGAGTGTGTCTGCTAAATGACATTATCTAATCATAAAAAGGTATCACATATTGTTAATGTATAATATTTTAAGATGTCTCTTCTTCTGTTAAAATGTTTTTCCCATACAATACTTGTTGGTCCATCTCTACAGTTTATATTACAGTACCTCCCTCTGACCTTCTGATTCATCACTACCACCCCACTTTCTTCTTCGTCACCTTTAGTCATGCTTCATATTCTTCACTTTGCAGAATTATTCATTTTTCATTTGATCCGGACAGTGGAAACGGAGTTAGATCTCCCGAGACCGCTGCTTTTCCCCCCTATCTGAATGTTTCTTAAAGGCTGCAGAGCAATTGAAACATTAGAAACTGGTACTAAGTGCTGAATGAATGGTGCCTCCTATCACATTCATTCTCAACGGCCATTGTCACTTTTTTAAATGCTACAGTCTGTGCAGTTACCTCGTTTGATATGGATAGATGCAGGGTGAGTGTTTATGAAAGGTTTTACCCCTGGAGTATATGATTAGATGTTTAGATGCAGAGATAATGGAAGAGGACATTTTAGATTAATGTGCAATTGCTGGACACAATGTGAGTCACACTAATGTCCTAATAATTTGACACATAAGTCAAGTCTTATTTGTAAAGAAACAGCAGTAATAGTAAGAAAACACAACCTCTAGAGTAGCTACTGCTGGCATGCCTAACATTGTCTAGTCCCCAATAGATATGCAGCTGCTGGACACTTATCAGTCACACAATAAACAACATCACACCTTTAATCACGTTTCAATGTATTTTTAACATTGCGTGCGAGAGTTATGATGAAGAGCAACCACAGTCTCCCTTTGTGGCACTAACTGCCAGATGCTTCAGGTAATGGAAAAGAGTTCACACAGTTGTAATTTTGCAACATCTGAAAACCTAATTCAAATGTTTCTCTTCTTATGTCTTGCATAACATTAATTATACTACCCATACATCCCCGAAGTGATCAACTCCTTTACCTCTGGTGATGTTAATCTTGAGACAGGCAGCCAGCCACCGGCAGGATTCTCACCTCAATCAACTGCAGGACAGGCCCTACCACCGCCACCGATACCAGATGGCACAGAATCCCTAGACAGAAACAAAAAGGAGGGAGAGGTGCAGGAAAATTGCCTTTGTTAACCTGATGCTGGCAAATAACACGGATTATGTTGTTCACGTTGACCTGGGAGCTAAATAAGATAATGAGCATTCCAGTAGCAGAGGAGGAGCTGGACCCTGGCCAGTCAGGGCATGCTCATTTGCCTGGCATGTACCAGCCCATTAGAGAAAGAGAAAGCGAGTTTCTCCCCTGCACGACTTCTCTAAGCATACTGCCTCCCCATTAGACCTGCAGAAGAAGTCTTGTTTAGCACTCCGCGCTGCTCTTGCGGTCTTCACTCTTTTTGCACATTGGGCTGGTTTCTCCCCGTCGGTAGTGATCAAGAGGTGTTTATAGAAGTGACAAACAAGGGAGAAACAGGGCAGAACACAAGAGAGAGAGAGAAAAAGAGACATGAGTCAAAGTCTTTGCACTGTCTGCACAACAGTGGCTCCACTGAGATGTTCAAAGCGAGTGCAAACATCAAGCCTAGATGAAGTCACATTGCTAAATGCCTGACATGCCCTTAGTAAGCAGCAGGCACATTTTATCATGGAGAATAAGAGTTTAAGCTATGGACTGTTCTCGCTAAAACCTACTTTAAATGATAATAGTGGTTTATTACCGGTGCTTTTTGTAAGTAAAGACCTGAGACTGTGGCATCATTGGTACAACAATCTCTAAAAGGCCAAGAGAAACGAGTAGTTCGATGAGCCGCATTGATTGCCCACTTATCCAATTGGTAGGCTGATGGCTTAATCTGGAGGTGGTTTTCAGAAAGTCAGAAATGCCCACAGTTCAATGTCATGTGCAGCTCAAAGTTGAATGTGTGTGTGTGTGTGTAGGGTGTGATGGTTATTTAAAGTGTGTATTAATTTTTCTGTAGAATATATAGGCACTCAACAACAAAACTGGAAAATGTTAAAAGCTCTAAGATAAAATATGGAACTATCAAGCTAGTGGTGGTGGTCAAGTGGTCCTCCATGCCTCGCTGTTCCGACTGACTGCCAGTTATTAAATCGTGCTGCCTTATAACCCCACATTCAGGGCACACAGGCTGGATTAACGACTGAAGGGCTGCAGATACCACAGCACAGCTCAGAGACGCCACATCCTGTCCCAGTTTCGTTTGTATAATCAGAACGTGGCTGAAATGGTTTCGTTTTTGGAGATTGTCCCCTGAAAAACAAATCCTGACCGCCAGAAGCTGGTAGCGTCTGAAAGGTGAAAGTCAAGGGATGTACTGTAGAAAACAAGGCTTCCATAGGGAGGACGATGGAAGAAATGGCACATCAACAAAACACCGGACTTTCACACCAATAGTAATCATTCTTTTACTGGGACTGATATACAACCCTAACTTCATGATTATTACTTATTACTAGGTGACTTCAATACTTTTTTACAGGAAATATGCTGGAGGCATCTGTAACAACGCTGTGGCAGAATTACAGAGAACAAATTCTGAAGTTAATCTGTGCATTTTACTTCTCTCGTAAGTCTGTATCATTTTTTTATTAATATTGTCCTTTTATTATAATTTCATCAGAATAATGTGAAGCAGAGCTATGAGCTACAGCTATAGCTGTTCTCGCCAAAGTTTGTTTTTTTGCACTTTGTTTTTCGTGTCATTTAAACAAATGAGATGTGATGCATCGGTAAGTGAACTATAGAGGTTGGGCAAGATGATGATAATAATATACTTTAACATCTTGTCATCTAGGCAACATCGGAGTTTCTTGTTAGTGCATGAACTCTTTCCTACAGCTCAAAGAGCATAAGAGTGAAAAGGCCGAACCTTCTAGCAGGACTGGTGGTGTCTTACTCCGTGACCTCAAAGTAAAAAAAGGACGCTGCAATGTGGACGAGGAAACAGACAAGTAAGGCTGAAAGGAAAAGCTTGGATGGAGCCACTTTGATTCGAGAGCTATGTGAGCAAGTCATGGGCCCAGCGTGTGTGGGTCATCTGCTTGCTCTTCTGGATTTCTTTAAAGATTCACAGAGAAAATGAGAAGGAAATGGGGAAATAAAGAGACAGGGGGGGGGGAGTGATGAGATGGGGTGCATGCAGGTGACAAGCTGCCACGGTAAGAGAGAGAGAGGAACAAGGCTCTGGCATTGCGCTGCAGGGTGAGAGGCCTCGTCTGACACTGCAACAACGATATGGGAGCTGACAGGTCGAGGGGGGAAAAAAAGAGAATAAAAAAGGAAGGAGGAGAAAAAGGGGGAAGGGGTTCCTGCTGAGAATGAGTCCAACAACTCAGACATGACACTTCCAAAAGCTAATTTAGCACTGCTGAGAGATGATGTGTCTGCTTTTTGCACCTCTCTGTGCTGCTTCGTATATGGAGACATTGATGTAATTACACTTTCATACAGGACAACTCAAAACCTGCACCAAGATCTTTTTTTGGGGGGGGGGACGCATTTCCGTAATCCTTGATGCTGAAAGGTTTTTAAACACAGCCCTGTCAATGCTGAATTTCACACTCCATTATACTGTGTTCAGGACGTATGTTGTGGATATTTTGCATTCGCTGTTGTCGTTCAGATGACAAAGTACAAGTCCTCCAACGAGTTTTACGCCAGCGACCGACTTCAGGCAGTAACAATAGTTCATCTGTGGATAACAAATTGAGGGTATTCTTCAATCAGACCCCTCGCCAAAGTGTGACTCCTCTCTGTGGGAAATCTGTATCCTCATTTCTTCCCCTCTCCCCCTCATCTTTGTCACTCCCACTGTTCCTTTTCTATCGCTTGCCATCACCTTGAATCTGTGGAAGGATTGTGTTCCTGGGGGAGGGTGCACGCAGGATGGAGGCTAATGTATTAGACCACCGGGGGTCACAGCACCGCCGTCACCTCCTTCCCACCTACGGTAATGAACTGAGGTCAACAGAAGGGAGGCGCCGGGCAGAAGCTCGGAGAAACAGCGTTCCGCCACAGCGCTGCTGCTCCCCAGCAAACCTCATTAACTGGTCATCAACCCCAGCTATGACCCTGGCCTTTATACGCGCGCTTAACCGGAGGTGAGGGGGATGCAGCCCATTTTAATTAGGTGTAGCTATTAGTGCACTGCACCAAACTCACCAGCTCCTTTCAATTACTGGGGACATACACTATGAGCTCGCAAGCTCGTCCACAAACTACCTTTTCTTTTTTATGATTGTTTTTCCTGATGGGAATTTGTTCCTTTCATTTTCTTAATCTACAGGATTTTTGTTAAGAAAAGTTAAACTGTACAAGGTAATGAACAATATCCTTGACTCCTGAGGGAGTATTAGTGCATTTTTATTTCATTTCTAAATTTCCATTATGCGTTGTAAGAAAACAAGGCCATTCCTTCTAAAGCTGTCTCACTGCATCTCAGATTTACATTTGGTTGTGACTGTGAGGTTGATGTTTCAATGCTCGACTTGGGTCAAAACCAGGGCGGGTTGTTTGTAATGAAAAGATGATCAGTCTTTTAGCAGCTTAAACTCGACGTACACTCATGGCTTTTTGACATTCAACCTCCCCCTCCCTCCATTTTGTTTTTTCCATTTGTCTTGTCTAGGTGTGTTGTCAAGGTGCAAAACCTGCAGGTGTATTTTATTCCAGCAAAAAATAAATGTCCTAGCATGTGGTTCACCTTTACCTGATCAGCCATATTGAACTGTTTCAGGGGGCTAAACGGTGTGGAGGTTCATGGCCACATGTTCTTTTTAATTGGCGGTAGCATTACCACCACCACCTACTGGACTGGAGGCGAAAGAGTGGAACAGTAGAAAAGCAGCAAAATAAATATTAAAATCAAACAGATTCATTATCTCAGTCTCCTTTCAGTTACTTGGATGCCGTCAGGTTTTGGTTTCCGTTATGACTAACAAACTCAACACATGCTTGGTTAATTGCATTGTGCGCACGTGTGCTTCTCTTGTGCATCGTTACACCTTCTAAAACAGGAAGTAGGTTTTGTGCTCAGCATTCCGAACTCCTGGCGGGAGGTTATTAATGCACTATAGTCCAACTGTTTAAAATACTACAAAATATCACTTTTGCTGCTGCTGAGCATGTGAAAGATGACACTCTCTGAACAGTTAATGAATACCCCTGGCAAATCCCACAGTAAATGTAAAAAAAAAGGCCTTTGTAAAGCAAAGAGTGAGCCACAAAACCATATTTCACTGTGAAAATAAGAGAAATTTAATAAGATTTTTAACACTATCCCGCAACGTTCTTTACCTTAAAAGGCTGGCTGTCACTGACAGATAATGTTATTTTACCACCCGGCTTCAGTATGAAAAGTGGCACCGAGAACACAGGAGACCAGATTCCTCACGCCTTTCTTCTCCTCGAGCTCCACATTTCTTCACAGATGGAGTTAAATTATGCCACACAAACTGTCTGGGTATGATGTTCACAGAGTGAGGGGGGGTGTGGGGGGTGTGTGTGTGTGTGGGGGGGGGGGGTCTATAGAGCTCTCCCTCTCTTTCCCGGCCTGTGGTGGAGGAGCAAATCACACTTTGCAGCTGGGCTAGAAAATCATATTGGAAATGTATTTGACACAGTGATAAAGTAAATTTGCCACACACACCAACTACTGTAAGAAAATATATAAATATATATATCTCCCATGAGCATATGAGCAGAGATTAGGGTTGGGCACATAACCTTAACCATAACCTTTTGCCTCGTGCAAATGTAAGTGCTCCAGATTAGCTCATTATTATGAACTAACATAATACCACATACTCCCTAAAATTAGAGACGCCGTCAAAAGAGCCGAACTCTGTGCATTTGAAATTTAAACCAATTTCATATGTATTTCTATCACATGCCCATATCTCACTTTCGCCCTCCGCTCCTCTCAGCAAAGCCATGCCAGAGGACAGGACAAGGCCCGTTCTACTGCTCAGATAGCCTCAGAATATCCATGAAAAGGGTTCCACACTGCTGAAAAGTTGAAGAACAATTGCAAAAAGGCAGACCGATTATCTTCTAAATGTCATGTTTCCCTGAATGAGTCACAGCGGTGACTCTTTTTCCCTGTGATGGCCACTGATAGCGCCGTGCACAATCTCAGCCCCGGAGCACATTTGCATTCTAATGAGCCACCGACTTCCTGTTTGCTAGTCTGCTCTGTTCTGTTCAGACAGAAAACATATTGCATTTCAGTGGAGACAGAGTTGATAATCCGGGCATTCAGGACAAGTCGTTCGCTCTGAAGAGCTGACGTTTTATTTCATACTTCGCTGGTGGCGTGTAGCTGTGTAACAAACGCCGCACTCTGCACGACTCTACATGTGCTGTATTGGGGTAGTAATGAAGTGTCTCGTCATGCTAAACGCCCATCTGCAACCCCCGTACCTAAGAGCAAAAAAAAAAAAAGTTATTACTGTGCACGGCTAGTTCACGTCAGGCTTATTGTGTTTGATAAAATGTCCTTCAGCAGGAGCTCAGCACAGATGAATAACAAGGAGTGTTGGTGATCTATCTCACTCCTATGAATCACACGTAGATGTTTCAATGGTATTAAAAGGAACAAATCGGAGTTAAATGTGGCACATGCACAACTTTAGTCTTTTTTTTTAGTCCTTTCAGGATTTTGCAGACCTTTGTGTGATCGTGGCAGCCTGATTTCTTCTTTTTTAATAAAAATTGCGATGCATGTTGTAATGTTTTCATGATGTTTTAAATTAAAAGTCGATGCAGAATCGTTATTGTTGCAATTGCAATTGCGTTTGTCATAATTCCATGAAAATAGATTATATACATACATTTGTACAATGCACCCACACTTATTGTTCGCTTGATTAGACTATTTCATGACTGATTTATTGACAGATTCCTCGCTCATTTGTTGAACCTGCGAGACATCTGGTCAGGACACATTGGTAAGTCATGTCACATTATCCCCTCACAAAGCTCCAGTCAGCTCCAATCGGACACAAGTTTTATCCAGGTTTTGAATATTCAAGGAGGTAAAATAAAGTTCAGCAAGCTGAAATAGACCCAAATAGTTCCTTCTCATAGACAGGCTGCTGAATGGGCACATTTCACTGTCTGAAATAGCTTTATAAATACACAAAATGACTCCACGATGAACCATCCATAGTGTAAAATACCTAAAACTGTAAAACAAACAAACAAACAAAAAAAAAACAGTAGACTAAAGTTTCCAAAAACACTTAAAATGACAAAAACAGACACAAATAAACTGAAACAGACAAAATTGCCAAAATTACACAAGGCACAACATGTCTAGATTAAGTGACCACAGTTAGTCACAAAATGTCCAAAAAACAAAACAGAAAATGATAAAAACAAACACAAATGTTCAAAAATAGACAAATGACTAAAATTAGACGTAACAGACAACTTTCATTAAAACAAAGAACCAAACAGACACAAAATTAACAGAAAGGAAACGCCGAGCGTCCATGCTCTTCCTTCTGAGTTAGGAAGGACAAGTAATGCTTCATTCTCTCTCTCTGTTACATCTTTGTAAGAAAGAAAAAAAAAAGTTGCCTAATCAAACAGTGTCTATTCCCCTCGCCCCTAAGTAAACCCCCTAAATTCACGTCCTGCTGAGTGGTGCACATTTGTCACACTGATGGCACCACTCACAGGGCTTTAGAGCGTATCCAGCAAACATGTTTTGTCATTCAGGCATGAGAGCTTGTTGTAGTAAATGTAAGATTTTCAAGGAATTGTCAACTAACTGCAGGTGGGATTTATGTAAACACCCCCCGCCCCCCCCCCCCCTCCCTACACACACAAAAGCATCACGCCTCCTTCTTTTTTAAGAGGTTCTTCTGGATGCTGAGGTGGTGTGACACATTTTTGGAAGACAAAAAAAAAACATATATAAGCGCCAATTTACATGTATAAAGACAGAGTGGTGTGATGCTACATCAGCGTCTAAAAATATCTCGCCAGCTCCTCTTGCTTACCTGATCCCTCTGCTGCACTTGTTTACTTGCTGTCAACACTGCTGCTGAAACGTTGCCCCGCATGCATTTTTTCCCTGCTCCCACCACCACCACCACCACCCCCCAGCACCCTCCTGCGGACTCGGTTCTCCCAGGGCCTCGCGGCTAATTTGCATTGATCACTCCCTGTGCTCTCATTTGCTGCCATATGCACTTTACACGGAGTGATGAGCTGCAGAGCCTCGACGCCAAAACGAGCCTCCTGTTAGTCAGCTATTCTCAGACAAAACTGAAAATTGCTGAATTGAAAAAATAAATAAATAAATAAAAGATTGATGATTCTTCCGCTTGTGATGTTTCTTTGGACATCAATGTACAGTATATGTTGACTGTTTTATTCTCTTGTCGGCTTTTGTTTCCCACAATGATCAACTGCCAATACACTCCAGCTGCTGAGAGAACACATGGGGCTGCTCACATTGCTGGATTAAAATTTAGTTCCCATTTTAAAGTAATTTGTCAGTACGGGCATTGAATAAATGCAAACAAGCATTGTTTTCTCCCCAACCTGTTGTACTGTCAGTGTGTTTAAAGCATTGCCATTTTAGTAATTGCCCGACAACATGATCATTAACGATTGCTGTTTGATACGGTCAGTTCAGGTGCCTGTGACCTGCAGTGTTTACGGTATGTAAGCTGAGGGTCTCCAGCAGAATCCGTGTGCAGCAGTTCTCGCTGAAGTTTGTTTTCCATTTACGCACCATATTAGGTTAACAGTGGTTTGTAATTGCAACAGCAAATTATTTCGTGATCACTCGAGCCGTCTCCTGAGCCGCTGTGTGGCAATTAATTATAAATTCATGTTTGTTACAGTGTTTCCAGACAAAAAAATGGGAAGAGCGTGTTCATAAATATTTAATTAAGCAACCAGGAAATTGTGACAGCAATTACTGATGGACAATGAAGCACTGTATCAGTGTCTGAGCCAGCCAGTAAAACATGCTCTGTTTACAATGATGTGGTGGCACTGTGAGTTTGTGAGGGAATAAAAGAGTGAAAGATTTGCAGATGTGCCGTCTGTATTTATTCTAAGTGCAATATTATAATTCTCTCATTAATCTTTATCTTCAGTTGTAAGGTAAGTTCTAAAATGTAAGACAAAAGCAAAATCTCCTGCCTGTCAAGGCTGAGCGATTTCAAACTTTTCAAGATGACCATCAGTGCAGGACGTTGTAAATATTTGCCTCCCGTGAGGTCCAGCTCATTAGACATGACGTTGATTGACATTCAAATTCTCAAGAAATGCAGGCATCACATCACTTGTTGCTGCCGTATGTAAAAGGATCTGCTTTGATATAACAGCAATCCCAGTGCACAACATCAATTTTGATTACTGATCTGTCAGATATTTAGATTATAAAGGCTAAAACAACCCCTTCTCAACTGTCACTTTGTTTATTCTCTATACCAGAACTCAATTGTAAGCAGTCTACAGTTTGTGCACTGAATGGGAATATGTCTGGAGCAGGAGCTGAATGTTTCCAGTCTAATGTTCACAGAATCGACGTCCTTGGTGAAAATTCTGATAATCACAAAATACCACCTCGAACAAAAGAGGAAATGTTTTTATTAAAATGTTGTGTTGTTCATCCAACGTCACAACCCATTAGCTGAAGGATCAGGTGAGAGCCTGGTGTTTTTCCCATCATGCCCTGAGGCTTTGCAGTCATTGGAGAGCGACTGCAGGGCGTGACTCCAAAAACACAAAAAAAAAAAACAACAACAAACTAAATGCCAGAGCAAGTGAGGACCAGGGTTGGACGGAAAATGGACCAGCATGCACTTTGTGCCAATCGGTGGTCAAATGTCCACAGAACTGGCTCATCTCAGAGAAGATGAATGGCTAAAACGAGCCATTTCACACAGCTGAAGCAGCGAATAAAGACCCGTTTTAGGAAAAATAAGCAGATTTTGAAATATTGTAAATCTATTTCAATAGAGCCCCAGAATAAATTCTAAGTTATTCATGATTATATTCCCTATACTAAATTCTATGTGGTTCCAAACTATTTCATCCAATGAGATGTCTTTCTGTTTATGTCTCTCTGTGTTGGCCCTGGGAGACGGAAGACCTGTCCAGACCCTGAACAGGATAAGTAGTTAGGATTTTGAATGGATGCCACAGTAGTAGGATGGTCAAAAGGACACCAATGGCACCAACTACAACCAAATGTATTAATGGGAAATGTTTTCATTGAATGCATCTTCTAAAAAGGTCTTGATTAAAAAGGGGAACAATGATATGATAATGATAATTAAGGAATGTCTCGAGAACATTTCTTAAAAAAAAATTGGATTCAAGGATCAACTTGAATCCACCTTTCGGTGGCTAAAGGTCAAGGACACCCTTACTTTATGTTTGTGCCATACTTGTCAATACAATCTCAGAAACTCTTGATTATATCCTCACAAATATCCACTTGGACTCACAGCTTTACCTGATCAAGTCTGGACAGACATGCGTGTCAACTGCAACTTGACTGCTTGGCAGATGGATACAACCATGAGATGGTAACTGTGGTTGCACATAAAGCCGAACAGACAAAAATCTTTGTTGTACTAGAGCCAGAGGTCACAAATACCCCCCTTCAGGCTCCCTTAAGCAAGCACCCTGCCGTCCTTGGGAATTAAGCAGGTCACGCTGCAGCTGACACTGCAAGTGAAAACATAATTTTCCAGCAGGGTTCATTGCATCACAACACAACTTGACACTTGGCAGATCCACGTGTCAGAAGGAAACAGCTTAAATATGCCGAATCCAGCTTCATTATATTTTGTGAAATGAGCACAGCTCTGAAATGCAATGTGTTTAAAATGCCTTCCTGAGCCACAAGCTGGATTATGTGCGACTAGATGAGCCATTTCCCTTCTCTGGCACATTTTGATCAAAGGTGGACAAAAGGTGAGAACTATTTATACATCCATTGAGCAAAACGATGAGGACATGTACAAAATAATGTCCCCAAGTGATTGTTCAACATGTAATTCCTGACAATCTGACATATATGCTGCTATATTAGACTTTAAAACATGATTGCAGGGAGTTACATCACAAAACGTCGGTCATTGATGTTGTGCTCTAATACCTGGGTTGTGTTCATCTCTAAAATGTTGGATGGGGCTTAGCCCGAGCCTGTCCAATCAAACTTCATCCACACAGAAACCCATTTCTTTGCTAACCAACAGCATTAGAATTTCCCTTAGTTAGAAATGGAAACTCAGCCCCAACCAACAAAAAAAGAAAAAAAAAAGAGAGAAACCCCGTCCAAATATTTTTCAGCCTTTCCTTCATAACATTCCCTCTGTTGAGCCTGAGGTCATTTTAATCCCATTCTGTTTGAGTCTCCAACTAGAAGAGAAAAGTTCTTGTTACTGTAGGTAGTGTCCCTCGATTACTAAAATACCTCAGTAAAATACTTCACCATCCAAACGAGGAAGTTCACTCTGAACATACAATTCCGAGATATTCACACAGTCCAATATTCTGCACTGTTTTTGCTCCCAATGGTCAAAGCTAAAGTTAAGCATGTCAATTCTAACACTTTCCCGCCTTTGTAACAGCCTCATTCAGCAATATATCACACACACACACACAAATCACAGGGTTACTGCAGTACTCGCCGTACTGTACATCTGTGAGCACCCGTTGCTCATTCAGCCATAGAACTGATTGGTCGCTCCAGTGGACAAGAACATGTGCTAAACGCGTTTGAGGGTAAAAGATAATGTACTTGATGTATGGATAATCCGATAATATAACCCAAAATGTGCACAAAGCGATATTGTGATCTGACAAAGCTTCTCCCTCTGCTGCTTTTGTCTGGCAGGACGCTCTGAAGCATGCACAAAACCGAGAGAAATAAAACAGCAAAAATCAATGAACCACATCGAGACACACACAGACACACAAGCTATTTTCACACAGATTGTTATTCTCCGTTGGTATTTACAAAACTTCCAAAGATCACAATGTCTCTAGACTATGAGCCCAATTATGGTTAGCCTGTTAAACCCTTTGCCATTGATTTCTTTTCAGGCTCCGTGTGCCCAGTCCTGATGTGGGTGTGCTGAGCTGAAATCAGTTCCACCGAAACACTCTGAAATGGAAAGCCATGTTTCAGCCTCTCTGCACCAAATTAGATTGTGTCCTTGTGTCAAGGGGAGTTGTTTGTTTTTGTCGAGTTTCTCTTTGTTGAAAGGTCAAATGAGCAAGCCTAGGAGTATCCCGAGCAGCCTTTTGTCACCCATTATTTATGAGTATTCTACAATAGCTGGGTACAGCAAAGGCCCGGGCGTGATATAAGGATAAAAGGCTGCTTCTGCTTCTGCCAAATGGCATTTGAAGATGGCTCAAAGCAGGAGCTGCTACTCTGCAAGACTGAAATTTCTCTTTCTACAGTAAACCAACGATCTACAGTAGCTATACTTGAAGTGTGCGTGATCTTTAATGCAAACTAAAATGCAATATTACCATTAAGGACAGTTGGCCCAACAGATGCTGATCGGGTTACTTTTTGCAGCTGCAGAGGTGGTGGAATAAATCAGTGTCAGACTTGCACCTAATGTGAAGCACGTGATGGTCGATGACAGAATGAGTGATGAATGCATTATTGAGCTATAAACTGCAGCCCCAGTTTGAAAATAGTAATGGTATGCTCCCTGCACAGATTTTAGTCAGGCGTGAAAGGAAGCTATATCGCTGTGCTATATCTACAGTACGTGGTGCTAAAAAGTCCAACGGGTCCCCAGTCCTTTGTCATTTCACAGTTAGAAATTGAGAACGTTATATAAATCATTTAGATGCCAGTCACTGGATGAAAAACTAAGACTTCATTAAAATAAACCATTATGATGATTATCTGCCAGTCACAATTGCAGCTAATCACTTCAATAAATTGTTCATGAAATAAAAATCCCATTATTATAACAAGGCCATTGTCACATTCAAACTTTAAATTATGACAAGGTGGTGGTTAAGAATTAACTTTTTAGGAGTGTGAAAACTGAACTGATATGTTAATAAACCTACTGTCTCCCACTCAAATTAGCTCAACTTAAAACAAATGGAAATTTATGGAGGAGAATGTTAATGACAACTTTCCCCATTTAAAAACAAATTAATTGCTTTAACAAAGTTAATTCACTGTGAGCTTCAAATATGATCCCGTTTCCTTAAACAAAAACTTATTCTACACTCATTTGCAATGGTAAATACGTTTGAGAGAAGCACAACACTGCCTGGATTGCACATCTAATTAACATATAATAAGGAAATGTTAATAAGTGTTCTACAAAGTTGCAAAAACATCCACTGTCAATTAGGTTTGTTTTCCAGCAGTATGGCAAGAAAAGCATGATTAATGTGTCTGTGGCTGTTTCTTGTTTAAGGTTAACATCATTTTCAAATTAATAAAGAAAAACACACAGTCTTTCTCTCACTTAACTTCATTGCAAACCCACAGTCCACCTCCAGTATGTGTTTAACATCTGTGCAGCACAGGAAGAATAAATACCAAATACCGCTTTCACTAAAACAGTCCATTTAGTAGCATAAAAACAAAAAGGCAGGGTTGTTTCGTGTAGGACACGCTTGAAGGACTTGTTTATGGACAATTTTTGAAATCTCAACAGAATTACGAGCAAATGTTCATTCGAGTGAGTGTTTTTGCTGGGAAACAGGAAGTTAACCAAAAGTTTCACATTTTTCTCATGACAGCTGTGGTCATTTGTTTCACTGGGAGTAAAATGAATCCAGACAATTGATTTTAAACAATGTAAGTTTGCATGATCACTGAACATAATGATCAAGAATATATTATGTTCACATAGCACTGGAGGAGGAGGAGGAAGAAATATATTATATATATCGAAAAATAAAAAATATTACACCTCTGTGAGTGTGATGATATAGGTCTTTAATTAATTAATTAATTAATTAATTAATTTTGTACCTTTATGTTATTGTTGTTAAGCCCCCTGTTGTTCGGTGTTTGTATTTGTTCTTAGGCTGAATAAAACTTATTTTTAAAAAATGAAAAAAACAAAAAAGAGAAAAGGAAGACGACGACAAATCTAGCATTTCATCTGTGACAGGGTGAGAGCTGCTTTTACTGCAGCAACTACAACACATCACGTGGCCAAACATGGAAGAAGTAGCAAAAACATAAAATGCCATCACTGGCTGTTTCCTATTTTGACAATATTGAGCCAGTTTATTGTGAGCAGAGTCTTTCAGATCATATTCTGATTAGTGGAATAAACTTTTCTGCATGTACACTAAGGGCAGCTTCTCATTTGCAGTGTGCATGGTAAGAGTCTCAGCAAACTAGAAAAATCTTAGATGCCATGTCAGAAACCCTCATTTCTGTATCTGTGTCCGGTCAAATTAAATTGAAAGACCAAGTGGGCTTTTATTCCAGAGAATAGAGTTGAAACTAGCCCACGAGATGACTCCCTTGGCATCTTAGCCTTTAAACTGCACACACCCCAGCAGTATCTGTTAAGCATCCCGGGGGAGGGGATTGGGGACGGGGTGGTGGTGGTGGTGGTGGTGGAGGGAGCTGCCATGACACAGGGATCATGAGCTCGTAGAGAGATGTTGAAATAAACTACTGTGGCGTGTATTTTAAAAACGAGATCAATCCCACACCGCCACTCAACATGCGATAACAAGTTATAGTGGAAAAATAAAGTTAAAAAAAATATAAAAATGCAGCGCGAGAGGCTCCCAGAATAAAGATAATTATTTTCGATAAGGTGGAAATGGGAAAAGGGTTTGTTGATAAGCACAGTCAGGGCAACTGAACACTGACACTCATCATCCTCTGCACAGCCATGGACCTTCCCACAGTCCCACAAGACAAAAGGTTGACCTGCTGTGGAGAAATTCATTTTTTATGATGGAGCTGCAGCTATGCATTATTTGAACTGTGTGACTTTTCTAAATAATCATTTGGAAAAAAGATTACACATCTTTTTATATTTATGAATGTCCATTTAGCAGAGCAGCTTGTGTTGAATATTAAAGCTAGAAACAATTAGGTTCGCAGCAGTGCAGACTCCAGTGCCAAGACTTAATGACGAAAGTTGATAAAAAAAAGTTGACAGGGAGCAGATAGAGGACGAATAAAGTACGTGAAAACATGATGGAAGACACCTTAAATATTTGGAGTTTATTTCAGGTACATAAATGCATTTTAGTTTTCATTCTAGATGAATGAATTGAAGCCACCATAATGTTTGTGTTTTAAATCTAAGCTTAAGGATTCATGATTGCATCAATCAATTCAACCAGTCCCGTGAATCCTGCACGACCTGGCAGTTCAAAACATGAAAACCTTGCATCATGCATCACAATTTACATTTTAGGGCAAAGTGTCTGTTTCATTTAAACCTTTTGTCTTATTTCTGCCTCTTTTTCCTTCTTTCTGCACTGTCTGGGATGCATGTACGCATCCATCCAAGGGTAGGAGGAAACCACTAAGTGGCCTTTAAATTGCTTTGTGGCTGCAATAATGGCAGTGTTGTGCAGAAGGTTGAGAGCTTTTACCAACTTTTGTGATCCAAGGTGACGGTTTTATGTTCGCTTTAGTTCTGGACATGCGCGCACACACTCTGCTAATTACGGAACTTTAACTGTGCGTTTCTAACTCAAAACGTAGGGTAAATCTTTGTGGATACAGCCTAAGTTGGTGGCGACTGGAGAGCAGCAACAAGAGAAGAAGTTTGACTGAACAGCGTGAAGTAGTTAGGCCAAAATAAACCGAGCATCATGCGTAACAAATATTTACACGTCTCATTGTTTGTGAGATGCTCACATGGTGACATTTGTAAAAAAAACAAAAAACTACAAGCTATGACGACTGCAGAAGACATCACATCTGCATCAAAAACCGAATCGATGGATCTGGCCCCCACCGTCACTGTATTATGAGATTGTTCCCACTTCCTCTCGTCAACCTGCCATAGCAGCTCAAGCCTCTGCACGATACGTTAAAGTCAACCAGTGGGCTTCATCAATCATGACGCAATCGTAATCAAACGGCAGAATTATGAAAAATGGAGCCTGTCACAACGACATGCCTCGGTGTGTGGGATGCTGCCGAGTGTCGGAGCGAGAGCCCACTTCCACTTTATCAAAGACATTCGTCTCCTACGATTTTAGGACTGAATGCAAGATTAAACTACTGGTTAAAATGCAAATTTTTCACAGTGCGTCCTCAATGCATCCCCATCATGAACGGACTATGAGTGACAGAATTAGATCTGGAGAGGATGAAGTGCAGTAAACAACTTTACTTCAAGCCTGGCCTTGTTGAGACCACAACTATAAATCACCGATGCTTTTCTTGTTTTGCTCCACAGCAGCTGTAATCTGCTTCTTTTGTCAGTCTGCTGAGCTAAGCTTATTTACGAGTTAAAGCCCGGGCCCTGCAATAAAATTAGCAAGGCATAATATCATAAAGGATTTTTCAAACCTATGCTACGGTACAGGGATGTGTGATTCGAGTGATTGGTTTGGCGTAATGCTGGCTTGTCGCGTGCGACACACACTCAGATTTATGACTGCAGTTTGGGATTTCAAAGTTTTATGTTTTGCAAGCATTTTTGCAGAAGAGATCTTTCAAATCTATACAGGGTGGCAGCATTTGTGCCATTCTTTATTTATGTATTTTCTCAGGATTTCATTTTTAAAGTAGGACTGGAGCTGCTTGTAAAAGCACAAACCCACCAAACATTTCTGACACACCTGTGTCCTCATCGGAGTCAAACAGAGCAAAGGTCCAAAGCTGACCTTTATATGGCCGCACAAACCAGGTTCAGGTTGGCGATTGGACGAGTGATGAAAAGCATTTCAAACCTATCGGATGAGGAATAAAGTCAGCTGTTGTCTTGCTGCCTAATGACAGCTGGGACAGATAAGCAGATATAGATAATGGGCGTAATGATGAAGTTGTTCTTCATGTGTGAACTAAACTTTTAAAAAAAAACCATCGCGCCACATCTCACAAGAACATCCAGACAGGGTGAGGCTAAGCACTGTCTGAGTTTCTGCAGCCCTCACCAGGTGTTTTCAGTGGAGCTGATGAAGCCAGGTGGAGGACGACATCATGGACACACAAAAACTAATAATATATAAGATGTATATTTAATGTGTGTTGACATTAGGATAATATGAAATAATATTACAGGTTATAGGTCTGGTGGCAATATGGCCTCTCTGCAAATTTGTCCCTATGTTTCATAAAATTTTGTTTAATATAAATCTGTAATTTTTACAGCACTTTCTTGCTCCAACTTAAAGAATAATATTTGC
Source organism: Channa argus (assembly GCF_033026475.1). Lineage (NCBI taxonomy): Eukaryota > Metazoa > Chordata > Actinopteri > Anabantiformes > Channidae > Channa > Channa argus. The sequence continues at coordinate 17,603,989 of NC_090215.1, read as the reverse complement.
CATTTTTTTCAAAACCGCTCATATTTATACTAATCCCCAACAGACATTCAATCCAACTCACTCACGGGTAATGTCTATCAGTCTGCCACCTGGATTGGATATTTACTTCTCCATTTCACAATGTTTTAATGATTCCTTTTCTGATGCTATATGTAGGAGTTACTGTTGCTGTCAAAACTTATGACCAACTAGGGAATAATTTACCACTGTAGAACTACCATGATGTTCAAGACCTTAAATAAAGGTCTACATACTAATTTTAAAAAATGAATGAGGAACATGTCAATCAATCAATCTGTACACCTCACACAGACCTGTGAAGAGCACTGATTAGGCAATGAGGCAAACCGCATGTGGCTTGATTTGCATCATTCACACCTGTAAGCTTTTTAACACAACCTGCAGCCTCCTCGTGGTGAAGCAGTTTGTGATCGGCCCATTTTTAGCACATTTTCCGGCAGCCGGCTTTGTACTCGCATCAGCACTTAAAAACCATAAGCTACAGCCAGCCTGTAGCTCTTTGCAAGATTGGTTCTCTTGTGATCATTTTTAGTAGGCATCTCTGGGCCAGAGCGACAGACCTGACAGAAAAACCTCATGCTGATCCAATCTCCGGTCCAATTACTGCAGATCCACGGTGTAGATTTGCATTTAAAAAAAAGGCACGGCGTACAAAATAGAGGGTGTTTAGTTTCTTTGAAATGTGTTTTTATGTCTAAAGTCGGTTCCTGAGCTGTGCCTTTTTCTCCTCTAATGTCTTCAGCAACTTCTTAAGAAATGTCAGGAGGCCTTAAGTGTCGGATCGTGATTTAGCCTCGTAGTCCCACTTAAACAAAACGGAATATTTTGCTGTAGGAGGTTCACAATCCAACATGCTTTTTTTTTTTTTAAAGCTCACAGCCAAAAGCGAACTCCTTTTTTAATAGCAAAAAATCTGCACAAAATAAAAAATAAAAACATGATCAGCCGCTTGCACTGATGTCCATAGTCACATTGATCTGGATTGCTCGATATCTGACCAATGTTTCACATTAGTGCACAGTGAAGAATGCGTGAGAAGGCCAAAGATTACAGAAGTGTTGGTCAGTGGGGGCTTCAAAGAGTTCTCTATCCCTCTTTTTCTTCACAGCCATTTCTCACAGTAGAATCAGGACAGATTAGAGTGGCTTTCACACAGTCAACTTCAAAGTGTGCATGGGGGGAATTGGTACTGTAATAATGGGGATGCATTTGTACGCTGCTATTCGATTACAAGTCATACAGCAGAAAAGTATATTTAGCCCTGATTAAACTTCTCACTGTCTTTTTCATAGAAACATCCTCTAACGTTTTTTTTTTTTTTGTCCATTTCCTGTGGCACTTAGAGGGAAAACCTTGCGGGAAACGTTGGTGTGAGGACTCCAGCTGTGAACAACACTAGGGTTTAAAGACCAGGTCCAATTGAGTTCCAGAGCAGCTGATGTGTCAAGTCAGTACTGTGACGGTGAAGGTCTATTTAAAGAGGGAAGTGTCATTTATAGTGATTTTACTGCATCTGCAGCTCTGTCCTACTTTTATTTAGCCCCATCATTTACATACCTGTAATTAGATCCTTTTTTTTTTTTTTTTTTTTTTGATAATTTTTAATGCACAAACTTTATTTTGAAGTCAACTGCTGTCAAAGATGCAACAAACACACAGGACAGGCTGCTTGTAAATGATTTCCTGGTTGAGACTTTTTTTTTCTTTTTATTTTTTACTCCCCCGTGGCAACAAATGATTGGCAGCCAGCACAGTGGAACAAAATGTGTGCACTGTTAGAAAACCACTCAACTCAAGAGCACAATAAGAAGGCGAAGCAGAAACTGTGACGAACCCAAATAGAGACTTTTTTTTTTTTTGGTCATTATGATGGATTATCTAACTCAAGCATGTCTTTAAAATTCACACTGCAAACGTATGGAGGCATAAAGAAAGTAGCCAAAATGGCCCTAATATCTATGCTCACCATGTGCAAACAGCTGCAATCCAAATGTTAAAACCAGTATTAACCATCTTTATCGTGCACTCATGGGCATCTAACAGCTCAATATGAAAGTTCTGACCGATCGATACAGAATTTTGACAACTATTCTACAGCAGAACTTCATAAAGCTTTTTATTTTATTTTATTTTTTAATCAAAAGAAAAAAGAGACTGAGATAAGATGTGTTGGAGATTGGATGAACACTACACACACTGCTGACATTTGGCACGAGTCGTTAGAGCAGATTGGACACAGGGGCCTATCTATAAAATCATATCATGTGTTTGAAGCTAAAACTTATTGATCCCTTCGGGGACTTTAGGGGTCTGTTGTTGAAACTGCCTTTGCTCGTTTGACTTGTTGGGGAGAAAATATTGGTTCAATTATAAGTTTCTCGAACAATGACAAAATATATCTCAAATGTAAAAAAATGACTTGGAATCTATGTGTTTGTTTTTAAACACCATGGTTGACAAGAGCTGCATATGGATCATACATCAGCTTATCTTTGTTAGGTCTGGTGAACACTAGATTCCCCCAGTGGTGGAAACAGGCTTCCATAATGTTGCATGTAAACCAGTGGGGTCTTTATAAAAAACAAACTGTAGATAAAACCGTGGCTGAAATCAGGAAATCAGCTTTGTGTGTGTGTGTGTCTTTTAAATAAAGTTTTATTCTTAACTCAAACAATGCTGGCGCGAGCAACTGCTACAAGCACAAAACATCCGGTTGGTGACGCTTCCTGGTCGACTCACTCTTATTGGCTGTTTCTGCTTTAAGCTGGGGACACACCTGAAGACTAGCAGAAGACTGTTGGCTTGTTTCCACCAAGTATCACAGATTTCAAGTCTCTGACAGTCCGGAAGCAATTAGCAATCACCTGATGCTTGAACAAGTGGAAGCAACACAATAACATCTGGGAACTTTAACAATTTGTGCATAAGGCAAAACAGCAAAATCATTGATGTAAAGGCGAAAACACAGACTATACAGCCGACAGAGGGAAATGAAGGCAAAGCACCATAACTGGTTCCAACCAGCCCTTATATTATCCTGTAGTGGGGCCCCGGGCCTGGAGCCAGAACTGCAGACTTGAGACATCAGTTCAGCTTTAAAAGTGAATGTAATTTTGGTTTTGCGATTTAATTTGGAATCAAAAACAGGTGTCTCTAAATGACCTGTCAGAAAGTTGTTAGTGAGGTATCAAACTAATGTCCATGATTTTTATTTTTGCCTTTCAGGCATTCAAGACATTACCAGAACAAGCCCAGACCTGCTTATATTCCTCATTTTCTGCTAATACCTTATGTCATCCCGTGTTTAATCTGTTGTTTCCCTGTATTTACCCACTGTCACACAGCATCTCTGTCAACCTGCCCTGTCTGCGCGCAGTACAGATTAACTGATTAGCATCAGTTGGTCACTTTCAGGGGATGGGAAGCAGCTGGGCTTTGACTTGATCAAACGGGGAAAGGTGTTTTGCCTCATCAGCCGTGACGAGGAGAAGCTGTAGGTGCAAACGCTCTGCACCAGACTCCGCGTGATCTAAGAGGCTGGGAGAGGGGCCAGGGGGAAATGGCAGCAGCGCAGGGCACCAGCTGGTCACACACATTGGTAAAAGGTGGGGTTTCACCTGGACACTTAGCACAGCCATTTCATCAGCCGAGGCTGGCACATGCTGAGACGCCTCTCATTACTAAGGTGCATTTCCACCATTTTGGCCACGGTAAACCGAGTGGCTATAGAGACCCATGTAGATTCATTTAGTTTGCTATATATTTTTTTTAATTAAACTTTTTAAAAGTTGCACTTTAGATATGTTCAGATAAATGTTTGGCTAATGGGTTTATATTTTTATATGTGGGGGAGGAAAAAAAGTCAGATTCTATTCCAGAAACATATATACGGTTTTTTGATCATCATTTTTGAGGATTTCGACCACAAGTATGTACCTAGAATTCAGACGCGACCGAGAACCAGATACCAGACTGATCTGAAGTGGACCCATGAAAACAACACATTGATATGTCATGATTATTTTATTTTAATTTTTTTTTACGCCGGATGCCCTTCCTATTGCAACCCTCCCATATTTATCTGGGCTCAGGACCAGCACCAGGGTGGCCCTTGGTGGTTGGGTGCGGCTATGCTTGGTGGGGTGGGATTCAAACCCATAGTCTTCTCCATCCCAACCCAATACTCTACCACGGAGCCACCAGTTTCCCTCACCCTCATCCTACTTAGAAGGCATGTTCAGGGAACTAAATGCGCCATTAGTTCTATAATCAGGCTCTTGATATGGGATAGGAGGGAGGTGCTTGTGATTGGTTATAAACTTAAGGCCTGTCTCCTCAAGCATCAGCAGAACAAACAAGGCGTGAAAACAAATGCATGGTTGTAAACAGCAACTAAACACAAGAGAAAAGGTGAAAACTCGAAGTACGTCTACAATAAGCAGGTACGATCTAAAACGGGTGGGTTAGATTGTTTCTGCATCAACCTCCATCCAAATACAAAAGTTTACAGTTTCTGCTTCCACTTTCTGCACATTAATTACGTCGAGCAGACAACACAAATGTTGGCAACGTGAAAACTGTATGAGTAAAATGCCACGCGACTGCCACCTTCTAGATGCTCCTAAAGGATTTAAGGGGGAAGAAAAAGGCTGAGGGTGGAGTGAACAGTGTGGATGAAGAGCCAAGACAGGGAGAGAAAGGACGTGTCTTCAGATATACCTGCCTTAATATGGACTTGGTGGACTCCGTGTAAAAGCAAACAGGAATGACCACATTATCCTAAAACACAGTTTGTGGAAAATTTGAGGTACGATTAAGCACTTTTAATATTCCACTGTTTTGTATTTGATTGTTTCTGACACACACACACACACACACACACACACACACACACACACACACACACACACACACACACACACACACACACACACACACACACACACACACACACACACACACACACACACACACACACTCCATCAGCTGCCCAGTGCTTTCATAGTCCAGCCAGATTTTTTTTCCTGCCCCCTCAGACACTGAACAAAGCGCCATCGAGCCAGCTGCTCTAACCAATGAGCCAGCAGCACAGTTGGGGCTTTCACTGTTTTCAAGTGCACTATATGCTTTGTTTATTTCTGTTGTAATATGATTTGTGTGTGTGTGTGTGTGTGTGTGTGTGTTATCCTATATATTCTCTTCAAATTAAGCCACTTAGTCATTTGAACACTAAAGATGCCGCACTGCTCTGCTCAGAGTATAGAGGCAGAAGTGATTTACTATATATATAATTATTTTATGAAAGCTTTTGTAAATTACTCAGATGCACTCAAAGTGGCATTTTACTTTACTGTAGGCTCCCATTTACAGTTTCAACGGACACCAGGCTGTACATCCAAAGTTTAACCTTTTTAAGCTAAAAAACAAAAACAAAAATACGCATCAACCTTAATTAATAAATTATTAAAAAGTCACATCATCAAAGTAAGACACATCATTATGGAAAAATGTAGATGGTGTAGGGAAAAATCAGGGTGGCTGTAGCTCAGTTGGTACGGCAGCCGCCCACAAACCACAGGGTTGGTGGTTTGATTCCTGGTTCCTCCCGGTTACGTGGGCAAGACACTGAACCCTAAGTTGCTACCGGCGGGTCAGATGAGCATTGTGTGTGTGTGTGTGTGTGTGTGTGTGTGTGTGTGTGTGTGTGTGTGTGTTACCAAAAAAAAATTCCTTTTCGACCACTGGAGAACGCCACAACAGAAAGGACACATGTCCGTTTGGGTCAATGAGCACTTTGCATATAGAAATGTAATCTACAGCCCTTGGGCTCCAGCAAACGTGCACACGCACAGCCAACAGGCAAGAGTCTCACAATTCATTCTGGCCTTTTTCTGTCCCCGCAGTGCGAGTGTGATTCCTTTTTTGTGCGTCCGCATAGATTAGACTTCGACATCCATCTTCACTGGCACTACTTGTGTGGCAGAGGGCACCACCAGCTGTGCCCCCCCATCTGCTGTAGTGTTGGACCCAGCCATTAAGCCCCCCCCCCTAAAAAAAAAAAAAAAAAACACGAAATAAAATAAAATTAGGAAAATAAACAGCAGAATAAGAGACAGGGATTACGGCTTGTGTGTGTCTTTGATATGTATACGTGTGTGTGTGCGAGTCTATTTCTTTCTTTTACTTTATTATAAGTTTGGACACAGTTGCCAGGAGCACGCCATCTGCAGCCGTCGGTAGCGTGCAGCTGCAACACACTTTGATCGCAGACGTTTTAATGAAGAGCACACCAGGAGCCCGAAGGCCCTGCACTGTGTACACATTAGTCCTCTATGTCACAGCACTGACATGTTATTTACACCTGTCTCATATCACTTCACAACAAATTAACCCAAAATTCACAATGTCAACAGCGGTGGTACACACTGAACCAACATGATAATAACTTTTGACAAATGAAAGGCCCGCGACGATGACGAGTCTAAATGTTTCGGGGAATAGCAATCGCGCTTGAGCTGTCAGTTGCTCAGCCTTTCAACTCCGAAGTGAAGACAACAACACACAGAGCTCCAGGTTTCACCAATGTCCCTGAGAGATGTGCAAGGTGTTACCAAATCATGAATAATTCAAGTGAAATGATTTAAACTCACCTCTGTGGTTTTTCTTATGGACGTATACTGTATTTACTTGGCACATAACACTCCTCCCTTTTGTTGTGCAAACGCAGCCATATTCTGTCTGATTGCATTTAAATCAACAGGGCATGTAAAATTTAAATTTCTTCAAAGAGACTCTGGGAAATATTTCAAAGGCTTTGAACTTTGACAGCTGACACAGAAGAATAACAGAAGGAAAACGCATAACATTTATGATTATGTATGAGATGGATAAGCTTGCAAGAACATGAGTTACAGCGCTGTGAGTTTGAGTTTGTGAAAACAGCTAGCTTCACTAGAGGTGCTGTCATCGTGAGGCTCCTGTCATTACTAGAGAGTTTAGCAGAAATACTCCCAAAGCAGCCAAATTCAACATGAACCCAAACTTGCATTTGTAAACTAATACTGCCATCACGTAGCCCAGTGAGCTCCGAGGCATTTCCCCTTCGCTCGAATGTCCAAATTTTAAATAATGCATGCCCTTTGATGCATTTGGCCTGCAAACCAGCTGGGATTTCAGAGTTATCACTTGAGCGTGGTCTACGTGTGGCGTGAGAGTGTTAACGTTCACAGAGCTCTGGCCAGCTTGGCTTCAGAAGATGGATCAGTGTAGATGAACATCAAAGTTGACTCTTAAAGAACCCAGCTCCCAGTCTCTGGGAGATCAGACTAAACTGAATACAACATTAGATAGGTTTGCGTGTATGGCAGCTTTTTTGTTCAAGTATATTAAACAAATCAGCGCAAGCAATAACTTAGGAACCATCATTGCTAACTTTGCACACAGCCAGTGCTGTACAAAGTTTAGCTTTTGTCAGCCCAAGGGGGGCCCACTACTGGCCCACGGCCCCAAGCATTTGCCAGCCTTCCCTGCTGCTGTAGTGTGTCTCACTCTGCATTGTGTTTAGTCATTACAACTCTCTAAGCAGACATAGTCTGAGTGTGTCTATTTGCTGGTTTGACAAATCTGCCTAGTCTGGGGCGAAGGCCACTCTTAGAAGGAGTAGGGGAAATCCTCAGCCGCCCAGTAGGGTTGGACCTAAGCTTATTCGGGGCAGCGGGTTGTTCCGCAGATGTTGTGGCTGAGACCGCGAGACAACTAAGCTCAGTGTCGGCACAACGGCGGGTTGGTGAAAGATTGCAGCTCCACTGATACCAGATCCGTGTCAACCAGTTGAGCAACCCTGTCCCCCATTGCTCCAAACTCACCAACATCATCATCAACCTGTTGTGCTTCTGGTGAACTATCATGGCCCACAGATCCAACAAGTGAACCAATCTCAATCTGGATACCCAGCATGCACTCTGGTTGTGACTCTGCTCCACCTGACTTAGGGTTTCCACCATGTCTAGACCCTGGCTGCTACAAGAGTCACTGTGCTCATCATCCCCACCAACCTCATCCCACAAGGGGAGGTTCGGCAGGAGGTTCACAGGCACGATCAGATTTCTATGCACAGTCCTGGCCTGACCCGAACAACCACATACACTGTGGCCGCCCAGCGGTCAGCCAACTTTTTCTTGCGTAATTGCTTCTCTTAAATCTTCTCCCATGGACTGAATTTACTCTCCATTCAAGAGAATTAATACCTTTATCAAAAATGAATCAAACACAATCAAAACTAATATACAAAATAAAAGTCTACTTGTCTGGAATTTTACGATGCGTCCTGCTTCTTAAGACCTGTCCGCCTTCCAACTAGAACATCCATAGTTCTAGTTGTTATGAGCAACAAGATAACGTCTGAATTGGAACATCTCTCTGGATAATATCCTTTGGAGTCATTTTCCAGTTTGAACCACATAGAATTTAACATAGGGAAAGCCGACAAATGTTTTATGGCATTCATGTGCATCTACTTCCCAAACTAGAGCCCCAGGAAGCAAGTTGCCCTTATGAACCGATAACAGTGAAGAAAGACACTGCTAGCAAGCAAACCTGAATGCAACCAATGTGTTTTAAATGCTCTGCAAATGCGTTCACCCGTCTTCCATTCCACACATTCATAAGACCTCGATGCTGCATGTAAACACAAAGCTTAACAAGGAAACTGTGCAGGCTGAGACCTAAATAAAGCTGTTTTGTTGGAACCCAATGGCCACGGATCTGACGGCTCACGGGACGGTGTTTCGTTAAATGCTCATTTGCTCATTTTTATCATTGGATAAACTTATGAGGTGGTAAAATGTTACTACCCATTGCCTGCAGTCAGACATGATGAGCAGTTCCTGCTAACAGTCGTGTAAACACACTCGCTCCCCCAGCTGGGTTGTTCTGAGAGGTTCTGCTTCATGACCTCACGGTCGATGCAGGCTGGTACATGGAAACAGCGTGTGACAGCCTCTCCGAGCAGGGGAATGCTGATTTTCTCCGTCCATGAAAGTGCTTTCTGGAGTGTTTCAGTGAATGAAGCAGCACACGCTGAAGCTCAGCAGAATTAGCAGCAATGGTTTCTTTTCATCAATACACAGAACAAACACTGGAAAAGGACTAATAAAGAGAAAATGATTAGTTCCTTATTGCGTTTGTCATTGCAAAACGGTGACGTCCTCTGCAATAAAAGTGACAATTTTTGTTCAGTCATTAAGTTTAAGGCTTCTTTTTTTTACCCTCCTAAATCATGAAATGTAATTTTTTGGCAATAATTTCCCCAGTGAGAAGAATTATTCGGAAAGGCAAAAGACTTAATTTAACAGAAAATAATGTAATAATATTAGCACAAACCGTGTATTAGCCTGTGGTTCCATGACAACACACATCATGTTTTACACACAGTACAACACATTGTCGTGACCAGTGAAAGCCCTCACACGCTGTGGCACCTACTGGATACTGCAGCATGGTGAGCACATCTATGAGGTGAACGCAGTTGACCCCTTTGTTTTGCCTCTTCTTGTCGTTTCCTTCCTCCGTCCCCTGAGGCCACGTGTGAGCAGTCACCGTGGGGATGGAGCTGTGCAGAAAAGGCTCCATTTGATTAAAAGGGCCACTACAGTACACGCTATGGTTTGTGACCGCGCCGTTCCAAGTGATACAGAGCTCTGCTGGTCGTGCACATGCTGCCCCACATCGACAAGACAGGAGATTTGGGTGAGTGCTAGAAAGCAGCTGTGTCTCACCCTCTGTTCTAACTCTGTCTCTGTTCCTTTCTGCAGCTGTGTGCAGTGTTTTTCTCTCTTCACCCTCCCAGTAATCAGGATCCTGAGACTGGTTCTGTCTGACGGGACGTTTTCCTTCCCACTGGTCACCTGTGTTTGTACAAGGGGGATTCAATATTGTTTTTGTGTTTTTTTTGTATTAGTGATTTGATTGTCTAAAGAAATTGATGTAAACTGAATTTTAATATGTATTTTTGCCTTTTTTGTTCTTTTTTGCATCAACATTACTGTTTTGCCTTTTTTTAATCTTTTGTCTCCAGTGCCCCTTTCTTCAACTTTGAATCATCGATCAGCGATTTTATTAATTTGTCCAAAAGGTGCTATATGAATAAAGTTTGATATAAGACATTTAAATTCAAATAGACAAACCTGCTAAATTTACACCACAAAGTAGTTTTTACACATATATATGTTGTAAAAATTAACCTATATTAATACAAATCAAACTCCATGTAGAGTTAAAATATAAAATGCAAAGCTTTATTTTACGGGTCTGGAAACATGCACACTGCTTCAAGTAGTCCTCTAAAGCATTTACTAGAAAGAACCATGTGAATCTATTTTAATTTCAGCTGAAATAGAAGCGGATTAGTTGGTACACCCACCTAGAGTTATTCAAATCTTGTTAACGCTATTTTTCAGACTATGTCTGTGGAGTGAGAACTGTGTCTACAAACAAGTTAGCAATAATAAATGAATGAGTTAAAAATATTCCCTGAGTTTTTTTAACTGATGGAAATTCACCTGGATGTTATTACAACGCTCAACACAACTAATCAAACTGTGCAACTAAAATAAAACTTTGTTTCCATTTTACCAAACTCATTGGTTCTTTTCAAGAGCCCTTCAACAAATTACTATGAAGCAGTGGACCTGTGTTAAGGTGCTGAAGCCCCACAGTTGGAAGGTTTGTGTGTCTGTGTGTGTGTGGGTGGGTGTGTTTTTCCGTCTTTTATTAACTTGAGCAGTAATAAGATATTTGACTACATTTTTTTTCGAGCACTGAGTCGAGAACAGTCACTAATCCAAACACTTGTGATCTATTTTTCCTCACTATAAATGAAAGCTGAATGTCTCGCTCACTGTCTCGCATCTATACAAAACCCCTTTTCTTCCCGTTTGTCATACATTAGGTTTGTTGTTTGTGTGCTGGATGAAGGGAGAAATCGTGCCTGTAATGAAACAAATTATATTGGACCACGAATGTACGGACAATCTGCTCTTCTAGTGTGCACATGTTTCAAGACGCCAGGTTGGAAAATGAGTTGAGGCTTCAGATGAAATGCAATATTTCATATTGGAAGTTTTTTTTGTGTGTGTGTGAGAGAGAAGCAGTTCTACTGGAGTCAAATAAAACAGCTACAGAAAAAATATTCATTCTCCTATAATTACGGCCTGTAAACACCAGTCAATTACTGTCCATTATCATTTATCTAATTTACACTGGAGATGCAAATTAAAAGCAACATTTGGAGTCTCCGGCTCATTCTCATTCTAGAAGCAATTTCAATAAAAATGCCCGTCCGGACTGATGCATACAGTGCCCACCTGTCATTTGCACCTTTCACAAACCTGCTGGACCATCATGCAGCCGTGGACTGGGGGGGCATGATAAAAAGGTCATATTATTTGAAATTCAGGGCACTGTGGATGAAACGAGAAGCCACTTATTCTCACGCTGCCAGGTTCCTCACATTAAAGAGAGACAAAGGGAGAAAGCGTTCATAGTATCTATAATTTTTGCCGGTAAAAATAATCAATTTTGGGCTGAAATATTAAAGCATAAGATATATTCCTACGCAGCACTATGAATAACAAAGGCAGTGCAGTGTAAGTGGCTGGGTGGCTGCCGTTGAGTGGGGGTATAATACTAAGTGGATACCAACACTGTAGATGTGTCATCACAGAGAACAAACATCATTAAACTTATTATTCATTGCAGTAGCTTTGCAGAAGCCCCTGATGGCACATTAACAACAGTCTACTGAGAGGCGCATCACTCTTCAGTGGCCCTAAAGAGGGGAATGAAAAGCGGTCCCATTGACTCACCCTCCTCCCCCAAACCCATTAATGGTAATCATTATTTTCCCTTTGTTCATTATGATCCACACTCCTCCATTAACAAGGGCTCTAATATCCTCTTCCGCTGTGTGCGGACGTACGTTTTTTTTTTTTTTTTTTTTTTTTTTGTGGAGACTCTTTAAACCATGTTACCTCGAGCCTCGCAGCGGGAGGAAGACATGATAAGTGACAAATGAACACTCACTTTGGAAATCACCCCTATTTCTGTTGTCATCATCTCTTTTCATGCCGCCTCAAAAACCACTTTCACTCTCACTTCAGATCCCAGTAAATCACATGGCTGTAAAATGATGGCGTGGAACACTATAACACAGCACGACAGTTATTTTTCTCCCTCCTCTCTTCTCTTCTAATGAAGGTAGACTATTTAAACGAAGGCTTGAACTGCGGGCGCTGAGTGTGTCTCACACTGTTTTACGTCGTTTTGATATTGATCTGTTTTTTTGTTATCTCCACTTTCTAACGATTTTGTTTAACATTATTGAACATTCACATGAAAAGGCTGAAAACTTGTTTTAATAAATCCCACAAAAACACAGCTGCTTGAAACGCTCCGTCACGATGATGAAGACGGACGCTATTGTTTATCCCCTATCTGCTCACTGTTGTTGCTTTTCCTCCATCTGCTTTGGCCCCACAAGACCATCGCATCCACTCCAACTCAGCCTTTGCGAATTATGTATCCACTACATGTCTGTGCTGTATTTTTAATCAGGCCGGCGTTAATTTCGTTAGCAAAAGCTGATGAAAAATGTTCGTTGACGACCAGTCAGCAAATAAAACCTAAAAAATAATTCGAAAGAGGAAGAACTGGGCGCGATGAAAGCATCTTAATGCAAAGCTGCATTCACCAACTCTCCACCACCCCAAAATATCTCTGGATTCAAAGTGGAGTCAGCTGCTCTGCCTGTTGCACCATCACTAATAAAAATCTTTTTACATTCAGCACCTTTATGTCTCCGTCACCTTATGTTACCGGGTTTAACGTCTAAAATAATCCACAGAGACAAGATGATGTTAAAGCAAAAGTCTACTATGAAAATGCAGCAGCATCCCAGGGTTTTGTTGTTGCTCTCCACTTTCCACTCACCCCCACTCGGTCAAGGCAGATGGCCGCCCACCCCGAGCCTGGTTCTGCTGGAGGTTTCTCCCGGTAAAGGGAGTTTTTCCTCTCCACTGTTGCCTAGGACTTGCTCAAGGGGGATTTGTTGGGTTCTCTCTAAGCATCTTTATAGTCTTGACTTCATTCTGCAAAGTGCCTTGAGATGACTTTGTTGTGAATTGGTGCTATATGAATAAAGTTGAATTGAATTGAATGCTGCCATGAATATGTCAGATAATTTCATTTTAAGCTAGCGCTGTATTAATCTCAATCATCTCAAGATGAACCAAGTAAACAAAAGTTCAGATAAAATACCAGCTTCTGATTTACTGTAATTTGCCCATATATGCGAATAATACGGTAACAGCTGCTGCCTCAGCATTTTTATATGATAATATTATATAGATGCACCGATTAAAAACGAGACACAGACAAAAACTAGTCAAACTGACAAATCAGATTTAAAGGATGCCCTCACGGAATTTGAACTTTTGAATTCCCTATAACAAAATATGTCTCTACTTGAGGCTGTAAAATGCCTCCAGATGACATCGCTTAGAGGAACCTTTATTTCAGATTATGGTATCTTGTTGGTCACACTATGGAGTTTGCAGGAGGTGGAGTGGTTGTCTATCAATCCCACAGTTGTTGGTTCGATCCCCATCTCCTCTGGTCACATGTTCAACAACTCTTTGAAGGAAATCTACAAATTACAATGCCACCCTCTGGTCACATGACTCTGCTGTCTACATGTGCTCTTAATTGATGCGCAGTCTTTGCTTTCACACTCTCTTAACGCTGTTTTTGACTGGCATCATCTGTATTCATTGCCAATCTCCTCTTGCCGCATCAGTGCCTTCTAGTTGACCATGAGACCCAATCTGGGCGCTGATGAAGCGCCTGTCACTGCCAAAGGCCCGACAAAAACGTGTCTTTGGCTTAATATAAATCACCCCTCCCTTGCTGTTGTGAAGTGAACCTGAGGCTTTTACCTCTAGGTGAACCTCCCTGGTAAAAAAGCAATTTGTCAATGGCTCATCTGCATTCAAGCCATATCAAGTGTGATGTGGTAGAGACAACTCCATCAGAGTTTGCAAAGTCTCTGCCGTGGATACGTAGGGTCGATAGGAAGGGTAGATCTTCTTGTTTGTGACCCAGCAGCAATGAGGGAAAACAGCACTTTAGATAGATAGACGGCATTAACAGCACTTCCCTGTTACCAGACTGTCCTCCAAACAGCCCCGGTTGTGACGTGTGAGGGAGCATCACGGAAAAAGTGCCCCAATACTGGCAGGCATACTGCATCTGCATCTGGCAATGACAGACACTTGATTAAGGTCATTAAAGGGTTACTGTTAAGTTTTTCAGCTCTAAGTGTATCTTTTTCTAAGCGCGCCGACTTATTACTATTGACTAAAACGTGAAGGAAGCCTTGGTTTGAATGCACAACATTTTCTTGTAAATAGGGGGCAGAGCCAGAGGGGGGGGGGGCAGATCCCGTGCCAAAGTGACAAAGTGGCGGATATTGGCGGCAAAAGTTTCAGCACAGGGGGAACTGATGTAATCTAAAGCTGAAGCAAATAACAAGTACATAACATTTTATTATTATGCACATTTAAGGTGGTTGTATAGATTTTTTTCACAATTTTATATATATATATATATATATATATATATATGTGTGTGTGTGTGTATGTATGTGTGTGTGTGTGTGTGTGTGTGTCATTTCTGACACAACAGCTAATTTGCCTATTAATAGACTTATTATTCCCAGATATTTTTTATTTATGCATAAAAGCATTCAACTTACTGTTCAAATGTGCCACCTTAATTCAGGCATGTGCCCCAGTCTGGCCACCCCAATAAAACATTCCCAGATCCACCCCTGCTACCAGTATGTCCACAGTGTGCTTTTGCTGCTTTTATATAAATAACAGTTCTACGTACTTGATGCACCAGCGGTGCAGGGAATATTCATCATTGGCGACTCTGTAATTGACCCACCGTGCTCAGTGTGACACTTTCCCACCCTGTTTTTCTGTGGCAACATCAGGCACAAAGCTGCATTATTTATTATTTCCTCTCAGCATGCACTTGAAACAAGTGCATGTTCAAAGCAGTAGCACTGAGATCATGTTTTCTCTGATAACATGTGGACTTTTTTGGATTGGCAGAGTATTTTATAACCAATTCACAAATGTTACATTACACCATTAAAGAAACCATGATGTATTTATTTATGGGGGTTTTACATCACAGCTTTAAGGGGCCCAGGCACAAAAAAAAAGGGGCTAAATTAGAAACTCAAATCCTGTTTGTGCATTTTTGTCTGTGCTGTACCATATTTAGCGGCTTTAGTAATCTTCCAACATGTAGGGCATCATTTATATAAAGGTTACACTATTTTAACACTGAACATTTGATTATGTCACCACACCAGAAATAAACGCTCCTAATAAAGACAACATTGTTAACATTATTTCCAGATTAAGCCATGGTAATGTGCCTGAAAATTATTGTTTTAAGTGCCCTACATTTGCAAAGTAATTATCACCATAATTAGCAGGCTGTATTCAAAAGCACTGCCAATCATTTCCCCTGTTTTACTGCAATCAGCTTTTGCGATTTTTGTTAAATTAATTAATAACTATGTGACTGCTGTGGTCACTGTGATCAAAGAACCGTCTGAAAAGCAAGACAGGATGTGTGTGTTTTTTTTTTAAAATGTTTTGTTTCCCCTGATTAAATAGGTTTTGTTCATGTATGAAAAATGAAGACTTAGGTGTTTTTGCAAGATGGTTTCAGTGCTTAATGTTGCCTCTAAATGGTGGCACATATGAGCTTCTGGGTGCCAGAGGGGGGTAAACCCACAACAAATGCCAGAGCAGACGCAGGTTGGCAAGCTGTTACAGGCACTTCATTATGTTGGAGGATAACATCTCATTCTGCAGTAGAACCTGAGGTCAGAGCCAGAAGCCGGCAAGGACCCGAACAAAGCAAAACACACACACACACACACACACACACACACACACACACACACACACACACACACACACACACACACACACACACACACACACACACACACACCATTCCATTCCATTCCAGAAAGGTGTATAAATCAATTGCGCATAAAACATCAAGCCCATTACGTAACAGCACAGTGTGCGGTTGTGATACGCGCTGAAATGGATAGTGACTGTCATAAACCAAAACCTCCAGAGGAAACATGACATCCATCACAGCCTGGAAACGCGAGCTAACATGCAAAATTCTGAACATCTCTACATCCCTGTTGTGGGAAAAGGAAAAAAAAAAAAAAAGATTCCCCAAAGAGGAACTTGTAAAGACTGCCGCTGGTGTTCCGATGAGAAAGAAAACAGGGGACACATTAGGGCTTTGGAAAACAGAATCACGTCTGTTTCTGAAGAGGGGCAGGACTCCCAGGAACTGTGACACAAACACTATTGGGGGAATCATTGTCGCAGCGGGGCTCGACTCAAACGGCGTGAGAGAAAACAGTTGTGACTGGAGGACAGCAACTGAATGAAAACACAATCACCAACACAGAGCCAGCAAATATCCCAGATAGCCATGGTGTTAATGAGCAGAGATACACAATGTTTGAGCAAACACACAAATGCTGCAGAGCGATGCCCTCTGTCTCTCTGCTGCAATGCTTCTGCACACAGATGCCTCTGATGTTTGAACAAAGTGCGTTGATTTGACAAAGCAGCATCTACAGTAAAAGTGTCACAGTTCTCTCATGTTTTCCATTTCAATCAGGTTAAAATACTGGATGTACGTACAGTACTTCATGCACATCAGTATTCATCATAGACAAAACAACCCTCCCTGTGTTTTAACACGTGTCCACGATTGTTAAATACAACACAACATTTAGGCCATTGAATGAGAAATTATCAATCATTATCCGTCCATAGTTATTTTGGTAGGTCACCTACTGTCTGCTGGCAATTTCTTAGGAGTGAGACGTGTGTTAAGTTTGCAACATCTTGAAGCTGCGGTAGTAGATGCATTTGGTGATGTAATTGAAAGTGTTTTCGTGGAAATGGTCGGAGACTTGGACGACAGAATATAAGACTATAAGTTTGTGTCCTGTTTGATGTTGTTACACAATGTTGTTCAGTTATTGCTGCAACTTTAGTCAGTGTTTCTGTATTGTAACCCACCCCCATAATCTTGCCCTAACTTTAACCATCTTATTATTGCATTGCACAGAGGGGGATGAAGGGCGGTGCTGTGTTTACCTGGGAAAGAAGTGGCAGTCCATCGAGGCCGTGCTCGCAACTTACAAGACCTGAAGCATTTCCCGTTGACCCCTTGATGCCAGATACTCTTGAGGAGGCCATGCATCGATGCAGCAGAGGGGGTCACACACACAATATTAGGTAGACAGATTCAATGTTGTGGCTGATTTGTGTATACTGTGTGTGCATACACTGTGCACAACCAGTCCGCAGTCCGTTATCCACAACCGCTTATCGCGTTCCGGGTTGCAGGGAGGGCTGGAGCCTATCCCAGCTGTTGTTGAGGTGGGGTGCAACCTGGACAGGTCAGCAGTCTATCTCAGGGCCAACACAGAGAGCAATACGCAGACAGACAACCATTCACACTCTATTCACACCTACAGACAAAAACCTGGAGGAATCCCACACAGTGCACTGTAGTGGCAATTAGCACCTATATGATTTACGGAAACAGTGGAACCTGTGCATAGACATTGCACGTTGTTGTCCATTGTTGTTTTTTTATATACATTTTTATGCAATATGCTTAGAGTTTTTTTCACCCTTTCAGAGTTTTGATGAACATCTATCCTTTAGTGTTTCTGTGTCACCAGTGAAGGAGGAAAGGACTGAAATATTTTGATCTAAATTTGATTTCCATTCTGTAAGTTCACGTAACAACATGTGCAGCTAGCTATGAAAAAACATTCTGTAATTATTTCTTATAGAACGTAAAATAGTTTTCTTGGCCTTCAGTTGGCAGAAATGACCATCATTAGGTGCAACACAGTAGAAAAGTATATGAATTGGTGAACAAATTAAAGTGTGGAAAACATTTCTGAGGTCTAGAACAAAGCTTTGGGCAAGTTTACTATTCTTTGCAGTTAAAAACTATTTCTGACACGTCCTGATGTGGCGTTTTAATGGACCTGCCAGTCACTGTAAAACAAGCTGAGCATGGTGTAAGTAAATGAGGAAGCTTACAAGCATTTCTTGGTTAGGAAGAACTTGTCAGGTTTGTTAGGACACAGATGAATCTAACACCACGGTGTATTAAAGATGTTATCTTGGAACAGTTCTGTCCACAGTAACTTGATTTGCGGAAGATATGAAGAATTAGAAATAATAATGAATTCACATAGAAAAGCAGTTTTGACCCGAAGCCTGCAGGCTGCAGGTAGCGAGAGAACAACAGGAACACCCTGACACTACTCGCTGTTGATGTACAGCTTTGCAAAGCATAAGGTGCTGACATCACAGGCTTCTTCGTGGAGAACGTGTGCTCACATTGTGATAGCAAACACAAATTAAAAGCTGCTATGTTTAGCGTTTTGTGCTTCATGTCTCAGAGAGGATGCTGCTACTTTCCATCCCTGTTTCTGCTCCAGCTTTGTGTTCACTTCTTTGAAGATGGAGGAGACAAGTAAGAGCCGAGCAACTGCCGTGTTTTGACAGAATAAGTTAAAGTAATGGTGTGAAGTTGAGCAATATTGTAATAAATTATAAAAATGTATCGCTAAAGAAATCTCATTTTCAGCCATAAAGCAAAACTCCACCTGACTGTTAATCTAAATATTGTTTTTTTGAGTTTTGAATTCATAGTGAAAATAACTAGTAAAAAGAATAACTGCATTATATATTTCTAGTATTCAGATTAATATTAAAATGTCGATGAATGTAAATAATTTCAAATGTAATTTTGTTTTATTTTTACTATTATATTACATATTTTTTATACTTAACTACATTTTAGCAAAGACTGTTGCAAATTTCAAACTAAAATTTTACCATTAGATTATAAAATGTGAAAACCTTTTCATAAATGTCTGTTAGCATGAACTCAACTGCAACATTACTAATACTTACTGAAACCCTAATAATAAACCACTCCTGTTATTAAGTAGTAATAATACACAGTAAGTAAGTAAGATGTAACGAGAAACAGCCACTATTAGCTCTTTTCCAATGAGCCACATCGAGGGTTGTTTCGGGCCAGTGACTAATTTAGAACCAGTTCTTTGCTTTTCGGGCAGCTAAAGAACTGCATATCATCCAGGAAAACACCGGCTCAGCACTTTGTCAAAAAAGCCTCAAAAAAAGTTAACTCCGCTATACAGAGGCAGTGGATCCATCGTCTCATAGTCCCTCTATGCATTGAACAATTCTCTCTTTTTATACAATTTTACATTGTAATTACATGGTAACGTTCCCTCACTGGAGTCAAGGGAATTCGAATGAAACCATCCGTGTTTGTCGGAGTGGTACTACATTAAATGCAAACTAAACATATTGTACTGCAGCTGTTACACATTTGAAGTATTGGATGACATGGATTGTGAAACTGACACGATCGAAGCATCAGTTTTTGCATTTTGGACAGCAGACCTGTGAGTAAGAGAGACCATGCACATACTACTATAACCTAAGTACAGTGAGTAGTGATATTTATTTTACCACAGAGTGACGCTGATTAAGAAGTAACACATGTTACTTTTTTTTTTTTGAAACTTTGGCTGCTCTTTCTTTAAAAGTCTGGTGCAGGATAGTGAGTGCATTGCAATTTCTCACTTAGCTGCAGTGCGTCTGGGAACAGCTTCTCATCCTGTTTTGTTTCTCTCACCTCTCATTTTCTCCGTCTGACCTTTTCCCCAGCTCTCTTTCGCCGACACGTCTGGGTCTCATCTCAGTTGCTCCCCCCTCAGGCTCTCTGACTCACAGCATCCACAGACAAGCTGGAGGAAAGACGAGTTGGGAACTGATGTTGCTCAGATGCCTCTTTTTCCTTGGCAGCGAACTAACCTCTGCTTAAAAATCACTGCATTCTTACAGTGTGTCATAATGTGTGTGAAGTGTTTCTGTCTGTTCCTGTTAAATATTTTAACAAATGCTATAATTAAAGGTGTTTTGAGGGCTTATGTATGTTTATTCTTACATATGAAGGTAGCTGAGGCTAAAGAAAGCGAAACACGTGATTTTTTTTTGTCTTCAAATAAAAAATGAATTCTACCTGAAGGAAATCTGATGATCCCTGCATTCAATTCTGTCTATAGCAAAGGTGAACTTTTTCTTGAAGCTGCTTGATTTAAAAAAAAAAAAAATCTCTATTTGTGCCACTTGAACGTGAAAGGGAAAAACCAATTAGAGGTTTTGCTGTGTGCACGGACGTCCGCACTGACATCAGGAACAGGTCTAGCCTTTGTCTAAATGAGGTGGCCAACACGGGGGCAGACCCTCAAAGAAGAGTGGCATATTTGG
The DNA here is from genome assembly GCF_033026475.1 of Channa argus. Classification (NCBI taxonomy): domain Eukaryota; kingdom Metazoa; phylum Chordata; class Actinopteri; order Anabantiformes; family Channidae; genus Channa; species Channa argus. The sequence continues at coordinate 17,583,461 of NC_090215.1, read as the reverse complement.
AAAATGAGTTAAAAAGGTGTTATATCAAATGTAAAAAAAACCTTTAAAACCTTGACCCTTTTGTGTTTATTTAGTGGAGAAATGTCAAATATAACTAAGTGTATTTGAAACAACAACAAACAAGCTCCATTTTAACTCCAATAATCCTAAACAATCAAACAGCTGGAAACCTTTCCCACTGTTCAGCTGCAACATTTTAGACAAAAAAAATATAGAAATACATCTTAAACTTTGATGAATGCTATTATTTATTATATTTATGTTTTATATAAGCCTCAAACTCGGTTAGTGGTGTTGATGGTTTATCATTGGTAGACGTTGGTTTCTAAGACTTTGGAGCATTGACATCACAGCATTATGTCACATAACTAACCAACTAACCTCGCTGCTCTTTTGGCAGAAGGAATTTTTTTTCACCTTGTAAGTCTGTCATGATGAAGTTGCAATAAACAGACTTTCACCAAACATAGAATCATTATGCCAAATACTTGATAAGCAAAGTTCCAATGACCATTTAAAAGAGTTTAAGAATGTTAAAAAGTACAATATTTCCCGATAAAGTGTGGAGTAAATTTGTACAGTACAGAAATTTTAACTACCTGGTGGGGTCGGAGTAATGAGCATGGATAGATTACTGAATGGAGCCTACTGGGTATGGTCCCACAGGTCCCAGAGGTCAGAGTGTCCCTGACCCCAATAATATCTCAGACAGTTGCAAAATGACCAAAATAAGACATGTGATAAACCGAGAAAACAACCCAGGAGAAAACAAAAATGTGGCAAAAAAAAAAACTAACTCAAAGTAATAACAGCAAAAAGGAGACGGCGACAGACCAATGAATCATTATTTACATAGTTGCCTCTTTTTCTGCTACATCGAACAGCTGACAGCTCGACTTTAGGCCACTGTTTGTTGTTGTGCAGATAGCACACTGCACGCACATGCTGCCGCTTCTTCTGTTCAAACGGCTGAACACCGCAGTGGAAAGTGTGGTCAAGGAGACATCCAAACCAAAACTCAGTCATGCTGAAAGCTAAAAGAGGCTCAAAAACTCTGCACCTCAGAAAAAGTGACCGATCCTTTCAGCCAGTGAAATGGTTAGCACTGCTGCCTCACAGCTAGAAGGTCCCTGGTTCGATTCTCTGGTCGGCTGGCTGCAGCCTCTCCGTGTGGAAAGTGCATGTTCTCCCTGTGCTCAGGGGGGATAGAATCCAGCCCTCCCCCCCCCCAAATGACCCTGAACAGGACGAGCAGTTACAGATAATGCACAGGAATTGACTTTTATTAATGTAGCAAAATCATTGTACTAAAGTAATAATATCCAATACCCTATAGTTATATAGCAATAAATTCCTAGCATATTATCACCTGCAGCCATTATTAGTAATGACACCTGAAAGCTAAAGAAATCTCACCCTATTCAGATGACTTTTGAAGCATGACTGCTGCCCTTGAATACTAATGGTGATTTTCCTGAATGTACAAAGCAGCGAGGGTGAAATCAGTAAGTTGCTCACTCCTCAGAGCATCTCCTCGGGGCACAATATGTCTTAGTCCTGTCAGCCGGTGACCTTTGTGTATCCCTCCCTGATTTCTGAGGTTGTAGAGCTGCGCTGTTTCTCAGACTCTGCTGAAAAAGGGCAGCAGTCTCCATGCTAAAGAGAGACGAGCGACAGCACTGGGATCAGTGGCACACTTTTACGTTATATGACGGGGCTGGAAGGGGGTTATGTAGCATGAACATGCAAGAGCTTTTTTTTTTTTGACCAAGCGATGCTCAACTAACCATATGATGAACAATAGGGTCAAAGCTTTGCAAAAATGTATGTTAACCTCGGCCATTTGTGATACTGTACGCCAGACTCCACAGCAGCGTGGATGTGACCGGTTTATTAAGGTGCATTCATCTCTCTCTCTGGCACATTCACAGCAGAGGTCAAATATCATGATCCTGACCTTGGTCAACTGGCCTCATCAATCACAAGCTGATGAGACAGAAATGATCTCCCATAGACCTCGCTGGTCGATCTACATATCAATCAGTGCACGTACAAGGCTGAAGTGACCCCCGATAGTTGACGTCATCGATCACAATCGACAGCGCTGTGGGACGGATTTGATCTGCTATAACAATGTTCACCAATACAAGTTGTCAAATCCTGGGGAAACTGCCAAGTGACGTGTGGAGATGTGTTTTTGCAAGCTGTCACAGAAATATGAAGACAACAGGATGAATTCACCTGGAGCTCCCGAAACAATGATCAGGCCCCCCCGACTTGTCAGGACCCGGAGTAGTTGTGTTGCTTTTCCAGCAGACTCTCTCTATGAAATCAATAGTTTCATGGCCATTGGAGTGTAACTTTCCTCTTCTCTCTGCTCTTTCTTCTTTGTGGGATTGAGATCGCTATTGTATGAAATCGTGCACTCTCCTGTGACTTTGCCTGACATTCATAGTGTTCCCCCCACCCCCTTCTCTTTTTTTCCCCCTCATCTCAGGAAGCTGTTATGTTCTTTTCCCAACTGGCTTCATTTCATCATTCGTTTAGCCAGGACTGGCGCGTATCCACGAAAACAGAGGCATGTCACACATTTGCAGACCTGCACCCAGAGGATGGTATGATAGAAATGATCAGTTACAGTATTTCCACACATCTGGCAGTCCTTCATTGTGAATAGTCTCATCCTCAGGCATTTACAGCAATTCAGAATTTGAATGCAGGGTTGTGTGTATGTGTGTGTGTTTGTGTGTGTTTGCCTTATATGAAGACATTGCAAATAGAATTGCAAACAGAATGCATGACTTGGGCATACACATAAAAACAACAGAGCATCCATCCCAGTGTCATGCATTTAAAAGCAAGATCATTTTCCCCCGGTGTGTGATATCGAGTAATGCCCAAAGGCTATAAGACAAGTGGGGTCTCAAAACAAATGTTTGCATGGATAGTTATCTTTATAGGGTCTTCTGGCTCTATGGGGTTGTAATCCCTTACACTATATTGAGCGAGGACAGTATGGAAGTCAAGATAAGGGGACGAGTGTTATGCCTGACTTTATAGAAGGCACAACAACGAAGGGAGGTCCACACAGCAAAAAACCAAATACTTTATTAACAAAAAAAAGCTTGTGGTATTAAATAAGAAAATATGTAGGGAAGTGAGGCTGATGGATGCTGTGAAACGTATATTTCCGTTAACAAAACAAACTACAAAACCCACCAAAACTACACTGGGTGCCAACGAGGCACCAGGCTTCAGAAGGGGAGAGAGCAAGCGACATCCTGAACCCGGCTTTATAGACTTCCAGCAGGTGGCTGCAATCCTTATTAAGATAGGAGGAGCCGAGGATCAAGGTGAACCCAAAAAACAGCAACAGGCCAAGGCAATACCTTCATACGGCCAAGTCCCGTCTGGACTTTAACTGTTGTTTATATTGCTGTTTATTCAGAGCCTGGAATAGCAGACAAAAGAGAAGGATGAGATCATATCTCACCCCAGGAAGCTTCGGGGAATGGTTTTAATATACACACCTCTAAATATTCATATCTATAAGGTATTATATCATCTATTTATATCACTATGTTGTGGATTCATATTAGAAATGTACAACTATTATAAAAGAAATTATGAACGACATACTAATTTCTGGGTGCATTTGAGTATCAGAAAAATGTAGAAAACACATCATGAATGGACGTTAGGGAGATCAGCAGTGTAAAAACAGACGGATGAATGAGCTTCTGTGTAGAGCACGACATAATAAAGACGATACACGTGTCTAAGACCAGAACAAATTTGGTTCAGCTTCTGGTTCCTAGGCAAACTGGCTCGGTCAGGCTGTATCTATCGAAAAACCGAATACCTCTTATTATAACTGAGCATTTCTGGTCCAATGGAATGAATGGAGCACCATCTTAGAACAGGATGTTCAGTTCTGCCAATTCAGCAGAGGGCAACAAAGAAATGCAAAAAGCAGAAAAGGTTGTGGATAAATCAATCAACGCTTGCAGGAGAAACTAAAAATCCAAGCGAAAGCACACTGCGATACTGGCGCGAGGAACAAAGCTGCAGAGGTGGTGAAAAAGAAAAACGATCCATGACAATGCAATGTATTGTATAAACCTGCAGCGGATATCCAGAGCTTTAATTATCATGCAAACGGAACACTCACATTGTCCGATTTCATGTTTAATATTTGCAGATTATTATTTTTTTAAACCAAAACATGACGCACTCATTCTCTCCTGCTTTGCTGCTTACACAGTATCATTTTAATAAATAAATAAAATTCTTCAAAATTCAAGATGTGATGCAGTAATGATAGGCATGCAGCTGTAGAAATGACTGCTCCCCATCCCCACCCATGGAGGTGACACTGTGCCCCATGCCGCAGTCAGTGGGGAGTAGGAAGACGCTTGCATCTGCTTGGCTGTAAATGTCAGGAACTGGTCGATTGTTGTCTGTCACCAGCTCGAGCAAATATTGTTTCACAGCTTCCTACAAAAATAAAGTGGCTGTTTTGCAGCCAAAGCTACTGCTTTACTTTAGCAGGCAAATTGTTTTGCCTCAGGACACGTTTGTTTTACTAATCTGGTTTATCTAAGTACATAACCGGTAATGTGTGTATGAAATGTCTTTGTTAGGGAAATGTCATTTATAAGATGGTCTGAGCGAACTTTTTAAAATTTCATTTATTTTATGCGTGTATTCTAAAAGAGTCAACAAACTAAAAACAACCAAAAAGAAAAAGCACAGAAACATTATTAGTTTAACCAGTATACTGACAAACATCAGACAAGCAAAGCAGACCGTTGGTGATATTTCCTTGTTCTGATTATTTTTCAGCCCAGACATAAAGACCAGATGCCAGTATTTTCCAAACCACCGAACTACTACCTCTTCAGGGTCACAGGGGACTGTAGCCTATCCAAGCTGTCATTGGGCGAAAGGCGGGGTCCACCGTGGACAGGTTTCCAGTCTATCTTCGGGCCAACACAGAGAGACATACACAGACAGACAACCATTCACAACTAAAAGCAATTTAGAGTCACTGTGGGACTGTGGGAGAAAACCAGAGTACGCGTGCAATGGTAGGAACATGCAAAATTTACACAGAAGGTGCAGCAGGTGACGTAGAACCCGGGACCTTCTAGCTGTGAGGGGGCAGGGCTTACCACTCCACCACCGTGCTGTTCGTCAGTCACAACTTAAGTACCTATTCATAGGTTTTGCGTCCCCATGTTTATAGATTATAAAGAATGTGTTCGTCTTCACAGAGGCCACAAGTGTGTGTCCAGATTCTCCACACACGTTCAGGCCAAACTTTTTGTCCGCACGGACTGTCCACGTGGCTAAAATGAACCCTATGCTCTACACACACATCTGAACTACAGGTTAATTAAAAAGTGTCACATGACACAAACGCATCAGCGCGACACATTCATGTCAAGTTCCAGATCTCTACAACATCAACATCCAGCCCTGTCTGATGTTCCTATACAACTTCACTACTACTTTTATTGAGGGAAAAGGACGTGTCATGACATGGCTGGGGAGGGTGGTGAGCATACAAAGAATAGGACTCAGACTCGAGTTCGGTTCCTGAGTCCAGTGTGTCGTGGGGTCCAGGTAAGAAAACCATTAACATTAGGGTTAGAGAAAGATTGTGGCGATGAAAAGAAATAAAACACGTTTTTGTGTAAAATGACCCTGGATCTTCTTCTGACCATAAACAGCTCCTGGACCTGCCTCATTTAGTAATGCTGCATTCACACAAACTTGACATTGTACTGCAGTTCTGCATATTACTGCAGAAAACGATATTCTGACGGAAAAACACTGGTAACATTTTATGGATATTTAAGCATCAATGTATTTGCAAGTCACCATTTAAATTACATGTCATTATATTCTGATCACGTGCACAGGAAACATAATGTGGTTGAAATTAAAGTTTATCGGGGAAACTACTTGTTAGAAGACCGAGTTGCAAAATTCCATCTTTTATCTCCTAATAACCAACAAACTTTAAACTACATCTTTACGTCTTTTACCCAAAGTGTGTGTGAAAAACACGCACTACGAGCAACTTGGCATTTAGTGTTGTTGCACGCTTTACTACTGTCCATTACAAGTAGAGGCAGACTGCTGTGGTGCAGAGCAGAACGGCATTCAAGGGCAGCTGTGATCGGACAAGAGCTGTGGCCTATGCATGGAACTTCCTCCCTCAAAGTCTGAAACTCAAGAAAGCTACACCACAGCAAGGGGATCCTGTTCCAGAGGCCCGAAAAAACAGCTGATAAACACACTTGTGCAGGCTACAGGTGGTGTTTGTGGTGCTATTTTCACTCTCTCAAAATTCAGTAGCTCCTGATTCCTCCAAGTTTTCAGTCCTCTGAAACAGTTTCAGACTGTAGGAAGGGGGCTTTTAAAGTGAGCACACCCTGACATTGAACGCACCATTCCGTCAAGAGCCAATGCTTTGCGCGTTTGTGTTGCATACTTTTATTACTCAAAAAGGCTTGTTGTGTAGCTACACTCTGTGCCACGGCTGTAGACTCACCGTAGAGCTTGGAAGTGGTTGTGATGTTCAACAACGACTATTTAAAACACGCCACACTGTCAGTTTTTAATATTTAATATGATTTTGCTTTGGAGATACACTTCTATTAAAAACCCACATCATGTATAATGTAAATAATAATAATAATAATTTGAATAAATGCTCCTTCTGTAAATTCTTGGAAATCATCCACCCTCCAGCAACAAAACAGTGTGTTACTTCCACTCATAATTATTCATAAGTATCCTTGTCATAATGGAGAATATTATAGGGCTGGATTATGAAGTGATTTGTTTAACACAGCACTGCAGCAAAACTAAATCAGCACTCCTCACTCATTACCAGTGACACATCATTGTTGCAGTGAAGTACGAATGTGTCCCTCGGTGCTATGGGATGAAAGATGAGACTTTGACTTTGAACTTGAACTGCACCTGCCCCGTTTTCCTGGTCTCTCAGATCCTCAATTGAGACAATACTGCTAAATTACAAAGCCTTGAGCTTAATGTGACTGAAGTGTGTTTGAGTAAGTCTCAGTGTGTGTGTGTGTGTGTGTGTGTGTGTGTGTGACCTTGTTCGTGACGGTCATACATCAACTCAATCTCTCACACTGGAGTGATTATTGATTTGTCCAATCATTCACCGCGTGTGTAATCGATACGTTGATTTGTGTGTAAAGTGAATGGGCATATATACGACTCACCTCTCGCTCGCTGTGCTGAGATATGTGGAGATGATTAGAGTGCAAGGGTCTGTCTGGGCTCTTGTTCAGGGAGTCGAACTAAATAACACTGAATAAATAACTTGACTGGTGAGTAGCAGGACGGTTGCAACGCCAGACATTTTGTCTTGTCATCAGAGGTGGTAGAAATCAATACTCAAGTAAAAGTGCGAGTGGCTACCTAAAGAAATGCTCCTCTACAAGAGTAGTACCACTTCAAAGTCTTAACTCAAGTTGAAATATGCTCTAAAATTAACAAGAATATATTCAACACGATCAAATTTGATGCTATAGATATATTCAAGTCAAAACTTTTGAACATTAAAATGAATGGGGGGGGGGGGGGGGGGGGGTCGATGAGTTTTGTTTCCGTCAAAAACTTGGTGTGGAACGAAAACAGCAGCTGGGAAATGCGGAGCTGATTTTCATCATATTATGTGCTGACAGCTGGTTAATCCACAATAAAACATCATTTCTTAGCTGGATATATTTGTTTTTAATTAGAGATCTAAACTGTAGTCAAATACTTGAAGTGGAATCGAAGCAAAAAAATGGTAAATCTAAACTGACTTAAGTAAATGTACTGTAAAGGTTCATGGTTGTATAGTACACTAACATTACAGTGTGCAACAGTTTGGAATAGAAATACGCTCTAACGTTTCAAAGACACCTTCACGGATTCTTTTGGTTTTAGTTTGTAGTAGTACATGTAAATAAATCCCAATAAACTTCCCTTGGATTTCCCTACATTAAAATATATCTTTTCTTCTAGCTGAAAAATGCCTTCGCGTGACATCACTTGGAGGAACTTTCAATCCAAATTATTATCGTTTTAATTATTATACAATTGACTGTAATTTGATAACTATGACTACCTGAAGGGCTGTGGTAGAGTTAAATGAGTGAGGCAAAGATACATCAGAACATGGCTGCTTTTCAGTCCCCTTTGCTTTATGATTTGGGGGTGAATACCCCCATGTAAATTATAATTCAAAGTTACAAAAATAAAAGTTTCCTTTAGTGCAACAGCAAACCGGCAGGCTGTTAAAGCACCAATGCACTAATCTTTTAATTTCAGCTTTACAACACATTATGGTCTCACAGAGTTGGGTTGCCAGGTTCCTGGTTCCTTGCAACCTGACGAACGTGTCCATCATCCACCTTCCTTTTAATTCTTGCCTCATTAGCTTCAAAATAGCCCACTGTTTGAAAGCGCGCCACTAACTTTGTCTGCAGTTTGGTGCTGGGCAGGTATTGTACTGTACGTGTCTGAATATTTTTAAGATTTTATCAGATTTTATTTTTGGTTTGTTTTTTCTGAAAACATCTGCTTGTCACAGCTGGAAAAGGTGAAGATCAGGAAAACTGAACAAAAATAGATGCGTGAAAAGCGACACTAAAAAGAGACAGTTAACTGCTCCATAGAGCTGAGGGGAACTGTAGAATCTGCTGATCCTGGTCCACACTACATATTTTAATCATAATGTTGTTTTAATTAGTGCAGCTTTGAAATCCTCTGGTCCACAGTGTGACATTTCACAGCATCACGCAAGTGTTTGTGTCAGCCGCAGTAGAAGCTTGGCACAACAGCTCAGAGCGTGTGCAGTCTGGAGATGAATTAAAACATTTTTCGGTGTTAAAAATCATTCTTTTAAACTCCTTATCTAAAGATGTAGGCCTGATGTGGAGTCCGAGGTTCTTTAACTGGCTTATTCTGCAAACGCCCTCCCATTTATATTTCGCTAAGGTTAGAGCTAATTTTAGAGTCCGGCGATAAACACCTGTGACCTTCCCTGCTCAGATGAAATGAATGTCAAGGTGCGTTAATCGTTCCAATGCATGGATGAAGTGTCAATTGCTAAATGTAGAGTGATCAGAGGGAGGCCGGGTGTTCTCTGGTGAAATAGTTCCCTCTGAAGAAAATCATCTACTGGCAGAAATACTCCCTTGATCAGTCAGACTCCCTACCAACCTCACCAGGTGATCTCAGCGTTTTTAATCCCACTAATGGAGTCTGGGAGGTTTTCTTTTCCCTGGCTGTACAGTATTTTATCTTCACACAGACACTTGTTCCTCAAAAACTCTCGCGCAGACAAAGCCGGCAGATTTGGGAATGGTTGCAGAGATTGTCAGGTCGCTGAAAGGTGACAGGTCCTCTAAACCTGACCCCAGTTTTTTTGATGTCACTTATTAAAAGAGAAATAATTTAAGTATAATAATAATAATAATAATAATAAAGACCCACTTCCCACTGCCTGGTACCTGTCCAATTCTGAATGACAAAGAACTGCTGTGACCTGATCTAAAACAGACCTGTGGAAAATGCAATTTCAGAAACTAGGGACGCAGATGGAGGAGACCTGAAAGCCACATGACCCAACTCAAACAGACTCGAGGATAATTGGACCCAATCACTATGGACAACAATCGCTAATATTTGAATATCAGCGGCTAAATGCGCCAATGAGTGTAGGTCTTCATCATCCAGCTCGCTTCTCAGCAACTGCTAGTGCATCCGAGTTCTTTAAACCGAGGTTTTAAAACGGCAGGCGGTAAAAAGGCTAAAGGTCAAAGGTGACGACACAAAGTATGGGTCATAGGCACAGCAGGCCATACAAAGTAAAACAAGGCAGCAAAGCAGCAGGTGAGGACCACTAGAGGATGACATGACCTGAGATCCTCCGAACAGGCCTCACTCACATGCTACAGGCCTCAGAGGCCTGTAGCACGTTTTTTTTTTTTTTCAATATTTTAATAGTATTATTCAATTGAACATGAGATACTAAAATCCTGATCTTTCATATTTCTTTCTTTCTATCCTGATATTCCCAATTTGGATACTGATAAGGTTTGTGGACTTTCAGAAAGCGACCCGATCAATGATGACTGGACGAAACATTTATTACTGCTTTTCTTTTTTCTGCCCACTGTGCAAAGAAATTGGTCTTCCACCCAAAGAGAGAGTCTACTTATTCTGCCACAGTGCAGTCATTTAATCTGATAGAGTAATGTTGAGAAAGAATTGGCCAACCTGGTTATTAATGCGTCACGGCTGTGGGAAAGAACGAGTCCTCTCGAGTTTCTCTCTGCTGCCATCTTAGCATGCAGTTGTTTAACCAGAACTGATGTCTACGTTCATCTGGCAGTGGTGCAAAACAATCTCCTTAATTGAGCATTTCTCACTTATCCACTTGTGTTTTTCCTTAAAAAAAGCTAAAACACAAAGCTCAAACATTGCATATAGATACAGAGACAGTTTGGCAGTTGTCTGCAAGGTGCTAAGTGGTGAGTTTAATGAAGATGCATCACGCCTGTTGCAGATTTATCTCCTATCGTATGGCCCAGCAGATGCTAATGTAGTGTAGAACCACCACAGCAGAAGCCCCTCATTTCTACACAGTGCTACATCCTCATCAAGGCTAATACACCGTAGATCCAAGCAGCAGGTCTGTTAGCACCCCTCCATGTCGTCACTGGGAATTCACGGTTGCCACCAGATTACAGCCAAGGAAGGATTTGTGTGTGTGTGTGTGTGTGTGTGTGTGTGTGTGTGTGGTCCACTCTGTAAGGGTTTCAACAGCAGATGGTTTATTTCATTCTAAGTGTTAGAGCACTTCGCTTTTCTTATTAAACTAATTTTGTTATGAATTTATCTACAGTCACTACATCACTCAGAATGTAAATACAGATTCCCAAGAGCATATACAGTAGATGTTAGATGGACAAGCAAAACCCAATTGTGTTTTCATTGCATTTATGTGTGATCTCAATGTGAAATTCATGTTTGAGCAGTAGCAGTGATGTAAGCTGATCAATATTTGATCGAAAAGTGCTTTGGTGATTCCTGACCACTGATTCTAATGTGTACACACATGCTACACGTGTAACAGTGATGTTGATGATAAGCATAGCTGCACCCTCTGTTTGGAGAGTTTGAGTTACTTCCATCTGGTCGTTCTTCTACGGCTCCTGTTGCAAAGACCCAAAGGATGAAATTCCTCTTTGTTTCAGTGGCTGTAGAAATATTAAACTCTTATAACCTCTCTTAAAAGTATCCCATACTGTGTATGAGGCGGAGGCTCTGGTGGTTGCTGTTTGTTGTTGTGTGATTGATTGTGTTGCACTTTGTTCTTTATACTGTTGTTTTCATTCACCTGGGTCCAAATCGAATTGTCCCTTTCTTGGGGACAATAAAGATTGACTGATTGATGAAAGGCACATGTGGTGTAAGCAAACGGCTGGATGTTATGATAAAAAATTATGAAAACCATAAAGACGTTGGCATACATGTTATGTGATGGTCACTCACACAAAGACACACAATAACATAAAGGAATTGCAAATCAATAATACATAAATACATTTTAAATAAAGCCTGAGATGAAAAAGCAAAAAGTGACTACAATCAAAATCCACGCAGTCTGGAAACTGGGTGCTGCCGCAATAGATTTGCTGGCTGTGCTACATGTCGGGCAGCTGATGGTACTAAGCGATGGAAAGTTCGTATTACTTCTTCTGCTCCTCCCATGCAGTTTTACTGTATTATTTTTGCACTTATGCTACTGCAAAATGATGTAGTATTGATATTGATTGCAGCTTCCAGTGATGCAAAGTGACCTATTACACAAGAATAATTTAGAGATATTTGTATTAAATTATTTAAAAATGCTGTGAATTTATCCTGCATTGTTAAATTATTCTCCATTACATTAGTGTAAAGCTGGTTGCTCTTACCATAATTACTTCTATACAAAAATAATGCTTTTATTAAATACTAAATATACGTTATTCAAAGTTCCACGGCTTTCGGTTTGTCCCTTCAGGGGTCGTGACAATGGTTTTTACGTCGAATGGCCTTCCTGCCACAACCCACCCATTTTTATACTGGCGGACCTTGGTGGCTGGGTGGGGCCACACCTGGTGGGGTGGGATTCGAACCCGCATCCTTCTGCATCCCAACCCAATGCTCCACTTCTAAACCACTATTATTATTGATATTATTGATCAAATGAAGAAACAAAAATGATCTACTCCTTCCACCTTTTAGCTCTGTTTTGAGTTTGGGTGTAGTGTGCAAGGTAGGTCCATAAATCTAAACAATAAGCTGAATTTGTCATTATGAGCAACCTCTTTTGGATCTTTTTAATAATAAACATTAATTATTGCTCCACCATCATGTTTTGTAGTACATATTTAGCCAGTTTTGTGTTGCATTAACCCAACCTATCAAACTTCTAATTTGAGAACAGGAGTCCAAAAAACGCATCGCAGTCACTGTCTGCTGCACAGTGTTCAATAGCTTTTGCCTTTGGTCCCACAGTACACTGTGGTTGAGCTGTAGCAGAGACGAGCGAGTGACGTGCATTAAGCACACGGCCCGTGTTCAACTCACTCTGGAGTCAGTCAGCAGTCCACAGACTTTCCATTAAGTCGGCGGGAGCTCGAAGCTCCTCAACAGCCCGATTGTATCCCACGCTTGATTTCAGTACTAATTCAAGCTTCACACCCAACATCATTTGGAAGTAATGCGAAGGTAAAGCAGTGGCAATCTCAAAGGGATCCTTCAGTCCTCAATTCCATATGCTCTGCTTTGAGCCAATTTACATTTAGTGTTCTCTTTAACCTCTGTGTTATCTGGAATTCACAGGCATGAAGGACAGAGGATGAAACGAAATGTTTATTGAGTTGTAAATATTGTAAATGGAATCATGATGTTGCCCCCCCCCCCCCCCCCCTCCCCCGCCTCCTTGCAAGGCGTTTCCAATTATGGAAGGGTAATAAGACTCCTTTGTCAGGTCAAATCCAGCATGTCTAGCTGTATGACTGCGCTGCTGCTAACCGAAAGGCTGCTGTAAGTGCTGTGCTCAGGAGATGCGGTGCATTCACTACGAGGAATTGTCCGTCTATCTGTTCTCCTAAGCATGCAGCCAAAGCCATCCCTGTTGGGAAAATATGCTCGTTACAGTCACAACAGGTCATTAAGTCTTTATTAGCAGTATCCTTGTGATGTCCTCATTTGTCCCACTGGTCATTACAGTTTATTCAGCCCGAGTTGTAATTGTTTTCCATCCTGTTAAATATGGTTAATATTTACAATGAGCTTGTGTTTTGCACACACTTGAGCAACTTTACGACGGCGACAGATTGCTTTTGTAACACAACAGAAATCACGTGCACTGACATGCTGTGCAAGTTGTGCAAATGCGGTGATGTTCATATGTCGCTGTGTGGGCAGACGCACAGAGAACGGACCCGTGTGCAGAGGCGCTCCATGCCTGCAGGCAGGGCCCCAAGCAGCTGCCTTGGGCCCCCAGGCAACTAGGGGGCCACAGAGGGCCGAAAAAATGTATACTGTTTGCAGCATTGATTGTGCAGCAATGACACTACCAGCTGGAGACCTCCCGAAGAGTAGCACACGCTTCAGCATAAACAAGCAGGTCTTATAAAAGAAGGAAAACCAGCAGACGAAAATGAAGAGGAGTTAGTATTCTGGGAGCCAAAAAAGAGGAACAGGAGAAAAAGCCAAACAGCGGTAAGTGAAGCAGTGGAGACAGAGCGTTACCTAAATGCTGCTGGTGTCGCTGTAATTGTGGTGAAGAGACAGTTGAATAACAGAAGGTCCACTGGTATCACATGGTTTCTTTTGTTTACTTTGACATTTAACACTAGCTAACGTAGCTAAGTTAGTTAGCACAGCAGCCCAATGTGTCACCAGAAGACGACGTGTTAGCTTAACTAGCAGGCTGGAAGGTATATGCTAACTGTGACAGTACATTTTCTGATGAAATATGTGTCTATGAATATGAATGCTAAGTGTACTATAAATCACCGGTGTATTACTGTATGTTACTGTGCTATGTGCAGACTGGTGCGGTGTGTTTTTTATTGTATTTTCCATATCTTAAGCGTAGTGGTTTTATGTTGCATACATTTAGACAGACTCTAGGATCGGCACTGCCTGTAGGTGCAAGCAAATGCACAATCTTGACATTTATGAGTTTATGTAAGAATGAGATTGGAGCCAAAACGAAGCCGAACAGATCTGTTCAATCAAAGCAGATCCCGGATCTTAACACGCTACTGAAAACATGCCAGTTTTAATATCAAGGAAAATGGTGAATGCCTTTCGCATTTGATACCGTTCCGTTTATTCTGTGGATTTAATGTACATTAAACCAGAGCAAGTCTGTAGCCTAACGCTGTGTTTGGACCGTAGGCGCTGTAGGGTTGTTAACAGACTGAAACGAACTATTCAATCCAAAGTAAACAGCAGCTCCCGAGTTTCCTTGGCGGACGTGAGCCTGGTATGGCCCCAGGTTTTTCTTAAGGGAAAAAGAATTCGCAAAGTTTAGCCCCTACGATACGGAATCCATCACAAATGCAAAATCTGTTCTTCTACATTAACAATGGCTTCTCCTGGTTAAATGCAATATTCTGTTGGAACAGAGAACTCATGCAGAACTCATCCATACGCTAATACAGTACAGGAAGGATATACTCAAGTTATTCCGCAGGAGTATGAGACATAACTAGTTGTAAAACAAGTCCTGGTCAAAATCAGTTTGTGTGGTTCTCAGCAACACTGGGCAAAAACAGTGTGCTGCTATATTTACAGGTAAATGTTCAAACATTTACTTTCATTCTGCAACTGTGTTAACAGGGGAGTCAAATGTGACATTTTGTCAGTCTGCCCGAATCTTTGATTTCTTTAGCATTTCAAAAAGGTCAGGTGTTCATCAGGTTTTTCCCAAATGAAAAAAAACTGTGAAGTCAGAGCTGCAAAGCCAAGATTAAGAATTGGGACATGTTCATTTTGTGCAGATAATAATTAATAATGGACTCAACTTGGAGTCAGGTCCAACATGTACACAGCAGTGATTACAAATGTCCAAAGCCGAAGTGAATAAAACTTCCAATATTCAGAAAAATATGAAGCATAGCAACAATTGCAGGGAGCTGATCAGCCCAGAACAGCTCCTGGCTATAAATCTGAACAGGAGGTAGAGCAGTAGCCCACCAATCCTAGGGTTGTTGGTTAGATCCCCAGCTCCTGCTATCACATGTCGAAGTGTCCTTGAGCAAGATACTGAAATTAACCACACAACTCAATAGCTCTTGGTGAGTGCAGGCAGCTCCGTCATCAGTACCTAAGTGTATGTGTGATTCTGTGAATGAGAAGCAGAAGTAAAGTACTTCAGATACTGGTAGACAAGCACTATAGAGTATAAGTGCAGACCATTTAAATAAATCACCAGGTTTAGTTCACAGATGCATTAGCGCATATTTGAAAACGATGTAATGATCAAAGCCCACTTACACCACTCACAAAAAGTTAGGGATATTCAACTTTCAGGTGAAATTTCAGAATGCACTTAAAATGCACTGTAACCTTTACAGGTGAACTTAGTTGGACCTTGTTTAAACCTTTGAATGCACAGGTCCAACTGTTCAATGCCTGAGTACTTATTGCATATTATTGCATTAACCGCAAAAAATTAGAGATCGTGTCTGATCCATGAATCAACCACTAAATGTTCTGGTTCAATGACTGTTTGTATTCAAACAGTCCTCTTCATCAGGCTGTTCACACCGTGAGACCAGGATGACGCCCAACAATGAACAGGTTATAGAGACATTGACATTTGTTGTGGTGTCGTACCCACCACTGTTGTTAGAGATTACCATTGCATGCTTCTATTTAAATGCCCTACTTACATGATATAATATCACTGTAGCATGAGCTTTTTACATTTTCCATAAATTTCACCCTTAAGTCGAATATCCCGTAACTTTTTCTGAGTATAGCACTTTATGCTGCTAATGCTGCTTCTCTTTCACCCATTCACTCACACACTCGTGGCAGTGGCCGCTTTGCAAGGTGCTCACCCGATCCACTGGGAGCAACTTGGGCTTCGATATATTGCTCAAGGACATTTTGACCCGTAGCCTGGAAGGACCGGGAATCAAACTGTGGGCGACCGTGTCCCCAACTGAACTACAGCTGCCCCGAACACTGCTAATCTCATCATTCACAATCAGGATTTTGCTCATTTCAACTATGCACAACAGGGTCACTTGTTAGCAAGTTTAGCCCATGAGATTAGACCACGCTGAATGTTTTGTGTGATGTATTTGCAAGCTGCATTGTGATTGGTCAGAGGTATGAGGTCATTTATTTAGTCATAAATCCAAGTATTAGTCAGTTGCAAATGTGACCTGATGATTGCACTGCAGAAGTGATAAGCCAAGATAAAACAATTCAACCTTGCTGAGAAGTTTGTGTGAACCCACCTTATGCCGGCTGAGATATTTCACACTATAGAATAAAAATATTGAACTACTGGTGATGGATACAAGTCACGTAATGTCAATCTGTCCACGCCTGGATAAAAATGAACCCCATGAAGTTTGCATTTACGCACTGCACATGACACGCTCGCAGGAAAGAGGATGTCGTCCACAAGCTCAGTCCAAAGATGACACCCACTTTAAAGGCCTGTTTCTGCCGTTAGATGCTATGGCTTCTACTCAAAGTTGTGTCTGTTGAAAGTCTCAGATAAAGTTCAGTCGAGTTGAACTCCGAGCACTTAAAAGTGCAGAGTTCTGAGCTGCAAACCCGCTGACAAAAGCACGTCTTCACCAAACGCGCATGGGAATTTATAGCTGTTGGTGGAACACTAACAATGTCAGTTTCCATAACAATATGTCTCTAACAATATATATAGAAGTTAAGCTTGAGGAAGACAATGGACACGAGCACCAGACTGTGACTAAACTTGACACAATGTCGACACTGTGGTAAGCTGGAGTAAGAGTTGCTCATGAAATGAGAAATGTTGGCGATAACATACATGACATCTGTAATAAATGACAGACAGATGGTGAATAACAACCAATAACTAATAGAACTTTTTTTTTTTCTGCTGTGCAGAAGTGTAACAGCATAATCGCTTAGATTTAATGCACAATGTGGACATTTAATTGCCTGACTCACAGTGAGTGAGCACATGCTGTATGAGTTCCCTGTCTGTCTTTCAGACATTTTGACGGAACACATGATATTTTTAATGCTGTTTGGAGGAAATATTCACGTGGCGCTCTGCCCATGAAGCAGCCTCTCCAACTGCTCAGCCACACTGGCACCAAATGGAACAAGGAAAAAAGGGGGGAAAATTAATAAATAAATATTCTAGCTGAATTCTTACATTGCAGGAATTTGTCAGTGTCTAAGCAGAGCAGTCCAGTGAGAATATTACTAATTATGAAATTTATATTCGTCAACTGAAAGCAACTGATTTGCAGCAGATTTTGGGTACCGGAGTACTACTAAAGCTAAACGTCTGCTTTCCATCCTAAGTGCTGAAAGAATAGCGAGGGCTGCGTTTACTTTGGAGGTGAGGCATCATTTACATAAAAAAAAAAAAAACGTGTGCATGCTTCTTCTTATGTGAAAAGGCAGCTTCCTCCCTTCATCCCATTACCATAGTAACAGAGATCTTTTGGCCCTTATTATTTGTTTTTACTAAAAACTTCTCATTTTCACCCCTTAAAGTTTGTTCAACTGAAATGCATTCGTAGTAGTTTTACTTTTGTGCTTTTGAAAATGTTGAAGAGGTCCTTCCACATGTTGTGGAGGATCTCTTTTAGGCGCAAACTTGCACAGTTACAGGTTCGTCTATCACCTGTGACAAGGGAGTTGCTTTACACGCGAGACTGGCTGAACACTGGACCAAACCCAGCTGTAAATACAAATGCATGTGGACGGAATTTCATTATCCACTTAATGTATCCAGATGGACGTCGCATGTTAACACCTGGTGTAAATGGGTTGAGATGGGGAGTCCGTGTTGTAGCCTGAAGGGTTTTTTTTGTTTAACTGCTAGTTTTGCTCCTGTTTCATTAACATTTAAACGTCACCTTTATTTGTGTATTTCTACCCACAGTACTTTTGTACCCAACTTTCTCCTCCTGTTGGTTTTCCAGTACCGATGGATCCCCTAATTCAGTGCAATGTGAATGTAAAACTAACTGTGCTGGGGGTCCAAATATCAACATGAGCACTGAGGAAACTTGGGGATTTATGGGAGTTATACTGTACTAGCCAGCATACTCGACCTCGTAGCTTTTGTGTACTGACAAACTCATGAGCTCAGCTTTTCTGTGCTGTGTTTGTGACTTTGGTTGACTTCTCCATGACTGATGGTTTTCCACTGCAGAAATGTTGACATTAACATGAATTGCAATCTATAGGTATTCGCTAGCATTTATGCAAATGTTATTGTACTTATGTTGGATTTAACTTTGAGTATGCATTTTGAGGTTGTTTTTGGAAGTTTTGTTTGTTTCTAATGAGCGTGAATGTTGAAATTGCAGTTCCTCGTTGTGCTAGTGCCTCATTCTTTTGAAACGGGTTGGCAGCAGGGTTGCCATTGTTTGTAGCTTTGACCCACGGACCACCTCTTCAAACCCGATAAGGAATATGTTATTGCATATATTATTGCACAGCAATCCGCCCAAGACATTATCAGACCATCCACCGACGAGTCACTGCGTCTATTTTTGTTGGGAAAAAGCAGCTCTCCTTAGCTTCCCGTGTGAGGGGGGGGCGGTCAGAGAACACTGAGCTGTACTTAGTGAAAGATGTACGGGCACAGCTCAACAGACAAGAGCCTCTGGGAAAGAAATGTAAAATGTGAGGAAAATCATTAGCTTTGTTTGCATGTTCTCTCTCAATTACATGTCTCCCAAGTCTGGCAGAGCAGGGAAAAGAGGAGAAGATGTGCAGCTTAGATAACGATTTATCACTCATTTTGTATCACAGAAGCATGTGAGTACAAAAAACATCTTTGGATGTAGCTGCCTGAATTACAGCTCTCTGCTCAACCCCTGCCTGGTCCCAATCACAAAGCCACATTTCATAGAGAGGGGGATGTTGGCGCATCCGCATTGTGACAAAACTATTGCTCATTCTACCTCTCAATATTTATTATGGTACAATTTCCCCCTACCGCCTCGCTCTCGAGGGCATGATTTATGACACGCTCACCCTCGGCCTCATCAGAACGGCGACGCGCTCGTGACGGGGATTTTTCACAGGCATCGCTTCTGTTTAATCCAAATGCGGTAGAGGAGAAGAAGAAGAACAAGGCTGGCAGACAAGAGGGGTGGAGATAGATGGAAAGGGGGGAGAAGTAAGTGGAGAGACTGAAGCGGACTGAACGGAAAGAGAGAAGAAGTCGGCATCCACTTATCTATACATCAAAGAGGTGACACTGCCTTGCAAATTTGCTAAAGCTCATTTGTAATGTTTTCCGCTTGTCACTGGCCTTAATGCGCACAGCTCATGGGAGTCGCAGCCTGCCACATGATCAATGGGAAGAGAGGGAAGTTACATCTCACCATTAAACGCTTTTGACTCGCAATATGCAAAGCGCGGCCTCTATGAGTGATGCTTCTTTGCGCAGGCTCGGGGGAAGTTGTCAGAGAGATTATAAATTGCACTTGTGGTGCACGACCGAAGGCGCCCTCCCCTGCATGTAAAGGCAAATTCTTTGTTGAGCACTCTTTGAAAGTCACAATCGGCCTGCGAAGCCATGTGAAGCAGCCTGTGCAGTGTGGCTGCTGCTGCTGCTGCTGCTGCTGCTGCTGCTGCAGCTGGGACGCGCGCCAGCTGTAATGGGAGAGGAATCAGAGCTCGTTATCTATCCACTTTGCTTCACACACCCTTTAATGATTTTGCAGTGATTATGAACTGTCTTCAGGGTCGAGAGGTCCCCGCCTTTAAATCATGGCCTAATTGGCCGAGCTGGTCATTTATGGATTAGGAATAAAGAAATCACTGTGCACCTCCAGGAGCCATGCAGTACTTTTTTTTTTGTTTGTTTTTTTTTCATCAACTCTTTCGTTGCTTCAGTCCTTTGTCATTGTCTGCACTCGCACCTCCTCCAATGTGTTCACTTTGTCTCCCCCTAAAGGTGGTTAGATCAAGTCAAACACAGTTAGCATGTCATTCATCATGATTATTAGGCACTTATTGAGTATTTCTGGGTATCCCCTCGGAGGACACTCCATACTGGTGCATTATTAAAAACAAGGTAATTAAGTCTATCAAAGCAAAATCATCAATTATAGATATGTCATAATTTATTTTAGCTCCCCCCCCCCCCAAAAAAAAAACAACTCCTGTTAGTTTACGTTTGACAGCTAGCTGAATACAGCCGACTCCTTTGCTTCCCGTGAAAAGCAAAGGCCTTTAATTCGCAGCATGAGGGTGTTTTGGGGATCACCTGATTATTGGGAGAGGGGTAGGGGGGTTTGGGGTGGGCTGTCAAGGCTGGAAAGAGATCTCATTAAAGATGCATTTAGGCATGGAGGATTCCACCGTGTGTCATGACAGAAGCTTAGTCCTCCCACTCCCGCACAAGTTTGTTTATAAGTATCCCAGAATAACATCCGCGATTTGAACCACCCGAGGACAGAGGAGTCAGGGGGAGGAATCCAGTCATCAGTCGGTGGGAGAAAATTGCAAACTGGCACTCTGCTTCGCCATTAGCTGTGCATCAAGAACACCTGTCAGCTCCTGGGTCTAATTCGCTCATCCAAATTATATCCTGCTAAAGCTTTTTGTCTTCTTTTTTTTTTTTGCTTATCTGTGTGTTTGAGTGCTGCTGCTAGATTAGCTTCAGTCATATAACACACAAAGTCCTCTTGGGGAAAACTATGAATGTATGTAATGGAGTCAAACACAAAGTGTTCTCTTTGGTGCAACTGATCCAAATACAACAGACCCCTTGGGGAAATTTTAGCTTGATTTGGAATGAAATTTTCTTCCCACTGCAAACATCTCACTGAATATATCCATTCAATTTCCTAAAGCCTCTGCAATCCATTTACTTTGGGGCTGGTGCCTCACCCTTCCCAAGCACCAAAATGGCAATAATGGTATATAAATGACCCCACAAATGAATATAGATCTCGTACCTGTATACCAATTCTGCTACTTAAGATGAAGTTGGGGTGCTCTGAAGCAGACCGTTTTCCAAATGCACGCAGTGGCCGAGGGTCCCCTAGGAGCAAGCTGCGAAAGACTCGGTTAAGCTGTTTATTGATCTTGGAGGAAAGGTATTCCCAGTCTTGTGCTTCTTCCCGTGCAGGCGAGCCTTTTAGAGGAAGACTTCTGTGCACGGACAGTCACTACTGATACACATCACATATCCATCCATCCATCCACCCACACCGTCGACAGCAGTTACAAGCCGGGAAGCACCCACACACACACATGTTACACAGGCAACGATGAACATGCAGACATGGACCGCATCCCCATAGATCATAAAAACAAAAACCAAAAAAAAAGTATCTCAGGCTGTTTCAATACATAATAGTCTAATTAATGTTGTGCTTTCTGCACAGAAAGAGACAAAAGCATAAATGATCAAACAGAATCAAACTTTATACGGACACTTAATGTAGCCGTTTGTCTCTTTCTTCCAAGGCATTGCTACACAATCTGATCACTAAATCACAGGGAGTCACAGGTTAGAGCATAAACCCGGCTACATACTTTTGGGATGTAAACTACTACTGTTAATCTAGTGCTAGTGTTTTGCTAAATATTATTATGCTAACATAAATAATGTGACTAAATGTATTTGCGGGGTTGACAGAAGCTTTTTTGTTGCTCTCGTCCGTTTTCTTTGCAGTCCCTTTCCTCATTTTGTTGTGTTGTGGCTTTTTGAAGCGTGTTTCTTAATGCTGCACCTGTGTCGTCAAATTTCTGAAGTTGTTTTTTTTTTTCAATTTGTGCTGTGAGCTTTCAATGCCACCATTAAAAAATTCAAAAACTAGAAAGTTTTCGCCACATCATAATCAAACATGATGCATGGTCGAACCGAAAAAAAGAAAAAAGAAAAAGAGTGTATAAAAAATAAAATAAAGAAAACATTGTCTGCGAGACGTTTAATCTTAACTCCCAGCTGTGCCACGGACACAGTAAATCCAAATTTCCCACTTTCTGGATCCGTAAAACCATTAGGAAATACTTTTACTGCTCCATTATCAGTTTACTGGGCCACTGATTTATACAGTTATAAAACAGTCTATTTTTATTTTTGACTCTGATCCAAATTGAGTTTTAGACGATGAACCATAAACATATCATCTAAACCTTATGCACGATAGATTAAATGCAGGGTCTCCCTCTCTGTCCCCCAGTCACATCCAGCAGGACGTCTCTTTACATTTAATATCCACTAATCTACTGTTACAAAATAAAAAGACCCTGTAAGTATTTAATCCAAACAAACACCATCAACAGCATCAAGTTCAGTAGTGTTTAAAAGACGTTTTTAATCGGAAACCTAATTGACTGATGTTCTAGAATACTTGTATTAACCCACATTTT
This sequence comes from Channa argus, assembly GCF_033026475.1. Taxonomy (NCBI): domain Eukaryota; kingdom Metazoa; phylum Chordata; class Actinopteri; order Anabantiformes; family Channidae; genus Channa; species Channa argus. The sequence goes on along the minus strand of NC_090215.1, from coordinate 17,560,775 downwards.
TGTTGTAAATTTGTTTTCTGAAATTGTTTTCATTGTCCAACTTCTTAAACACCTGATCCATCACTATCCTGGTCTAAACTAAGCTCTCTAAGCATCTTCGACACTTCTGTACTCTTAGATTCTTTTCACAAAGTTTTTAACACTGTATCGAGAGTATGTAATCCTCCATTTCACTCAATATTTTTAATGAGGTTATGACGAAAACAAATTAAACCTTTATTAGTTTTTATGGGTTTAAAAACCAAGCACCACATGGCACAAGCTGAATGTGAAGGTTTTATTTCCATTAACTCAACCTCCACTCAACAACTTCTGGATCTACAACAAAGTAACACTTCAATCATCAGTTGGAGGATTGGTGTAATTTTAAGGAGACACAGGTTTTGTCTTTTTGATGATTTCATCCTGAAGAGGACTTAACACAACACTCAAAGAACGTCCTGTATACATTAAAATGTTGTTTATTCATCATATAATAATTAAAAAAAAAATACAACCCCAATTCCAAAAAAGTTGGGACGATGTGTAAAACGGAAATAAAAATAGAATGCAATGATTTGCAAATCTCATCAACCCATATTTTATTGAGAGTAGAAGAAAAACATATCACATGTTGACACTGAGACTCTACACCATTCCATGAAAATTTGGGCTCTTTTTGAATTTGATAGCAGCAACACATTTAAAAAAAGTTGGAACAGGGTGATGTTTACCATTGGGCAGCATCCCCTCTTCTTTTAACAACTGTCCGTAAACGTCGGGGAAGCGAAACCAGTTGCTGGAATGTTGTCCCGTTGTTGTCTGATGCAGGATTCTAGCTGCTTAACAGTTCTGGGCCTTTGTTGCCAGATTTTTCGTTTCATGATGCACCAAATGTTTTCTATTGGTGGAAGGTCTGAACTGCAGGCAGACAAGTTCAGCGCCCGGACTCCTGTGAAGCTCTGCAGTTGTGATGAGAGGCTCTGGTTACTCTACTGTTAACTTCATATATACTGTCGATGAAGCTCCTAAAATTCCTTTTTTAAAGCTGATTCACAAACACCTGCCCATGAACTTTCTTGTACTTAGCTTTCATTTCTACACACCCCCTCCACAACGGGAATCCCGACTACAGAATAACTACATTTAACACTTTGTAACAACACCGCACTTTTACCCCAAACAGATGCATATACATTACCTAAACCTTTGAGCTAAAATCACAGTAGCTGATCCATAGGTGACACTCCAAGGTCCAACGTCCCCGGCACACATTCCCACCTCAGGAACCGGTGCATCTAGGAAGCAAGAGTCCAGGAAAGGGCAAGGAGAGTACCAAGGTAAGCACACTTGTATCCCTGGTCACTTACAAGGGGGTCTAGACAATGCATCTGCCATCACATTGTCAGAACCCTTCACATAACTGATATCAAGACATAGGACTGTAAAAACAACAACCATCTGATGAACCTCTGATTCGGACACTGCAGAGAGTTCAGAAAAGTCAGTGGATTATGGTCGGTGTAAACAACTACAGGAAAACTGTTGCAGCAAACATATACATCAAAGTGTTTTAAAGCCATTATCAAGGCCAATGCCTCTTTTTCAATCACTGAATAGTTCAACTGGGAAGAGTTGAACTTCTTCGAAAAAAAAAAACAGGTTTGTCTATGTCAAGATCATCTGTCTGCATGAGGACAGCTCCAGCGTTTTATAGGAAGTAGGACACTGGGCCCAGGTGTCCTCAACCACCGTAATTGGCTCCACCTCCAGCCACCTGCAAGTAGAACAAACAACAACTTGACGGGCCAGAGGGCCGTCACACCTTCACTGTCTCTTCTGATGAACTCTTCTGATGAGGGGAACTTCCTGCTGGTTCCGGTGATCCGGAGCTCCACCACCTATAATAACCGAAAAGGGAACAACAGACTTACCTGTGAACTTCCTTTGGCGGGTCACCTGATACCACTGGACGACATCACGAGGCCTGTCGCTCAAAGTCTTCTGTCTTTTTTTACGTCTGATGCAAAACGGTACAAGTCAGTACTTTTTCTGTACAGTAAAATGTCTCTGAGCTGAGTGAAATACAGGTTTGACTGCAGGATGAAAGGGTCGTCCTCTTACTTGTCTTTGATAGAACAGGATGTAGGCAGTTTTCATGCACTTTTTAAACACAGTGGCTCCGGTCGTCTCTGTGACTATTGAGTCATTATAGCTGAGCCAGCGGTCAGCAGGGTCGAACACGTCCACCTCTGGATGCACGCCGTCGCTAATGTAGTGACCTACCAGGAGAAAAATCACCGTTACGTCGGATGCGGAAGCTTCACTCACTCAGAATTGATCTAATGCAGCGATTCAGAGAATGTGAAGACGGGCTTCAGGATAAGTTTTACATCAACAACAGGGAACATAGCATGAGGAAAAAAGCTTATTAAGGTGCCCTACGAGGAGAGTTTCCTGGTGACCAAGTGACACTCTGCACTTCTGGCACTCAAAGCGCTTTACACTGCTTCTTATTCACCCATTCACACTCACAGTCACACACACACTCATACAACTGGTGGTTTTCTCACCTGCGTTCCCGCCGGGGCCCAGGTGGCTGATGACACTAACCAAAGTGTACCAAACATTAGCCTTAAAGGGAACACAGTTAACAAAAATGAGCTACAGTCTCACACGTTCAAACAGCCACAGATCAAATGTGTGTCAGGTGAGTCAGTATTTACCTGGCTGGAGGTCAACATCAGCTCTCTGAACAAGAGGATTGGGTGGCAGAGTTTCACCAGGTGAAGGAGCGGAGTGAAGTGAAAACGCTTTACATGTAGAATCAACACTCTGCAGACAGTGAACAAGAAAACGGTTTTTACTGAGATGGACACAAAGTATTTTGAGTGAATCCATTTTTTTAACATATGCGGACATTGATGAAAACTAACGATGGTGGGAAACCAAAGTGCATCTAAAAATCTAAAACTGTGACTCAAATGTGATGTCATTGATGATGTAATCAAAACAAACATGTTGTCATTTATAAGATGAAAGTATGCCGAAGTAGTTAGGCGCCAAATAACGTCATAACAATAAAGATTAGTGTATTTGTATGACTACTGTATTTGCTTGAGCATTCACAGTAGTTTAGTGTTTTAGTGTTTAGTCCTTTAAGGTCAGTGGATGGCAGAGACTATGAGCTGGATCTCATGTCACTCACCTGGGGAGGGTCACAAAACGGTACTGCTGCCACGATGTGCTGGCCCCACAGTCACATCTGTACTCCAACTCTGTCTCCTGAACAACAGACCACACGATCTCAGTGCTCTGGAACTATATATAGTCTCAACTCAGATTGTCTGTGTCTCTACAGGTAGGGACAGGTGTGTCTTACTGTCAGGTATTCCTCGAGCATCTCTTGGACCGACGCTCCGGGCAGCAGGTTGAGAGAGAGGTGGGTGAAGTCTTCGAATGTCATGGACGAGAACCCGCAGCTGCAAATTACAGTTAACAGTGACACGGTGGACATAAAATTACAGCCACACATTCAAGACAAGTGGATGATTGGACAAGATGAATTTCATGTCTTGTGATTATGGATGGATTATGAGGGAATGGACGACTTGGCACAGAGTGGTCACCACAAAGTATCTGGTCAGTTTGTTCTGTTTTCTGTGGATTTTATATATATATATATATATATATATATATATATATATATTTTGTGTGCGTGTGTGTGTGTTTTTTTTTGTTTTTTTTTTCATTTTCCTTGTGTGTGTCACACTGTTTATTCTCTGCACTGTCGTGTCTCTTGGGTCATTTTTCAACAGTTTGTGATATTGTATCATCTTTTTGTGTCTTTCCAGTTGTTTTGATCTTTCTTTGTTCTTTTCCATTGATTTGCTTCTCTTTGTGGACATATCTTTTAACTTAGCTCTGTGATTCCCCCCCCAAAAATAAAAATATTAGGAGTCACTTCATACAGAGGCCCGTCTGCTAATCTGGTAATGCAGCACACATCTACCGTTGCAGATGTGTAGTTTTCCTCCCATCATCTCTCACTGTGTGTGATGTGGTTTTACCTGTTGCACATCCTGGTGTTCTGCATCTTAAAAACTAGGTGCTCTCGAACGGGACAGTTATAAGTTAATCCCAGCATGGCGGCAGTTTCTGACAGTAGTGGGGTCAAATCCCTCATCTGATCCAGGACAGACGTCAAGAATTCATGAGCATCCTGAAAACACACAGAGACACAGAGGGTTTGATGCACTGACAAGAAACTACCAGGAGCAGTAAAAGATAAAAAAAACCCCATCAAACTAGCTGACTTACTTTTTGGCTGATGTCCTGGAACTCTTGAGCATGCACAGATATAATGTCCTTGAATGAGAGGAGGACCTGGAGTTTGTGGAGGACGTCCACAGAGTGGTGACACCTCACAATGTCCATGAAGCTCCTGCAGAAGAAGAAGAAAAGAATCAGAGAGAAGAATTTCTGTGAAATCTGACAATTTGTTTGGTCTTGATGACAGTTTCTCTGTGTGTGTGTGTGTGTGTGTGTGTGTGTGTGTGTGTGTGTGTGTGTCTTTGCAGGGGCTGTACCTGATCAGCACAGCCTCAGGTAAAATGCCCCACGCTTCCTCTTCACAGCTCACGTCACTGACGAAGTCCCTCAGTGTGAGCAGGCTCTGGAGGCTGGAGTTCATATAACAAATCTGGTCCGGGTTTGGGAACCTGATCCACAAATACACAAGTCCTCAGTCAAAGCTGCTTGTTTTCTTCTTTGAATCAGTGAAAAACGTTTGTGTTTGCTTCTTTTAATGCAGATTAACTCACCCAAGCCAGACCTCCTGATGTCCAGGCTCCTGAGAGTCGTCCACTTGCGTCTCATTGCTACAGTAAGAGAGAGACACCGTGAGAACATGTGACAGAGAAGATGTGGAAGATCTGAGTGGAGCAACAAACATGGCTGCTTTACCAAAGGTTCTGCTGTGAATCTTCAGCGCAAGAAGAAAATAAGTTGCCGCCCAAAAGCCATTTTTGTACGTTGATGGTGGAAGCATTCAGCCGGATGGTCAGTTGAATGTTTTCCTTCGTAGTACCAGCGAAGTATCTGCTTCAGGGAACATATGTTTATAATTTACCCCAATGTTTGACTCTACACGTTAAAGTATAATTCAGCACAACATTTCACTCTGTACCAAAAGTACTGAGGTTGAGTACACACTGTTACTCGTTACTTTTAGTCAGAGGTGTTGTACATATCATCAAATATTGTTTTTAATACAGTTTTCAGGTATTTGCACCTCACTGGCTCTATCGTCCCTTATTTGTTTTTTATTTAAGTACAACTAAAGTTTCTTTTGTCATTCAACTCATTTGGGCTACAATGACATATTTATGTTATCAACAGCATCTAATTCACACATTCTCAATCGTGTACTTCAACTTGAGTAAAGAATAACATAAGTCTTGTTACCTCTCTTGAGGTTTTTGATGTGTCCTCTTGTCTCTTTCATCCTTTTGCAGAGGAACAAGTTTGGTTTTTCTCTGTTGGAGGAAACAGATACAGTTCAGTTGTACAGGGTCACACATTTTATAATGTCCACGTTCGGATTGATAATAACCAAGTTAATGGGAAGAAATAAAACTTCACTCTGCAGAGGTCCAGCAGTTTGTTCCACCAGCGACTCTTTTTTGTTTCGGAATTTTCAGCCGCCGTTGTTGTGGTGGCTAGAGCTTCTGAGGGAACGTCTCTGCTGGGAGGCACAAACACAGCTGGTTACTCCACGCTTAACTAAATGTATTCATAAAAAATGATGACGTGAGCTATGATTTGGACTAGGATTTATGTCAGGTTCTTTCTGATCCAGGAACAAGATTATAAATGTCTTCAGTGCCAACTTGTGTCGTGGCCACATTCATTTGGTACCAAAAAGTACTGAGTTCAATACACAGCACTGCTCTTTATTACTGCTGTAGTTGTAAAGGTGGAGTCATCCTCACTGATGTGAAATAAATCTCGTTACCTCTCTTCTGGCTTCTGATGTGTCCTCTTGTCTCTTATATCCTTTTGCAGTGGAGCAACTTTATTTTTTCTCTGTTGGAGGAAACAGCTACACACATTTTTATAATGTCCACGTCCAGATTGATACTTATCAAGTTAATGTGAAGCAGTGACACTCACCCTCCAGAGGCCAAAACATTTGCACCTCCTGCGACTCTTCTTGGCTTTTGAACTTTCAGCCGCTGTTGTTGTGGTGGTGGGAGCTTCCGAGGGGACGTCTCTGCTACCAGACACAAACACAGCTGGTTACTCTACTGTTCCCTTCATATAAACTGTGGATGAAACTCCTAAAATTACTTTTTTTAAATTATGATTCACAAACACCTGCCCATGAACCTTCTTGTACTTAGATTATCATTTCTACTTTGAAGTTTGTTTGATAATTGAAAATATTTGATATGATAAAAATTTGAACAAAAACAAAAAAGTATGTTTAGTCCTATTCTACTGTAACAGGAAACTGTTTGCTGGCCAAGAGCATTTTTCTGCTCACTCAGTTTCCTGTCACAAGAAAACTTTCCTTACCTCCGGCTAGAGACGGAGCTTGGACTGTTTTCCTTTTTTAAAACCATTACAGTTGTGGTTTTGGTTTTCTGGTGAAGATGAAAGAAAAATAAACAAATTCAAGTGTTATCAAAAAAACCCCAACTGACTTTAGAGACAAGGTATTTTAGAAAACTCGGAGTCCGACAAATCCCCAAATTTCTGATGCAGAGATTCAAGTAAAAAGTGTAGAAACATCTGAAACTGTTTGGCATCATTATGGTCCAAAATGCAGCAATTTCAACATGGCTGCAGGTTGTTTTCTATCCCTGATTTGAACGCGTAAACTTCAATCCATGTCTTTAATGTACAGTATGGATTGCTAACTAAAGTCCTGGTTGATAAGAACCAGTTATGACATAGCAGTGGTTGCCAAGGAGACCTAAGATTCTATAGTTCTATGGGACAGAATCTTTCATTTAGAATACACAGGCTACAAAATAGGATTCCACATCGTAAAGCGGAAAATAGTCCCAGTCAATGCAGCTTTCTGCTGTTTGAGTGGCAGTTCAGCAAAAACACTGTCCAGCTGTTTTAGGGCAATTAACTTTTTTTAAAAGACAATAAAGTGTCTGTCTCTTCTCCTAAAGTGATCACGGTTCACATGTCAGCCTCTAAAACTGCATGTCTGACCTGAACCTGCACTTAGTTTGAATATATCAGTTTATGGGTCTGGGTCTTCCCGGGGTCTGAGTCTCTGAGGCTTAATTTTCATCGCAGCACTGACAATTTGTTAAGCTTTTTCATGCGGATCTCTCTGCAAGGTAAAAGCTGGTGTCAGCCGTTAGCTAAACTGCAACAACCACCTCCCACTGCTGTCAATGAGCTCATCGTTATCAGACTATTTAGATTCATTGAAAAGTGAATATGGTGAATGATTGTATCACGTCTTGTAGATTGGTTAGATCAGCTCCTAAAAAAGAGCCGAGAGAGGCAGAAAAGAGACATCATGACCATGGAGTGATGTCTGCTCAAAGTCAGAGCACATTGGAATAAAACTGAAACTAACACAAAGTTTTCATTATTCACAGTAGGCACAGTCCGTCTTTTCTTGCTCCTTTTGTTTCCTCCGTCAGTCTGTCAGCTGGGATGTATTTATTCTTATTCTTCTCCTACTGTTTGTCTAACATATAGTTCAGTGTTATTATCATTAGAACAGTTTATTTTAAACTAATCTAATCACGAAAGCTAATCTGAAGCTGTTAGAAACTAAGCAGACACAGAGGTGGGGGAGTCGCCACCATGGTAACCACGGAGATGGTCTCACACCTGAGAGGTGTGAATGACGACTTCCTATAAATAGGAAGGAAAACCCCCAAACCTCCAAAGGTATCGAGCTGGCTCTGCTATTCTTCTACTTTTACACACAGTTGTCCGCTCTGCTCCGTTGTTGTGTAGCAAACTATACCATAGAGAACGTTACTAATATTGAAAACCCCATTTAAAATTTGGGCAAGAAGCACCTCGCGTGTTACAGCAGCTCCTTTTCGTGCCCGAGGGGACGATCAGTTTGTTTATACTCTTATTCTATACGCCAAGGTTAAAAAATATGTCCAAAATATAAATCAAACTGCTTTTGCTATGTACCCGTCGACTTGTTTCGGTTTGATGAGTCAAAGACTGTAACTGTTGTTTTTCAGGCTGAATGTGCTCTGTCATTAACATCTAACAGACAGTTTCTGCTGGTCAAAGTGTGTCTCTGAAAGCAGGGTCACAGCCAAACCTCCACTGTCCTCCACTGTCCTCCACTGTCCTTTGTTTCGGGGAAAACCCAAACACAAAACTCCTGAAGCTGAGATTCCATCCCTTCTCCTAGAATCCGTCTTCATGACCAAATACATTTGATTTTCTCTCCTGCTGTTTCTGTAACCACACAGTCATTTTTCACCGGTTGTACCACTAAACTATTTGAGTTCAACACCTTCTTCTTGTTAAGGATAAATGTAACGAGAGTAAAGAAGCGCTAAAACAATTCTCATTTGTCTTTTTTTTGTTTTTTTAGCATGGCTCGGAAAACCTTTCCTGACTCCGCCCCGTCTCCTCCAGCTGAACATTTTGGGCTTTATCAAATAACTTCCGCCTCATGAAGATAAAAAAAAGAAAAAAAAACACACCAGCAGGCTACAGTTACTCCCAGGTAAAACCAGTTTCTACTTAAACTGAACATGGTTAGATCCATGTGATCACATAAGCAGTGATACAGTGACACAACACCACATATAAGCCTCATTTTGATTTCATTGAAGCTTCATGTTTGCTGTTCTCATGCCTCTTGATTAATACTGTATATATTTTCAGTACCTTGTTGGTGTACAAATACAGTAATACTGGTACGGTAAGTTATAATAGGGACTATGATTACACCGGGAAACTGTAACTCTGACTGAAGCTGAGCACCACTTACAGACATCACATGTCATCCTGCAGGACAAGAGATGAGGAATTGCCTTTCTACATCTGTAATTAACAGTAGAAAAGTTTCTTCTCATAGTCTCATAACATATGTTTGAAAGCAGTGTAGCATCCTGAGCTGAAAACACCCAGAAGAACTACAAATAATATTGATCTATAAGATTTTCATTGTTTCAATTGAAGTGGGGTTTGGAAACTTAATTGCGAGTAAAGAACAAACCACTGAATTCTAAAGAGCAGCAGGTTCGGAGAACGACGGCGGTGTCTGCATGTGCGTCTGCACCAGAGATGTGGAGCCCACCCCACATTTTAGCTCAGTACAACATCACTGTGGCGACTTGAATAAACACAGGCAAGAATAATACAGGTTGTGTCATAGCATCTTCGATTGTGGGTGTAGACACTGCGTTAAACACTTTTACAGTCACCTCCAAAAGTACTGGGACTGCAAAGCCAATTAATTTGTGTTTGGTGTAAAGTGAAGACACTTGGGTTTGGATTGAAAGATGGCCTGCACATATAGAAAGAAATGCATAATATTGGATTTGCAAGGAGATGTTTTATTTATTATTATTTAATGATAATAAAGGGCCAATTCTTGATTTTGTTATGGTGTTAATACCATCAAAGAACCGTCTTAAATGTGTTCTCATATCCCCATTTTACCCAAAGTGTTTGCTGGTCCTCTCTGGCTAACAAGCACACGCGATAGTTTTCTCTTTTACTACGATTAAAAAAAACAAAAAACTGAAAAACGACTGCAAACTATGTGCAATTTTAGAACTTTTTTCACCAGTGAAAGTTTTGACGTTGCCACTCCAGCTGGATGTCATTTAAATCTGTCGAGCTCCGAGTTTCGCTCGGGTGTTTCCCCGGCGCCTGAGCTTAGGTAATTAATTAAGTCAAAAGGAATGCTACGCTAATTCTCCTTCCCGATTAGCATCAATTAATTAATGGTTGCATGGCGAGATAAGACAGCAGTAGCCTTTGTGTGGAGTTATGAACCAATGATGGTTCAGTCAAAGTCTGGCACAGCTGAAAATACTGTTCCTACTCCTGGGAGCTGCATAAACAGTTCTGTCTGGTCCGTAGCATGGTTTGTCTTTGGTTGGTGTGGATGTAGATCTGCTGTGTCCAACTACCCAGATAAATTTAGCTTGAGTAAATATAGCGACATTTGTTGTCAATCACTTAATGTGAGCAAACATTCTAACAATGATTTAATCATGTACTTGAATCAGCGAATGTCAACCTTCAAAAAGAAAACAAAGTCTAATCTGAGTCTGAGTAAACACAAGTGTTAATGATCTGGGTGAAAAAAAGTCACAGAAATGGAACATGAGGTGTTGACAAGCTTCAGTGGGATGTGAAAAAAACCGAACGTTTGACCACGAAGGGGCCAAATATACGGAGGCCGCGAGAGCTCACAGCACTGCAAATGGAAAAAAAACCTTCTATCTACAGGTGCAGCATCAGGAAACGCACTGCACAAAGCCACAACACAATGGAAACATCTCCGGGGGCAATTAAAAAGCCCCCGTCAATCCAACTACGCGCATGTAGATTTCATCAGAGTAATTACATTAGCGGGCCCGGTGGCTCAGTGTGTTGGGATGCAGATTGCTGCGGGTTTGAATCCCAGCCCTATCTACAGTGTAACTAGGTTTTGTGTAAGAGGTACCTAACAAATATTACACGATAGTTGGGAATACTTCTAATGTAATGGCTCTGTAACTACAAATAATAAGAGGGTAAGAGGCTCCTCTTTAAATTACAGCCCCCATTTGTTGCACTTACGGTGTAACTACAGGTAACAAAGGGGTTTAGATTTATTCATTTTTGAGAAAATAAATAACAATTATGCTTTTACTTATTTAAATCATTTAATCCTATTAGTATTTTAAACAACTTATTGATCAATATTACCTGATAGGTGTGATAGGTTTAAAGTCTAACCTCTTACCCTCTTCTTATCTGTAGTTACCCTGTAGATACACCATAAGAATTCACACCTATTACGTAATATTTAATAAGGACCCTACACCTACAAAATACTACGCTGTGGGTATTTTCGTTATTCTCGTCTCATTACCCCGTTACTCCCCAAAGTTTGCTTATTGTTATTAAGTCACGACAAATGTAGCCATAGATACTGTGGAGGTTGTTACTAATAAGTACACAGTAAGTTCACCTAACCTTTAAGTCACGGGACGTAATCTAATGTGTTACCGTGTGTGTGTGTGTGTGTTACGATACCAGTCTCTGTGTGTGTGTGTTCTCCCCTGGCAGCACACGTCTCATTCACACCTAACAATCTCAGTGTCTCACTGGCAGATTCAATAGATTTTACGTCTGAAAACAGACCATTAGTCCTGTAGCTGTGTGCACCTCTGCGCAGTAAAAGCAGATCTCAGCAGGTCGGCCAAACTTCGAATGAGTGCATCACTTTCAGTACTGCTAATATCGCTGTTTAAAAATGACTACACCACATGTCCCTCCATCACACCGGACACCAGAAATATCCTAAATCTTTTTTAAAAAGTGTTAATTAACGTCCAAAAAAACGGGGGAAACGGTGTCTTCGATGGACAGCAGAAAACCGCATTGACTGGGACTGTTTTCAGATGTAGTCAATACTTCAGTCAGCAGGGCTTATTGTGTGTTTGTGCACAACAATAGTTGGTATGAGATCAAATGCTCCCGTGTATCCATGATAAGAATATCATCTGGACTTTTCATTAAATATCACACACTCCAGCCAACGTTATGCCTTAAACTATCTTATGTGGACTTAAAGATAAGTCATAATGTGGAATCCTACTGTGTTTATGTTCAAATGGAAGATTCTGTCCCATAGAACCACAGTTCTCTTTGGCAACCACTGCTATGTCATCACTGGTTGTTATGACTGTGATGTCTGTGTTGCCCACTAAACAGACGTCAAAGCTTGTCAAAGTAGATTGAAACTAACAGATTCACAGTACAAATAATAATCTAGTAAGTACAAGAAGGTTCATAGGCTGCTGTTTGTGAATCTTCATCTGTAAAGAAGTAATTTTAGGAGCTTCATTTAAACCCCAGAGTGAACAGCAGTGAAACCAGCTGTGTTTGTGTCTGTCAGCACAGACGTGTCTTTAGAAGCTCGAGCCTCCACAACGACAATGGTTAAAATCCTAAAAGCAAAGATGAGCTGCAGGGGGTACAAATTTTTTGGCCTCTGGAGAGTGAGTTTCACTTCCTTACGTTACGTTAGATTATTATCAATCTGGATATGGAGATAAAATGTGTGAACCTGTAAAACTGAACTGTTTCTGTTTCCTCCAGCAGAGAAAAACAAAACTTTTTCCACTGCAAAAATATATAAGAGACAAGAGGACACATCCAAAACCTCAAGTGAGGTAACGAGACTTATTTCACGCCCCTGTGTTGTTATTGTTGTGTTATTCCTTACTCAAGTTGAAATACACGATTGAGATTGTACAAGTACCTGAAAACTGTACTAAAAACAATATTTGATGATATGTACAACACCTCTGACTAAAAGTAACGAGTAACAGTGTGTACTCAACCTCAGTACTTTTGGTACAGAGTGAAATGTTGTGCTGAATTATACTTTAACGTGTAGAGTCAAACATTGGGGTAAATTATAAACATATGTTCCCTGAAGCAGATACTTCGCTGGTACTACGAAGGAAAACATTCAACTGACCATCCGGCTGAATGCTTCCACCATCAACGTACAAAAATGGCTTTTGGGCGGCAACTTATTTTCTTCTTGCGCTGAAGATTCACAGCAGAACCTTTGGTAAAGCAGCCATGTTTGTTGCTCCACTCAGATCTTCCACATCATCTCTGTCACATGTTCTCACGGTGTCTCTCTCTTACTGTAGCAATGAGACGCAAGTGGACGACTCTCAGGAGCCTGGACATCAGGAGGTCTGGCTTGGGTGAGTTAATCTGCATTAAAAGAAGCAAACACAAATGTTTTTCACTGATTCAAAGAAGAAAACAAGCAGCTTTGACTGAGGACTTGTGTATTTGTGCATCAGGTTCCCAAACCCGGCCCAGATTTGTTATATGAACTCCAGCCTCCAGAGCCTGCTCACACTGAGGGACTTCGTCAGTGACGTGAGCTGTGAAGAGGAAGCGTGGGGCATTTTACCTGAGGCTGTGCTGATCAGGTACAGCCCCTGCAAAGACACACACACACACACACACACACACACACACACACACACACACACACACACACACACACACACACACACAGAGAGAAACTGTCATCAAGACCAAACAAATTGTCAGATTTCACAGAAATTCTTCTCTCTGATTCTTTTCTTCATCTTCTGCAGGAGCTTCATGGACATTGTGAGGTGTCACCACTCTGTGGACGTCCTCCACAAACTCCAGGTCCTCCTCTCATTCAAGGACATTATATCTGTGCATGCTCAAGAGTTCCAGGACATCAGCCAAAAAGTAAGTCAGCTAGTTTGATGGGGTTTTTTTTATCTTTTACTGCTCCTGGTAGTTTCTTGTCAGTGCATCAAACCCTCTGTGTCTCTGTGTGTTTTCAGGATGCTCATGAATTCTTGACGTCTGTCCTGGATCAGATGAGGGATTTGACCCCACTACTGTCAGAAACTGCCGCCATGCTGGGATTAACTTATAACTGTCCCGTTCGAGAGCACCTAGTTTTTAAGATGCAGAACACCAGGATGTGCAACAGGTAAAACCACATCACACACAGTGAGAGATGATGGGAGGAAAACTACACATCTGCAACAGTTAGGTGTAAGGTGTTAGGTCACAAACATGGATGGAGTGACTGCTAATTTTTCTTCTTTGAAAATCACAGAACTCAGTTAAGAGACATGTTCACAAAGAGAAGCAATACAACTGGAAAGACACAAAAAGTGATCAAAATATCCACATAATGACCACAAAGAGATGAAACGATTCCACAAACTGAGTCAATAAAATGACCCAAGAGACTCGACAATGCAGAGAAAGAAAACATGACGACAAACTTGATTTAAAACACAGAAGACTGTGATTCTTCTCAACAACGACCAAAAGCACACAAAATGATGACAAAGAGATGAAAAAAAAGCAAAAATAGTCACAAAAAAAAAAAAACATTCAGTGAATAAAGAAAAATAACCAAAACCTTTTCAGTGACCTCCTTGTCCCCAAGGGTCCATGTCCAGCTTTCGGGTTGTCCCTTCAGGCATCCCCTTCCTGCTGCAACCTTCCCATTTTATCGAGGCTGGGGATTGCTGGGGTAGCCCTTGGTGCCCCCCCCCCAATCCATTCCCTCATAATCCATCCATAATCACAAGACATGAAATTCATCGTGTCCACTCATCCACTTGTCTTGAATGTGTGGCTGTAGTTTTATGTCCACCGTGTCACTGTTAAATGTAATTTGCAGCTGCGGGTTCTCGTCCATGACATTCGAAGACTTCACCCACCTCTCTCTCAACCTGCTGCCCGGAGCGTCGGTCCAAGAGATGCTTGAGGAATACCTGACAGTAAGACACACCCGTCCCTACCTGTAGAGACACAGACAATCTGAATTGAGACTATATATAGTTCCAGAGCACTGAGATCGTGTGGTCTGTTGTTCAGGAGACAGAATTGGAGTACAGATGTGACTGTGGGGCCAGCACATCGTGGCAGCAGTACCGTTTTGTGACCCTCCCCAGGTGAGTGACATGAGATCCAGCTCATAGTCTCTGCCATCCACTGACCTTAAAGGACTAAACACTAAAACACTAAACTACTGTGAATGCTCAAGCAAATACAGTAGTCATACAAATACACTAATCTTTATTGTTATGACGTTATTTGGCGCCTAACTACTTCGGCATACTTTCATCTTATAAATGACAACATGTTTGTTTTGATTACATCATCAATGACATCACATTTGAGTCACAGTTTTAGATTTTTAGATGCACTTTGGTTTCCCACCATCGTTAGTTTTCATCAATGTCCGCATATGTTAAAAAAATGGATTCACTCAAAATACTTTGTGTCCATCTCAGTAAAAACCGTTTTCTTGTTCACTGTCTGCAGAGTGTTGATTCTACATGTAAAGCGTTTTCACTTCACTCCGCTCCTTCACCTGGTGAAACTCTGCCACCCAATCCTCTTGTTCAGAGAGCTGATGTTGACCTCCAGCCAGGTAAATACTGACTCACCTGACACACATTTGATCTGTGGCTGTTTGAACGTGTGAGACTGTAGCTCATTTTTGTTAACTGTGTTCCCTTTAAGGCTAATGTTTGGTACACTTTGGTTAGTGTCATCAGCCACCTGGGCCCCGGCGGGAACGCAGGTGAGAAAACCACGTGCTAAAATTTGCCACCTGGTCCTCTACCAGGCACTTTATCCTTGTGCTACATACCTGTGTTGATAAAGACTAATTATCTTGAACCCATCTTCACATTCTCTGAATCGCTGCATTAGATCAATTCTGAGTGAGTGAAGCTTCTGCACCCGATGTAACGGTGATTTCTCTCCTGGTAGGTCACTACATTAGCGACGGCGTGCATCCAGAGGTGGACGTGTTCGACCCTGCTGACCGCTGGCTCAGCTATAATGACTCAATAGTCACAGAGACGACCGGAGCCACTGTGTGTAAAAAGCGCAGGAAAACTGCCTACATCTTGTTCTATCAAAGACAAGTAAGAGAACGACGCACTCATCCTGGAATGAAACTTGCTTCACCCAGCCCACAGACATTTTCCTGTACAGAAGAAATACCGGCTTTTACTGCTTTGTGGCAGACGCAGAACGATCTGAAGACGGAGGACTTGTGATGTCTTCCAGTGTGATCGGGTGACACGCCAAAGGAAGTTCAGTCTGTTGTTCCCTTTTCTGTTGTTAAAAGTGGTGGAGGTGGAGGTGGAGGTGGAGGTGGAGGTGGAGGCGGAGGATCCAACTCATCTCATCACTGCAAGCCGCAGGAAGTCCCCCAGCCCTCAGGAGTTCATCACAAGAGACTATGAAGACCACGGATCTTTTTGTATTTTTTTATATTATGATATTATGAATAAAGACATTTAACGTATACATGACGTTCTCTAAGTGCTATTTAACATAACAGGGAAACAAAAGACGAGTTGTACGGTGGTCAAGTCATCATCCAGCATCTCGTGGTGCTTGGTTTTAGTCCCATATGATGACGTCATCTGGAGGCGTTTCGTCAGCTAGAAGCAGAGAAATATTTGAATGTGAGGACGTCAGGGGGTAGTTTAAAAGCATGAATGTACCTTTTACACCCTAAACTAAAGCCATAGAACTCTGGGCTCATTTTAAATTTGGGGACACGTTTTTTTTTCTAGTTTGTGTTCAGTATTACATTATCACAGCTTTTGCAGACAGCTTACTGATAAAATCACCATCTCCGTACATTAATGCCCCCTCGTCACCAAAAGCCTCCTATCTCTCGTAATATCTGTCTCAGCTCTGTTGCTTACCCCACTCTTCTATTAGTAACATCACGCTCTATTGAGCTGCACTTGTCATACTGATACCAAACTAATCAAGACTAATGAATTCATTTAACTGATGATAATAATGTTATTAAAATGCAAATTGTTAATTTCTTCTAATTGCACTACATCACATGCAATCAATCACAACAACTTCTATCATCACAACGAATCTTTTTGCTTCTTCGCCGCCTTCCCCTCACCATTTCCCCTTTTCAGGCAGAATGTGTTGGTTAGTTCTGTCATGGTCTGGTTAGAAATGTGATTGTGTGTCATATCATTTATTCTTAATCTTCCTGTTTGTCTCTGCTCTGGTGATTGTGAATGGATTGGTGACTGTAGAGCTGTAATTGGAAAATGCATGACTGATTTGCTAAGATGGAGCAAACACAGAGGAGAGCATTTTTATTTGCATTCAGAGTTGTTTCTGGCTAAAGAATGCGCGATACCGTGGTAAATGCTGTAAGGGAGGAGTAACTCACCACCGATGCGAGTGTAATTCACACACACTCATTAAGGATATGGCTAGTATGGCAATACTGTGCTTTAAATGAGCCCTACGTCACCTAATCAATAATCATGTTCATCAGTCTGATTTCAGACGAGTTTTAAATGAAAACGTTTCTGAGAAACAGCCAAACTGCATTGTTTGACTTCAAGTTCAATAGGACGACGAGACGATGAGTGTTGTACATTTATACACAGAACAAAGCAGCTTTACAGTAGGCAGCACACAGTGTGGAGCCCATGTGATCAGATTTGGGCTAAAATCTACACTTACTGGCCACTTTATTAGGTACACCTGCACACTCTACCATCAATTCTACTTTTACAAGTTATAAGTTGAGTTTTAGCTTGAAACTCTCACAAAGGTGACAATTCTACTCTCTGTTTATAATTGAGGTCATAGTCGGGGGTGGAGTTGTATTAGAAAACTACATTTAGACTTTGCATTTATGGATTGTAATTACTTGAATCAAATTCTAATTTTAACTACTTTCCTAAAGTCCTTGCTTTTCACATTGAGTCACAAAGATGTTAGCACTGATCACATTAGTAAAATGTTCACACAACATGTTTGTTTTCTGCCAAAATTAACCATATCCCACAGGCTACAATATGTACAAACTGTGACGACAGTTTTATTACACATGTATGGACAGGTCAAGGCACTCACAACACTTAAAGTTAGGTTAAAGTTCAAATCAAGAAAATCTTTATTATTCTAATTCCACTTAAACCACGAGCTTCCCTTAACCTTTAACAGTAAGCTTTCACTGCCTAAACTAACTAATCAATCATCTTCTTTTCCTTTGGGCTGTTCCCTTTCAGGGGTCACAACAGCGAATCATGTGCCTCCATCTAACTCTGTCCTCTGCATCCTCTTCTCTCACACAGACTAACTTCATGTCCTCCCTCACTACATCCATAAATGTCCTCTTTGGTCTTCCTCTAGACCTCCTGCCTGGCAGCTCCAACCTCAGCATCCTTCTACCGATATATTCACAGTTTCTCCTCTGAACATGTCCAAACCATCATGTCACGTTTTTACTTAATTCATTAAATCTCTTAAACTCATTAGAAAACCAGGAAACTTTGCATTAATTCTGCTTTCTAGAATTTATAGACAAGCTATAATATGAACAAAGTAGAGACACATAGAATTGAATTTAAGATAAATAGAAATAGAAAAATAACAAAATAGACTAAATAAACCTGACTCTCCAGAATACAACTGCGTGTGAGGATGATTTCTGCTCTTCATCACTGTTAAATGTACCATTTCCTTTAGCTTTGTGCGTGTTTTTAATGGACAGTATGTCAATGCCCACAAAAGAAAAATAGCCACAACCAAAAATCAATCAACAAACACAATGTGATGTGCATTTAATCCAGAGACTTTATGACCTTCGCAGCTAGGAATATCAATTTATCCCAAAATTATTTTCACCACTCTATCTTTCTTTGTTTTGCTGTCCTGTGTGGTTGGTCACAGAAGAATCTTGTGATTTAATCTCGGACAGAGATTAATTTGGGTCTTATAAAGTTAGACCTAAATTAACCTCAAATTCTAGATATTTTGTATTGACTGTGTTTTATCACTACATGGGGGGGAAAGTGGGGGAGTTAGAATCAATAACAAAACTCCAGTCTCCTGAGAAATGTAGGTTTCAAGTAAGAAAGGGTTTTTTGTTTGCGTGTGTGAAAAAACACTTTTGTTTCTTTCAGTTTTGTCATGGAGGGAAATCAGTTTCCTATGCTGTATAAGGTCTAAAGTGACCCGAGCTGATTCAGGTACTGATGATTTGATCATTTGAGTTCTAACTTGGGGTTTACTCACCTAAATAATCTGGTTGTAGTCAGGTGTCTTGAGTAAGTTGATTTCTCAAGAATGGGTCTAGCAAAACCTGATTTCCCCAGATTTGATTGGGATATAAAGTATATGCTACACGGCTATATGTTTCTAGGTGGGCCTGGTGGTTCAGTGGTAGAGCAGTTGGTTGGGATGCAGAAGGCCACGGGCTCGAATCCCACCCCAGCAGGTGTGGCCGCACCCAGCCACCAAGGGCCAGCTTGGTGGCTGGACTAAAGGCTGCAAACAGGAAAAGTAGCCTGGTACAAGCCAAAAATTTGCTGCAAACAGTTAAGTCAATCCAACTTTATTCATGTGGCACCTTTCATATTCAACATGGTTTACAGATGACTAAAATCATTTATTATAAACAAATTTAAAGAGTCAAAATAAGTAAAACATTGAGACTAGAATCAAATTAAAAAATTTACTCTATTTTAATCCAAGTTTTAGTTGTAGCAGCAACCCCTGCAGGTTGGTCAGAGACGGAGCAGGGACGGAATCGGCAGATTTATTAGTGCTGTGCGTGAATCCATAACTTTTGCTTATATCAAATAATCAGTGCATCAGTCATTTAGCTCTTACTGCAATGTGCAGAAGGTGACTACATGAAACAGCCATTAGCTCGCAGATTACGACTCCTGTTCGCCTGTTTGTTGGAACTAATTTAAATTGCAGTTGCAGAGGTGAAGTGCTTTAGTTAGTTTGACAGCACAGCTCCTGACCTGTGTCCCCACTACAGGTGAAAGTGCTTCTCCATGCTCAGTCATTTAAAACAGAGACGTTTCAGATTTGAAGAGAGGAGACAGGAAAAGAGAACGGCTGAAATTTACTCATCATCTAAATCCAACCCTAACATGGAACCAGCTATAAAATAAGAAAATGGTAAATGGCCACTTATACAGCGTTTTTACGCAAAGCCCTTAACAACGGTGCTTCTCATTCACCGATTCACACACACGCTCGCACTGATGGCGGTGGCTGCCATGCAAGGTGCTCACCTGACCCTCCAGGAGGAGCTTAGGCTTCACTCTCCTGCCCATGGACACCTTGACCCGTAGCAAGGAGTGACGGCCCCGTGCTCCATGGACAACTGCCTATAAGTTTAAGTTTGAGTTTTCATCAGTTCTCAACAGCTGAGAAACTTTAAATCAAACTGAACTAGTTTATTTTTGAACAACGAATTGGACATCAGGTAAAATTATTTAGCAGCCGCAGCAGAAGACCATGGCAGCCAGGCTACAGAAGAACACAGATCTAAAGATGTTCCTCTGGGTCTGTGTAGCAGTGCACGCTCGTGAACATTTTAATGGAGCACACGACCTAACCACAAATTACCTGACTTCGTTTAGTTGTATATTTGTGCTCCATCAAAATCGTAACCACAAATTTACTATAAGTGTTTTTGTGTGTTTTATGGGGAACACCAGTAAGTGACACTCACACGGACCATCAAAAACCTAACAGGCAGCATCATCAGGGGAACCACAGTGGCGACTGGGCTTGACAGTGTGGTGAGGCGATGCTACTTTCGACTTCAAGTGATGTACATCCTCAGTCTCAGGAGTTTAGAACATCTGGAAGGACTCAAACGAGCACATTACCCTGGAGAGTTTGCCCAACTCAAAATATGCAAAAGTTTCACTGACACCCAAAAGCTGCTCGGGAAATATTACAGCATTACTTTTTAATCTAAGGGCTCTTAATCTAAAACACGATTATCTTTAACAATAAATTTAAAAAACTAGAAGAATTAAACATATTAATCAACAGAAAAAGGTTTTACGTTTCTAATATCAGGACTTAGTGATTCTTAAATCATCAGTCAAGTTGTTCCAGTGGCTTAGAGCATAAACACTACGTTTTCCTCCTGCGTGTTTAAAAAAACTAAAGACCCTGTTTTAAAAAAAACAATTTAAATTATTTTAAAATCAATACAAAAGGTGGCAGGCAACCAGGTGTAATGTGCAATAAGGTTTGTTTATCATGTTTAAATCTGAGAGTCATGCATCGAAAATAAATCAGAGGAGAAATCAGACTATTGATCTGCATGTGTTACTGGAACCAGGTACTAAGAGTAAAAGCCATCCCTGATTCTCCTGAGCTACCTAAGTGCATGTAAACACAGCCAATAAGCATGATTTAAATCACAATTTTCAAGCATTTCAACCAGCTCCAAACCAGCCAGGTTTCAGAGCCTTGAACTGTTGTTCACATCACATTTTCTCAGAATTTCAAATACGTGAGGCGATTATTGACCTGGAGCGAATATATATATAAAAAAAAAGAAAGACAGAATAAAGAAAACAAGGGCCAAAATTGGCTACATTATTAAAAAAAAGGGGGGGGGGGGGGGGGGGGGGGCAGGAAAATAGCCTGTGACTCATTTTGTAAGTCAATAACAAGTCTGTCTTGACTAAAATAGATGTCACCCTCTGCCCAAACAGAAATTTAGTTAAAATGAATATAATGTCAATATGAAGCCTCAGTATCAGCCTGTTTCTGTGTGTGTGTGGCTTTGCTTCCATCTTAATAATGTAGTGCTGGCTGGACCAACTCCACAACTATAGGCTCTTACCGCTAGAAGTCAAAAAAACACCTTTTATATATTTGTGCTTTAAAGTCAGTGTAGCTGTTCAAGGAGGGAAAGAAAGAAAATCATCCTATCACTGCATTTGCCATTAATCGCCTATAGAAGCTATGAAATGTCGCATTGGCATGATCAGCTTGATACCGTTTGACAGGAACTACTGTAAGCTGTGATAAAAAAAAATATTTTAATTAAAGTGGGAACAAGCTGTCCTTGGGTTGAGATCACTTCACTTGTTTTCAACGTTTTTATTCCAATTGGTTCCGAGTGTTGAGGCCAAACGGCGTTGTGGAGAAAGGACGAGTGAAAGAGGCTAACGTGCAGCGTGAAAACACTTGAGCTGCTTCTACAATGAGTAAATGTCCTCACTTTTTAAGAAACAGAAGAAAGCAGCATTGGCCAGACTAAGATAAAGCGCGGATTTCTCTGTTGTTGTTTGCTATCATTAAACCAGAGCTGTGGCGGAGGATCCTCGATCCTCTGTCTGTGTCAAGGTTTCCCCCCAAAGTCCCGTCATTGTGAAAGGTTAGCGTTCGGCCTTTGACTCGTGGACCCAAGGATCAAATGAATCGGGCAACGTCTTCGGAAAGGTTGCGGCTGAGTGGTTATAGCTTTGTTGTGTGAGTAAGTGCAGTAAAAATCAAAGCTGAAAACTAATTTCTCTCAACTTTATTTAAATGTTAAAGACCGTGGCATTTTCCAACTAGCCCTGCACTACCCACTGCTGATTAGCCGGATCAGGTGTGTTCAGTCAATCAGAAGCCCACTCCACCATCATCCAACATGGTATGTTCCATCTTATGATTACCAAAACACACCGGATCCAGATAATCAGCAGGGTTTTTTGGAAAACGAGCAGAGCAGGGGCCCTGGAGGACCAGGTTTAAGAACCACCGGTGTATTCAAAAACAAACTCTTTATAGAGAGACTAGAGTGAAAAGCCTCAGTTAAGCAGAGACAATAGTGATTACAGACACCAATTGCATAAACAAGGTAACAACCAACGAACGCAGCCGTTCTCCTCCGATTTGGGGTCTTCAAATGCGTCAAATGCAACATGGCTCCGTACAGTACTGAACAAAAACCAAACACACGAGCATCCAAGCTGGGTGCCTTACTTTTCTGTGCCAGACCACTGTCTCTCCTGGGACCCCTGTCTTCATGTGCCTTATGTCAGATGGTTTGGATCTGAATCTTGTCTCCCTTATGTTCATGTCTTCGTCTCACTTTCCCTCAGCGTTTGTTTCCTGTCCCCTAGTTCCCCAAAGCAAATGAATCATCCTGACTGTAAACTGGCATCATTGCTTCATGCTATCCACACAGGATCTAGTCAATGTCTGGGAATCTATCTTTAAAATGAAGCTATGCGTATAGTAATTCACTACTTTTGCAACCTTGCTCTGAAAAGCAGACAGTTATGTGCTAATTGGCACAGGGATAAGCCTCGGAAATATTCCAAAATGCCTAATTTACAGAAAAGTAAACTACTACATCCAGCAGTCCACTATATTGTCATCAGTCTCCAAGCTTTGTCTCCTGGCAGATCTTCCTCAACGTACATACAGAAGATAACAATCTTAGCTCGAATGCATCTGTTGTGTTTGGCAAGGAATGTTGGAAAATATGTTGCATGTATCTGACCTGATTTTTATTGTTTTTTTTACATCATTTCATTCAATTAAAATGCATTTTGATAAAGTGCAAAAAGTGCTTGAAAAAAACGCTTTCACAGTTATGAGTGTTTTGTCTTCACACGCTCCAGTCAGATTGGCAGACTCCATTCATCGGCCCATCACTCAAACTGTCAGACATCATAATGGTCAAAGTATGAAGGAAAAGGGGGGGACAAAGACAACTGCTAATTTCTCTGTTAACTCCAGAAGGTCCCAATTAGTGTCAATCAATGATCCACAATTATGGCGAAACCCGATTAAATTGTTATTTCCGGGCAACTGAGTGTGTTTTGCACACTGACAGATGTGACAGCTGTGTTGTGGAAGGCTACAAAGCTACGTGTAGGCCCAGAAGAGGGTTGCCGGTGTGGAAGGCAGTTCAACTGGTCAAATGACCCTCAGGTCATTCAAGGACATCTAGATGTCTTCTGTAGTTTAAAACTATTTAAATGGTTTGACATCTTTGTGGTCTTTTACCTGTCACAGTGTTTTTATTTGAACCACCGAAATATATGTTTACTAGTCATGGAGAGGTTGAAATAATAGTTTGAGTCTAATCTTCCATAAAACGTATCCTGATTTCAGCTTTAGCATCCAGACATCTTTTGACCAACTCAGTAATGAGACACCGATGTTCCAAAACTGCATGGGTTTGTAGCTCTTTAGCCCTGGGAAACATGATGGGTTTAAATATGAAGTGTGAAATAATTAAAAGCTTTGGCACAACAACAACAAATTTCATTTCTTTTTTTCCTTCTTTGGGAAGTTGAAATTCTCAAACAAATTACAGGATGCAGCACTGATTAAAGATTTTAGCTAATTAAAAAAAAAGAATTATTCCTCAAAGCATCTCATTTGGTTTCGTATTTTAGTTTATTTGAATCATTTTGAGTCCTTTTTGTTTTTGTGTCTGGAGAGATTTTGTTTCTGTCCACACTCACTTTGCTGCCATGTCTTTCAAACAACAAATTTTAAACTCCACATTCACATCGTCTGTCTGATGGTGGCCCTCTTTGGCCCCTGGGCCCGTACCCTCCATGAACAGGATCACCATCTTCATCAGGATTTATCTTCAGTGTCCCATATTGGTGCTAGACTTTAGGGCAATCCGTGCAATAACTTGCTAGACCTGTTACTCTGCTCCAAAGTGGACAACTAACCAACAAACCAACAGACTGACAGTATTCAAACACAGTAGGTCCAGTATACTGTATGCAATCAGCCAAGACTGGTTGTAGGTAGACATTGCTTTAATTTAATATGTCACATATGAATAGGTCAGGTACCGCAACGCAAGCAGTACTGCATTGTGCATTGTCTCTGTTTAGTTTTCAATCCACCTGCCTGACATAAAAAAATGCCTATTGCAAGAAACGTATTCCCTGCTGGACCAGCAAAGTGCCAATGACGTGGCCTAACTTGACTTGGACCTGTATGCACACGTGGCCTACATCAAGTAACTACATCAAGAAAGATGTTAACCCTAGTCTCCATATTGACACCTCTTGCTCACTTAGGGGGCAGCAATGACTTCAAGGACTGCATTAGTCCTTTACCCTTCACCCTAAGATGTTTCTATTAGAGAAATCATATATCTCATCTGGTCTGGGAGCATCTTGGCATCCCCCAGGAGGAGCTGGACAATGCATAAGGGGAGAGGGACGTCTGGGCTACCTCACTGAAACCAACTTAAGAAATTCAGTGCATGGATGCACGTAAATGCCAATCTCACGGTGCCACTAAAAGAAAGAGAGAGTCATTAGGATTCACAATTTCCACCCCAGTCCATGTGATACCTGATGAGATATTTCTGTCTAGTGGCTCCACTGATTTGATGTTCCGTGTTGCTAAAATCCTAATGCTTCAGGTTTACTGTCCTTAACCACAGGTTGGGGTCTAAATCATAAATACAGTCAATTATAATCGTGCAGCACAGCTCAAAGCTGTGTCTGTTAGCTGTGGCTAAGTGCAGTGGGTCACCGTTGAATCCAATATACGGTATGTTTGCGTAATATCTTTACTTTAACGTCCACCTTTGCCCTCACTTCCCTTTGTTTATTTGTCATGCTTATCCACATAAATGAGTCTGGTGAGTAAATTGCACAGCCAGTAGCAATGATGAGGAAAATATGACACCACTGAGGTTTTTTGAAATGAAATGTTCCCTGTAAAGAACATCCTGAGGGGTATCATGACTTTTATACAAACCTTGAAATGCGTGTGTACTGAGTAGAAAGGTTCCCTCTAAGTAATAAAACAGAATAAAACAAGTGAAAACAAGAATGATTAGTGTACAGCTCCCAGGATGGGGTTGGCATAGCAACAATAAAACACAGCTTCCTGTGCTTTTTGCAGAAATGATCAACACAGTCGCGGTGCACCCTTGATCAGGAAAATGAAAATTGAAATGAAAGTTGCCGTGGTGTATTTTTGAATTTTCCATGTGTAAAAAAAAAAAAAAAAGGTTAATTCAGTAAACTATATTATGAAAAATCAGATCTTTTCTGTGTAGTAATATCATCAAACCACATCACATGCACATGTGCGTCCGCGTTCAAGATTTGTCATAAAAAAAAAAAGAGATTATCGCACCAATAATCACCTGCATTCTGAATCCTGTTTGTCTTATTCTGAGGTGATAATATGAAAATTTGTGGTTGATTAAATCCCATGCAGTGCCCAATAACACCATTTAAAAAAAAAATAAGAAAAATACACAGTCCAATCAAAAGGTAGGGAATAAAAGCAAAACCTTTGTAGGCTCGCAATATAATTACAGCCACTCGCATATCCCTGTGTGTCATTTAAAAATGAGTGTCTGGGAGCAGGATAATGGGAATAATCCTGCTGCCCATTTTCAAATTAAATTTCAGCGTTCATGGTGAGAGGAGTGTGTGTGCTCGTCCCTTCGAAGCAAATCCTCGCTTTGAATAACTTCCCTCCAGGCCTGATGGATGTGATACAGATATTAGATTTCTATCACTTCAAACTCTGAAGTTTCTGCCACCGGGTGATTAAATAATTGAAGGCATTTCCACATAAAAAAAAAAAAACGCAATATATCCGTTTGAGAAAACTGTTGCTTCTCCAAAATTTTCAGTCAATATTTCAAAAGTGAGGATGAGACTATACTCAGTAAGCAAAGACTCACTTTAGCACCAGCATTTGTTTTCTAAAAGTATTTGTCAATTTTTTTAAACACTGGTCACATTTATGTATTATAATAAATTCTAAATTGACCATTTGTTGCTTCAGCTTCAGCTGATACACACACATACATAGACAGAAATAAGCCTGAATTGTTCAGTATTTATTTAGTATTTGTGTCCTAAACCAAGAAAATGCATATTTCGCACAGAAAAAAGCACAAGAACATTAACGTTGCTGTGGGGCTACAACATGATCAGCACTGAATTGCAGATGATTCCATTATTTTTGGACACAATAACATCATTTTGGACATAATTACTTCTCATTTGTGTTGCACAGAATAAAGTTTGCGTGTTTTGAGTGAACAGGTGCGAAACGGATGGTGGCCCTGAGAGCTCACGGCAGAGCAACTCAAAAAAACGCAAATACACAAAACACAACCAATTTACACTTCAACAACTTCATCAATTTGACAACACAGGTGCAGCGTTAGGAAACGCGCTGCAAAAAGCCTCAACACAATGGAAATGTTTCCAGGAGCAGCTAAAAATACATCTAAACAAAGTTGTTGTTTTTTTTTAATTACTTGTGTTTTGTCTACTTGCTCGTGTTTTCTTGATTTGCTGGCGCCAGTTATTCTGGGTAATTTTTATTTTTTTTTCGAATGTCATTTTGTGCTTAGTTTCATAGTGGCGTCTCACATTCCCAGACCAGATGAGACACGGCGGTTTCGAGCTTCCCATAAGAAGGATGAACATGTTCGTCAAACTCTATTCCAGATTAAAAGCCTGGTTTTCTGTGTCAACCTTTCGCCTTTAGCACAACTTACACACTGACTTACAATTTCGCCGCTTTCCTTCACTTTCTATTTTTCTCTCCCTGTCACTGCCGATGTTTTCCCTGGGATCGCAGGTTTTCTGCTCCTCAGGTCAGCGAAGGCCCGGCCTACTCTGCTGGTGATTGGCTGACATAGTCACCGACCAATCTCAGTCCTAATGCCCAGATCGATCGTCTGCCAGTTAAACTTTTACACGTCCTTGTTCATTGTCAGCAAGATGAAATCCTCAACAATAAATCCCTCATGACACAAGCGGGTGTGGTTTTCAGGAATGTTACATATACAAATACACCTGCTTTTATGTAGTTTTTTTAATAGGAATGCTACGTTGATAGCTTCGCAAACCTGCCAATATTTAATGGAATAGATTTTTAGGTGGGTTTAGCATTTTGTCCTTGCGACCAGGGGACTTTAAAAGGTCAAGTGTGATGGTTAGAAGTTGTGAGAAAGCCTTTGGAGGTAAGCTCCTCTCAGAGGGCAGGTTGTAAATTTCAAAGATACGTCTAAAATGTCAAATAGCTTGTGTCCACACGAAAGAGTTTACTCTGGTGAAAATG
Organism: Channa argus; assembly: GCF_033026475.1. Taxonomy (NCBI): domain Eukaryota; kingdom Metazoa; phylum Chordata; class Actinopteri; order Anabantiformes; family Channidae; genus Channa; species Channa argus. Next base: position 17,533,127 of record NC_090215.1, on the reverse strand, counting down.
TGTTTGTCTCTGGGATGATGGCAAATTTTAGCTAAACATTATCCAAGAATGTTGGTTTAAAGCCCAATTAGCCACATAATGAGTTATTTTATTTATTCATATGTTTAATTTAGGAGATGAATGAAGCGTCTCTGCAGAGATTACTCTGGATATGAGGCTCATCCCTTAAAAATCACATCACTCAACCCCCTGTTTTCTTTATCTCTCTGTCTGCTAAAGAGTAATTACCAGAGCTGTTCATTAATTACACATTTGAGTTCCTGACCAGGCGTCATGGTGCTTCCTGGGCAGGTGACTGTGTCTGTCAGCTTAATCCAATTTTAGCAACTCGCGTGAGGTTTGTGATTTGTTCAATCAAGATGTCAATTTGTTTGGCATGCCTCATCCCTTGGCCACCTCCAAGCTCTTCACAGAAAGGAAAATTAGAGTATCCGTCAGCCGTCCCTAAGGGTCCTGCCTTTGGAAGATGTAGCGTCCTCCCACTTTGTTGACAGACCTGGCGCCCGCCTCACTTGTCACTGTAATTAGTTTTGTTTCGCCACCATTGTTGCTCTGCAGCCCTGTTTTATTGCTGCGTAGCTCCGTGCCGCCGGGGCTCATTTCACAGTGTTGTGTTAAAGTGGGCTGGGTTTAAATACCCCAACATGAAAAAAACAAGTATTCTCCACAACCATTGATTTCTCCTGCTCTCAACAGCTTGTAATAAGCAAACATACTTCTTGTGTCCAGCTCCCTGCTTACTCGTGTCTCTCCACAAAACAACAATTACAGGCCAGTGTCCGATTGATAAATCGAGGATGGCTTTAATAAATCAGCGGGATAATGCTGTATGCGGCTCGGTGAAGATGAACGAGGCCATGTTGGGTGGGGTTGGGGGCTTGGCCCAGCATGAACGGTCTAGCTGTAAGTGCTTATCCTGTGTGTAGCATTTTAGCAACTTGGTAACAGGGTAACTATCATTTCTTGCAGTAAAAATACTACATGCAGTACAAACATAGGAAGTATTTTAACATCATCTGCATTCTCACATATTTGAGGGAACTTTACGTTCGGGTTTATGTACTAATCTATAGCACATACTCCCACAATTGTATATTACCAATGCAAAAGAACACAATTGGACATCTGCATTAATATGTCACTGTAACAAAATACAGTACACACGTCTGGAGCATTTCTTAGCTGGAGTTCAGAAATGCTGGATAGCGTTAAAGTCCCAGTTGTGAGGGACCTGGCTTTGTGCACAAAGACACATGAAGTTGAATTAAAAACTGGAAGCACTCTGTTGTCCAAAATATCACGAATGCTGCAAGATTAAGATTCCTCTCGATCTAAACTAGAAGGTTAGATTAAATTGTTTTTGAAATATTCTTTTTCCAATCATCCCCACTAACTTTGATGTGAGGTGCACATGAGAAATAGAATTCATGCAGTTGGTCCCACCCAATGCTTTTTATACTCTTCATCCCTGACTTTGTTATTTGTTTAAGCCTCATATAAACGGTGTTTTACTGGTGACCATATGATGGCAGCAGTGTGGTTTCACTATAATCTTTCGTGGCTGACATAACGGAAACGTAGTCTAAACCTAACTAAGTTGACTTTGTGCCTAGACCTAAACCAACCTGTTCCATTTACTTTAATATGTGTATCACACCTGGATTAGGTAGGTGCCACGATTTCTGACGATGCTTCTGTCAGAGGGCAGTAATCACCTGATGCGTTTAGGCAGGATGACTTGTTTGAACCGCAACTCTTCAAGGCTTTCACTTCAAGAAAACACACACTTCAATCAAGATCTTGCAGTTTGCTCTAGCTCTGGACCCCTCCTCTCGCACACAGGTATCCCATCCCCCAGCAACAATAACAACAGCAATGCACCGACTAGCAAGTGGCAGCTGTGCTCAGACCGCTCTCCCGGCCTAAACTGATTCACAGCAGCCTATAATGGCTTTTACTCCGGTCTTGCCAATACCACACACATGTTGCGGGTTCATTTATAACTGAAGACAGCCTTTTAGTAATCAGATAGTGGTTCGATAAACGCTGAACTGCTGACTCCCTTGAGGAAGGCTTCTGAAGGGCGATTTACTACCTTAGTGCTGATGTGATGTCTATCCTCTGTTGGCTCTATGCGTCTGTGTATGGAGGGGCGTGGAGGCTCTTTCTGTGTGAATGGGCGTGTGCAATCCCTCAAGAAGGAATAGACAGTGTGTGTCAGTAGAATAGACTGATAGGTCCAGCTTCCCCTTTGGCTTCTCTGGGAGCAAAAAGCTGCAGGAGACAAGCAACTGATGGTGCAGCCTGCTTTGCTTCTCTGTCCTATGACAACATCATTTACACCTTTGAAAAGACACACGAATATATAATAGCATTTAGGACATTTTCATATAAATAAACATCCCCCACTTCTTAACTGCCAATGGATATAACACAATGGGGCCTATTTCATAAGAGCTTTTCCATTCGCTGCTTCCGTACCTTCGGCATCAGGTAGACCTTTTGTGGCAATAATCCTCTTGACACAGAGGAAATGGTGCATAAAAAATAAATCATTGAAGAAAACATGTTAGAATGAGTAGCAACACACGTAAAAAACACCACCTACAGAAAAATAAAGTCCAGAGTTATGATTGACAGGTGTGGCGCAGGATCAAAACAGCAATTAACACAAATTAGAAGATTTCAAAACTTATCAAAATGTATGAAATTGCAACAAAAGGGTCACAGATAATATACCTTGTCTTTGGAAGCAAGCTATGCACATTTTCCTAAATACACAAGCATGCCGCACAATGTATTCATGAGCATGAACTCATTATACAACCCGCAATATTCCTGTGCTGCTCTAGTGCAAAAGAATAATGTAAAATCAGCATATAGCACACTACCCGTGCTAAAAAGGTGCTTCTTGCGTCTTTTTGATCCCCTTGCTTCCTCTCCACAGCTGTTTATGAATAAATATGTGCATGTGTCGTCAGTTTGTGCAGGGTTTCGCTCTTTAAAACAATGTGCAGGGCAGAGGCAGGCAGTCAGCAGAGGCTGTGTGTTTTCTGCTTTTTTTTTCTTTCTCCTGTTCTGTGAAGATTATGGACACATGATGACAGCGGCACAACATAATGCAGAAAATAGAAAAAGCAGCTAAGCGCTTGTCATGCACACGACAGGGAAACTGTATGACACGTCCGCGACTACACAAACAACACAACGTATACCTAACATGCATGTGTACCTTCAGCAGTTGTTCCTGACACAATGGGAAACAATCAGTAAGAAATGCAGTGAGAATAAAAGTCCATTACACAATGTGGTTTTCTTGAATTTGCTAAAATGAGGTCTCCATGTTACCAGTGTCAGTCTTGGTGCGTGAGTTGCATGTGGGTGTTTTGTATATGGGTAAAAAGCAAAAGCAAGAATTGTGGGGAAAACTTTCAAGCGACAGGGATTCGTGTGCAAAGCTCTAAAACTTAAAGGGGCAATTCCCAAATATTATGCACGAGGTCAATTTACTCTACAGCTTGTGGGGACAGTTGGGTAATGTCATCAGTGGCTTTGGACAGGGCCTTTCAAAGTAGGCAAAACTAAAACAATAAAAAAACTAAACTATTGAAAGAATAAAATTAAAAGGGATTCTGGTTGCAAAGATGGGACATTGCTGACCATATGCCGCATTCATGTCATATCATTTAACGCATTATTACAAGCAGTCGAGGTGGAAAAATCATCAACTTCCAAATTCCGAGTGCGAGATCTTAGGACTTTCTGACAGTTATCACTGTTTCCACTTTCTTCCCAGTCTACCAATGCAATATTAGCAGGAAGTCAATTTTAGCCGAAACTTGGTATTCTCTACAAAAGATGGCCCTTAAGTCCCATGTCTAGGCTGGAAGAAAGCCATTGGTCAGGACGTTAAGCCCCAGAAACACCCAAAAAATACTAACCTCTTGAAAGATTTGACAACGTCTGGCAGAGGCAAAAGGTCAGCCATCTTTGATCTCTGTCTGCAGCCAGGTGCCCTACAGAAAAATCGCTATAGAGTTGCATTAAGTGAAACGTAGGATTCAGTATTTTGGAAGCTTGAGCCATACTAGGAGCAAAGAATCTGTGTATCTCAGCCTCTGCTGCCTCGCTTTTCCATCCTTTTGTTGATCTGTCTCCTAATGCAGATTACATTTTCGAAGCACAACTGCAAGCGAATGCACGGCCTTTTCTGCTCGCATATTAGGAACAACAGGTGTCAAATGAGTGCAGTGGAGTAAAGATATTACAATAATGTATCTGAAGTGTATACATTTTTAAATTAGGAGCAAATCCCATTCTGAGATAAAGTGCCAGTACTTTAAAACTGCGTAAGGTACATCTCTATCCACTGGTGAAAGTTGAAAACAGCTGTGTTTAGACTATTCGGTCTTAGTCTTTTTTATTTTTCTTGGTGAAGATCACCACTTATAATGAACTGTATCATTTTTATGTGATAATATTACTGTTGTGTGTGTAAAGTCCTCCTTCCCCACTGCTATAGTCTGCTCTGACTGGCATAATCTACTCCACGAGGACTGACAATAGCTCCAAAACAACTTCTGTTTACATGACACTTATCGCAAGTGAGACACAAGGTGAGTTCACACCTGCTAGGTTCCAACCTGCTGGTGGGTGGAGTCAACGTTTCCACTCATGAACCAACACCTGCCATATCTGCTCACTCGCATGCTCCAGTGGAAGCAAGCTGCTGCTGAGTACGCTTGTGTTCTTATTTCTAAGCATTTCTGGGAGTTTCATTTTTTTTACTCGTGGGTATGGTGTGTTCTATGTACAGCATCTTACTGCAGGAGCAGTGAGATGCTGCCTAAAGCACCCAAGATGGGTTACGTAAGTGTGGTGCAATCACTTGTTGCCTTTAGCAAAGTAAGTCACGATGATGTTGAGCCAGACAAACATTTGAAGAAGCAAAAAAGGCCCATGGTTTTCCAGCTGTGTCATAAATCATGAGCCGCCATCAAGGGACGACAACAGGACAAAGTCGCCAAGTATAAGGACAAGTTTGATCCACGTGTGACAGCAAAGTAAGGGTTCATGGTGAGGATTCGGGATTCAAAGACAAAAATCTACATTTTTAGAAGACCCATTTCAAGTAATCTGTTAAATGTCTTCGTAGGCAGAAATATTTGTTCAGCTCAACTGCTTATTATATTTTTACCAACCATCGCTCAAGTCAAAAAGTTCTGAAGAAAAAAAAAACAGAAAAAAAACAAAAACACGTTGGCTCAGTCATGTTTGATATTAGTGGAATGACCTGAATTTGCCTTTCCAATTTCAAACAGCTTCCTGAGTTAAAAATAATTTCAAAAAGAAATGAAAGAAGTGCTGAATAACTGTAAACAAGCGATATTACCCCAACCCTGTGAGAAGTTTTTAATATTCATTCAAAAATAGATCATTTGCAGCGCAGCACAAGGTGAAATGGTTTATTAAGAGCCTTCGCAATACTCATGGGAGCCTTTTAATGTCACCAGCTCTCTCATTACTCCCAGCCTATCACCGCCAACCTTTGTGCAAAACAATTTATCAGAAAAACTGTATTAGTAGATATTTATTTGAGAAGCCTGGGCCTTGTTATATCTGACTGTCTCTTTGTTCCTGTCAGATTAAAGCTTAGAAACAATTAAAGCAGGGAACTTTCAGTGAAATGGATTTTTCCCTCCAAGCCTGACAAGTCAGAGCTCATAAAGTACATCCATGTTCATCTGTGATCTACATCACAAGGACTGTATGTACACAGCATGCAGATGTCTCCCCATATATCACAGAGATCTTTACAGCGGTGCTTCATGAGATACTTATCTTGTAATGAGTCATCATTCCCCTTCTGCCTTGTCAGGTACATCGAGGCTCTGATCGGTCGTGGAAGCTTCCGTCGTGTTGTACGTGTGGAGCACAGAGCGACTCGCCGGCCCTTTGCTATAAAAATGATGGAGGTAGAGGCCCCAGAGGGCCGTGAGGTCTGCACCTCGGAACTGCCGGTGCTGAAGCGGGGGGAGCCGCACTAATGGGATTCAGCTGATCGAGGTGTTTCAGTTTCAACCGAGGGTTTATGTGGTGCTGGAGCTGGCGAAAGGGTGGGGGGGCTGTCGGAGCGTGTTATCGGCGGGGGGCAATTTCACAGAGCGGGATGCAACCCAGGTCCTCCAGATGGTGCTGGCTGGGGTGGGATACTTGCACAACCTGGGGATCACCCACAGACACTTGAAGCCTGAGAATCTCCTGTGCTACCACCCTGGAGCTGACTCCAGGCCGCTGGTTACTGACTTTGGACTGGCTACTGTTGGCAGCACAGGCGCGGGGTTTTCGGACGGGGGGAGAGCATGCTGGGACACACTCAGGTCCTGGGGGTGATGGCCTACATCGTGCCGAGTGGCTCCATGCCGTTTACTGGGCTTTTTCAACACAGTTCATCCTTCTTTGCAGGAATTTTAGGGGCAAAAATAATCGTCATTACTGGCTCAGTATCGCTTGGGAAAACAGGCATCCCACAATGTTGAAACAGAGATACAGAAGTAATGGTGATGTATGGGCGTGCAACACACCCAAGGACTGCAACACCTCAATACACAGAGCTACAGAAGCATAGTTTGAATGCAGACAAAGACTTTGTTTTACCTGCTATGATGTTATTATTTTTGCCCTGTCTGCTCTGGTGCTGCAGTAACTGTTGCATTTGGGCAAAAAGCCAGTCTTCAATAATCAGTTTAAATTTCATTATATTGTGTTGCAGCTGTTGCCGTGTGATTCCCTTAGTGCTCACACATGCCTTTATTTAATCTAGGTTTGCCCTCGGCTTTGTCTTTTTACAGTCTCGCCGCCGTGCCGGCACACGGGGAAAATGCTAACCATTTTCTTTCCTTCTTCGCACGTGAAGCTGAACCTGCGAAACACAATCTAGCCATTGATTTGGACAGACGAGGTTTAATATAGCGAGTGCTTCCATTTCTGCTTCCAAAGGACGTCTCCAAAACAAACAAACAAGTACATGTCCCATCTGCCATTTTGATTCTGACATCCAGCCTTTCCTTCCACAGCACAATCTGCTGTCTGTGTGTTGTTTTGGAACTAGCCAACCTTGGCAACATATGCATTTAGAAATGGCTGTTACACCTTTTTACTACACGGGAGTGATTCATACCTTAATCATTGGGGTATTATTCCTGCCAGGAATAGCTACATTATTCCATCCTTGCTAAAAAAAAACGAGCGTGTGCAGGTGTGGTAACAAGGTGATTTTCTTTCCTCGTTTTCATCCCGTTTCCTCTCTAACATTGAAAAGAACTTGAATGAATATGAGAAAGTTAGTTGTGATGTGGAGTTTCTGCATGGTTTGGCTCTGGCAGAATGCTTTGAAATGGGGAAAAGAGGGCTGTGCATGTTTTTTTTTTTCCTTCTTTGTAATTCAGCTGAAATGGGTATTTTTAACTGCCTATTCTGTCGAGCTCAGTGGTGAGTTTCGGGCTTGTTTTTTCACGCTGATTACACCCAAGGCTGGATTATTCACTGTGCTTTAAGCCTGGGCCGATTGTCAGGGATGCAGTCGGACATTTTAGTCTGGCATCCAGGAGGCTCACTTACATAGACCCTGGACTATTACCCACATGTTTATCACTGCAGTGACCACTAGCTGCACAATAGTTCAAAATCCTCCTAGAATTTATGCACGGGCTCATTTTATGTTTTCATGGTGGCTTTCGACAATAGCTCATATATGTAGGCTACAGTGGTGAAGAGAAATCCTTGGGAACAAATACACTATCATGTATTTTTAATATTTTACTTTACACAGTAGTAGCAGTAGAAGTAACAGTAAAGACATCAATCTGTAAATCCATATAATGACAATGTGAAGACATCATACATGGCTGAGCGGCAATGACGGGCTTGATGGATTAGCCATCAGTCACATTTCCACAATGACAAGATACTTATTCTCTGTCATGGGCACAGTATCCATCCTCTCCAATAGACTGACAGTACAGTTCCACACGCGGCGAGATAATAATGCTGTAATGCACGAAGAAGGTTCACAAGTATGCACAAAATGTGGACATCTGCCATCTCAAGGGTTCTTTGCGTCACTTAGAAGGGAGCTTCCGTGTGGGATGAGAACAGTTTCAGCCCAAGCAATTCACCTCTGCACGTTAATCTCGACTTGATTTGAAATGACTTGCCCACCAACGGAAAAAAGTAAAAAAAAAAGAAAAAAAAAAAGCTTTCAGATTATGAATAGCAATAGATAAATTTATTGGATTATTAGCCTTCGGATTATTTGTCAGATATACCCACAGCAGCATTAATATATCCAGCCATGTAGCACAGACTACTTTTACCTAAACTAGAAGGACTATTTAAAGAAAACGCGGCAATAACAATAGAGTCATTTATTTTTTTTATTAAAGATGTCACTAGTAATGTGATTCCATGTAAATACAATACACCAGAATGTGATTACATGAGAAAATGCAATCGCAGCGCCAAGAGAGCCTGAGAAATTGTCATGAAACCAATTCTGAGATGCATAATAGAGTAATCCATTAGTAACAATGACTTGATAGGTTGTGTGTTATTTTAGTGTTTTGTACTAGGTTGCCGGGGCCCATCGTGATATGCATTAAGTACACACACTCCCATCCACAATATGCAGTAAGGTATGAATTCTAGTGAGGCGATAGGTTTATCCTGTTACCTGGATCACTTAGATAAAACCCAAAGACCTTTGAATGTATCAGTTTACGATGCGGACGCGTGAGACAACTAAACGCTCCTTGAAACAATCTAAGGATTGTGAAATGAAATGTAGGGAAAGTGTTTGCAGAAAGGCCTTAAGGTACAGTCACCTTACGTATTTCCTCCTGCAAATATTCACACTTCCGTTCAATGAAAGTGAAGCCCACAACTTATTCCAGTGCTGGACTGACTGTGACAGACACACAAGTTGAACTTTGTTCCTCTTAGTGTGTACAGTCGGCCAGAAACACTGATCCACTGAGTTTTGAAATGGAGACACCTGCTGCTGGATTCAAACTCTGCACCATGTGGCTTTAACATGGTGCAGGGTTTGGTGTCTAGCATGAATCGTAGGTTTGTGTTTTTGCTGGATACTCGTGCGCCGAAAGTCGTTTGTTTCCACAGGTTACAAAGAGGAGCCTTTTATTTTATTTAATAATCTTTATTTTCCTTTTAAATACAGCACTTTGTACTTTGTTTGATAATAAATAAAGCTGCTATTATTATTATTATTATTATCATTATTATTATTATTATTATTATTATTATTATTGGTTTATTATTATTGTTATTATTATTATTATTATTATTAATTATTATTATTATTATTATTATTATTATTATTATTATTATTATTATTATTATTATTATTATGAGAAAACCACTGTTTAAAAGTCTGGCAAAACAACACTAGTGTTTAAAGAACACACACAACACTAAAAATACCACAGGCTCAGTATTTATTAACAGTGGTTACTTGATGTATTTATTTATTTCGTGTAGAAACTTTAGTTTATTCACTTTCTGTGGTGCTTCTTACCCACGTAGTTGCATTAACACAGGTGCAGTGCCTGCTACACGCAGGCAGGGTGGACAGCATGACTGAATCAAATCGGAGTGTATCAGTTGTGTGCATAGATGGATTATGAAAAATCCCCCATCTACCCCATTACACGTTTGTTGAATTTTTTCTTTTCATTTATTTTTTGTTTTTTTTGCACCGTTTTTGGATATTTTCAGGTAGTTGCTCAATTTGAGATGTGCATGTTTTCCTGACAATTTTGTGTCTTTAAAACAAAAACATGAACAGTAAGTTTGGAGTCTCTGGTCCATGGGGACATCTCAGGCTCCACCATATAGGCCCTTCAATAATCCATCTATGGTTCTGGGACATACGTGTCTCAGTAGCATGGCTGAAACACTTTTGGACACGATGCAAGGAAACAACCACTGAGCCGCCGTGTTACTGGAAAAAAGCTTGTTATTTGGAAAAATGCTGTTTTAATTCCGTAATCTGTGTCAGTCTGCATTTGCTTAAACATTAAATTCTACTGTGTGTTTTTGTTTCGTATTTTCTTTTGTTAGTCTTTCTTTTCACTGTTAAATAAGAGTTAATAAATTGCTTCCGTTTCATATGTAAGAGTTGTATAACAGCAGACCATAGAATATCATCACTGGGAGGCTATAAAAACGATTCAGCACTGGAGTGTAATGAAAGAGGACCAACTTCATTTTCCCAGATGGATATATAAAGATTTGGAAAGTTACTTTTCTGCTATGCAAATTAACACACAAGGGCTGCAATTACAAACATTCTTTCAAAAGTATCAGTAACCTTTTGTGTTTATTGGAGCTGAACAGGGACATGCAGTAAATGTGTGAGAGTGGGTGGGCTGGGGGGGTTTCAGCAGTAAAATGGAGGTGAGACTCACTCAAAAATGCAAACGGCTACCAGCGCCTGCCCACGAACCAAGTTCTTCTGTGTCCCTGGCATCCTCCACCTCTTCCCTGCAGCATTAGCAACAAACACACCATTCCCTCTACAGGTGCAACAGCCCCCCGCCCCCCGACCTAAGGACTCACAGTGCATATTCACACTGATGTGTTTTCTCAATAGCAGGAGGGAGGTGCACTGGATTTGGGGAGGGTGGGCGAAGTCGGAGAAGGTGGAAGAAAAAGGAAGGAAGAGGGAGGGAGGTGTTTGTGTAATGCGTGCGTGTGTGTGTGTGTGTGTGTGTGTGTGGGGGGGGGGGGGGGGGGGGGGGGGGGGGGGGGTGTGCAAGCATAGCAAGGCAGAGGACAAGGTGTAGCCGTGGGGCTTTTCACACCTTATCACTCACAATCCGTTTGTAGCATGTAGGACAGAGCATTTCCCTCGAACTGGGGTGTCTTATCTGATGTGTATGATAAGTGGATTCCGCTGTGTGTGTGTGTGTGTGTGTGTGTGTATCCACGTGCTTGCATGTATGTCCATGTGTGGCGGCCTTTTGTGTGTAAAGCACAAGTCCTTGCATTAGTTGAGTCAGACAACAGCCTGGTTGTCAGCCCTTTGTATTCTGCTGCTGTGTTATTACTGAAACCACACTTTCTAGACCCAACCCCAACATCTGAATGTCTCAGCAGCAGCAGCAGCAGCAGCAGCAGCAGCAGGGCGACCTGGGATGATGGTTAGCTCAGTCTGCCCCCTAGTGAGCATCCGGCGAACAAACCCAGCCTCCACTTGGCCGTGTTGTATTGTAAATGAAAGCCCAATCTCTCCTGCATCCTGGTATTGATATTTTGATTACTGTGGTTTAGCTGCGGCTTTCGCCTGAATTAACAACAGGCCACCCCCTCCTCATTTGGACTCGTTATGATGAGGCATATTTAAACTTGGCATTGTTGCTCTGGAAGACGCTGCCAGGTGAGGTGTGAGTGAATTGCGAGGCAGTAGTCCTTGTGTGCAGCAGTTCATTACTCAAAAGTGCATTATCCTCATGATCACATTAACATAATCCAACCTTCCAGTGTTTTTCTTCATTTGGTGCAATTAAGGCTTTGTCAGGTAAAGATGTAGCGCGCTGCAAACCCAGTCAGCGGAGCCTCTCATTCACTCTAACAAGATGTTGCTCAATAAGCAAAGCCCTTCAGGTTTCTCCACCGCTCATGCCATATCTGCACTCCACCAGTCTACCCCCTCTCTACCCCCCTCCTCTTCCGCTAGCTCTCTGCTTCAACAGTGATGTATAACACCAGCCCCTCGCTCCCTTCCTCCAAACACAATAAAGCCTTAGTGTATTTTGACGTGAAAAATGTTTGAAATAAGGGAAAGAGATAAACTTCCTGCAGGTGGCTCTGCTCCAGGAAGACAACACAGTTACATCAATTCTTTCTAAGGGAGGCAAACTGTTGCTACCTCTCAGCTGTGGCTTATATATTTTATTTATTTTTTTGTTACCACCTAGTTAAAGCTACACCCTCTCTCAAACGTAGCCAGTCTGTATTAAACATATGTTTTCCCTTCATTCCCATATGTCAAGGACAAAAGCCACGGCAAGCTACGGCTGCCACCAAATGTGCATTTCACGGCACGTTAATGAGGAGCCTCGCCGAATTGCCACCAGAGCCAGATGAAGAGGAAAGTCAGACTTGTTAGTGGTGGAAGCTCAATCAAACAGCTTCCCCCCTTCCCAGGGAAAGTGACTGTCACTCTGTCTGCCTCTCAGGTGTGAAATAACACAATGAGAAGAAAAGTTTGAGTGAGGGGCATTTTTATGACTGGTTTCGGTGGGCTACTGTGCACCCGCGCCTTTTCTTCAGTCAGTGCACCGTGAGAGTAAGCGAGTCCTCCTGCTTCTTTGAATTCCTCTCACCGGCAACAGTCTTGCGATTGTCAATTTCATGCTTGATTAATTGTCATTACTCGGAGAGAGACAAAAAAAGAGAGAGAGAGAGAGAGAGAGAGAAATGCATTTCGGGATTAAAATGGAGAGCGAGACCTCCCGAAAGAGTGAGATTTGGTCTTTGCGAGGTTGATTGGAGAATGAGGGAATTTTGCACACGGATTTTACAGTATTTAGCTTTTCTTCCCCTCAGCCTGACATGGGAGAGAAATGTTTAAACTGTGGAAATGTTTGGGCATCTTAGAGGCAATAAAGTCCGATACAAGTGATTAAGGACGACACCTTTGAGTTGGGCTTATCTTTGTGTTAAGATTGCGATGTGGTCTCGGGATTCCTCGAATGTCAGCTTGGGTAATGACAAGGCAAATTAGGATACTTGGCTTAACAGAGACCTAAACACCCCAGCGAGGCTCATAGTGTATGTGGTGCCTTTATTGTGAAGCTAATGCCGGCTAGGAATAAACATGCACCCAAATCCCGCTCTCAGGCCGGTGCCATTCGACCTCCCAGGCTTTGTAGTCACACAGCCAAGACTGCCGCTTCCCTTTGCCCAGTGACACTAAACTTTCTTTGAGTTTAGTTCTGGTTGTTAGGTCTGCAGCGCACAGGGATCACAGTTTTATTGCTTAGTTAGAATAAAATTTTGCATCCTGCTTAGCAGAGCCCTGGACATACACATGGGTGCAGACACCTTGTCCACATGCAGCTGATCTTTTTAGAGCATTGGACACTTCCAGAGGGTGTTTATGTGTACAGGTTAAACTGATGGCAGTCAGTCTGTTCTTCCATTCCACACCCTTGGTCTTCACTATCCAACCTGGCCAAAGACTTTATCTGCTGGCGTTGGACCCAGCTACCCGCATAATAGGCGACCAAGCCATACATCACCCTCGGGTGGTCACCATGGCAGCCAGCTACTCCATGAGGAACCTACATCGGTCTATTTCACAGGACCTTAGGCAGCGGGCATCACTTAGCAGCCCCGTGATTTCTGGTAATGCCAACAGTGTGCGAAGGGGAAAAATAATGTCCCTGGAAAAAAACTGGACCGACTGGTGCCATCAGACACCATCGAGCCTGAGGACTCCAGGAGCATCGGTGGCGTCCAACCAACGGCCAAAGACAGGGTGGAACCAGCTGCCCCAGCTTTTTTGGCAGCTTGTGTACTGTGACAAAGAAATGCTTCCTTTTTTTTCTCTTAGCTTCAGTCAAGCTTCTCTAATAACCCAGGTTCGCCTGAAGGCAGATTCCATCTTCTATTAGTTACCCGTGATTGAGTTAAGTGAATCTCTTTTAGTTCTGTAGCCCAGACTTAGGCTGAGAAAGAGCTGTCCACCTCCATGAGGTCTCTAGCCCCTGGTTATTCACGCAGCTCACACTAATGAGTTGAAGGTCTCATCTAGATGATTATGAGTCACCACATTACCTGCCCGTGAAGAGGTTCATGCCAAAAGACGAGAAATTCATCATTTGAGAAATGGGAGATAATCTTAGCAAGGAAGGTGTAAAGGTAGAAGACAACCTACAATCTCCACCATGATTCTTTCCCCCTTTTTCTAAGCTGAATTTGAACTTTGTACCAACACACACATTTTGAATCTTCCTTTCTGTTGTCACTCCCACAGTCCCGTGTAAGCACTGGGAGCACAATCCAGATATTTGGTGACAGGCGTGACTCTCAGTTTAAATAGCTCTCTGTTCTCCCTCAAACATTTTTGCAAGCTGTAAACAACAGCCATTTGAAAAATAACCCTTGTGTTTCCTGTGAGAGGTTTTAAATAAAAATATGAGTATGAAAAAGTTTTGAGCGTGTCTTAAAAAGCAAGTAGGAGTCAGCCTAAATCATATCCAGCAATATCACATTATATATATATATATATATATGAATGATCAATAGATGACTAATAAAGACACGGTGACTTTTGTTGCTGTTGATTTGTCTCTCTGGATATTCACATTGGGCAATAGTGGTAGCAACAGTAGATTTTTAGTGAAACTAGTGCTGCTGCTGCTGCTGCTGCTGCTGCTGCTGCTGTCATTCAGAGTTTGGTTGAACACACATTTCTCGCTATTCTCACAGATACAATAAGACTTTGTCTCTTACTAAAGCGTGAACACGGATGGTGTCATTGGAGGGAAGGCTCGCGCATTATCCTTCCGACAGACGAGCGCCGTAGAGTTATCAGTGTCTCTGAGCAGCCGGACACACTCGGTGACCTGTTATCAATGTCCGTTTGGGAACAAGACGGGAACCGCCGATGCCTTTTCGAAGTGACGTGTCAGCAAGTAGAAGTCCTGAGAGAGGCAGGATGTTAGTGGGCATTGAAGGGAGGTCCTTAAACTTCTGTCGTCTTTCTTTATGTTGTGATTCTGCTTTAAACAAGCTACTGGGTTTTTTCTCACCCAGGATGATATATGGCCTCATGTGTCTTTTCGTGAATGGTTTGCACTCTGTTATGCAACAACACCATATCTGCTGTTATCAAATGATGTCAGACTGCATGGGCAAGGGAGTGGTGAGTTGTTATGCATTTTTATTTGAAACTCTGTCTGCAAACAAAATTCCACTTCCAGACTGATAAAGAAATGTGAATTGAATTTTACCAAATAGAAGTGAGCAATAATGGAAAGTGGTCTTTTTTTCCCCCCCTGCCTCCTAACTATGATTCAGTTCTTAGTGCCATTATCTTTCAAACTGCAATAACAAACTAACTGTCTCTTCAGTGCTTTGTCCATTTCATTTCTGCACACAGACTAATTCCATTGTCTTCAGTCATCTCAGTGGCTTTGCAGTGGGCATTGAAAGCTGCTTCATCTCAAGGAAATTCGCCATATGCAGTATTTACTTGGAGCCTTTCATGGAGTACTGCACATAATCCTTGTATTATTTTAGTCAGTGATACTTTGTGATTATTCTGCAGTTTATTGTCCACACAGCCCAGACGAAAATGCAATCCCATCAATAACGGGTGCAAAACAATCTGCCATTAGCTGCGGATCAGCTTTCGGGTTATTTGTTTGACTCCTCTACCTCATGCAGCAGCCCACTGGCTCTAGTCACAGAGGTTCACAGGCTCTCTGGGAAACTCTCATGCTTTTTGCATAGGTGAGCTGGATTGTCCTCCTGTAGCTTGTGTGGCAGTTGGGTCAATGTCTTTAGTCTCAAAGAGTTGGTCAGCAGGGCCGAACAATTAAGAAAGCAAAGATTGCAGGCGATTGCTCTCTAACGCAGTGCATGAGGACTGAAAGTCTCTTTTTCTTCTCTTCTGCTGCACGCAGCAGAAAACCAAGGTCTTATTTTCTTTATCTCTGGCCTCACTTGAGGAGATCGTCTGCTGCTCAGGACCCTGAAACATGAGGCAGCAGATCCACTTGGCTCTTGTACGGAAGAGGACGTTGAAGTCCCCGAGCTCATGTCCTGGACAGGATGTAATAAGGAACATTCGGGTCCCTCCCCCACAGGGCCGACGCCTTCCTTCCCTCCTCATGTTTGTCTCCACATGGTTGGAGCGTTCAAGGTAAGTGCCTCTTATTTCTAAACACCCAGTAGATTAAATATTGGAGTATTTTGTGAGCTGCTGCGTTGAGATTATTTTCCTTAAACAGCAATTACAAGTCCACTCCACCTTAATGATTTGAGAGGAAAGAATGGTCCACATTCTAGTCAGTAAATTGCTTTCCTCCTTTCTTTTTTTTTCTTTTCTCCAGATGAGCCTGCTTTTTGCCACTGTCCTGTTATTGTGCTGCAGATCCGGCGCCACAGGAACACAAGGTGCGTCAATACTTTTCTCATTGAGGATGCAATAAAAGTAAACTGTCTCATTATTCTTCCCACTCAGAAATTCTCATTTAGATTGTGGGCCTGGATCCCACCAGTTGCCACTCAAAATTTGTTCTTGTCATGTCCTTCGGGCTGTTTTAAATGCAGTGCAGATTCAGACACTGTGGAACAGCAGGTGGTGTTATTCACCTCCAGGAAGCATTGCAGCCTGTGTGTCATGTTGATAAAATGAAAAAAATAAAAATAAAAAAACACAAAAGGCTATAAGTATAATACCCACTGAAGGCTCAGTGAAGTACCACACTCTCACGATGTCTTCATAGTTCATGCACTAAGTAACTTTTTTCTAATTTGTTTTTCAAAAACATTTAGCAGAGGTATGATCACAATGTGGAGAGATGATTCATCCAGCCGCTGTCCCCTATATACTGATGCTGATGGTCCTTTTGTGTCCAGTATTTGATGTCTTGGGTGAATTGAGTCTCGTGCCACAGCTTGAACTCCAAAAGCTGCATATTGTAGTATTACAAAACACCGTTTGACATTTAGGGAAATGTGCCTAATTAGTTATTGAAGAGTTTGATAGGTTGGTTGATAGTCGATAGTTTCATGTCTTGACCTGAGGACAACACATTCTGACTGTTCGGCCATTTTCAGTGTTAAGGCAGCATGACTGTTGGAGTGATTAGTGCTGCTGCCTCACGCTTAGAAGGTCCCCGGTTCAAATCCCGGCCGGCTGTGTCCTTTAGGTGTGAAGTTTGCATGTTCTCCTTGTGTTTGTGTGGGTTTCCTCGCTCGGTCCAAAGTCATGCAAAAGACTTTAGTCAGGCTCACAGTCTCACTGTGTGACATATTTCTTTATTCTGAGGCAATCGTGAGTTGAGAAAATTCACTGTTGGTTTTTGTGTCTCTAGAACAACATTACCCTTTATAATATATTATCAATATAGATGAGCAATAGGATCTATATTGAGCAACTTGCCAAAAGATAGGACCTGACTCATATGTTACAACCTCATTTCCGCCGTGGAGAACAACCTACAGAAATGCGGAAGAGTTGAACTCACACTGTTCACGCATCTGGAGAAGGAACAAACACACAAAAAGAAAGAGAGAGAGAGAGACACGGAGAATAAAAATACCAGCAACCTTTTTGTGAAATTATAGTGATTTCAGAGATGGTTTGACTGTTTTAGCTGACTGTGAGAAGGTGAATACAAATACAGGTATGGAAGGAATTTCTATGGGATTCATGTGGCCTCAAAATGGACTGGAAGAATTTCTAGTGGTTATATTTCTCTAAATTCTGTGTCTACCGTGTGTGAATATAAGTGGTGTAGACGTCCAGCATGTTGGCCTCCAGACTGTAGCATGACTCAGATCACACGCTGCCTTCAAATGGAATTTCTGAGCTCATGCTCCTGATATAGAAAGTCAAGTACAAGATGTACACGGTTTTCAAGTGGTAAATTGTGAGAGCACCGTTGCTAGGCAACTGACAACAAAAATGGCCGTAGATGATTGATAGTTCTGTGCGGTTTTATTTGGCTGGTGTCTATTTTACCTACAGACCATTCGGATCACGAATGCCGAAGTCAGGGGGTCAGGAGCTGTGGAGAGTGTCTGGCAGCGGGGTCACATTGTGCTTGGTGTACTGAGGAGGTGAGCGCCCGCGGAAACTCTCTTTGCCCTTTTCTTTAGAGGGGGCATCGAGGATGTGTAGTGTTCGGGATCATGAAGAATTTTGTCAAGGCTCCAGTTCCGTTCCTTTATTTTAATTTGTATATAATTATTATTTTATGTCTATTGGGCAAAACTGTGAATGTTGTTTTAATCCATTCGTTTTTTAATGAGTAATTAACGGTTTTTCTTTTCATTTTTGATGAATATTTATTGTACATTTGTTGTCATTTTGTGTCTATTTTTTTGTGTTTTTTTTGTAGCTCAGGCGGTAAAGGCAGACGTCCACGGACAACGGGGTCAGTGGTTCGATCCCCGGCCCTAGCTGTAAGTCTCCCTGGTCAGGACACTGAACCCCTAACAGCCCATCCCCCTCCCCAGCTGTGCAGTGCTGGTCCAAAAAATAAATAAATAAAAATTAAAATTGTAAATATTGTGTTTTGGGTCATTCTTGTCTGTAATTGTGGTAATTGTATCTCTTTTTGGACATTTTGTGTCCGTCATTTACTGGCAAGTTTTTAATTTTGTGTGTCTTTTAGTCTTTTATTTGTTTAACGGCTTTTAGCCTATTTATAGACGTCTAATGTGTGTAATTTTTCTCTACATTTAGACTTTTGTGCATGTTTTTGTGGATTTTGTGTCTATTTTGGACAACTTGCGTGTCTCTCTGGCCATTTTGAATCAGTTTTTAGTCAATTTTTTACTTGACATTACATGTTTTCAGCAACATATTCACACATTCTCACTGTCATTACTAATATTTGTTTATGCTAATCACTCTTTTGTGCTCTGACTGACTATTTGTAGCGTCATTCAGTCTTTACCATATTTAAATTTTGATCAATTTGAATTAGTGTGTTTATAAAGGGCTTAAACTAAACCTAAACCCACGTCAAGAGCTTTCCAGAAATGGAGGAGCGCTGTAAAACAGCCAGGGCTCTGCTGAGGAGGGGCTGTCCTTTCGATCACCTCAGGCCAGGTGGGTGTAACAACAAGAGCATAAACTTTTGAATTTGCTTTTGACCAGGTTACTTTTTATGATTTTTTTAAAAAAATCGTCCACTCATGTTTCTATCAAGAAGTTACAGAAGGTTTTATCATAATATCTCAGCTCACAGAGGTGTATTAAAATTCCTGCATAGAAAAGTGATTGGAAAACAATGGCCCACTAATTCAAAGTACTGCTATTAAAAGACTATTTCCACAGGCAAGTCCCATTATTGCGATTGTGATCAGGTTTCCTACAGACTTCAGTAGCATAGACACTGTTCTTCCTGAAAAAAAAAAAACCTAGTTTGAGTTCATACATTTTTTATCAGTTATAATAAAAGCCAAGGTCCTACTAACAAATAGGAAGCATTAGGGTTTGTGGGCAATGTAGCACTACCAAAAATTACAACAACAAGCTGTTTGTTTTGTGCTTGGACTGATCCTGTCTATGGAAAAATATAGAAAAATCATTAAAAGTATTAGAAAAATGTTACCAGATAGTGATAATATTTATCAATTAACTATCTATTGTAATTTTTTGTTACATTTACTTCCCTAAACAATAGTCTGAAGGCTGCTGTACTTTGAAAACCTCCACCGTAATATATATCATATATATTAACGTGAGAGACATACAACATCTCTTTATTAATTCGGATTTGAGTCTAAAATCATCCAGTATAACAAACTCAGATGTTAGAATCAGCCTTACACCCTGTGAGCGTGCCCTACTTAATAACACCCGCAGATACCAATTACGGGTATGGCTGTGAAATTATTCTTCCATAATTTCCCATTTGCAAGTGAACCCCAGAGCTTTGAGGTGAAGTTCAGACGTGTCGATGGCTACCTTATAGACCTGTGCTACCTGGTGGATCTGAACTTCACCATGGACTGGACTCATGGAGGAGATGAGGAATTTTACCAGCGACTTCAAAATCAGTCTGTCTGCCACAATTTCCTTTTTCTTTCTCACCTGAAATGTAGGTTAGAATCGTTTCTTTATACATTCACACTCTGAATACCCCTGTGCCACGTTCACACAATTACACACCTGGGAGCTGCCCGGGATGATCATAATTTTACCACTGGTCTTTGAGCAGCACCACTAGATTGCCGTGTATAAGTTAAAGTAATGCAGCCCAGTGGGGAAGATGACCACAGTACAGAGGTTTGTTTTGTTTGGGTGGGTGTTGTGTGGAGGAAGTGGAAAAAACTGCAGACAATAGAAGAAACTGATATTTGAAGATGGAGAAACTGCACCAGTCAGATTTGGCTGTATTTATAAAAATGTACTTTATTCATTTGATATTGACAGTCCAAAGAGCATGAAAGCATAAAGTTCCGTTCATCTGCAAAAAATGAAATAAGCACAACAGTAAGGAGGTAATTCTAAAACACTTTTACTGACCAATCGACACTGACTGTTTTGTGTTGTCTGCGGATGGTGGTTTCCACTTAACTGGAGATGGCAAACTGGTCGGCATTGCACTTCCCAATGATGGAAAGTGCCACTTGCATAAAAAGTTGTACACCACAGAATGGACCTCTGCATGGGTAAACAGAGTGGAAGCCCCCCCCCCCCCGACCTTGTATTTATCCTTTGAGTCACTTTGAGTCAGTTAGTTGTACTTTTAGATTAGGTTTAGGAGGTTTTGTCCACTTAAAGTCACATTATGTCTGTGTTTTGATTTGGTCATTTTTGCAGCTCTTTTGGAAAGTTACAGATTGTTGTTCATCATTTATTTAGTTATTTTAGTTATTGTCTTTTTGTCGTTGTTGTCCATCTCCTGGTCTCAATTCTGTGTCTTTTAACTTGGTTCTTTCAAAAACAGAATATGAACAGTAACTTCAGAGGTTCTGGCCCACAGACCCTCAAACTTTTGGGCTCCTGGGCTGAGCCATGCCTGTGCTCCATAAAGCTTATTTTTTTGTTAGTGTGGCAAAAATACTGCATGGTTAAGTTTTATCACACTTATCATTAAGTTTTCCAGAACCAGTCAGCAAGCAGCAAATAATAAAACATAAAAAAAACCACAATGACAAACTTAAGCTTACAAAGAAGTTTTGAAGAAGGTCATTTTGTAGATCAAGAAGATATAGTCCTAAGGAGTTAGCACTAATTAAACGAGACCAGAAAAAGGACTAAATGTCTGTAACATTTGTTTTAGTTGGATAATAATCTTCTACAGGCTTTCCGCTTATTTATTTGGTAACACTGTAGAAATACTTGCTACGGTGGTGCAGACGTTACCTGCCTTTTGTTACGAAGCTCTTCTCTCTTTTGGAATAAAGATTATTAGGGTCGCTTTGTGATACCTTGTGCTATATTTGCAGTCCAAAAACATTCAGATCAGTCGAACAAGCCATCACAGCAGTGTGCGTGTTTCCACCCTGTGGCATGCTTCGGGTAGCTGTGGACCAGAGGAGCATACAGTGTTTATCCTATTGACCAGTTATTGCAGCGCGTGCTAAATTGATTCCCGCCTGCAATCCTAGCAGTGAAATAGAGGTCCAGGCTGCTGCAGACAGGAGTCAAAGACAGTGATTTAAAGGTCGGAATCAACAGCACAGTTCCCTGGGTAAAGAAGATGCTGACAGGCACACCCTGATGGGAAACAGCTGGAGTGTTTGTGGAGTAATCCAAACCAAAGCGTTCTTCTCTTAATCTCTTTGTGTTTGTGTATCGATGACTGCGTGGGTGTGTGAGTGTGCTTGCACCTATTTATATGCTCTGGACTGTTTGGCTTTGTGTGTCTGTGTGTGTTAAACATGAGAGTGTTATGTGTTTAAACCTTATTGCAGTCCAGGCAGTTGACAGGTGAATTTATGTGAATATATATATACATTATTAATGTATTTCTGTCTGAATAAATGGCCACGCAAGACTCAAAATGGATGTGCAAGATGCAGGTGTCGCTCATCTCTGAATGGTACTTATTTGTCTATTTGGAGGAAATGGAAAGCCTGTCAGGGAGAGTGAATGAAATGAGCAATAGAAGGCAGGAAAGGGGAAGGACAGCAATGGAGGGAGAAGGAAGAGCATGCTCAACTACTTATTACTCACACACACACACACACACACACACACACACGTATATATTCATCCACTTTTCATAAATGCTTACATTGGTGCTACGATGACCTGTTTTTAATATACTAGTCAATGGAAGTAAGTAGCTGTTACAGTGGTACAGGGGTGGAGCCTCAGTGTTTCACCTTTAAACCACTTTTATTGAGCTTTTCCAAAAAACTCACAGGCTAAAGTCACAACAGTCCTCAGCATTAAAACTGCATTAATAACTTTAATGTAATAGGCAGCACTGTTCTCCTTGTGTGGGTTTTCTAGATGTTTGATCACCGTAGGACTAAAAACCCTAAAGGCACCTTAACCAGTTTTCAACTTGTTTCTTATGGCTCTGGTTTTGCTCTAGTTGGCTAGTACAGGTATATTAATGACATAAAAAATAGGCTCCCTTTATCTTATTGCTTCTGGCTGGAAAATGCCTCCAGATGACATCACTAAGAGGATGATGTCAGTCTAGATGATGTCATCGTGTTGCTCACACAGTGGAGGTTGTAGTTTTGGTTTCAGGAGGATGACATCAGATGACATCAGATTATGTAATCTGAAGGAGTTTTTCAGAAGGAAGCAGAAACACAAATGTTAATGTCAAAAGCAAATACAAGTTATTATTACATATATGTTTTTACTTTTATTTTTTAAAAGTCTATTTAATTTTTCATTTCCACTGGGCACTGTCATTTTTATCAAAAAAAAAAAAAAAACTAAATCTGGAAGGATTTTTTTGGAGGACTTTTTTTAGTGGCAGATGAATCCACATTAGATGCACTATTGAGTATTTAAGAAAATGATATGTTTCAAATTGACTTGCCCAAGGGCATTATTATTTTATGCAGTACAACTCTAAACAACAGTGGAGGACACATAGGAATAAACTAATGTATAACGGGTTTGCTAACACAGACAAGCCTCACTTGCATCAGTGGTTTTTTTTTGGGGGGGGGATTAGTTGACAACATATATCTTTTACCATTAGAGGAAGATGGTTTTTAACTTGGACCAATTCAAGTATCTATCCTTTAACACTATACGTTTAGTTTGTTCATGCCAATACTGAAGTGGAAAATATTACATATATAAATAGTTTGTCAGTCTGTCAATACGGACATTGTCATATGTTTACGTTGAGGATTTGATGCTTTGACATCTGGCAGATAATAATCGAAGCTTATAAAGTAGGTGGGGTAAACTCGCTTTATACAAAGGTCATAAGCCCCATGTGTGTAGCCTCATGACACCTCCTCATCTTTAACTGCTCCACTGAGTGCAGGCGCTGACCTCTGAAGGTGTTATGGAGGACTGCAAGCTGCCGCCGGGCTATCACATCTCCTACCCCTCACTCTGGAAGGACCACAAGCCAAAGTGTGGCGAGCCGTGGAGGAGGTGCTCCAATATCTCCGCGAGTGATGAGGTGTGTAGCCGTGTGGCTGGCTCTGTGTGTGGTAAATTGTGTAAGTGCTGCTGTTAGCATGTGGCCATTTGTCGTTGAAGTGAAGGTAATGCTAATTATGATTACCTCATTAGTAGAGCATTATAATTGTACTCAAGGAATTCTCACCTCCCCTCTAGGTGAGCTTTAATGCGAGCGTTACAGCCCCTCTGCACGTGACTGCTTCACAAAGACCACCGCGTGTTGTTATTAAGCCCCAAGGCTTTAGTGAAGAGGTTGAGGTCCTGCTGAGCCCCATATGCAAGTGCTCATGTCAAAAGGATGCAGTCCCACACAGTCCTTTGTGTAGCCATGGTAATGGTACTCTGGAGCGTGGTGCATGCAGGTAGGTGAAGTCTCATGATGGGAAGAATTTTGATCAAAGATCAAGATCAATGGCCTTCAGGATGAATTTTGATAACAAGCCTAATTTCAGGAAGGAATTTAGCAACAGATATTTGTTTCTATCCTGCAGACGTACAAAAAAAAGGGAGAGTTGGCACATTTTGTGAATGCGATCAAGCAGAGTCGGGTGAAGTGGTTGACTTATATCCAATTCGCAGTGAAAATGCATCAGACGTTTGGACATGGGGAGTGTGTTTGTGGGAAATGTGTGTGTCATAAGAACAGAGGAAAGCCCAGCCATTTTTAATATGGCCCGTTGTGTGAGTGCAGTGATTTCAGCTGTGATCAGTCCCGAGGAGGTGCTGCTAACACAAAGACATCTGCTGTTAAATAATAGGTGTCACCTATTCGGAGAGGTGATTATGTCTCATTTCTTTTAGTCTCCCAGGGCATGACAGCTGTGTCTCTGGAGTGTGCCCGTGTCTCCCAGCATTCACTGGCCGAGTGGGTGAGTGCCCTCTCAGCTTGGAGTCTTGTCTGTCTCATGATAGCCAGATTTGTGCGGGCAGAGGGGACTGTCACTGTGGCACCTGCATTTGCCACGACAGCCGTTTCCAGGGCCCCAGTTTTGAGCTTTGCCCTTCCTGTCTCCGAGTCTGCACCTTGCACAGGTACTATGAGGTTTCTGGTACATCAAATCAAATTAAAATGCGCAAACCTGCCGCATATTTCTTCAAAGTCTGATACTTCTGAGCAAAAGTCAATCATCTTCATCGGCCTTTCGTAACCTTCATTTCTTAGCTGTAATACTGTTTCAGTTCTAATTACAGTGGTTCTTTTCCACAGAGAATGCATCTTGTGAAGGGTCTTCTCACTGGCCTTGAATCCAAATGAGTGGGAAGCAAGGTGTGACCACGTGAACCTCACTCTTGTAGGTCAGGCTGGTGTCTTAGCAACAGTGCCCTTCTGTCAAGGCCTTCACAGGTGTATGGAGGTGGACACAGTGGGCTGCAGAGTGCACTTCTTGCTGAGGACTGGACAAAAAGACACTATTAGCATTCGTTTAGCTCTTGAACGGGGCAGGCGTCTAAGAGTCTCTTTTTTTTTTTGTGACTGCTTCAATACATCAGCAACAATTTTGTCAGTTAAAGCAGCTCTATGAACTCTTGTGTAAAAACTGATCTTCTGCACATAATAAACTGTTATTACTGTCATTAATGCTCTTGGTTTCCTCTGCAGACACAAAGATTAACAAATGAGTTTGTGGTGTGCTGGAATCTAAAAGTTATGTAATACTGCTTGCATTCATTCTCATGACACTGAACGAGCATGATAAATCAATCCCAGGTAAGGTTGGAAAACATTTGGCAATTTGTTTTCTGACTTCCTGTGTCTCACAAGAATGGCCATCAGGCCCAAACCTGATCCTGATTACCGCGATGCTATCAGCCTCTGTAGTGGTTTTGGGTGTTGCTTTGCTGCTGCTATGGAAACTACTCACCAGCATCAATGACCAACGGGAGTTTGCCAGCTTCCAGAGAGAGCTGGAGAAGAGACACACGAACAGGGTGAGTCCTGTACAAACAAACC
The DNA here is from genome assembly GCF_033026475.1 of Channa argus. Taxonomy (NCBI): domain Eukaryota; kingdom Metazoa; phylum Chordata; class Actinopteri; order Anabantiformes; family Channidae; genus Channa; species Channa argus. Next base: position 17,507,793 of record NC_090215.1, on the reverse strand, counting down.
ATTCTGTCAGTGTCTGTCAATCAGAGGCGGCACAATAAATGCTTTAGAATGTGGTGACATTGGTGCAGGGACATTTTGACAACTAACAAAAAAACATGAAGCAACAGGACAACACTGTGGTAGCATGGTGAAAATATCGCACCGGGTGACTTCTTTGTGCTAAGATTACAATAGCAAATGCAAAACTCTTTCTTGATCACCTGTGCCTGCAGGTTAGCAATGTGAGACAAAATGAATGTCTAGCAATAACTATGCAGAATGACACTCGTTTCCACTTTGTTGCAGAGGGACAACCACATATACAAGAGTGCCATCACAACAGTTTTCAACCCGAAATATAAAGAACAGTGATAGCAGAGATCTACTTTTAACTCAGAGTCCCCGTTGTGCAGCACAATGAAACAGCATCTTTCAACCTACTGCTGTCAGCAGTTGGTCCAACTGTTTTTGGTGGGGGAGTGAAACAGATGTCGATGTCTGACTTGCTCACCTTTGATCTCAATACGCAACCCTGGACTGCCGGTCTCCAATCTTTCCCTTCCCTGTATGCGATATATGCACACAAATTCAAACAGCACAGAAACTGCTCCTTATATAGGGTTATCTGTCTGTTAGTGCTCCCACATCATTAATTACACATAGTGTAATATTTTGTAAGGCATTTATACAAAGAAAACCTCCCACATATCCTGATGGGTGACTCAGCTATGCAATTTGGGTCTCAGAAAGCAAAACATAGTGAGGGGAGCATTCTGCAATATGCATTACAATGCATTACAAATCATAGGTCTTTACATGGGTCTCCACTGCCCTCTAGATGAGAGGAGACGAAAGTGACACTCTGCTGGAAGTGATGAGGCAGCTTCCGCTATATTCACAGTTCACCACAGTCATACTACTATTTTTGACAGTGACATGAAACCCACATTCTGTGTGCTTTTGTATTCCCATGGACACCTCTGAATTCATCAAACAGCACACTGCAACCACAATATACTTTACAGGGGGGGAAAAGCAGCTGGTGTACATGCCGGCCACTTTGCCAGTGCACTGGGCTGAATCGTGTAAGCACAGAGAAACAATGGGATGTTCAAATCTAAGTGGATGTTCGGGTTTTTCCATTGCCTACAAATTGCTGCTGATGACCTTGCTGGGAGAGTTGAGCAAAGCAATATTAATCATAGCGATGCCTCCTGCACTCCTAGAGTAGTGGGCAGGCGTGCATGCAGCTTTCACAGCCAGTGGGGGATGAGAGGAGGTGGTGGTGAAGCATGAGGGAAAATGACTCCATGCGCTTCCCCTATGCAGCATTCTCTTTCTTCTGTGTCTGATCATGAAAAATGTGTAGTGCAAACATCACAGCGTCAGAGGAGGCAGAGCCCTGCCCTACCACGAGATTCATGTGTGAAGGGGGCACAAATGGGCGGTGGAGGGTGGTGACCAGCCCGACATATAGTTACATAACAAACACTGCAATCATTCTGGAAGAGTACAGTGTTGGATGTCATTACTTATTGGTCAGTGAGTGGTGTAAATAAACTGAACGGCTGCATTTGTTTTGTATCTGTGCATTTAAGCCCTTGTTGTTGAATTCACTTAAATGCAGAATTTCGCAAAAAAAATGCATTAAGACTGCAACAAAAATGTCAAACTGTTATTTTTATTATGATTATGAATATTATTATAGTTAGAAAGTGGGCGGGTACAACACTGCGCTCATGCTGGCAGGGCTCTCCACAGGTGATTGGTTGTATTCCCCGTCCAATCACAATTCGCCTACAGAGTGGCTTGGTGGTCAGTTTGGATCTTTTTTATGTCGAAGTAACCTTTGGCGAACTACCCAAGTTTGCCGTGAGCGACGGGATTCCACTTTCTCTAACCCAGTGGTTGGTTTCGAACCTCTCCCCGCGAGTTAACCCCCACTTGTGAATATAAAACATCGGAAACCGTCTTCCTCCGAGGCGTCCTGAAGGGAGCTAACCAGCGTTAGCACTGCGCTAACATGACAACCATACCAAGAGCTGCCATCACCATTATCCTCCCCTGTGGTTTAGCTAGCAGCTGGTAAGTTACAACTCCGTCGCAGCCTAGTTTTATTCCGTGTTATCACTGTTGGAATTAAAATAGGTGTCTTTTAAATGTGGACCAGTTACTTGCGAGTTCATAGGAAACTGTTGGCAGTCTGTTCGCAAACTATTAGCTGGCTGCTAAATGGCGCAGGGTCAGGGGAGCTGGGCTAAGCTAGCGTTAGCCGTTATCCTCGGTGTCGCTGTTCCTTGTCCAAACACAGCTGTGTCTGATCTTCGGCTCGAAACGAATTAGAATTAGCCCGTTAAAATCCGCTGGGTAGTCGACGTAGCAGCGGAGCTTGTCTTCCACATTTTTGTGCTTTTTCTGTCGTGTTCAGCTCGATTTGCTCCTCCATACTTCATGCATGGGGGTTGCACTAATGTGCAGTCTCTGGGATGTTGTAGCAACAAAACTTCCTCGACATTTTTAAACGGCCCAGCCGAGTCTAAATTACGTTCGCATCGACATTTTAATAGAGGAAGATGCCAAAGTTGAGCTTGAGATTGCTCTTTCGGGTGTATGTAGTGGACGATCGTTCAATATTGGTCCATATTTCCTCCCCAGTGAGGACATATTTGCACAACATATTTTAGTTATGGCTGCGATTGATGCACAATATAGAAGAAAATAAAGTAAGAAGAAATGCTGAGACAGAGTGCATCTGTGAGGCTACTAAATAAATCATCTACTTTGAACAAAATGGACTCAATGAAGAATTGTTTTTATTTTAGTCTGTCTTTCCTGCCTCTCTGTTTCACAGGCCTCCATTATGGTCTTCAAATGGGAGCCCATTGCACCCAAATGGATGATTATTATCGTGTCAGCCTCCCTGATTTGGATCATTCACTCATGGCCACAGGAGTCCTCACCCGCAGTTGCAGGTTATTTTCATTTCTTGTGATTTATGATTTTGTTAAGGCATGACATCAAACATCTGGCATTTGCACGTGTTGTGGCCCTCTAACATTTGGGATACACCCAGCTAGAAACAATGCACCATTCGAGCCATAAAATCCCTCAGTTATTTAGGTTTTATCTTGATTGTTATTGTTGAAACTGTTTAAGGATGCATTGATTGACAATTATTTGTCATAGCCTGCAGTGCAGTTTTAATGTTTTTTATGTTTATCAAAGACGGTAGATTTAGGACTGCAAAGAACTAAGTGTGTATAAAGATGTAAAGATCAGAAAGCCTTAGCTATGGTGATACATACTGGGACCAACCATCTTCTAAATGTCTGCACACATATCTAATTTCTCACCATTACATATGCAGATAATTCCTATTTTTGACAACTGATGTGTTGATAATCTCTGGACAAAGTGCCAAACTTTAACCACAGATGTATAGGTTGATAAGGAAATAAGGAGTTTATGTCTGTGTAGACTTAGTAGCATGGGCTCTTTTGCATCATGATCACAAGGCAATTAGTGTAATGTAAGAGTTTTTATGTACGTATGACTTAATATTTCGGGACCAGTGTTGATGACAAGGGTGCTGCATGTACCATATTTTGGGTAAGCAAAGTATCAACCTTTCCTGCTTCTTTGTGTACAAGCAAAGCGGCATTTAAGATGTTTGTCAAAATGTTTTGAATGGCCGCACTATTTCAATTAGTTGTCACCGCATCATTTGTGCCCAACACATTGTGGTGTGAGGTAACTGAGAGTGTTCTGAAATAAACATTCTGACAATTGGAGTCATGTGGCTGGGGGGGAAAAATCCAAACTGTTGAAACGCATCAGCAGTGAAAGCCATTACATGTGTCAGCTAACCAGGTGGTAAATAAAAATACACCCATAGTGTTGAGGAGGACATCCAAGAACTCGCATTTTGTCCATTCTTGAGGCTTTAGGGCTGCAGTACCAGAGGCCTGTGATGGTTTCACATCCTGACGGAAGCAAACAAGAACACAGAGCTACGCTTAGATGATGATATAGTTCAAATGAAGCAACAGTTGGCAAATTAATCTAGGTCTATATTGTTTATTATTGCACATTAAGGTGTGAATCCATGGAGCATTACAGAACTTGTTGTGTTCATATCCTCATGTGTGGACCACTAGAAACCTTAATACACAGTACAATTCAGAATTCGGGGGATGTAGACGACATGCAATATAATACACAATTAAAAAAAAGTTAAATGTATGTTAAGAATGTGTGAGTGTGTCAATGTTCATAATGGACACATCAAAATCAGTATTTTCATGTTTTTGTTTTCACCACCTTCTACAGGTGCTGAACTTCAGCAAATGTGGTTTTTGTGAAAACCTTGCAAAAAGGATGAAGCCATGTGTAGAGTTTAATGTTTTCTAGCTTCTCTGACTTTGCCTGAAGCTGCCCATTTGCAGTCAGGGGACAGTTGTCATGTAATAGTCTTTCCACCACAGGGTGGCGATATTTACAAAACAATACATTTTCATTGGTAGAACGGGTCATATTATTGTACAATAATTGTAAAACACGACATACGTTTCAAATTTTGTGTATCCTTGTAAGGTAAAAAACGCTCTCGCAAAGCCTGCCTGTTTCTGTGTTTACCCAGCAATACAATGTGTTTTGTTGATGGCTGTGCCGCAGCAGTGAAGCGAGGAGTTTTTGTTTTTATTTCTACATTTTTTGTTTGTTTGTTTTGTGTGTTTTTTTTTTTTTTAAACATGGAGAATAAATGTCTGCGTTCGTCAGCTTAAGTCTGGCGTTGTACAAGACGAGAACATCCCGAGCCTGGGAACTTCACATCCCTTCATCAGCATCCAGCATCTTGCCCCCACCGACGGCGCAGCCCCCTCCTTTTTCCCGTACCCCAAGGGTCTCGCGAGCGCGCACGCGCGCGAAACTGCGTGGGAATGGCTGTTTGTGTGATCGAGGGGGTTGGGCCGCTTGGGGCGAGCGGTGAGCTGCATGAGTTTGTAATGTCCGCCATGTTGGCTATGGCGTATTGAGCCGGAGAGGAACAGCGGAGCCTAGGAAAAAAAAGACCGATAGAGAGCGACCGATACCCGGGCCTGCCCGGCTCTGTTCGCGCTGCTACGGATTCAAGCTTTCCCTCAATCGATCGGCTGACTCCTAGAGACCGTCACAGATACATCCATGAGAACTCGAGGCAGACCTGCTGTTACTTCTAGCAGATCGAATAGATTTATGCTCCATCTTTTATTATAAAAATGAGTAAATTGTCGTTTCGGGCACGGGCGCTGGATGCTAGTAAGCCTCTACCCGTCTTCCGCTGCGAGGATTTGCCTGACCTGCACGAATATGCCTCAATCAACCGGGCAGTGCCGCAGATGCCGACTGGAATGGAAAAAGAGGAGGAATCGGTATGTTCTTTTATTGCTGGCGGACTGCTGTGGGATTATTTTAGCGGTGTTTTCCTAGCACTGGGGCGCTGCTATGTTGCCTGCGCAAGCTTGTGCAAAATGGCCGCCATAGCTGCTGTTTGTTGCACACGACGGATCTCGATGAATATGAAAAATTACGACCCCGCTCCACAACAGGTGTTGTTATTAGGGTGTAGTGGCTCGATGTGTTATTGGTAAGCCGTGTTCTGTCAGTGTGTTTTAGACGAAATTGCGCACGAATGCACAAAGGAGTCACGTGACCCGTATCGGTTCCACCATTTTGTTGACTTAATCTTCGGTAAAGGCGAGCGGGGCTAGGCCTCGGACGTTGTGTACTTGCGATGTACTATTGCCAGGGGGAGACACAGAGCACCCACGCCGCTTTGACAGCTAAGTGGTGCGTGTTGACAGCTCCAGCTCCGCCATGTGTGTTGCACCGTAGCGATCTGTTTAAACATAGCGTGTGGTATTGCACAGCGGCGCGGCAGCATGTGTTCTGACGTAAATGATAGAGATTCTATGTTCAGAGGCTGCTTCATTCATGGGTCTAGTAACGTTGTAACATCTGCTATAGACTTTCCTTTGCAGTTGCCATTTAAACTTGTATTTTAGTTTTTACGTCAAGGAGGAAAGGACGGTGCATTGCAAAAACGACTGAAGAAAGTTGAGCCCGCGTCATGCTGTTCGGTGTTTGGTGGTGGTTTGGCTTTAGTTAATTTTCTAATGGTTACGTTTTTGTTTTTGTTTTTTAACCAAAGACACGAGAATCACCGTTTAATTTGTAGATCTCCTGCAGGTTATTGGAGCCTCATTGTCACACATCAGCATTAATACATGTGAATTAGTTTAGTTTATTTTGTGGGTTATGGTTAGGTTGCCTGTGTTTTTAGCTTATGGAATCTGCTGATTTCTACTTTATTTACTCTTACGTACAATAACTTGCTATTAAGTGACTCATACAAATGTAGATATGATTTGCATTGTGCATGCAGATAGCTTTTGCAAAGCTGTACTTTACTACACTGTAAACAAAAGCTTGTCCAACATTGATTTCTTATCACCTGCCAAATAAGGTCATAATATTCAATTACTTTTATTTGCTGACCACAATGTAGTACAAACTGTCCTCAGTGATAGCTTTTATCTCATAATCGTTATGATGTTGATGGTATGTTGGCATTTGCTAGCCGACCAATGTGTACACATCCTAATGGCTGGTTATTATTGCTGGCACGCTTTGCTGAATTCTTCTGTCACCTCATAGACGTGAGAGCCACTGAGGTACCTCTGCAGACACAAACACAAGGAAAGCACAAACAAGAGCCCATAAAGTCCACAGAAATCCTGCCTCCTTGACAGCCAGTCCCCCCCCCCCCCCCCCCACCTACTGTACACATACACCGAGCGGCATTACATAACAGAGTGACAGAAGAGATAAAGAGTGCAGTTTTACTACAAGGCTCTGCATGGCTTAGCTCCCTGACCCACATCCTGTCCTGCCACAATGGAGCACTGCTGTCCCTGACAGTGACAACATGCCTGAGAATTATCTTAATTAAAAAGGCAATGAAGCACACGTTGGGAGGTGCTACTACTGAGCTCATTACCATTCTTTAAAAATGTATTTAAAACATTTCCTTTATAATGTTAATGCTGGTTTTGGTTGGTGGGAAGAACATCGCTGGTTCTGGACTGTACCTTATGGACGCATGTGTCAGTTTAAATTAAATGAACACCTTTTGTATGTCCTCCTGGTTAGCCCTTATTCTGCTAAATCTGACGGAAATGAAACGCCTCTAAAGTGTGACTTGTATAATATTTAGAGTATTTGTAGTGGAATTAAATATGATGCATTTGATGTCTTTCACTCACTATCAGAATCTGTATCAATTCACTTGCTGTGAGTGATTACGTATTGGGTTATACTGCTTTGTATTTCACTGCTACATTGCAAATTTGAGTTGCAGAAAACAGTACAAGGCATATAGTCAAGACTGGAAGTGTTTGCACAGACCATATTCTTTTTTGCATGCACCTCTTTGGCTTTATGACGCGAAGAATGCTCTTCAGGATGTGTCTGCACAAGATACTAGCTCTTACGACAATAAGCTGCAGAAGTTCTATGGATTAATAAAAGTGTAGAGGCAATAAACTGTTCATGACCCAAAGGACCTGAAACATCTGTTTTACATGACGGTTTTCTTATGGATTGGGCATTTATGCCAATATAACTGGCATGTTAGGATTTATAAATGATTTCACAGCTGACAGGACGAATCCAGAAGTAACATTGTGTCTTTAGCCTAAACACACAGCATGACATTTTGATCTTAATCATATGGCTACTACAACCAAAAGGGCTTTCAGTACATAATCTTATTGAGCATTGCACTTGCTGTAGATCAGACCAGAGAAACCCTACAATAAGCTACAGTCAAGAGTGAAGATGCAAAGTGTCTGATCTATTGCAGTTCCTATAGAAGTTTTCACATAGTATTTGTATGCATATTGTTTTTTTATTTTTTATTTTACTATTTGTGTTTACTCATTCATTACATCACATTTTTGTCTGCATGTATATAAGTCACTTTGGCTGTATCGCTTAGTTCCATCCCTTTTGGTTTTGAGCAATAGCATAGAGCCTGAACAAAGAAAATAAATGTTTAATTGCTAAAATGCTTAGTCTGATTTGCTTTTTGGGACAACGGTGGCCAATAGGGACATAACGAACCATTATTTAATTTGTGTGTGTAATTGTTAAATTTGAGCCAAAAATGTAGAATTTATCAAGTCCAGTTTAGAAAGTACCTTATCAGGAATCCCATGAGTTAGTTTGACAGTATAAATCCATGACTCCGTAGTGTAAAAACAATTAGGAATTCATTGTCTTTCATAGCTTACTAACAATTAGTAGTCCATTGTTGGTAATGAAATTTAGAATAAATTGGTAAAGATAATCAAAGTTATGAAATCACATAATACTTAAAATAATACAAACATAAAATTTTTTTTTTTTCTCCTCCTTTCCTTGGGAACCTTTCAAGTGAATCTATGTGTGGTGCTATTAAAAGTTTTCATTTGTCTCCCCTTTACCTGCATCTGTGGCCATGGGGGAAAAAGCAGCAGTGCCACTGTGAAGTCTTCACAGTTCCATGTCTTGTGTGGAGAACAAGATAATTGAAGGTTCAGTTTGTATTTTCAGAGGTGAGCAGAAAAGTGTTTAGAATCCACTCTGTAACTAGGAGGTTTAAGCATGTTAGTCAGTTAACAGCTGACATTAAATATCAATTAGTTTTCCCTAAACGTGTTCTTACATGCTTTCTGTTTCCTTATTTTGTTTGGCAAGAATGAAAGACATTATTTCAGTGTGGACAGAGTTGAGCTAATTATACTTACTCAGAAACACGTTAGTGATAAATTAGCTTTAAATAAACTTTGGTTAAAAAGTAGCATAGTTGACTCACTCTCACTCTGTGCCAATCACAAATGCCCTGTCACTCAGTTCCTGCAAAATACTACCATCCAGGGTGTGAGGCATGCTTGTGTGGCTCATTGCTTCAAAATGTCTGGTTATCTATAACCGAGAGGCATATCTCAGCAACCTGCTGCCATCCGCCAGGATTATATCCTCTGCAGAAATGTGCAAAGCCAGGTGTTGGCCAATCTTTGGTTTAATTGTTTCCTTGAGCACACTCCTCATGCATGTTGCTTAATCACAGTTCAGGGTTCATCAACGTGTCAGACGGGGGGGTTTCCAAAGGGGGATATTTTTAGGATGTGTTTGTCCAGTGATAGGAGAACAAAGTCTGCATCATATTGGTCGAGTTTATATAAGGTCAAGTCATATTGGCAGAAAAGTACTTGGAGAAGCAGCAGCGTGTCCTTGTGTCTGCCAGCCTCCGTTTGTCATCAGAGTGCTGTAATCACTCGCCACATAGCCATGCCAGGCAACTGTTGCTGAGTAATGGTGCATATAATGTTTTTACGGTTTGAAAGAAACCATTTGAGTTGAGACTTATCAGTGGAATAGTTCTGGATGATTGGGTTTCCACTTGTTGTCTGAAGATGAACAGTTATGTTAATTATGAATTGATCATTGCCCATAGATGTGGTTCCAAGTGTTAATTGTCATAAAGCAGTGTAAACGTGTAGATGACTGACTGTGTCTCCTTGTCAACATTTGCCACGACAAGGACAGAATTTTGTTTTTTCTTTTGTTTTTTTAAAATCCATAATTAATTCTACACTCTGCTTCCCTTTAGCAAAGATGCTCAGTAGATTGGCTTGTAACCACTGGTTAAGGGTGGCTGTTTTCACGAAATAAAATTTACCAAACCCTGTGCTCAGATATCAAATGCTTAGTAAATGGAGAGATGAAAGAATTGCAAGTATAATATTGCAACATAATTGCATGCAAGCCTTTTTGTTTTATGTTTAAAATTGCTGAGAACTTGCAACAGAATACCACACTAAATGGAGAGCAGGGGCGTGAATTGTAAGTATGATGCTGCAACTCAGCTATGTGCTTTCCTTTTTCTTTTTTTTAATATGTAAATTTACTGAGATCTGGGGACTGAGAACACAGCGTCTGTGGTTTTAGACCAGTAGTTTTACACTGACTACGAAGGGGCTGTTTAAAAAGTATGATGGTTAATTGCAGGTGGTGGTGCATTTGTGGGCAGTGAACGAGGCTGGTTGAAATTTTGGAGAAGTTTGGCTTGGCAGTCTGCACACACTGCAACAGTCGGAGCCAAAATTTGTTTTTGTCTAAAACCTGTGATTTGCATGTGTGAACATCCCCAATTAAGTCTTGTACAGAGAATCATGCCATTGTAATTTGGTGACACATTAGAAGCAATTTGGGAGTACATGGCAGTTTGCTGTGTGTGTGTGCGCGCGCGCGTCTACGTACAAACTCCATATAGAGCAACCAACAAGTAGGTTGGATTGTGGTGAGTGCCTGAATTCTCCCACATGAACGTTTTCAATCTAGACCCAAGGTCCTTAAAGTTTGAACCACAGTGGATTTCCTGTCACAAATGTTTTTAAATTATTTTTTTTGTGTGTGTGTTGGTTACAGAAAAAGTGTAAAATTCTGGGTTTGTTAAGCTTACCAGGGGCAGATGGTTCAGCTGTGGACACACGCTGTGACTTTTCATGCCAGCTCATAGCTCTGATATGGTCCTCTTGTTGATCCACTCACAGCTCCTCATAACCTTGCATTATACTTGAAACTGAATAGCTTTCCACTAATGGAAATTCTGCCAAGCACATACATGGTATCTTTTCATGGCCATGTTTTCCAAGCACAATTGGTCTGCTGTTGAACACCGACCCATGTCTCAAATCAGCCCAAGAAACTGTGGTTATGTGGAGGGGGGGGGGAGTGTAAAGTGAGTGGGAGCACTGTTAAAATACTTGTTAGAGCTAAGCCTCACTCACTGTGACTCGATTGTCCATCTGTTGTGTCAGCCATTGAGAATAGACTTACAAAGATTGTGTACTACAGACTGTGCATCCATTTGTAATATGCTGCAGCATCTTCGATGCAGATTCTGTTACTATGTCTTAAAGTAGGTCCATGCTTGGATGTTAGTCACCCAGGGTCCATCAGTGACATGCTATGTGGGCAAAGCAAGATGTAAAAACAAGAGATTGTTGGTGTGGATTTCATAGCATCATGTTTTTAGGTGTCTACCAGATTATGCAATATGAAAACATTCTGTGTTTGCGGAGTTCAAGAGCCAGACTCGATGACTCATTAGCCGTGTTTGTCGAAAGTACTAGATTTGCTGCTGGAGAAACTTTGCTGGTGTTTCATTTATGATCTTTTGGCTCTGCATTTGTAGTTGTCTTTTTTATTTATTTTTTTAACTGTTGAGACACATTTTCTCAACTAACTTTGAGAGTTGCAGCAATTGAAAACAATGAGTCCCTTGTGACTATAAGATTGTCTGTGTGTGTAGGACTCAGAATGATGTCTGTGCCAGTAAGCACATGTACTGAAGTAAAGCTGAACTGTCAGTTAGTCTTGGGGTCTGTGTACTTGCAGCAGAATGACACGCCATGTCTTGCATCTCCCAAACAGCCTGCTCCAAATTCTATTCCCTTCTACTACCAATGACTAATTTCTCTGAGATCCAGCTTTGAGAACTTTGTGTGTGTGTAGCCATTACATACCATAGCAAATAGTATGTTTTGCCTGCATCGACGTGCCTCGACAAAGGATTACAGATAAGGTGGAAAAGAAGAAATACTAAAAAGAGAAAGATTTGAAAAGGGTTTACTGTGGCATTCTCCTCCTGTTTTGAACTGTTTAGTTTTTGGGTAATGGCCATATTTTTCACTCGTTTCAATGAGTGGACTACAATTCCCCTCACATGATTCGGGCCTAATACAAAGATATAGAAAAAGCGTTATGATGTAACTTGATTTCCATCTGTTTAGTGTCCTTGGTTTTAGTTTTACAGAAATTCTATTTTGTTGAACAGATTCGGAAACTATAAACTTTTCTGCCAGACCAATAAGAGGTCTGAACTCTAACCACTTCTAATGCAAGCTTTGTAATTTTCCTATCAATGTGCTGAGGTTCATATGGAATGACCTCAACAACTTGCTCTACAAACCACATAAATGTACTCATAAGTCTTGTTGAGTTCTGAATATTAATACTGCTTATTTAGAATGTCGACTTGGTTTGTGGTCAACCCTCTCTAAAAGAAATCGCTCCTTCATGCATCATATCTGGAACCAAAGAGAGTGTCATTGTTTGCCGATTTATAGCCATGCGATGAGGTGTAACCGCACGTCTCTCCTGAGAAAAAAGAAGCCACATTGAACCAAATCAGGAGAATTATTTCTTTGAAAACTGACACAAAGATCCTTTAATTTCAGATTATTTTCAACAGCATCTTGCTTTCTTTCTTTCAGGAGCACCATCTCCAGAGGGCCATCTCAGCACAGCAGGTATATGGCGAGAAACGGGACAATATGGTTATCCCCGTCCCCGAGGCAGAGTGTAACATCACTCACTACGAGTCCCTCTATCCTGGGGAGTTCAAGATGCCAAAGCAGCTTATTCACATACAGCGTGAGTAGCAGCCTGCTTGCAACAGGATTATCCTCTTAGCTGTGTTAGGGGTCTCTGAGCACGTGGTGATGTTGCCGTTTGGATGCACTGGGTTCCAGAGGGGTTTAGGCTGCAACTGGGAGAGTTGCGTGATTGGGGTTTAAAGTAGCAGCTTCATTGAGGATAAGTAAGTTAAACAAGAGGCTGCTAACTAAGCTAATGTTTGTGAAGACACAAGGACTAAGCTGTTTTCTGTGTGTTATTAAATGCTAACAATAACTTGGAATTCTACAAATTAATTTATGTGGATAGGCTGATGGCTGCAGTGTTGCAGGCCAACATGTGAAAGGGATAGGTGGTTGTCTGTTTTCACACATGGTGTGTACTATTTTTGTTGCTCCCAGAGGCTCTGACAACAGATCTATTATCACAGCTAACTCTTTCAGACGGGGTGTTTCCATAGATGGTACAAAATAGGGGTCAGTAGGTTATTGACATGAAAATAAATGAAACTGGTCTCACAGTTTGCCTCTTTCAAGATTGAACTTGGCATGTAGTTTGAGGTGAAATGTTCTCAAATAAAAAGACATGTTGTACATGCCTTATATCATGTGTGTATCACGAGTGTTAAAATGTACAAATTCTTTTGTGTAAATGTTTGACACACCCCAGACACGGACCAAAATCTGATCAGTAATGTTGTCACTTATAGTTAGTGTGGTTTAAGTGACAAATTGAGTTCTTTCAATTGTACAGACTGGGAATAAACAAACCGCTACAATGAGAATTAAAAAAAAAAAAAAAAAAAGTATTCTAAGAAATGAGTACAGATTTCTTTTGTTTGGCACAGACTGCAGCTGTTAGGCGAACTGTGTTTGTGGGCCACTCTTTCAAATACATTCACCATAATTGCACAGCCCTGTTTTGTCATCTAACATCTTAAATATCAGGCGGTGAGACGGGTTGCTACATACTTTTTCAAATGCTCCAGGTTTTGACAGCTTAATGTCTTGATTAGATAGAAGCTGTGATAGTCGGAGTGCTGTAAACATACTTTTTTTCCCTCTTTGATGGGGCACAGTAGCTGGCACTTTAACCATTTTACTAGCCTAAAAATGTATTGTATGACGAGTATCTGAGCCATGGCTGGGGTTTCTGCCCCGTCTGACTGGTAGAGGCAAAAGCCACAAACAATATTATTGAGCAAGCGGCTGTATATGGATGATTTTGCCTTAAAGCAATGTTTTATTAGTTTGGGGAAGGCACAGAACCAAGAACAAGTACAATGCTTTCTACTGATAAAAAGTTTACATTTTGTGCAGTAAGTAGTTGTCTGTAGATAAAGGCTCTGGCCTTTCACATACCACGTTATATGTTTTTTACTTTACCTGAAAAGTAGCTGCTAAATACAAATGACTGTACATTATAAATCAAAATATTATCCCATTATTCCCATAACTGTCTTAAAAAAAAAACATTTGTTTAGGTTAAATCGGCCATAAGTCATATCTAATTAAACACGTCATGTTGTGGCTTGTCAAATGGTCCTATTCCTGACAATGCAGTTAAAATAATAAAACCATCTCCATCTTACAGCTTTCAGTTTGGACACAGAGCAGCCAGACTACGACCTAGATTCTGAGGATGATACATTTGTGAATAAGCTGAAAAAGAAAATGGAAATCACTGCCCTGCAGTTTGAAGAAATGATAGACCGACTGGAGAAAGGCAGTGGACAGCAGGTATTTGTCGATCTATGTGGAGAAAGCAAATCAAAACAAATCAAAGCCAGCTGAGTCCAGTTGTGCTTAGGTCTGCATTTTAGTAATTTGAGAGCTGGGTTTAAAAAGCTACTGTCTTCAGCTTGACATGAGTTATTAGGCAAACCAAAAAGCAAAGTTTATTATTGGAGTCCTTTGGCTTTCGTTATAGCACTGATTTGGTCTCCTGTTTGTTGCTCCAAAGCTTGTCAGTCTCCAGGAAGCCAAACTGCTGCTGAAAGAGGATGATGAGCTGATCAAGGAGGTATTTGACTACTGGAGCCGCAAGAGGAAAACTTTTAAGGGTGGCTCCCTCATCCCCAATGTCAAGCAGGAGAAAAGGGATGGCTCTAGCACCAGTGACCCCTATGTGGCCTTCCGCCGACGGACGGAGAAGATGCAGACCAGAAAGGTTAGCAGTCTCTGATCTACATAGAGGGGTAAACAGCATGACGAACGAGAGAAGTTGTGCTGATTTATCTGTTGAATACAAAGAATTGGCTTCTCTACGACCTAGTAATTGGAAATTGTTTTTTTAATGCGACAACTGCTGTTCTTTATCTTTGCATCTGCATACTTGGCTTCCTTCTTTAGGTTGGTTGACTAATAGTACTGACATTGCCCTAAACTTAATAGATTTTAAAATATCTTAAATGTTTGAGAAACTGGAATGGTTCAATTATAAATCGGAACACTTGGAAGTGTGAATCACCACTGTTCTATTTTCAGAACCGAAAGAATGACGAGGCATCATATGAGAAGATGCTGAAGCTGCGCAGGGACCTGAGCCGAGCTGTCACCATCTTGGAGATGATCAAAAGGAGGGAGAAGAGCAAGAGGGAACTGCTGCATCTCACACTGGAGATTGTGGAGAAGAGGTAAGACCAGTGTGTGAAATTGGCCCAGAAAGAGTTTGACAGGGGTTGTTAAAGTTTTCTGCATTGAATCAACTATGTTAGGCATTTAGCTGCTATTAGGTTTTTTAGGTTAGGAATTTAGGATGCAGTAGTATGAGGAATCAAATGCTTTACTTGATTAGATGTCAGATGTTCATAAATAGATTTGTAAGGATATGCTTGTTTTGCAACTGTCCCCTTTCCTCTGCTTTTCCCGTCTGTGTCTTAAAACATTAAAGGTTTAGCCCCTGCAGGCTAAGAGTGTTACTGTGTCAGAACTTTACTATGTAGGGGTTTTGAATGGCTAATGTGCTTAATCTTTCATTAAGCTTTTGTTTACTCATCAATTGGAATCACAAACAGAAGCCATTGGGACACCTGCCTGCACAACCAATAGAAGAATGAACCACATGTTTTCTGTAAAGTTGGGCTTTGCTGCTCGTGTTGGTTAATAGTTACATACACAGCTATACATATATTATCAAAAAAAAAGTCCCCCGTTTATGCAGTAATACCGGGGGGGGGGAATAGCTCATTGACTTTCTCAGCTGCCATCTTTTCCCCCAGTCTGATAAGCAGCAGCACACTACACTATATCTTTGTATTATTTCATGCTCTTTTCTATTTTTTTATTTTTTTTTGCAGGCTCCACTTTCATTTCTCTTTTCCCCCTCAGTGGAGTCTTTGCAAACCATCTAAACATGACATCCAAATGGAATGAATTTCCTCTGAAAGTAGCTGTCAGTGTGAGCTTAAATTGGACCCTTCTCCTAGAAGGGCTTTTGATTTGTTGTGACATTTCAATTTCCTCTTGTTATTTCGACCTGGTTTCTGCCTGCACATCACCACCAGTGTTCACTCCCAGATTGGACCACTCTGTTCTCACTAGATAGCTTCTCAGGCCCACTTCATGATATTATGCTGATGTAGAGTGACCCAGGTGTAATGCATGGTGTGTTCAGTAGGCTGATTCTCTGCACGGAAAATTAGATTCTTTTCTATTGGCACAGTTGTAAGTGTACTAATTAGCAGCTGTGTTTTCTCAGAGCCTCAAGGTTTCCCCTTGCTAATGTGTGTTTTTGGTTTGACTTTAACGGGTTTACCATGGACACAGGATAGTTACAGACCCTTAAAGTCCTAAATATATACTCTCTCTAATAAAAGTATTAAATTGAGATTGGATTGATCTTAAGGCTATTCTGTGATGTCGCTCTAAGAATTTCTCTAATGTGCCATTGTTTAACAGGCGTTGCTAGCAAGCCTGCTCACTTATTAGTTTATACAAATAGGAAAATGCTTGTTTAAGAACAAATAGTTTGAGAAAAATGATTAACCATCACCATTAAAGCAAGTTCCTATAAATACTTAGAAAACCACCTGTACTGTCGGTTGTATATTTCAAAGTTGAAACAATGGAGATCAAGGTGATCGAATCACACATACGGCCAGATATTGTCATTTGACCAATTTAAAGATTATATTTTCACTTTGTTTTATTATGCATTTATTGCCATAGCAAGTTTGTTCTTCGTTTAAAATGACATTAAAACCCCCCCAAAGTTTGTTTAGACCCCCAGAGTCCAGATGGTTTGTTTTTTTATTTGAGACACTTGAAACTGAAATACACAGGCATCATTTAAATCATCATAAACCCTTTGTGGGTTGTTGGAATCTACTTTTTTGGTCTATTTGTGTTATTACAGTTGGTCCCGTTTCATGTGATTATGTAGTAAAACCAGTTTGATTTAAATTATTCTTTACTATAAAGTCATCAAGTTTAACTTTATAAATCACTGTAAGGTGACATCTGTTATGCAGTTGGTTTCCAAATATATCCATTTATGTTCATCAGCTTGTCTCCACTTCTCTCCTTTTCATTAGGAATACACTGCCAGACTTTGGCAGTGAGGTGATGGCGGAGGCACTGGCACAGCGGGCTCTAGTGAAGCCCATCTACACCATCCCCATCATTCCCCTGTCCAATAGTAACCAGTACAGACACCAGGACCACTCGGACATGAAGGACTACAAGAAGGTAACGCAGCACACAATCACACTGGCGTCTTGCTAATAATTTCTATAAATTAATAAATTGAAAATGCTTTCAGCACTTCTCCAATGTAGGAACAGATTGTGTGCAAAAGACTGGGAAAATACTAGACCACATATTTATCCTTTACTTTAATTATTATAATTATAATTTAATTATAATATAATATAATAAAATAAGAACTGATAATAATTTACAAAATCGTTTAAAAAGTCAAATTGGGTTGAATTATTTAAAACCATGATAATACTGTAAGTTATGTTTGTTTCTTATGAATGTGTAATTTTTCAGAATTTGTGTATCCAATGAAAAAAGTAATACAAATTGTTCTTTTCAAAGTAAAAGTATTAAAAGAAGCTCCAGGCTTTGGGTAATTTCTCTGTTGGGTGTTTGGTTTTTTTATGTGCTGACTACTTCAAATCTGAAAAAAATGGACGTGAAGCTGAGTTGCCATATGCTTCAATAATGCAACACTTCTTTACACAGCACAGTTGAACCCTGTGTCACCTCATCCTATTATAACTTCATTAGTTCCTGTGTCCAGCCCCCCCCCCCCCCCCCCCTAACTGCCCTGGAACCATTTTCCCTTTTCTCTCCTTCCTCTTCTACCAGCTGGTTGACTTTTCCCTTTTGTTTACATATGCTCATTTTTGGTTTAACTCTGCCCCCCCCCCCTCATTTCTTCCACTGAATTCACACACCAGTTCTTCACTATTGTGTCCCTGCCTCTTGTTTGCTTTGTCCCCCGACATCTGAGGACTGAATGGGATCCGATTAATCCTAGTTGAGATGGAGTCTGTTCAGACAGGGAGGGGTCCTCCCACTGGGGAAGTTCGGGTGAACATGGCACAGGGTAGACTGGGAGGGGGGCAGCCATCTGGCAAGGCAGAGGCATCTGGCACGTGCTGCCATCTGCATATCAATGGCTTTTTCCCACTGTTGTTTCTACACACACTCTTAAGGGCTTGTGCATAGACCACCAGCACTATAGCTTTTCAACTTGTAATGTCTTTTTGATTATGTAGTGTAAACATTATTTTTGCTGTTTCCTTCCTCCTCATTACAGCCTGAGAAGACGGAGGCAGTTCGAACCAAAAGGAAATATGAAAAGAAGCCCAAGATCCCTCCTCTGTCAGCGCCTCAACATTCAGGGCCCTCTGTGTTCAATCCCAAGGACCTCAACCAGTACGATTTCCCCAGCTCAGATGATGAACCATTCTCACAGGTATTGAATTTCATCCAATTATTGTAGATAATAAATGTTTCTGGTGTGACATGGCTTCAGTAGAGTTTTACTATTAATACTAATATAAAAAAGGACAAGGAACAGAGGATGATTTGGCAAGTGCTGACTGTTCTTATCCTTTTTGGTTGGTGTCATGTGGACTATGGCAGGCGTGTAAGGTTATGGTTTCCTGTCCTAACTATTCATGTATTTGTTTTGATTGTATAGATCCATTCGGGTTCCTCAGAGGCAGAAGAGGAGAATGACCCAGATGGCTGCTATGCATTCAGGAGGAAGGCCGGCTGTCAGTACTATGCTGTGAGTGCCCTCTTGTGACTCCCATGCTTCTATTTTTAGTCCCAACAGCAGGCTGACCAGTCTGGCAGTCCTGGCTGTTAGTCTTCCACATTCTGCTGGACAGAATGATGATAATTAAATCGTTATCAATTTTATAAGTTTTTTATTATAATGTTATTTTAATGTTTGCTCTTTGGGCATTTCCGCCTCCCCCATTATCTTTTAGGCTCATCCAGACCAGGGTGGCAACTGGCCCTGGGTAAGCCCATCAGAAGGTGGGCTTGGTGACCCATGCTTCCGCTACTGTCTGACCTCACTGAACATGCCACGGCGCTGCATAGGTTTGGCCCGGCGCCGCGTTGGCAGAGGGGGCAGGTATGTTCAGTCTGGCTATTTGTTTTTCTCACACATGCTGGAATTTGATCAGCGATGCTCTTTCTGCAAGTACACTCGAACAATAGAACCGTTTTTATTTGTTGAACATTTGGCTTACTTGAACGTGTCAAGTCAAGCACATGAATGAATCACTAGACGTTTTGTTTAGATTTAGTTTTAAACCATGATTTCACAGATTTTCAGACTTTTGTGTTGCCCAGGTACTATTTTTATTGATACAGCGAAATCTACAAATTCAGTTAAGAAAATAAAGTCTGAGAAAATGTAGAAAAGTGTGTAGGAATGCTGCCAATGCCAATACTGAGCTGGCGAACCGCAGCCAAGTGTTGGCTGTAACTACTGAGGTTGTTTACCATACCAGCTCTTTGGCAGGTCACCAGCGATCATTTGGCAAGCACATTCTATTAGAAATATTAAGCTGGCTGCTAAAAAGATGAACATGACAATCCAATCTTGGGGTTCACCTGCCACTGCAACTTCTAAACAAATTTCAAAACTTAGCCATGAGTTTAACCAGCAAAATGGCCCGATATTGATTCACTGATCTCACTTAGAACTGGAAAAAAAAGCACAATGCATAGAGCTGGCCAGCAGTTCTGTTTCTGTCTGTAATGGACCTTATTGCCTCCCCTGAGGGAGGGGAGGCAGCTTTACTAGCAGCGTGCCCGTAGAGGCAGCAGTGTTGGCAGGTCAATTCATTGTTGCGTCAGTGTCTCCACAATGATTTAGATGATGTTTAGTACAGACCACAGAAGTACACGTAAGACTGATAACTTCATGGCATTTCAGCCAACGCTGCACTGTTGTCAATTCCATCACAGCTAAAAGTGCCACAATACCATTTTGATTTGGGTTGGAACAGAATCTTTCCTCCAGACCAGCTGCAGCCCGAACTAAAAAAAAATATGTGCCAAGGCTCAAGAGTAGCAATGGAATTTCTCTTGGTGAATTTGAAAAAGCATCTCCAGTCTCATCAGGTGGTTGCTACATGGCTGTAAAAATAGTAATGTTCCATTTTAAGTCACATTTTGTGTCCTGTAAGTATGTAGAACTGCCTGTTTTTGTGCAATACCCTGGTCTGCTGAATACTGTAATTAAATGACTGGCAAGAAGTAGGTACATTTGCGAAATACTTTAAAATTGGCTGCGTGTTTTTCATGTCAGCTCAAAGGACTTGTTGTTTTTATTGGCCCCCCTGATTATATTTTAATGTCTAATAATTTTGTTTGTTTCAGGGTCTTACTGGATAGAGCACACACAGATCAAGATGACAACAGCTGTCAGAGCCTGGATTCCAGCCCGAAGCCCAAACCACTCGCCTCACCACTTCCAAGCTCTCCACTCCGCAACTTTAACACCAGTACCTCAGTAACCAATACCTCGGACCCAGCCAGCTCCCCTCACCTTCCCTTCTCGCCATCACCTCTGTCGTCGTCATCACCATCGCATATGGACCTCCGCCAGATTCTTGCGAACATTACATCTTGCCGCTGGAGACACTTCAGACCGCGGACACTATCCCATCACCCCTCAGGTGAGGGAGACTTGTCTCGCAGAGGATTTAGGGATATTAGCCGGACAATGTCAGGACTAACTCGGACCCTGTCTGGAGGAGCTACCTCCCAGAACCGCATAGGCCCTGCCCCCACCCCTGTCAATGGTGAGTCAGGTTGTTCCTTTATCACGTTGCTCTGTGTTTTGTTTTACATCTTTGGCATTGTACATCTTAAAACTGTACTGCTTGACATTTGAAGTGGTCAGACCAGAGTGGGACTGGTAAATCTTAAGTTTGAGCACCAGTCAGTGATAGTTTCAGCTGTAGCCATCAGATGTATAGAGATTGGAAAGTCTTTTTGGGTGTAGTCTTGTTTGGGCCAGCTTGCATGACTCATGACACATTAGTGTTTCTAAAAAAAAACTGTCCTGTCCAGTCGTAAATGATGTGCAACTCAACTTGCGTATTCAGTGTTCGAGTTTTAGCAGTTTATCAAGTATTTCTGCAAAAGATACTCCGTGTAACTAACTACCCACTGGCTTTGGCACAACTTGTTGTTGAAACAGCTGCTTGGTTTAAATAGGCTACTGAAGGTACAGTTTGGTTTATTGATAAGCCACAAAATTGTTCGTTGTGACCTTTTTGACTACACAAGGTCAGAATGGTAAAAATTATTTTATGAAAGCTAATCGTGTCATATTGTAATGCCAAACATTCTTGCTGGTACTTTACCAAGTTTTGGAATGAAACATCTGATTAGAGTTGTTGTCTTGATGTCTGCAAATACAGGTCACACACCGTGTGTGTGATTGTGAGTGAGAATGGGTGAACGAGAAGCAGTGGAAAGCGCTTTGAGTGCCAATAGGTAGAAAAGCGCTTGTCTGTTTTTGCACAACAACAGAGAACTATGCCAGACAATTAGGGGTATTTTTAACAAACGTTGCCCCACTTATGCATAATCTGCATTTCCTTGTACTGCCACCAGTCCACTGCATATATAAACCCTCTGGAATTGCAGCACCTTTGATCAGGACAATTTTTATGCTTCTCACAATTTGTGGAATTAAGAAATGTTGACACATCCAGCTAATCCAGGCTGCAAACTGACAACTAACATCTTAGTTTGTGGGACCTGCCTTGTGAAGTCTTTCCTAGTTATATTAATGTATAGAGACTAGTGCAGATATTCAAATCTAGATGAAAATGGTCAACTGTGGACACATTTCTGCAGGCCTGATTATTTGTCTCATTTAGGAAGAGAGTATGTTCCTTCTTTCATTTGGAGCAGGTGTATTCTTGTTGTCATCAGATGTCTCTACTGCATTTCACATTTGTACCAAGTTGTAAAAGTTAAAGGAGTACTGGCTGAACTCTAGCTGCATTAGTCGCTGGACGCTTGTGAAAGTTGATTTAGTGTAACACTGTCATGCCTTAATGTGTTGATGAAATAAAAAGAGCCATTGCTGTTGCTTTTAGTAACACCTGTGCCTTTCCTGCCTTAAGTCTGACTTAATTCAAGAAAAGAATCCTCAGAATAAGTAAACGAGAAGTTGAAGTTTAATATCCAACCCTAGTTAGTTTGTGTGCCAGTGCCAGCCTCCCTAAAATATGAGAATTGTGATTGAATGAAGTGATGGAGCCTTTTTCTTTTTAATGAATATATGTGCTTGCTTGCTGTTTTCATTTATGTTCAGCTGGAAAAGATACTGTAAAATATTGTGATACAGTTGAAAGGCCCCTGCTAGTACTCTTTCTGGTTCTGGCTCGGTTATTTTCATGACACAATGCACCACTTTCTTACGAGACATTGTTTTCGCAGAGCTTACAGCACAGAAGGCTTTGTAGCATGTGAGCTCCACAGCCATTGTACATTTGTGGCTTTGATTAATAGACCTTCAAACTGGACTTTGTCGTTTTGTTTACCTTGCACCCTGCAGCAACGGTGCAAGGTAAGTTAGGTGTGTGTTGTCTAAAGATTCTAGTCTTTGGGCTTAAGACCCAGTCTCTGCCAGTCATTCTCACGATTATTTGAAACATGTTTAATATTTATGACCGGTATCTGCGACCAATGACATCACTACAGAGGTAGACCTATGGTAACCACTGCTTTTCCTGAACGTAGCGTTGTTTTATAGGGTATTATGATGTTTTACCTCCATTTCCCTCTGCAGCTCTCTAGTCCACGTTGCTCTTGCTTTTTTACATCTGTGAAAACCAGTTCCAGGTTGCGGCCATATTTGTTTTGGCACAGGAACACACGGGAATTCCAGTTCTCATGGGATTTGGAGTGTAGAAAGTTCAGTCATTAAGTGTGTTACTCAGTGGTCAGGTGTGTTCCACTTCCAGACTGCCAGAGACTAGAAATCTGTGAGAGTTGGTTAAAACAGTCTTTGTGTAAGCTGTCCAGTCTTTGCCAGGTGTGTCCCCAGCTTAAGGCAATTGCTTTTGTACAGACATGCAGCACTTATCTTGCGACAAATGAGGGACTTTTATTTTGATCCAGATACACTCTTTCGTGGCGAGTGGTATTTGTATAATCACTTTTCTCTTTTTGATCCCCGGATTTTTATGTTATTAAAGAAAAACACAGAACCTTTTTTTTTGTTGTTGTTAAAATAGATGAGTAAATATAAGCCAGGGGCAGGTTTATTAGTTTCCTGTACAAGCTTTCAACAAGATGCAACTCAAACCGTAGTTTTTATACTTGTCTTTATCTGCAATTATGTCTAATGGGGCAGAAGCTCTCACAAACCTCACCAACCCCAGCTACAGTGGGGCAAAAAAAGTATTTAGTCAGCCACCGATTGTGCAAGTTCTCCCACTTAAAATGATGACAGAGGTCTGTAATTTTCATCATAGGTCCACTCACACAGTGAGAGACAGAATGTGGAAAAAAATGCAGTTAATCACATTATAGGATTTTTAAAGGATTTATTTATAAATTCCTGTGTAAAATACGTATTTGGTCAATAACAAAAGTTCAACTCAATGCTTTGTAATATAACCTTTTGTTGACAATGACAGAGGTCAAACGTTTCCTGTAGGTCTTCACCAGGTTGTCACACACTGTAGCTGGTATTTTGGCCCATTCTTCCATGCAGATCTCCTGTAGAGTAGGGATGTTTTGGGGCTGTCGCTGGGCAACATGGGCTTTCAACTCCCTCCACAGATAAAGAAATTCTTTAAAAACCTGCAATGTGATTTCCTGGATTTTTTTTTTCCACATTCTGTCTCTCACAGTTGAAGTGTACATATGATAAAAGTTACAGACCTCTGTCATCATTTTAAGCGGGAGAACTTGCACAATCGGTGGCTGACTAAATACTTTTACGCCCCACTGTATCTAAGACAGTTGCTCTATGCATAAACTGTGTGAAAGATGCAGAAATATACAGTTTTTACTACCTCTGTCATGTTGCTCATACACATAGCCATGTCCAACTCCTGTCAACATGTTGCTGCATTGTTTGTATGTAGTAAATACAGCATAGCTAACCTGGCTAGAACTGTTTTTAGTTGTGGCCAAGTCAACCTTCACGCATCATGATGATCTGGGCATGGTATTCTTTTAGTTTTTGTTGTGTGTGTGGGTTTTTTTTTTCCATCAGCCAAAAGCCACACAGATTCAGCCAAACCTTTCTCAGTCCTGGTTGTTGTTTTCCTGTACACAGTGTTCACAGCAGAGCAGTACCAGCAGCACCAGGAGCAGTTGGCCCTCATGCATAAACAGCAGCTGGAGCAGAGCCAGCAGCAACAGCAGCAAGCCAACAACTCTGCAACAACTACCAACACACAGGTCAGTAAGGCTCAACACGTCTTACATATTTTACTAAACCTGTATTTGTAATTAAACTTATTTAACACAAACAGCAATGTGTGTAAATCTTTTTGTAAGAAAAAGGTGACTGTAGTCTGAATTAATTTTCGATCTCCTTATAAACTAATAAATAAAGGTAAAGCAGTGCTTGGGTAAATTGAATGAACCTCAGAAAACAGAACATATCCTCGTTCCCACGAGCAGAATTTAAGTCACGCTGGTTCACATCCTGTTTGGCAGCAGAAAAGCACTGAGCTCAGCAGTTTCAACAGTTTCATAAATGTTAACTGAGAGGTGAAGAGAAGTCTTTGGCCCAGACTCACACGTTCTGTTTTCATGTAGGCCCTTGTGTCCAAGACACTGGACCAGGCCAGCGCCCAGTTTGCTGCTTCGGCCCTCGTCACCACAGACCAGATCCTGACCTTCAAGTCCAAAGAGGAGCTGGTGCTGGCCAGCGGCGTGAATGGGGTCCTGACAAGTGCAGGTTAGCGTCATTTACTTAGTTATTGGTTTGTTTCATTCATTAGATTAAGCGGGAAACAGACATTTTTAGCTTGTTTGAAAAATTCAACAACATTTGAAGCAGTTGTAGGCAGACTGTTGGGTTTCTACCCCTTCCCCATCGCTAAACCAGGATTGAAAGCACTTAGCAATATTAATAGTCTAGTACAATATCACAGCCTTTAGAATTACAACAAGTTGCATCAACACCTTTCTGATGGTGTCACAAAACAAACATTACAAGCTTCACAAAGCTGGGATTTATTACAGCACTGTTGTGGTGGATTGCATGAGATTGTGCAGGGGGCACTTAAAAAAACGCTGCATTGTAAATCAATATGCTAAGACCTTGACATCCAGAAGAAAAATGTTATTAGAAAAAAAAACAGTTTTACTGCATTCAGACTCTTGTTCTGTTGGGTTTTTTTTTTTCTTTCTTTCAATGCTGAGAGTTTTTTATCCATTGAAACAGGTGTTTGTAAAGGCTTGCACTTCTCCAACACCACAGCAGCCCTTCACCAGACCAACCAGTCGACACACACTACCACCTCCACGGCTCCAACTTTCCTGCAACCCTCCTCAAACTCGGCCACCCCGTCTCCTGCCAACGCCCTCCCCACCTCCCTCAGCTCCAACTCCAGCGCCCACGCAGCAGCAACGACACCTCAGCAGCTGGGGCTCCTAGGATGCAGCGCTGCCAATACTCCCCCCACCACTCACGTCCTTATCGGGAACAACATTTGTCTGAGCATGCCGTCGGCCGCCAGCCTGGCCGGACGCCACATCCCCCGGACCCTCGGCAACGTGCCACCCACTGCCTTAAAACTGTCCGCCACAACCAACCTGCAAATACCCAAAGTCTCTGGAGCCACGTCCATGGACATGAGCTCAAGGTGAGGCGTTGTTGCACCAATACAGAATTATTGGGAAATGAGATTCCGGTCAGGAGGCTCATACCACTCACCTACCTTAGCATAAAAATAAAAGTTTTGCTGTTGCTTGATTGCCTTACAATAACCTCTATCTTCAGAAAAAGCTGCATCTGCCAAGAAATAGAATAGAAAATAATTTCACTTTGGGGTTTTCTTTGTGTTTCTTTACGTTTAGTCAGAGCCAGGTCAGCTTCTTCCCTCTTTTTCTCTATACTAAGTCATCTGGCTGTAGCTTCACATTTAGCATGCAGACCGTACAGACTAGTGTCATCCCCCAGCACTGAACAGTTGCCTATCGTTTGAGTCAAACCAGGTGAAGTTGCAGGTTGTGGTCAAGAATCAGGACTCAAATAAAATGTTGGAAGAGCCAACATTAGTTTTTATTGACTTTTATACTGATGCAGAATAAACAGATGTTTAGCCACAGGTTTAATTAATTTACACCAGAACCAAAGCTGCATTGACTGAAAGGAAATCAGAGGATAGTTTTGTTCTTTATGGTGTCGCCTGAAAGGACGCCTCCATGTTCCAGACAATCAACTATAGATTTTGTATAAATACAAATAGCTAGAAGATTCAGACACTGAAGATATCAGACAGCGTAATTCTAGGACAGTAAAAGATGCTCTTTTGACAAAAGGAATCACAGGAGCACACACAGGATTAACTTTCCCTTTCTCTACTCCACAGGGAAAATCACGACGAAGACAAGCCAGCCCTGAACAGTATAGCAGACAACACAGTTGCCATGGAGGTGACGTAGTAGCGGTGCAGCGAGGAGTCCACTCTATAGGTGCTGTGCATCGTAGCATCGGGAATGCAAAAGGGACAGCAGGACTCTGACGCAGACTGACAGAATGATGAGTGGCCTCGGCCGCTCGCTTGCAATTCTCATCTCTCATACTTTTTAACTTCTTTGTTTTGTTTTTTTGCTTTTTGTTGCAGTTAAAAGAAAAAGATTGCCATCTGTAAATTATGAATATGGCAAAATTAGTATCTGTACATGAACTACATTTATTTGTAATATCCCCCTTGTATATACTACTTGAATACAGAACTGTCCATTTGTGATGTTTTGCACTTGGGAGTCAAACTTTAATGAAAAAACATAAGCCAAGTAACTTGTGGCGTGTGTGAGAGATGTGGGAGTTGTATAGAGAAGAGTTTTATCACATCATGTGCATGGTGCGGAGCCTGCTGTTTTTATCTATTTATTGTGCTGTGTTTACAGGTTTTTTGTTTTCTTTTGTTTTCTTTTTTTTGTTTTGTTTTTTTTCTGTTGCTCTTTTGTTTTTATTTGTACACTGTACCTTTTGTTGGTTCCTGTGCTGTAGTAAATGTTAGGTAGCTACGGACTCCTGGGTATTTTTGTATATTGTGAACACAAAGCAGGCCGCCCCCCCCCCCCCACACACACACACACACACACACACACACACCCACACACACATTTATTTTGGGTCCCTGTGCTTCTCTCTGTGGATCATGTGAAAATGAATGGTGACATACATACAGGCCAGGAGGAGGGTGGCTGTGGTTCCCTTAAAGACAGGAGCTTCTCTCTCTTTAAGGGAACCTCCATCAATATTGTCCCAAACACAAGTAACAAAACAGGGATGAAGTCTCTTCCCAGAAGCATCTGCTGCTTCTGATTAAAGCACTATTTTTTTTTTTTTTTTTTTTTTTGGTGACATTTCCGTTTTTGTTAATGGTTTTGCTTCATATCAATGCTGCTTTTGTATTTTGGTTGTTTTTTTTAAAGGGGTAAACCGAGGCCCCGCCCTTTTTTTTTTAACTTTTTTTGTAAAACAAAAATTCTGTTATTTTTGTATTTTTTTTCTTGTGATGATGGTAAACTTGATTGTATTCTTTTTCTTTAATGAAAGACTTCATTCTTTTGTTGATTTGTTACTTGCATAGGTAAAAGGGAGTGAATGGGCAGTAGTCGCTGTACGTGTTTCATCATTCCAGTTTTTTTTTATATAAAAAAAAAATGCTAATGAGCAGACGGAGACGTTGTGGGAAAACATCAGTTTTCTCCTCTTTCTTCCTCTTTTTCTTTATTTTTTTTCTTTGAAAAAAGAATCTCCAGACGGCTGCAAGGCCAAAAACCACAAGTATTGGGTGCCTTCCTTTGGGGAATTAAATGTACTCTCTTCTGTGAAGAGTTAGGCACAAAGGCAGCATTACTTAGTAGTGCTTCTTGCCTTTGTCAGAATCTGAATGCCCAGTCCAATGGCAGGATATATCTTTGGTTTACTTGTCCCACCTGGAGGCTGAAAAAAACAAAAAACAAAAAAAGAACTCAGAACTCTTACTAAAATAAGACAATAAAGCCCAGGGCATTAAATGTGAATTGTTTGGACTCGAGTGTCTTTTATACATGAATGTGTGTCTGTTTCTTTATGAGCATGTGGACATTTGAAAAA
The DNA here is from genome assembly GCF_033026475.1 of Channa argus. Lineage (NCBI taxonomy): Eukaryota > Metazoa > Chordata > Actinopteri > Anabantiformes > Channidae > Channa > Channa argus. The sequence goes on along the minus strand of NC_090215.1, from coordinate 17,479,515 downwards.
GCTAGAAAGTAAAGGTTATACTGGTTTAGTATTTCCAAAAAAAAAAATCTAAAGTGAAGGATAAAGGAAATTCTAAAGAAAATGTGCCGGTAGGGACATTTAAAACACTAAACCGTGTCACATCTTTTTCTGTTTAATTAATAAAAAAAGTATCAAAAATGAGAATTTGTGATGTTAGCAGAGGTTCTTTGTGGGACGGTCCTTAGATGGATGCGGTTTCTTCCTTGACTCTTGTCGTCATTATAAGAGCCGGGTAAACTTCTTTACCCTCCACTGTCTTGAGGTGGTGGACGCGTGAATAAAACTCTCCTAATCGCTAAGCAGCAACTAAAAGGAGAAAATGTTTCTGCATAATTATTTAGACCAGCTGACTAAAAGTACCATGAATCCACTTCTCGGTGCCACAGCTCTTCTTAGTGAACCCACTCACCCACTTTGTTCTGCATCACAAATTCCCTCCACAACTCAGCTGTACAGATATCACTTTCTCATCAGCGGCCAATTTACTCCCCTTTCAGTTTTTTCAATTTAGCCGCGCTGGACCACTGCCAGCATTGGTCAGCCGCAGAGGAGAGATCCCTCAGCAGTAAGACAACTGGCCCACCTCTCAATCTTCAGGGTGGGTGTTGACTTTGCCGCATGCTTTCTCGTTACTATAGTGAGCGATTTTGGTGCTGACCTGAAATACAGCATTTCTCATCAACTTCTCTGGGCGTTAACAGGAGCTTTGTGGCTGAAAGAAATCACAGATGTCTCCTGTGGAAGATGTTACTGCTCTTATATTGGAGTTTTTCCCATTAAATTCATTAAACCTTGTTTTTCCTTAGACATAACTTATGTGCATGGCAACACTCTGGAGCAACGTGTGAATGCTCACGTCCTCTCTCGCAGACGACAGGGTTTATTCTCCCGCTCACAGTTTATTGAAACCTGCACACTGATGCACAAGAACATATTTGGGATTTCTGTGGACAAATTCCTCTGCGTCCATGACGAATCCCCAGCCAAGCGGGGCAATTCCGAAGTGTGCGACTGGTGCGCCGCTGCCAGAGACACAGTGCAGCTGTTGGCCGCCACTGGATCAGGTGTCTCCGTAAAGACACTGATTGGGCAGACGAAGGACAGGCCTATTATCGTCCCTGTGGTTTCTGACAACAGGTGCGAGGCCGACGGCAGCAGCTCGCGCGGTGGTGACGGGCAGTCCGGTTGTGTGTAAGCTGACTCCACTCTCTGAGTAATTAAGAGCAGGAAGAGCTGGACAAATAATTACAAGGCCGAACTGGTGTAACAGAATTTCAATCGTCAGTTGAGTTAGTTTTCCTCTTGTCTGCGGCCCCTTGAATTGTGGCGGGAAGCGTTCGGACCTCGTCTGTGGGCAAAAAGCAGCAGTGGAAGCCCAAGTAAAGCACGAGCTTTAGTTCAGAGAGGTTGGCCGGTAACCACAGGGTTTTGGTGCCGACGTGCACACGGACATTTTAAACCACTCAAGCTGATTGTGTAACATGACAATAACGTGAACTCTGCTTACAAACAAAATACTCTCAGTATCTATAAGGAGGTGGAACTATTACAGACATTATGTTCTCAGCCATCCTTCTTTTCGCAGGTTATCACACAGTTTTGTCCACTACGCCAACAAAGTCACACAAGCCCAGAACCACGTGGGACTTGCTCTTACTGAATTTGTGGGTCTGACTTAAAGAAACAAACTTAGATTTGCTATTATTTTTGCTTCAGAATAGACAAACTTATGCACTTAGACCAGCAGGAATACAGATGTTGTTAATAGGATTCAGCCCCCTCCCCACACCTCCCACAGGGTGGATGGGTGGGACGCTGATCACAGGACTTTCAGACAGGAGACAACCATTTTTTTTTTGCACCCCAAATGAGAATGTTTCGCATTTGTTCTTGTAACCTGCTTTAGGGCGACTGTGGAGCAGGAAAGTAGAGCGGTTGTCTACTGAGTCTACTAGTAGGTGGAGTAAAACCCTAGAAACCCACGTCTATGGTCCTGCTAACCACAGAAGGCTTTAATAGGCCTTTAAGTCTTAAAGTGGATGCTGAGGCAAATTAGGAGCTGTTGAACCCACTTTTGAAATGATATCCTACATCCAAAATGAGCGCATTCAAGGATTTTGGCAGATTGTAGTTTCTCTGTTTACACTGAAACGGGAGAAACAGGCTGTTCGCTGGCTGCTCCGATGAGCCAGAGCGTGTGTTTGAATGAACCGAGGGTTCAGTAGGCTTGAATCTCACACACATACTCTCCACACTCTGTATTTCATGCCGGTGGCACAAAGGTCCGCGGGCAGCCTCAGAGTCTTTCCCGAATTGGCTCTTGCTTCGAGTGGCGGACGCAGTGTGGGGAAATGAACTGCCACTTTGATGACACATTAAAATATTCTGACACGAGAACAGAGGCAATCGTAAAGGTGACCGTCAGGAATGTTAATGAGAGACGGGCTCTTCAGTTCTTATCCACTGGGCATCAAGGAGACTTTGCTTTGAACTGTGTCCACGAAGTTCTTTCGTTATAAGGTGAACTTTTATTGATCAGGTCACTGAAGTTGAACTTGAGAGAGGAAAAGTCAAACCGGTCTAAAATTAGTGCTTCGCAGTTGGTTTTATAATCGTTATGTTAATGAAATCACTGGGAAATTGGGACTCGGGGGAAGAAACAATGATGTTCTTTTGGTCCATTTATACAATGCAATTTTGCAACCAATCTAAACATGCCCTTAACTGGCAAGTTATCAGTCATTATCAGTCCCTAGTTATGATTTAGTAGGTCACATACGTCCTTACTGGCAACATTATGATGAGCGAGATGTGTGGGAAATCGGTGAGGGTAAATTTTACAGGTGCCTCAGAGGCGTTTAGTGATGTATTTGTGAGTCGACAAAGGGCAGAAGTCAGGTGTGATGCACGACGGGCAAAACAAAAGGCCCCACTTTGATATTTTAGTCACTCAATCTTTATTTCCACCAACATCTTCCCCTGACCCTAACCATGACGCGCAGCGGGTAACTACCAGCCCAGTTCTTTGCCAGTCGTAGCATTTAGTCGAAAGGTGGTCAAAAAACTTCAGCATCGTTTGATCTTCTAGCCAATACGTAGGAGCTTTTTTTCTCTTTTTCACTCCCCCATAAAACTTGCAGCACGTTTTGTGGCCCTGTCTCAGCGGCTGGAGCCTGTAACTGGAGTTCCTCACTAATTTCTCTCCTGCAAGATCATTCAGTTTTTCAGGGCAGCCTCCTCACGGCGGATTCACGCACCAGCCACATTCTTTCCATTTCTTAATGATGGATTTAACTGTACTCCAAGAGATATTCGGTTCTGCTTTTTAGTTTCCTCTGTGGAGTTGTCTGAAGTGTTCTTAAGTCTCCATGGTATAGACTTTGGCCAGGACTCTGATTCACCAGTAAACGGACCTCGCACATGTGCATTTATATTGCAATCCTTCACATGCATTCACTGCCCTCAGGTGATCTGCGTGTGACTTATAAAGCCCAATGGCTGCACCACTGACGATTTAGGTGAGTTACTTTAAAGGGCAACTTCACCACATTTCCACTTGCTTTCTATGGCTTTAGTTTAGGGTGTAAATGCACATGAATGCTTTTACATTTCGCTGACTTCTGTATATTAACATATTTCTCTGCTTCTAGATGCAAAGCTCGTCCAGATGAAATCACCTGGAGGAGTCTTTCATCATTAGTTCAGATGATATCAGGTGGGGTGAGCTCTGGAAACAAGATAAAATAATCTGAACTAAAGCTCTTCTGGATGCATTTTTCAGCTACAAGTAAAGACATATTTTAATGTAGGAAATCAGAGGGAAGGCGAATGTCATTCTTTCACATGTTGTACTCAGAGTAGTAGGATTGTAGATATCACACAGTTTATGGAAAGAATTTCTTAGCTCTGTGAACGGGCTCGATAGGATTCTAATCAATATTTGATCAGTAACTTTCTATAATACTTAAAGGACATGAATTATTTTTCCATGAATGAGAGTTTTGGCATTCATCAGTTTTCCCAGAGAGCCGTTAGCAACTAGTTGGACGTTTGGTCACAGAACATATCCAGTAGTTTCCTTTTACCATGGCTCTCATATACATCGACCTCGCTACCTTTTAGAAGCAGTTAATGGTGTGGGTCAAATTAAAGCATTGCACCCGAGTGAAAATCGCATCTCATTTTGTTTTAATTTCCACTCCATTATTTTTGTGCTTTTCTTTATGGGGAAAAAAAAAATTAGGCGACACCATAAATCCCCATCCAACTAATTTAAAAAGTTGGATGGGGATGCATCCAGGCTAAGTTCTATAGCAGTTGCTAATCACTTAATTGTTGTTACCTGACTTGTACGGGCATTGCTTTAAATTAAATGAACAGACCCTCATTAAGTCCTACTGGCTGAAAACATTTAGTGCCTTATGCCCCTTATGTTAAGGTTATTTGCTTTGGATTATTGTTGACTGCAACATTAACATTCACCTTCACGCTCACTTCTTCATAGGAAGTCTATTCGTTACTGCTCAACTCTGGAATTAAAAATCTATTAGCCAGTGACAATGTCATCTGTTTACCTGTGATTCTCTGAGGCTTTTCTGAAAAGTTTGGCAAATATCTACTGCTTCCTGCCAGGATTGGTGGGCAGCCATCTTTGTCTGCGACCACATACAGTACCTATGAGAGTCTGCATAGGGAGCTGGTTGGGAATGAGAGGTGAGTGACAGAACACCAGACTTTAAAACATGTGATATTAGTTGATTTCTAGTTACAGACCAATAGTGAATTGGTGTTGTAACCATGGTAACAAAGCCCAAGTGCATGGTAGTGCCTGATGATGACCCAGTAAGCCTACTGGCAGGTAGGACGAAGACCTACCTAGACTTGGGCTGATAATAACAGAACTGAGTCTCTCTTCACAAACCTGGTCCCCAAGCTAAACGGTTATAGTTGTAGTGGCCTGCTGAGACAGAGGGATGACTTTAAAGGATAATGTCTGTCATTTACTAAATTAGGGGCACCACGGTGGTGGAGTGGACAGTGCTGCTGCCTCACAGCTACAGGTTCCCCAGATCAAATCCACCCGCCTGCAGCCTGGATAAGCTTCGTTTGCCTCCTCCATTGTTGTCTAATATGAAAGGATGCATTCCCTCACCACAGACCTCTGACTTCCCTACATTAAAATATCTCTCTGCTTTAGCTGAAAAACGCCTCCAGATGACAACACTTAGAGGAACCTTTATTTCAGATTATGCCATCTTGTTGCTCTCACTATGGGGTTTGGAATCACGGTCAACTTGCTTTTGCTGAGCTCCCCCAGATGATATCATCTGAACTCCTAATGATGAAAAACTCCTCCAGGTGACGTCGGGACAAATCAGAAATATTTTAATATAAGAGGGAAGTTTAAAAACATGTACATCTACACCCTAAATTAAGCCAGAGAAAGCAAGTTGAAAATCGGTGAAGTCAGACACACTGCTCCAGTGGGTGACAAATTTCACCGTCCTTTAAGATGGTATTGTATGTTTTTGTGGGCTTTGAAAAACTAGAGAATTAGCTTTGCATCTATTATTAGTCGCTTTTAACGAGCCTTATGAGAATCTTATTGTGTGAGTTTATGCTCAATGCTGTGCCACTGTGGCATTGATCACAACAGAGGGCTTCATTGGCGTCAGTTTGATTAAACGTAGACCACCGCTTTTCAAAACACAGCATCAGGAGTATATAGCGACAGTTATTTAGAGAAACAGAGTATTGTAGATGCCGTCTGATCGCTCCTAACAATTGTCGCGCCGGCTCCACTATGAAACGGTTTTAGGAGCAGTCACTTTGTTAATCCCAGGCCCAGCTTCAATGGGCGAGTAAAATCTTCCCATAACTGATAAGAAAGATGACCTAAAATGCCCTACTATGACAGTTTGAAACGAACCAACGTAAAGAAAAGAAAAGAAGCAGACTTTTCCTTTAATACTCCTCCGCAGGGCCTCTGACCTCTGCACAATGGAGCAATCCAATCGGGAGGAGGAAGGGGGGGGGGGTCACATTCAGTGTGTCATGAGGAAAGTGTAGCATTATCGATCTGGCAGCAACCACCTCCTCGCTGCTTCGATCACTGGGTCTGTGAAGAGCAAACTGCTGCCACGGTGCCCACTTATCACTGAGTGTTTGTGCCCATAGTGAAGTGTCCCCCTCCTCCAAAACACACACGCACACACAATTCAGAGCTTTCAGAAAAAGACAATCTGTGTGCTGTCAGACAAGACGAGGAGTGAAGTGACCTTTCAGTCATTCCTCCAGGGACGGACATGGGCGGAGCGCCCCCCTGACAGAAGATTGGAAAAACGTCTGCCTGGATTTTGTTGCTAGGCAGCCAGACCCCGCAATGACAGTGTGTCAACAATGAAAAAGAGAATGAGAAATAGATTGCGTCTGGTCGCTGGAGATGAGAGGGCATGTGATTCAAGACTTTTGCGTGAGCGAGCTCTTTTCATGCACGAGCCAGGCTCAAAGGAGCAGAACGTGCTCTTTCTATATGTCATTCAGTTCCTGTTATTTCTTCTCAATGGTGGACGACCTTCAGTTTCTTCAGCATGAGTCATCTCAGCCCTCCATCCTCCTCCTCTGCTGCACTCTGCTACGCCCTGCGCAGCACTTCGGGTATTAAATAGGAAAATTTTAATTTTAATTTGCTCCATAACTTGCTACTCAAACAGAAATTATTAAAATTCTTAGATTGGTCAATCAGTCTGCACTGTTTTTAAAACATTTTTTAGTATGATTATTTCACACACACTGCACATAATTCAACGTCACTGTAAATGTGCCGGCTTTAGAAGGAATTTAAATTTCGCTCCTCAACCAAATGCTATGCACCCGTTAGAACAAGTATTAACTATTATTACTGGATCGAAGAGGTGGGCCGCTGCCCAATGGAGACCGGGGCCAGGCTGACTGCATAAATGCCCTTTTCGACAGATTGGACAGCTCCTCCTCTTCCGTTCAGCTGCCTGTGGTGCTTAAACCACTTACAACAGATCAGTCCTTTCTTTCAGCCCCCTCCCTCTACACTCCCTTGACGCCCACCAGCTCAGTCTCCTCATGCCCCCCCTCCTCTGTCCAGAACCCTTCTACATGTCAACCCCCCTTTCAGCCCAGTCTTTAGCCCAGTGTTCCCCCTCCACCTGCTCACCCATGTTCCAGTCCTTTCAGGTGAAGGGAGAACTGGACAGACTCAAGCATGGAAAAGCAGCTGGTCCTGATACTATTGGCCGGACTCCTCAGAACCTGCTCCGGCCAGCTGTGTAGCATCCTCACACACCTCTTCAACCTGAGCTTGCGCCTTCAGATAGTTCCTGCACTATGGAAAACATTGTGCATAGTTCCTGTCCCTAAAAACATTATTTCTGCTGACTCCAAGGACTACAGGCCAGTAGCCCTCACTTCTCACATGATGAAGACTTTCGAGAGGCTGTACATGGATGTGCATGTGAGGATCATGTTCTTTGAATTTTTGAGTGCCTTCAGCACTATCCAGCTGGAGCTGCTTGGTGAAAAGATGAGTGGGAGGCAGATGGAGCCCGCACTTGTCTCTTGGACAGTGGATTACTTGACTTGCAGGCTACAGTATGTTCGCCTGAAAAACAGTGTCTCCAGCAAACTCCTGCACAGTCTACACATCGGACTTCCAGTACAACTCAGACGCTTGCTTTCTTCAGAAATTTTCTGATGTTTCAGCAGTTGTTGGTTGTATTTATCAGAGGAGGGGAGGAGGAGTATAGGGGCACGATTGTGGACTGGAGCAACCTTAATCACCTTCACCTTAACATCTTCAAAACCAAGGAAATCATGATTGATTTCCAGAGAAGGAGGCCTACACCGACTTCAGTCACCATTCAAAGCATGGAGTTGGAGGTTGTCTCCAGCTACCGGTACCCAGGAGTGCAGCTGGATGACCAGCTGGAGTGGTCTAGCCACTTGGAGGCCATATGCAGGTAGGGTTAAAGCAGAATGTACTTTCTGAGAAGGCTCAAATCATTCAATATTTGCGGACCTCTGCTTTGCACCTTTTATGAGACTGCGGTAGCCAGTGAGCTGCTCTTTGGTGTGGTGCGCTGGGGGGAGGGGGCTCGCTCTGTGGACAGAAACAGATTGAACAAACTGATAAAGAGAGTGAGCTCCACCATTGGGGCGGAGTTGGACTACGTTCAGCAGGAACTGTATTGTGAGTAATGAGTCTCTGCAGTCCACTACATGACCTGGAGCTGTTTTGGCAGAGCCATAGACTTATACCCCTACAATGAAGTCCTTCCTGCCAGTGGCCATTAACAATAAGAATTGCACATTGCACATATCACATTGGGGCGGCTGTAGATCAGTGGGTAACTCAGTTGTCCATGGACAACAAGGTCAGTGGTTCAATCCCATCTCCTAGCTACATGTTGAAGTGTCCGTATACACTGAACCCCAAGTTGCTCCCGGTGGTACAGGGCGAGCCCCCTTGCATGGCAACCATCAGTGCGTGAATGAGGGAATAGGAATCCACTTTGGATAAAAGCACTTATTAGTGTCTATTGATCATTTGTGGAAATTTTGCCTTTCTTATTTTCCATATTGTTGCCATTTTTGTCTTTTTATCTTTTGGTTTGTTCTAGTGAGCCACTGTACAAAAGTCATTTCCTGCAAAGGATCAATAAAGTATTATTGTATTCTATTCTTCTATGTAATAAAACAGTGTATGCTTTGTACAGTCCCACACCACAGAGACCTACGTTCCTTTTCATCATACTGTGGTCGTTCCTTCCGTCTGAGCCTGCTTTTCCCTTTCTTCCTAGATGCCATCAAACTTTCCCTGCATAACCAGCCACCTGACTCTCCCACCTGTTACCCCTGCCTATCCTGTTGCCCCCCGTACCTCATTACACTGTTGGCTACAGTTCAGTGCTAACTATATGTTATTGTGCGTTGGTCAGCTATGAGAAATAGAAAATGGCACATAAGCTAATTTCATTATGCAGATGTCAGCCGACACAAATCACTTTGAAATGTGTGATGTTGAACTGTGAAACATAGCACTTGGGAAAAAACTAGCTGCATTTTGAGGTTTATTTGGGTTTGTTTTTGCAGAATCGTCCGTGTGTGGTGAGACGGAGCTCAGAAAAAGGAGCCGGACTGATGGCCGAAATGTGACTTTGATCACTAATAGTTCATTGCTTGTTTCGAAGCCCATTACCCCTAAAAAAATCGTTGTGACTGTGACAGACTCCTCTGCAGAGCAGGTGTTGTTCACATTGAAGTGGACAGAATACTGTGCATTAGTAGAAAATACATGTCATTTTTGAAAATATATCACCCGTCGTTCCTTTTTGTGTGTAACAGGAACAAAAATGTGGCTGGTATTTAGTAATTACACACAGGCAGAGTCAAACGCAGTTGACACAATTAGATCCTGTAGCTTTTTTAATATGCAAATGAAGATCTCTAGAAAAGGTAAAGGTCGAAAGTCGGAAAAGGATGAAAAGGAGCCAAGGAATCACACTCACACCTGTTTGTGATGGCGATGGGAGTGAAACAGTATGAGATGAAGTGAATGTGGAGGGGACCAGTGGAGTAGAGAGACACTCCAAAGGAGCCACAAGCGGCCCACTGTTCCCCGCCTGCAGCACCTGCCTCGCCGCTTCCCTCCTCTTCATTACCCGGCAACAGAACCCCTCTTAAGGCCAGCACACGGGGAATTGAAAGAGAAGGGGGAGGGGGTTGTTGGAGTGCACACGCGCGTGTGTTACATCACAAAGCAGGGCTTTTAGATCCACATACACACATTCGACCAGGTACATCCTTCTACCTCCTTCATCCTCCAGTGGGTCTTACATGGAATATGCAAAATCTCATTTCTAAAGTACTATTTAGTCTATGAACTGCTCAAAATTACTGAATGACGTTAAAGAGAAGCTTTCTGTTCCCACACGGCACACATATAGTTTACACTACACAACACCAACAACCCCAAATTTAAGCACTTTTCAAAGAATGGCTCAATCTGCAGCAGCATTCATCCAAACCTCTTCAAGCTCAGCCACTGACTTTAAAATACAGCTCTGCCTCTTGTTGCCGTCACACATATTGCCACGGTCTGCTGATTGGTCCAGCATTCAGCTGGGAGCCTCAATCGATTCTCAACAGATAATCTCCAGCCGAATATTCGGCAACAAAAACTGTCCTTGCAAGATTGCAGCTCGCAAGGTTAGAATGAAACACGTCTTTCTGTTCCTCATCCTCCGTTTAAATCAGTGCTGGTAAAACCTTAGATTTGTTATTGACTGCACCATTGTCCCTTGAAAATCAATGCAAGGAGGCAGAGGAGGAATTTTTGAAAAGCAATTTACCACAAGGGCAGTCAGTGGTCAATCAGTGACAAGCTGAGTCTTTACATGGCACCTGTTCAAGATAATTATACCAGAGGTAATTTGCTTGTTTATTTGGACGCATTACTGAAAGCAATGGCTGTTTTTCCTGGTAACGTTCTGTTTTTCAATCTTAGACGCAGCTTTACGAAATGCACTTTGAGCATTGCTGCGCGTGACAGTTCCTTTATGTTCTGTGCAAATCCCACTTACAGACAGAAGGTTTGTCAATGCACCACGTGCATTTAAAAAGGATTAAATACGACCAAAAGCAAAGCAATAAATAATCAAATAATACCCAGCAGGCCCTGAACATGTCATTTTAACCTTTACAGCATGGTGGCTGAAACAAGGCCCCATGGCTTGGATGAAGATGATGAAGAGGATGTACAAGACAAACAAAAAAGTCATAAATATAGACAGCACACATGTCTACAGCCTCGCAGACTTGCAATGTCTCTCTTGCACCTGTACAGTAGGCATCAATAAATACCGAGCTAACTAGCTGACTCACAAGGGCCAGAAATATTCACTTGATAACTGCATTTGATTTTATTGGTAAATCTGCCACTGTCCTCTCAGTAAACTTCAAATGTCCAGCTCAGTCCACACGCTCGAAGCCTTTATGTTCTGAATTAGCAGCGTGCAGACGTCGCATCGTGATTTGTCGGAGCATAAACAGCACAGGTGGAACTAATAACATTAACACTGGCTCTGTTCCATTTAAATGTCCCACTAATCCAAACTAATGAGTCTGCAGGGCCCTAAAACAGGCAAAACAGAATGTCAAGCAGCCTTTATTAATCATATTAATTATACCTTTCCATTTCCTGCTCACATGTCAAAATGTCTGTTGGGACAGTGCAGGACTCTGACTGCAGACGTGGCTTTAATTTGCGTTTCACAACCCAAATTCCAAAAATGCCATGCGATTGAGAGAGTATACATCTATTTGTGGAGGCAGAAACTTCGCTTTGCTCACTTTGCGCCCACATCATTTGGCAATGGAGCCTAAACAACATGTATGTTCCATAACAGCTCCCACTCTTTGTATTTCTTTTATAATGTGAAAAGCACCACATACTTAAAATCAAACTAAAGCCAGTGACAACAATTCACTTGGTCCATATATGCAAGGTTTGAATCATGGCTGATATTGCTGTCATTTAAGTTTGTGTTACCTCACTTGTGATGTATTGCAAAAGATTTAGTTAAATCCATAAGTAAGGTAGAGATAATGTCGTGGATATTAAAAATCATAAAACAAACAGCTCCACTTTAAAGATATTGATATTGAGCGAAGATCCATCACTTCCTTATGGGAAAAACCCAATCAGTAAAAAAAGAATATACTTTACTGCGTGCAGTGTTAAGTTGTTTTAACAAGTACAAATGGCTAAAGCACATTCACACACACACCCCTCCTCACTTAATGGCAAGGAGGACTCAGCCAGCTGGTGTGTCACACACGCACACACACACACACACACACCTAATCCCCTGTTCAATTTGACACCCCTCCAAATCCTATTCATCCAACTTCCTATTCAGTGCTGTAGAGCCTCTCCAGTGGAGTCTCCATCAGCCCCTCATCTTTGGTCTAACGGTTTTAAGGCTTGCTGTCCATTATCAACCAACAGGTCGCGTTTTGCTCTTTATTTTAAAGGCATAGTTTGGGATTTTGGGGACAGGTTACACATTTTATTTGGGCTTATTTAACTGATCCTACATATAACAAACTATGTCCAGGGTATGCTGGCCATGTTTTAAACAAAATGATTTTACTCGACTAAGGGTAACTAGAAAAAGATATATAAAACTGACTTTCCACCGACTGCCCATTTTGAGCATGCCCACAAACATGCTGCCATTTTGTGTTTTATTTACTCGGACTTTCCATGTGATCTGAACTGTGGGTTTTGGTATGTAAGCATTTTGTAGCCATAATTTTATTTTACTATGGACCTATTAACACTAAGGAATTTCTTTTGATAGAGACTCTAGTAGTTACTTGTGGCGTTAGCCTGGTTATAATGTTAAAAGTTATTCAGCTTGGAGATTGTTGTTACATTAAAAGGGAGTGAAAACTATAAAATCCTTGAACCAAATTCTAGAACATCAGTAGTTTTATGTCTAGCAGAGGTGGCTCTGCAGAGACGACCAGAGGAGGACGCGCCCAGTGGATTCAGTCACGTCCCAGTGAGTCCTGTTAATGTTCTAAAGTGGCAGGAAGAACAGAATGTGCACAGCGTTGTTTTGTATCACATTGTGTAGTTTCACTTTATGTATTACAAACCAGTTTTTTAAGAAAGCAACTCATTTATTTCTTTCAATTAAAAAAACATTTTTCATTTTCTTTTTTGGATCGCTACTATTCATTTGACATGTGAATACATATATCCTGACATCACTGGGCCGACTGAACCCTGTGCTCTGTAAGTTTCTTCTGTGTATAACAGATAAATACTGAAGTCCAGCTCATGACAACAATCCTACTTGAAAATACCTTCATGGAGCAGTGTAATCATTTCTCCTACAAAAGAAAGCAGGTTACTCTGCACAGACCTAACCAAACATCTGCATGGTCATGCAAGAGGTGCCTAAATATATGTTTACATTTTTGTGTTAGAATTTTTTCATTTTTTAATTTATTTGAATGTCTTAATCTGAAGTTATTTTCTTATGTAAAAATGGTGACAAAGGAAATTCTTACCCCAAAGACGTATTTTATTTTTATATGCCGGTGTGGAAAAAAAAACAAGAAGTATTTATGTATTATAGGACTGTTAGGCTGTGGTAAGTTACTTTAAATGCATTTTTCAATTTACAAGAACACAAAGTTTTAAAGGAAAACTTTAAAACTTCATTTTATTGGAAACAATCCGCACACAGCCACTAAAACTAACAATGAATCTTGTTTACTCAGTGTTGATGTCCATCAGTCTGTAACCTGGGTAATTGTGTTTGTCTGTGGCCTGTGATGTGATGACCCCACATCAGCCAGATGCACCGTGTTCAATTCCAAAGTTGAATAGTTGTTAAAAAATGTTCCAGATGGCTCTAACATTTTATGGTGGTTTGGATCAACTGGCTGCAACTGTGCATCCACAACCACTGTGAAAGCTTTGGTGAGTGCCATTTTTTTTTTTTGTGTGTGTGTGTGTGTTTTACCAACTTCATTACCAAGTGCATCGGCATGAAGAAACATGTCACAGAGAGGAGCATTTTTTCTGACTCATGTGTTTTCTTAATCTGTTTTTGGACAACAACAGCAGTCCAGGCCACAGACAAACAACACAATCCACGTGTAGAGAAAATTCATTGTGGGTTTTAGTGACTTTGGGTGATTGTTCAAAATACAATTGACTTAGGTAAGAATCTTTTAAGCAGGTTATTGGTTAAAAAAAAATCTCGTTTGCATATTTTAATAGGTTCTTTTTTTTCCTTACATTTAGAGAATAACCTAGAAAATATTTGGTTATTCAATAATAACTGATCATTGACATTTTTTACCTTTTACCAAAGTAGTAGTCAGCCAGTATCCTGCCAATACAGGAGGCTAATATGGCAGAATTAATGGTCACTGTAAATGTTCGGCTGGGAAGTCTGATCCTGCTGCAGTATTTCATGTACAGGTATTTTTACAATCAGAAGTATCTCTGACTTCCACCCGCATACGTTTGGCTACTTCAGATGCAGATTGTCAATGCAAAAGTTAAGGCTGTGGTTTTTTTTTTTATTATCTCACAGCGATTGCAGCTATAGTTTGTAGGTTCGCCAACTAAGTAGTTTACATTACCAAACTACAGGCTCGGTTGCTTTTTTCAATATGCAGCAATATTTGGTTTGATGCAGTGTTACAGGCCTGTGGAGACTGAATATAGCACTGCTATGGTGCAATACAGTTTGTGTTGAGCACAGGCAAAAGGATGTGACACACATTACGGCCACGGTTCCATGGTGTTTTGCAGAACGAGCGTTGCCAGCGACTACAATGAGCTAAACCAGTTTGTAAAGGTTTTATTGAGCTAAATGTGTTCAGGATATTTGTCCCGCCTCAAACTACAGGGTGTCGTATTGATGACCACGGGATGTAAACATTTCTCAAGTTTTTTTCTTTAAGAAAACACAGGGCCCCTCTAAGCGTCGCCTTGCTGTCAGATTAACTTAGTTCCACCTCACGAAGTCTTACTCCACCAACGAGATTATTGAAGAGACAGCAGCTCTGTCTCTTCGACTCCAATCTGTTCCCAACCGAGCGCTGACTCCACAAACCACTTAACCCTAATCTTCGGCCACATATGCCCAACTCCAGTAAGACAATGTGGGCCTAACGGTGTTCTTGACCAGACTGCACATCCAGTGTAGGACTGACCAGCGACGGGGCTGTAAATGGATTTTCATGATCTCCGAAATGACCCCAGCTTCATATTCGATGTGCCGTCATTTTACAAGCTAGGCCTTGAAACAGCAAAATAAGACACCAAGGACACACGCTGAGCTGAGTCGTAAAACCTCTTCATACTCTATGGTAAATACAGGTGTTATAGCTAGTGTCAGCTATAGTATAAAAGGCAGGGGGGGAATTGGAGTTGTAACTTTAAAAAAGTGTCTAAATGCCCCTAAATCTATGTTATGGAAAGAATAAAAAAACATCAACTCAATGCTGATGATGTATGATATGAGTGTTTTTCTCACATTGTTGTACATTGGTGTTCATCACTAGAAGTATCTGCCTATAACACCAAAGATATGCAGCTCCACCAGGTGGAGAATGTCGGTTTTACACCAAAGCTTAACAGTGCAGCTCACCCATGTTCACATTCACACTCCTGCACAAATGTGGACTTGTTTAGATTTTTCCTTTTCCGTGTCGATTTCTAAGACCTTAAAAAACCAAGCCCCACCACTTCATTAACCAAATAATTTCAATGACATCAAATTAAAAGTCTTTAAAACTTAAAAGTCACTAATTTGCTTCTAGCCAAACGACTAAAGGACAAAAAACTGATTATTTCTCTTATGACAGAACCTGGACTCCTGATTTTGCATTTTTCTGGAGCTGCATGTCGGCTACAGCAAATCTATGGATCTTACAGTATGTAGAACGGAGCCACTCTCTTTCCACAGATTAATTACTCCTTTTCATTACAGGCCCAGGGTTCAGGTGGCTCCTGGGCTGAAGTGGAAGTACCATAATAATAAGCAAATAAGATGTGAACAAACACAAGTTGGTGCAACGCAACCAGAAAGAAGCGCAAAAGACCAAAAAGAGCTACGACTGTAGCTGCTGTGGAGGAAGGACGGATGTCCGTTTGCATGCCTGTGCCCAAGGCACCTATTCTGACTCAGACATGGAAAGTTCCACTGTAACAACAGGAAATAAAGTTGCAGTGACAGGGAAGCTGCTTTAAAAAAAACAAAAAAAAAAAAGTGAAATTATCCCCAAAAAAGGATCCTAAAATATCTCATTTAGTTTGACCAATAGCCTTAAAAAAAGATTTTCAGTGTACAATGATGTGAGAGGCTTAAACCAGAGGAGGACTGGAGTTTTCACATTTTTTTATTGATTATAACATAAATTATTAAAATAATTTTTTGGAAAATAGTTGAATATTCATTTTTCTGTTAATCAGTTAATACGTTTTTTAGCTCTGTTGCAACTAGTGGTTATTTTTCTTACCTGAACCTGTAGATGATTGTTTGCAGTCACAGGAAAAAATCCAGTTAAGTGACGCTTTTGATAATAATTTACAGGTTGATTAAATCTTACGCCGAGTTTCCTCTGTGGTCTGACTGAGTCAGTTTACACAGCTGAACATTCACAGATGTAAGTATCATTGTGTTTATGGATGGATTACTAAACAGGCCTACGGGACACGGGATCCGAGGTCTGACTGTTAATGTTTCTTGAAAAAGACACAGAAAGTGACCACAAAAGATTGTAAAATGACCATAAATAGACACAGAATCACCCTTCAGGGGTCGAGTTCCGCATGTTGATTTGGCTTTAGTTTTTACGATGCCACTTTGCAGTCAGGGGTTTTATAAGAACTTTTATGTGTCCGTGCCAAGGGGCTCATCTTCTTACAATCTGTTCATAATTGTGTTAATACTGATCAGTTCACACACACACACACCGAGAGATGAAGTGGGTGTGTTGGCAGCCAGTAGAGGGAGGTGCAGTTTCACATTTAGAAACATGAACCATTGGTCCTCAGCAGAGTTTCCTCCCAGCACATACGTGAAACGTGAAACCTCTGCAGGACGATGTTGTTTCTCCTTTCGCCCTCGTCTCCCTCCTTCTCCAGTCCAGTTTCATCATCCTGCTCCAGCCGCCGCTTTAATATCAATGGAGCTGTAACATTGCTGCATACACCAGGGTTTAAAATGTGACAGTAGCTGTAACAAAAAAAAAAAAAAAAAAACCCAACACAATCTCTTGATGCTCATACTCACAGACCTCGTCTTATCCTTTAATTCGTCTCCCAGTCCACCCAGTGCCTGCTCTCTTCACTTTTTTTAAATGGACTTTCCATTTATTCTACTTCTGAATAATAATCTAACTTTTCATTTTCGCTCATCAAAAAGCTGTTTAATCTGGCCTAGTTTTACCTCCTTGCTCCAGCTTTATTCTTTTCTAATGTTTCTCTCCTCTCCTCTGACTCATTGACCTAATTTCTTCTCCCCCTTTTATCTTCTTTCATCCCTTCCTCCCGTCTTCAAATCTGACTCATCGATTCACTGCCTTTTTCCTCCTCTTTTTTTTTTTATCCCATTTTGTGTTTGTTGCTGCTCTCCTTCCTCTCATTCTCTCTCCAGGCGGTGACTCATCCTCGAATCTCCAGCGTTGTTCTTCCTCGTCATGCATCAGTGTTAATGCTGGCGGGGAGAAAATGTATTTGCAGGACACGGGAATAGCTGGTTAATGTGCACATCATCCAGATGCCTCCCCTCACTGCCTGTCACTGTGGAACTGTTCGTGCACTGTGGGTAGCAATTTGAAGAATAGGCCATGCTGTGTTTGGGTAGAGGTGTCACAACATTTCACAACACTGCAACCATCACAGTCCTGATCCAGAGAGTTAAAGGACAAAAGTGGTTCCTGCATTAACCGAACGTGTGGATTTGTTTGCTTCTCTCAAACCAAACCATTCACTCAAAAGCTCCTAAACTTTCCTCAGATGATTTTTCAAACACATCAGAGGCTCCCCCCTAGTGGTGCAAAGATGAATCTAACCAGTCTGATGTGAAGACTAATGCAATATGACCTTTTTTTTATTCTTAACACAAAAAACAGGGTTTTTTTTTTTTTATATCTACGACCAGAAGCTTCCGGAGGAAACATTTCAGTTAGAGAGAGCGTAGTAGTACACTCTTAGCCCTAAGATGAGCCTGTCGGGCAGCACTGCCGGTTCAAGTCTCTACAATAGCTCTATAATAACAGCAATCATTTTACGCAAAATCAAAACCAAAACGAAACAAGTTACATTTCCTGTAGCTTGGTTGGTAGAGCAGTCGTCCACAAACCACAGGGTCATTGTTTCGGTTTCTCCTGGCTACATGTTAAAGTTAAACTACTGAAGTTAAAATACGAGCACCTTGCATGGCAGCTGCCATCGTGACTATGTCTGTGAATGGGTGAAAGATTAGCAATATTGTAGAGCTCGCTCTATATATACACAAAAGCACTATAGAAGCAGACCATTTGTCATTTACCAGCTTGGATAGTATTTTCAATTATGCAGGAATTGCATGGATGTATTTTGGTAACTCATAACTGGAATGAAATGTATTTACAATGTATTTACTGGGATTGATTTGTAGGGTGAAGATCGAATACTATAACCCCTGCAGCTTCTATAAAATGTGACTTTCTTCAAATGCTAACGTATTTTACCTTTTAATCAAGTAATCAAGTATTGTATTTAAGTACAACTTGTATGGCACTTTATTGTCTCCACTTACTCCACTGCATTTTTACACGTTTAGTCATTAGTTAGCTTTTGCTGATGACATTTCTGGATAAAAAATCAAATATGATATAAAAATGATGGATTAACCACTTTGTGGTAGATAAAGTGCTTAAAACCAGCAGGAACTTTACCAGCAGCGCCATTTTTGCTCCACACTAAGCTGCTTAGCAAACAGCATCAAATTCCGTAATGTTCAAAACCCACTGTTTTCTTACAGTACTACTATAAAAAGTACTTCACAGTATTAAATATAAAATTAAGTCAAGTTTGAATATCTGATTAATATGACACAGAAAGGTGCAGGACAAGTGAAGGAGTTTGAAGGCAAGGTATTGTTTATTGAATAAAAGTGTAGTGATGGGGCAGGGGGACTGTCAGGGCGGCGAGGGGTGTGCAGCAGAGGGGACCGGAGGACCAGGTACTGGTGGATGATCTAAGGAAGAGAGTACGTAAGTGACAGCTTAAAACTCAGGGCAGTAAATTATGAGGACGGAATTCTTACGTGTGGTGGGTGATGCTCTACAGGGAGGGAACCGATACAGGTGAGTGGAAGATGACAACAAAGGCAAAGACAGATTGCAACTGAACTTCAAAGTATCAACCAAGACAGAAAGTAGCAACTGAAAGTGTCGGGGGGGGGGGGAGACGATGATGATCACCGGGGCAACGCAGGCCAGCGTCACAGCTGTGAGCAGAGAATGTACCTTTTTGATGTGACCTTTTTGGTGATTTGATTTTACAGGAGCTATGTAGAATCCTGTGTAGAAATCTTTTGGCTCCGCTTATCACAGATTTAAGAGAAAACAGACTCAGCCTAGACCCAATTCCAGGAAGTGTGTGCATGTTCTCCTTTGAATGCAACATTTTTGGATACTTTTTCCGGGACAAATCTGGGGCACAGGAAGCGACACGTTTTGCTTTTCAAACAGCACCAATGTCAGCTTACTTACAGAGAACAAACTGGATGAAGTCATGCACTAATATAGCAGCGGACAAAGCACCTGCTGTTTACCCGTAAGATTAACAAAAAATCAGGAATCACAGGGAGAAATGTTGCCATCCTGCAGAACATTAACAACGACGGGAAGAAACCCGCTGCATCCTCAAACAGAGAAGAGGACAGATGTTTAAGTAATACTACGTCTGCTCGACTTCCCACTGGAGCCTCTGCTCCCGGCTCGCTCCTTTGCCGGAGGATCTTAATCATGTGGCTTGGCGAGCTCCTGGCGGATCACAGTTTCCAAAAATACACATCCATGACAAGACACAGAGAAAAGCCTACAGCATTTTGTCGGCACGTTGTTAGGTCCTAACTATCTGCTGATGGCAACAGACAGAGGTCTTGTGAGTGCGACAGCACACCCCCCTCTTCTCTGATCATCAGTTTCACTTTGTATTACTCACTTTAATGTTAGCATGCATGTTAGCATATTAGCTCAAAAGCAGACTAGTTTTGATCATG
Organism: Channa argus; assembly: GCF_033026475.1. Taxonomy (NCBI): domain Eukaryota; kingdom Metazoa; phylum Chordata; class Actinopteri; order Anabantiformes; family Channidae; genus Channa; species Channa argus. The sequence goes on along the minus strand of NC_090215.1, from coordinate 17,459,656 downwards.
CTTGAATATTTTTTGAACATCTTCTACATGCATGTGAAACTCGAAACAAACTTGCCTATTTGATCACTGAATGAGCACTGAAAGTCTGTATTGTGGATGCAGGCTGCAGGAAATGCATGTTGCAGAAATTCCTGCATGTGGATGTCACTGTAGCTTTGTTGTCCGTGGGAGATTTCTTTCTCTTTAAAATGCTGAAAAGTGTTCCCAAGACCCTTTTGGGGCTTTGTAGTGACAGGAAACCAAGTGGTGTCTTTTGTATGTAAAGGTCCTCTTTCATGCCTTTTATATAAGCTTCAAAATGTTCCCATCTGAGCGTTTGGGGCGAGCGAAACTTTCATCTTTAATCATCTTTAATAAGATGTTAGCTCAGATTGGTTCTGATGTCAGGATTGGGAACAAGCTGTCACAATTGTGTCCTGTTTGTTCATGCTTAAAATTCATTAACTTTCTCTCCATGGGGGTGGAAAAAAAAAAACCCTTTACTTCATTTCACACTCTGAACTGACTCAGGACAAAGCCGCAAACTGGTGAAATGTGCATATATATATATATATATTCACACAGACAAAACCCAAACCTCATAAGCTCAGAGGTCTTCTTTGGCCAGTCAGCAGTTTGGACACCAGTCATGTTCGATGTGTAATTTCCTCCATCACAGACACAAACACACGCTCACTTCTTCCCCAGGGTCAAAAAATATTTGTGTTCATTAGTGTCGTAGCAACAATGGAAAGCCCCTGTGTTAAACAGCTGTAGCGCTGTTTCTCTCTCCTCTAACACTATAAAGGGCAGAGATTAAAAGAAAAAAAAAGACAAAAGTGATGCATTTATTTCCCCTCTACCATATAGTTATCTACCGTTATCTTCCTCCGACATCATCTCACTCATAATTAGCCATTAGGCTTTTTTTATTTTTCTGCTCACTGAATTTCAGGTTCTTTGATGCTCCACCCGAAAAAGAAATTTGGTAGAAAAATGTTGAAACTCCAAACTCCCTGGACAAATGAGCAGAATGCAAGATGAAAAAAAAAAAAAAAAACACTATTAAGATTTTCCACAAGCCTCACACTTTATTTACTCTTTATTTAGGAGCTTTGCTCTAGGAGCGTAAAGCCAAGGATTTACCGTATTTTCTGTTTTCCCTGCACTTTCATCTGTGCACCAGTAATTTGTTTCAGGACGCATGAGTTCACAAAGTTACCACATTACCTATTTTCTAAATGTTCTGTAAAATTTGTAGTTGTGTGTGTAATTTTCAAGAAGAAGAAAACATTTGTGGTTTGCAGAATCGGTGTGTGGGCAACCCTGTCTCCTAGAAATGATGCTCTTACGCAAGTAAATTGCAAATGCAATTATGTTTTTGCAGCGGATGTAATGACTGGATGATCATTTTGTGACCTTTCTTTTAATGGACATATGGATTAATAAATGTGAGTCCCTGAACACAACCATAACGAAACATAACAGTGCGGCGTTGAGACAAACTACCGTAGATGTTGTGGTGGAACAGAAATAGGTTCAGTAAGAACTTTTTTTACTTTGTTTAGTATCAATGTATTTGTGATTTGCCATTTATGTAAAATTTCACCATCTCTGCTTTATGTTAGCAGAAAACACAATGCAATTATGTTCCCCACAAAAATGCATCTATGTTGTGCAGTTTAGATGTCATTTTTAGAGGACAGGGTTGGTTCCGACAGTAACTTCTGAATCCTCAAGCATTAGGTAGACAGACCGTTCCGATTTTGTCGGGGGATCGATGCGCTGATCGATGCTCTGGGCTTTCAGGGAGTACAATGGAAACCCAGACGCGTCAATATTTGAATATTTGAATTTAAGACAAAGGCCTTTTCCACAGGAGACCAGGGTTCAACTCTAGTGCCAGATGTTGTGCACTTAATCGTAACACAACGTTGTGCACATGGTTACTACAGTAAGGAAGTACATGCGCGCCTACCGTAACCCCTAACCCCAGAGTTGTTGCCCCACTTATTTACTTATGGTTAGCAGGTTCTGTGTGTGCACATAAAGTTGTTCTCGTGGTGTCAATAAGATACGCTAAAGCACATGAACAAACAGCACAATCTGAGGCCTTAGGAAGGGTCATCATCTGAGGCTGTGGGATGACAATGTGCTCTATTCAGTAAGGAAGTATCTCATGAAGCAAAGCAGTAACTTGTGGATAATTAGATATATCTATATAACGTATATATACTGTAACTGCTGCAATGATTATGAAATGTTAGATGTCAAGTTATGCAATATTTGCTTAGGACGTCCGTCTTTTACATCCCAAATCGGAACAGGGAAGAATAATTTGTTTTCCTGCAGCACATTTACAGAGGCTTTACTGCCACTAGCTTTTTGTTGTCTGTGTTCCCATTGATGGACTCCACAGGATGTACGTGGTCGTCTCATTGTACAGGTCACGGGAGGATTGTGTCACCCATTTTAAATTCCTTTGTTCTTATAAATGTCTCCCCCCTGCCGAACAATCCCGGTTCCTGAAGGAGATTAAAGGAGAAAATCTTTAAACAGAGGGTGAATCATGTGTGAAAAACCTTACAAACTTTGCTGGCCTGGAAATTCCCTGTGTTTGGACATAATGTGGTCAGAAATGCCTTTGTCTCTTTTTTTAGCCGTCGAAATGAATTCGGGTGAAAAAGGGGCCGCGGTTGAGAAATCCACCAGATGCAGTAATAACCAGAGGCCCTTTGGAAGTCGCGCCGGATCACAGGATCAGACTTATTAACACAAAGAAACGGGCTTCATATCAGAGTTGGCTTATCAGACAGGATGTGGGGGGTGGGGTGGGTATGGGGGGGGGGGGGGGGGGGAAACGAAGTGCAGAGCGGCTTGTTTCATTGCTATGTTCTTTAATTATGTTCAGCCTGCATACTGTGATGCTGACTGTGCAGCCACAGCCTCACATTTACAACCTAGCATTGTAATTAGAGGGAGGAGGTAATGAGATAACGAATTAATTGTAAATCGGGTGGTTGTGTGGTGCATCGCTCTCTCATTTGTTGGGAAAAGGCTGGTTTCGCTTAGAAACTATAGTAAGCTACGGCCCCCAGCTGAGAGATGGGGACACCCGGGACAAGTCTCTAGTCCATTGTAGAGCCAGACATTGGTCACACGAGAGGTCCCCTTTGAACCTTTCCCCTAACGCTGTTCAGGAAAAACTGCAAAGAAACACACGGAAAGTTTAATGTTGCTGATACAAGCAGTTTTATGAGCAGAGAATTTGTGAATGCATTTAAGAAAACGCCGTGTCTGTCCTGACTGACACGACGCAATGAATGTTAGCACCATCAGCTGGATTTGATGGTCACTGTTAGAGAATATTGCTGCTTTGGAATGAGAAGGATTCAACCATTGGTATGTTCTGGGCCTTAAACTCGTGAGCTGCAAGGCTGCCAACGCCAACAGGAAGGTCAATGCCACAGTGGAGAAGACTCTCTCCCTAAATTCATCCTTGTTCGAATGAAATTCAACTATTTCAGCGATTTAAAGATTGGAATGGCCTAGTCGACCTCGTGCTGTTGCTCTTGGCAGCTTGTGTGTCAGCTAATGAAGCGTGTTCACATTTAGGCTTTTCCATCACCTCACTGTTCAGGGTCCCTCAAAAGGTCTTATAAACAACCATGACACACACACAGGCATTTTTATGCCTTTTAACATCTGTTAAGCATTTTAACTCAGTATAAAATTGTACAAATACGTCACAGAATTAGTTTCCATTATTACTTAGATTATCGGCAGTGATTGTTGCACCAGGCAAAGAACTAACGCTTGCACAGCGGAACATTATTATTTCATGCTAAATGGCCGAGTGATAAACGAGTCGATGTGATGAAAATTAGATCTCTGATGATAACTGTCATGAGCTGCTAGACCACCGTCCCTAAGGATGTCATACAAATGGCTTCATTTATTTTTCACCTAGTTTTTGTGGAGCGTCTCATTGTCATAGGGGCCGCAGTGACATTTCAGAGGCAACATTCAGCGGAAACACTGGTGTATGAGGATATTGGCTTGTGGGGGGGGGGGGGGGGGTTTCCTCAGCATGGCCTCTCTCTGTAAATGTAGATCTGTCTACTTCAGCGATTCTGCAGGCCTGCGGAAGGGAGCAGGCACAGGTCAATTTATAGCCTGAACTTTCTTGTAAATACTAAATATGGGGTTTTGAATAATTTGTAATTAGAAAATGGTTTTATTTTTAGCCACCTTGAAATCCAACATATCGCCTAATTATACACATCGCGTCTGGTTGCCAAACAAGAAAATCCTCAACGAAAAAAAAGCTCCAGTGTGCCTATGAGCAAAATGTTGAATCCAATGTCCTGCTCCATCTGCCCATTGCCGTGCATTGCAATTTGTATCTAAAGACATGAGAAGATAGAAGTCTCTTCCCAGCATTCAGTAGGAAATGTCCAGTAAACCAGTTTCCTGACACAAAGCCTGTCCTGTAATCTACCTCAACGTACTGCGGATAATACAGACGAGACATCGGCACCAGCGATTGAGCACATTTGGGATGAAAACATTCTCCATCTCGGTGTGTTGTAGTGTTTCAGTGATTTACTTGTGGTTTTCCCTTTTTTTTCCCCTACAGAAGGATGAACGGGAAGGAGCTGCACATAATTCACCTCCCAGTTTGGACGGTCTTCTCGAGCTCGGTTACTGTTACCTTGGAGATAGGTCAGCCATGCAGTTAGCCATATATAGCCAACAGATCCAGTGACACACACACACACACACACACGATAATCCCCGTGGGAAAGGTTTCTGGGCTTTTGGAAGATAGGAGCAGCATTCTCTACCTGTAACTTCACAAAAGGCTGCTAGTGATTGTGCCTCATCTTCCGTTTGACGGATCACTATCAAAATCATGTGCTACCAGAAGCTACAAATGATTTTCCTTTTCCTTTTGTCTGCATTTCTAACTTTAAACAACAGATCCAGAAACAGTAAAATATGGGGAGACAAAGACTTATAGGTCCTGATTGTGTGCTAACTTCCAACATTTTCAAACTGCCTGGATCACAGCCAGATGATTCATTACACTCCCCTCCTAAAATCTGCCAGCTCTGGAAACTTTTTCTCTCAAAGGATTCCTTCCCTTAAAGGCTTGTGCTCCTTGCATGCTTTCAACTTGATTCATTTAGAGTGGAGGCTTATGTAAGTGCTCTCCGAGCTTGGCAAGCCCGTGCCGAAGGCTGCCAACACGGGATGATATCAATGAAGAACAATAAGGAACGGGTGGCAAGAAAGAAAACCACGCCGGTGCCACCGCCTCCTCGTTCTTTGTTGAAACCTTCAGAGGCACTTTGATGACCTCAATGTGGTAATGAGGGGACAATACACCTTCCAAAAGGTCAACAGACGGAGTTCTCACTGCTCCGTCACCGCCTCAGTCAATTCATAATTCAAATTGCTTTCACACCCCCGGTGCTGCTTCATCATGCTCCAGTTTCCTTAAAAGGTATCGGAGCACTGTGATGCATTTGGGAAGGCAGATTTTGGACAGGAAGATGGTGGTTATTATCTGCCTTCCTGTAATGGTGTTTGCCTGGTTTTAATGGTCTTCACTTTGGAGTTGCAGAGAGTAAACAGGAACAAACAAAATTAATGAAAGAAAGGCGGAGGCCTAGTCACAGTAACAGCTGACACACACACACACACACACACACACACACGTGGATACATGAATTCAATCTGGTGCATGTAGACATGCCAAACAGATACTTTTGGAGATAACATGTGTAATGTGTACAGTTAGGCGCCTGACACACAGGGCCAAGGTTGATAAATGCTTTGCACCACCAAGTGTTTTCTGTGAAAAAGTTGACCGGAGAGACACAACTCGGTGACCAGACCAGCTGACCACCTGCATCCATTAACGTGGACTCGCAAATAAAAACACTGACTCCGACATATTTCCAATAACTGGACCCGTGAAATAAATGATTCAGTCGTTGTTAAAATCTCTGCTAGTAATGAATCATTTTGCTTTCCTATGAGCTATTTACCTACACATTCCAGAGAAAAACTCATACATAGCAGGCTAGAATCTAATAACTGTAGGATTTTACACTTTGACCGGATGTCAGGTGGAAGGTTTTATTAGAAATGTATTAATTATTACAGGCTAATCTCTAGAAAATTGAGAGTAAAGGTTTCCTGTAAATTAACCCAAAGTTTTGCTGCCATAACATACTCAGTGTTGGCTCCGCAGCACATAGATTATGAGTGACACACATATTATTATTTTAATTATTTCTGTAAAGTAAAGTCACGTAGGCTGACAGAAACCTTGTGTTCCAATGAGGGACACTGCTCCATTTGTGTTAAAGAAAAATACGCTAACCAGCGCCACCTCTGGTTTTGAGCGGGAGGAGACACCAGGTGAAACAGGTTACCTTTGATTACCAACCACTACCAGGTTAACACTGTCATTCTGCTGCAGACAAACTGTAACTACTGAGGTGCTCTGAGCTCCCACCAGACTAACGTATCCGAGTATATGGTGACGTGGTAGAGTGTAAAGTGAAGTTTTGGAATTTTAAAGTGCTGCTTGTGTTGTGGCTCCTCTGTACAAACAAATGAGACACAGAAGGAGGAAACGCGTACGGAACAAGTGCACTGAAGAACTATGACATGTCGACCTGAGAGTGGCCTTCATCTTCCAGTAAAGTGAGTCCAACCCTCTTTAGCTTGTGTCACTTGTTGTTGTGTTACTTTAATGCACTGTGCTTTGTTGGCTTTGACCCGAAGCTTGTTTGAAGCTTGATTGTGGGCTCTCTGCTCACAATTTAGAATTTCTCTCTTCTTCTTGCATGTGGCAGCCAGGCCCACTGTGTTTTGGGGTGGGATTTGGATTTGCCTGTGGCTTGTGCAGTACGTCTGTTTGGGCATTGGCTTTGAGGCCTCGTGTGATGTTCTGGCTATTCCGAGCTTGATTTGCAGTCGTGTATGTTGAGCGAAGCTTATTCGCTGCTGAAACAGTCCGTTTTCTTGAAGTCAAACAACCGAGCGTTGAGTGTGCAGCTGCTTTTTTACTGACTAATTCAGAATTCCCAGGACAAATCAATAATAAAGCTGTAACTTGTAACGGTTTTTTGCTTTGTAAAACTAGACCAGATTTAATACTTTTTATAGTTCCTGTGACTTGGTCTTCTCACAGATTTTCTTTTTCTTTTTTTTTTTTCCCTACACTGCAAAACCATTTAGTTTGGGGTTCATGCAGCTAACCCTTTAAAAGCAGCACTCTCACAGGTCTTTGGGTGTATGAGGAGAATCCCGCTTGCAGCTTTCCATCATGCTGGTGGTTGGGTGTCCACACAAGGCCACTTATAGAAACCTGTACCCTCCATCTGCTTTTGCGCAGTGTGTTTCCACCCCCAGTGAAATGGAAGGACCACCTGTGCCGTCCCACTCGTTCGGCTGCAGTGCTCATTTTTCCTGCTGCTGCTTCCTCTGAGAGGTGGACTGGATGGAAAAATGCTGCAGAAAAACAGGCAGACAGGCAGATAAAGAGGCGGTCGTGGGCTTCCTGCTAGACCAGATTATGTTGCTTTTTAATAGATGCTTTATTCCAAGTCAAACCAGCTGCAGTGGTCTCTACTTTAAGTTCACATCTGAGAATATTTACTTACTAAAAATGCTTAGTATGTAAATGACAATGGGAAACATTAGGGGAAAGTTTGTTCTAAATGCCTATGACTTAAATTTAGCAATAGAAGTGGGGGTGGGGGGGGGGGTTAAGGTTTGCTTTTGAGGTCAAAGGTTTCCCACAATGAGATTTCCAATGACAACAGTGGTTGCGGCTTTGCCTCACAGTGTTGATGCGCATCGATACAGAGACGAAGACAGATCTGTTTTACATGGAGCCAAGTCGAAGTGACACAGTGTTTTGACACTTGAAACTCATGTTTTTACTGCTGTAGCCCTTCATTTACCAGTGCTGCTAAGTTTCCATCGACTATGAAGGTGTCAGGGTTTCCATACTGCGTTCAACAAAGCAGCACGTCCCAGGTCTCAAGAAGTCTCCTTTTTAAAAACCTTCATCTTCAGCTGGCACTTATTTCCACGGATGATTGTGGATGAATGATGATTATTATTATTATTTATTTTGTATTTTTTTGACAGTGCTGTCTAAACTTTGTTATTCAGTTTCATTGTCATTTTTCTGGCACAGAAAAAAAAGGTGATTGTTGTCTGTTCAGCTCTGCTACCAACATACATCCAGTACATACCTTTTTTATTTATTTTTTATTTTTTTCCATTAGAAACCACAGAAGTGTTGTGAGGAACGTGAATATGTTGATAGCAGAAAATATTGGGGTAGCTTTTTTTTTGCTTCTCACGTGTCCAGGCCACAGTGCACATAAAGTCCAACTACTTCTGCAGCAGACGAAGTCTCCCACATACCTGCCGCTGAATAAATAATGTAACGTGTGCTGTATTTCCACGTTGGGGATTATATAAATCTGTTGTCATAGCAACAATAGACCAGGTGGAGGTTTATGCATTGACCTCCTTGACTCCACAGATTAAGTTGAAACAGTGGAGCCGTGTTTGTATGTTACACTATTTTGGGACCCAGTTATAAATTATGACATTTGTTTGATCAAAGTAAAGGTGTCTTTAACGTTGCATCAAAAATTTGATAACCAGTTAATGGTGATAAATGCTTCTAAGCTCTCAGCTTTAATTGCAGTTTTCCTTTACAATCAGCAGACTAGACTAAAATCCATCGCAGGACTTTGCTAATTCCTGCCTTCTTTTTTTTCCTCATCAATATTCTACATCCAGGCAAAGTAAAACCCACAGCCAATAAACTGGGCTGAGGTCTGGTTTACATCTGTCTGCCAGTTCTATTCCAGGCCTTGCACAAAGGTGTGTGTGTGTGTGTGTGTGTGTGTGTGTGTGTACAGAATCCCTGGAGTTCCCCACAGCAGGGAGTGTTTGTTCATGGTACAGTAGCAGCTTCCTAAAATCCTTAACACCCCTGCTGAGAAGCCATTGAGATCTTTTGATATGGGGTAAACACACACACACACACACACGTGGCTTTCTCAGCATCAATAAGCATATTTTCACCTACAAATCTTTGAAGCACTGCAAACTGCTTTTCATTGCAGCAGCCTAAAACACGTGTGACGTTTCCACCTTGAAGATAGCAAAGAGGCAGATTTTGCTGTCGTTATTCCTCAGGAATGCTTTCAGTCTGGAAAAGCTCAAGGTTGTCGGTTGACAGTTGGCACCAGTGGCGTCCTACATATGACTGCATGTGCAGGAATTTATTGTGCCTGTAAGACTTGCGTTCCTGTGTGACTGGGAGTGTGTGTTTGCCAGCATTTGTACATGTACAAAAAGAGAAGGGGTGGCTGATATTCCGAAAGCTCAGGGGTCTTTTACGATCTGGCTTTAGGAAGAGATTTACTGTGCAGAGCTTCTATTTGTCCTTTTGAGTTCAAATCCATCTCGGGCTCCCCATTCTCCCATTAGTAGCCAAAAAGTGCGAAGGTTTTGAATCATTATTCCTGTAGAACGTTTCCATTCACCGGCATTTTTCATTTTCGGCCTTCTGACCAGTACAATACATCTGACATCCCTTTTAATCTTTGGCAAAATTCTTTTGACTCTTTAAAGACTGACCACGTGAAACTGAAGTTCAGGGGTATACATGATTTGAAAAGGAAATGTAAAACCGATCAGTAAGTATCTGAAAGGTTGGATTTTAGGGGAAACACAGACCAGAGACACTTCTGATAGGTATGAAATGTTAAAAATGAATCAGACGAGGTGATGGATGGTACAAGACCACACTTTTTTATGCGACGCTGTGGGAACGTGTTGCTTAATCACCAAATGTCGTCCAACACTAAGAAACCCGAATTTGATATTTCTGTTTTATCGCATCAGAAAAGCAGAAAACTAGAACTAAAACCGGTTTGGAGGAGCACAACAGTTTACGGGCTCATAGACCCTGTAGGTCATGTGGACAGAACACATTACACATCTATCAGACTGACTAATGATATCATTCCTGGCTAATGAAGATAAATACCCTGCAGTTATCATGGCAGACACCCCCCTCCAGTTCCATTTTATCCCCTCCTTTTTAAAATATTTTTTTCCACACACACACACACACACACACACACACACACACACACACACACGGATGTGGTCAGTGCTACATCTACTGAGGTATCAGCTTGTAGTCTGTGGTGCGAGAGATAAGATGGTTACAAGAGATTAATGGCTCTGTTATTGTTAAAGCAGTGGAAAGTCTGGGTCACACCGGGAACAATTACTCTACTGTAGTGCATTACCATCTGTATCCCTGACTCAGCTAATGCCCTCCTTCAAACTGAATTAAGTTTTAAATCTCCTTCACTTGAAGAGGATTACTTAATCAAAGTCACATTTCGTGTGAGGCTTTCTTTTTTCTTTTAAAGGTGAAACAGGATATTCAGTTTTCCTTTTGGTGTGGTTAAATTTAAGCCAAACTGGAACCAATCGCGCCACTTAAAAGTGAAAGATCTTCATCTTCAAATCTGCAGGTGAAAACGGATCATTTACCAAATACACCAAGCCAGCAGTGAGTAAATTCACCTTCACACCAGTTTATCTTTGCTCTGATATTAGTCTGTGCGGGGCAGGAAGAACCCAGAGGAAAGAAACTCAAACCCAGAGCTCAGTGACTGTACTTTTTATGAGTCAGTGTGAAATGCTGTCCACTAACTGCGCCCATGTGTCCCATGTGAAACAACAGCGGCCGCAGGCATGTCGTTTGATCAGTGCAGGAAAAGCGATCAGGCGTTCCTGTGGAAAGAGATGTGCTAGTTCAGCTTCAAACCTGGCAACCCAGGGGCCCCTCATTTGTTACAACTCAACTACTAATCCTCCCCAAACTAGTGCATTGAAGATGGTTGGTGGAAAAGAATTTTGACAAAAACAGAAATGTCTGGCAGCACAAACGCGTGCGTGTCCTCTCACAAAATACTAGGTTTTACATAATTTTTGGCTAAACGATATTGTGGATTGATTGTGATTGGAAATACTCACTCGGTTGCATTTAAAACCTGGCACCCCGGGACACAAGGGATCTGGTGTGAATATTCGAGTCTAAGATTAAATTTCTCTGGAAAAGGCCTCAATCTGTCAGCAGAGACTGATGATCTGAAGCGTCACTCATAACTTTTATAGAGAATCCCTCAAGTGTGTGTAGTGATGCTGCCCTTAAGTGCAATCAGAAAGTTAGAACCCAACTATAAAACTATAAAATCTTGTGCTTCTCCTTGACATGAAATTTGTCCTTTTCACTACAAGCTTAAATACTTAATATTCAGCACAAAGCTCCTTCTTGTCTCTAACAGCTTGAAACAAATGTGAGCAGACAAACCTCTACTAAACATGAGAATGACGTCCACTCGAGTGCTAATTATTTCCATGTCTGCAGAAGAGTCTCTCTGTGTGTGTGTGGTGGAAATACAGAGAAGCTGTCAGTGATGTGTTCCTCGAGGAAAGAGGAGGTCACTCTGCAGCAGTGAGAAGAGGAGGAGGTGCAGGGAAATGTTGTTTTTCGTGACCTCTGCAGTTGACGATCAAGTCTGTGTGTGTTCATGTCAGGACATCTGAGATGTCTGTCCCATCGGGGTGTTAATCCTTTTAGCATGGGCTACTAAACAAACCCGTGAGGCAAACTGCAGGGGAACATAACAAAAGCATACAAACAGATGTAATTGGTCCATTCTGAGATCTACGTACATTCCTTCAGTGAAAACGTTGATCTGTGGTGGATTCACAGCTACATTTTGTTCACATTTTGTTATGTTCCAATGTCTCTTCTATAAACAACTGTCTGTAAACATCTGGGAAGTGAGGAGACCAGTTTTAGGAGAGAAATGTTGTCCCATTGTTGTCTGATGCAGGATTCTAGTTGCTCAACAGTCCTGGGCTTTTGTTACCAGATACTGTTTATGATGTGCCAAATGTTTTCTATTGGTGAAAGGTCTGGACTGCAGGCAGGCCAGTCAGCACCCAGACTCTTCTCCTGCGAAGCCACGCTGTTGTGATGGATGCAGTATGTGTCTTGAGCTGCCGACGCCATAGGCAGTAATGCAACCACCATATCATCAGAAATGCAGGCTTTTGAACTGTCGGCTGATAACAAGCCAGAAGGACCCTCTCCTCTTTAGTCCGCAGGACAGGATGCCCATGTTTTCCAAAAAGAATTTCCAATTTGGATTAATTTGACCACAGAACAGTTTTCCATTTGGCCTCAGACCATTTTAAATAACCTCTGGCCCAGAGAGCACGATGGTGTTCCTGGGTTGTGTTTACACATGGCTTCTTCTTTGCATGGTGCAGCTTTAACTTTAACGGGTTTGGCACAGTGAACTGTGTTCACAGACTGTGATTTCTGCAAGTTTTTTGTTATGTTTTTAACCTTCGTGTTTAAACCTGTTTTTAAGGCAGTGCCACCTGAGGGTCGGAAGATCACGCGCATCCAGTTTTGACCTTCGGCCTTGTCCCTTCCGCAGAGATTCCTCCTGATTCTCAGAATCTATTGATAATATTATATACTGTAGATGGTGGGATCTTAAAAGTCTTTGCAATTTTACGTCGAGTAACATTTTTCTAAAATTGTTTCCCAATTTATGACTACTTTCCAACCACGAGCTATAGTTTATCTCCCTTGACTGTACCATCTTTTGATCACGCACCAGACTGTAAAAGGAATTTTCCTCAATTAAAACTGTCCCCAGAAAACCAGAAATTGTCAGGGAAGTACCAGATATGACCAGCAAGTTTTCTCCCAGCAGTTTGGAATAGTTGTCAGATGGCAACTCTGGTGCTGATTAGCCAAACAATATGATCAGTACAATGTCTCGCGCCCGCCCTTGGTTAACATCATGACTCTGTACTTTGACATGCAGTGATTTTTCTTGTTTTATAACGCGTATCTGGCTAAAGCCAACCATAGACATAGAGTCTGTGAAAATATTTGGGACAGACTTTGTGGGTGGCCTCAGCTGGTCATCAGTCATCTGTGTCCACAAAATGATTTAAACTTGGCAGGAATGAAACTCTGACCTCAACATGCTGTAAGTCCCCAGTGTTTGTTGCAGGACAAGTTACTATAAATCAGTAACACAACTGGCCAAACTGGTAGAATTGCATTGGAAAGGGAAATGAAAGGGTGTCGCATTAAATTTCTTTACAGTTGCGATCAAGCATCTTCAGTTTTCCATGAGGTAACAGGCGTTGGTTGGTGCTCAGCTGAAGCAGTCCTGTACCTCACTGTGAAAAAAATGCCTGTAGGTTCTCACGAATTAAGTACAGTAGTCGTTTGAAGCTTCAGGACAAAAGCCTCCTCGCTACTATACCTATTTAAACACACGTGTTGTGGAGGTGGATTGTCCATCAGTATATGTGGTCCTGTCAGGGCAGCTGTCATTGTGGTCCACATCGGTCCCCTCAGTGCTGTTACTCCTGCTCTCTGCTCTGGGCCAGAGTCAGTTCAGTTCATTTACAGGAAACGTACAGGAGCAAACAAAAGGTCTCACACTGGAACTGTCTAGACCCAAATCAAATGCAGAGGACTCTGCAACAAGTTGACATTTCTGTCATCTGTCAAAAACCAACAACTGAGAAGTCTTTGTCTTAATGAAGAAAAACCATCATCAGTTAATCACAAATTCTAAAATACATGGTTCCATTAAAGTCTAACAATTTCCTGAGCACAACACACTGAAACATTCATCATTACGCTAACTAGTCTTTTCTGTGTTTTCAGTCTCAGCAACACAGACAGAAATCTGCCTCTGAATTTGGCCCAGACAAAGTGACGTTCTACTAATGCTTCTGCATCACAAGTGGAAAGAACAAATACTGTTCAGTCCACACGTAGAAAGTAGAAATATTAAGTTATAATATTTCCATCTGGGAAAATGCCTTTTGTTAAACGCCCCAAAGATTGTGATCCTCCCACAGACTTCTCTTATTTGTCTGAAGGGGCTATTTTTTTTTTTTCCTTTGTATTCAGGGCAGCGAACCTAAGAAGCAGCTGGGTTGTTCCAAGTCAGATGTTTACACCAGATCTGTTGATGAGACACCACCCAATACATATTTACACAGAGAGAAGACACCTTGACAGTGTTTTGCCTTTTTTAAATGTGTGTTACTTGCATGCATGGGATAATTTTCAGCCTGGAACAACGAGCAGTAAACATCTGGCTGCAATGGACTCTTTTAGTGAACACTTCCCTAATTGCATATACAAGGACATCTTTTCTCCCAAGACAAGCTATTATAACTGTAATCCCAACTCTGTAGGTAATTGGTTCACCGTGCATGTGAGGTTTTAATGCTAAGCAGAAGAGAAATTCACTCGGATACAGACGAGGGATGAGGTTCACAGCTAAATGGTCTCTTTTTTTTTTTTTTTTTTTTTTTTTTTTTTTGGGGTTGTGAGAGCAAGCACTGCAATTAAGAGGAACCCTTTAATTGGAGTCTGCATGTTCACAAGTAACACAAATCCTAGCAGCCCAAACTTGTTAACGAACACGTTTCCATGTGCTGATGCAGCTTTAGCTATTAGGTTGGTTTCACTTGTTAATGATCTTGTGGGGAATTTGGGTGAGAGCAGAGAAATGCTGAAAAGAAACATTTGAATCGAGAAAGACTTCAGACACCTTTAGAACCACGAGGGTGACGGTGTGCATAAACTTTTGAGCAGTCTATGGCTTCATCGGGGCAAAACATTGCAGACATTTAGAGCTTCTTGGCAGAGAGATGCCAGTACTTGAGAAAACCCAAAGAATATACAGTAGTTTTCTCTCCAGGAGGTGAAATGGGGCAGTGGTAGACGTGTGGCTTTCAGCCCAGAAACACCTCCGTGCTTACATCCATATTTTCTTTAACATCAGTGGAATCAATGTAAGCTTGGGGCCTATAAGCATCAGAAACACCTGTGCACACGCTCATAAATATGTGCTCGGAGCATTTTTCTCAGACTATCATCTCTACAGATTATTTGAGTGTTTTTTCTAATTGGAGAACCATGTGGCGACAAGCGGCGCCTGGCAGCTAAACTGGATGTTCATATGATGCAATACATTTTTCATTTAGTTGTTTTAGCAGGAAGTGCTAATCTCGCACAGCATCGTGTTGTGTGTTTTATCATTAGGGATAAGGTGCCAACGGTGGAATGCACCTCATCTTTTCCAGCTGCTAATTGAAACCACCTGCTGCACATGCGGCAAAAACAAAGTGTCTCTATCAGGAAAACGAATGCGTCGGCCTGGTGGCTCGGTGGAAGAGCATTAACCACCAAGGGCAACCTGTGTGTGTGTGTGTGTGTGTGTGTGTGTATAGGATGAGATAAATTTAATCACATGTAAAGCAAAAAGAAATATTCGGTTTTGTGATACAGCCCTCGTCCTTATTATCCTGTTACATAAGAAATGTTAAATGAAAAACAGTTTGATCTGTGCACATGAAATTAGATTTGAAAGTATGAGATAATTGTAAATTTTTTAATGAAGCAGGCATCACCTGTGGAAACATATGACATGACGTCACGGAGGGACCTCCACATAAAGTACCTAAAACTGCTTGCTTTACAAGCTAACCTGACTTTTAGCAGAGTGCAACGCTGCAAAATGTGACATTCATCATGTTTTGGACCATATTTTTTTTTCCCCCTCATAGCTGCAGCCAAGCACAGGATGAATGGACAGTGTCTGGCTGCTGCTGCTGCTGCTACTGAATCCTCCTCTGACTGACTGTTCCCTTACGTCCAGCTTTACCTTTTTTACTCTTCAAATTCCAAGCAAACAGGACACATTATGATAATTTAACCTAATAATTGCCTGGCAGACTACAGTGTATATAGTGGCATGCATTTCAAGTGTATTTAAAAAACAAAACAAAACAAAAACTCGCTCGGAGGTCAAACGTTTGGCATTTTACACTAAGACCACTGCAAGCCAACAACACCTGCAGACAATAATTACATCCACACTGCAGCAGTAAATCTAAAGATAAATGGGATTGGAAATGCAGCCTGACAACACTGGCATCTCTTGCATCTTGGTATTTTCTGATCCGGCAGCTTCAGCACCTGTACGACCTGCCAGGTTCTTCTAAAGTAACATGGGCAGAAAGGAAATGTTGAATTGGAGCTAATAGATAGTTTGCACTATAGTCGGGTTATATTCCCAGTGCTTAAATGTTCATGGGTAACGCAAGTCAGGATTAAAAAATTTTTTATTTTTTTATTTTATTGATACATTGTAAATGAATATAGGACCCCAACCCCCCAGTCTGTTTTTCAGTCTAACTCTATTTCAAGCAAATTTTCCACTTCTAAAAAAAACAGCGTGTACTTGTAGTTCATGTCCCTGCCAGTCACTGTGAGACTAAGAATAATGGCCCCCTTACTTGTTTTCAGTAGAAGGACCACCTCTTTGTTAGCGTCGCGTTTGGATTTCAGCTTTAAAAACCCCAGAAGCACTTCTTTAAATGGACTTGGGGGAGGTATTGCTGCTCTACTATCATCCCACCCTCAGAGAGCAGCGTGGCCTATGAACCCACCACACACACCCCGTCTTTGTGAAGAAGCTTCATAATGCATCAGACCCCTGCTCCAAAAAAAAGATGAAGGCTGGGGAGTTCATGTCAATCACAGGGAAGGGGGTGAAGGGAGAGAAGAGCAAAGAAAGCGAGGAGGGGACAAGTTGCAATTCCAAGTCCTTTCGGGAAGTCAAACAATTGGAATAAGCTGTTCTGTCAGTAAGGGCACAGATTTGGTCTGTGTGGTCATTTAGGAGGATTGGGGCAAAGGAAAATGACTCTGGCTGTTATTCAGCGTCTGGAGCTCTATTTGCAGCTTTTACTTTGGGGCTAAAAGCTGCACGATGGTGGTGACCAGGACATGATGTTTACAAGAGCCGGCTGATAATTGGTCTGTATTAGTTATCCAAGGACAAGCTGCACAAGCCATGTGTCCCCATGGTTGTCCTCCTCACACTGTGTTTCTCAGCTGCTCTCGTTGTTGTCTGGTGGTTAACAGAGGCCTACGGCGGTGCCGTATTCCTGGCCTTTGTGATAGGAAATGTGTGCACCAGATTACACTGCTTACCTAGTGTCTGTTTTTATTTTTAATCTTTTTTTTTATTATTATTATTGCTGAAGACTGACATGCCCTAAACCAGTTTGGCTTCTACTTCCCCCTCAGAATCTAACAAAACAATCTATTATCTTAGCATTAATTTTATTGAGTGTAACTTCCACCACATCTCTGAACATCTTTCAGCAGCACTGCAGTTTATTATAGCCACAAGCAGCTTAGGTTCTCACCATGGAAATTCCCTTTGGGAGGGAGGGGGGGGGGGAGCCCTCTGTCAGACTCAGAGCAAGGCACCGCTAGCAGATGGGGTTTTCTTTTTGATGTCGGCTGGGGCGGCTCTCCCTGCTTTTCTCATAGCCGTCAGCTAAGGAGCGATGGTGATGATCTGGTATCTCACTGACTCATACCAGCCAGACCTTGGACTGGACCCCTTTTTAATCTGCAGCCACCCACAGGCTGAACTCCCTCTGTTTCAGCCCCTCTTCTGTGTTTTCTTTGCATAGAAACGCCGCTCTGTTGCTTTTGTTTCCTCGTCTCTCTCATCGCAAGGAATGGTCTTTGTTTACCTCCAAATAGACACACTACTATGGAGATCGCAACCCCTCCACCTACAGGTTTGGATGTTGAGTAATCTTGGCAACCCACAAAATGTGTGTGGTTTTTTTATTTTATTTATTTATTTTTTTCATTTGTGATTTTGCCACAAACACCCACTAAAGAAATACAAGCTTTCCCCCACGATTATAAATGGATGATTCACCTATTTTCATTTAGTTGTCGTGGAAACTTGGTGAAAAGAAACTTCCTACCTGTGTCACATTTACTGATAACAAACTGTTCCAATGCAAATGACTTGGATGAGAGAAGCTGGAGTGTGCATTGCATGCTTCAGGTGTTGTTAGCAGTTTGACAGTTTCATTTTTCCTCTGTAATAAGGATTAAAACGCCCACGTTTTAAAATGACAAACTCTATTTCAACACTCCAGCAATTCACTCTGAAACTAATTTATCTCACAGAAGAATAAATGGAACATAAGTCATAGCGATTGTGAGGGGAGAAATGTTCTAGTTTATGCTGATTAGTGGCCTGTTTGCAGTTTGTGCTGCACTCTACTCTAAACCACAATGAGCAAAAAATGGAGGGATCAGGTTTTGCTGTGACTGAAAATATCAGATAATGTGACTCTAAATGTTAAAAAGGCATCAGCAGCATCAGTAGTACCACCTGACAACGCCGCAGGTTTTGCATGAGGTCAGCTTATCGCTGAAGCCGGCTCACAGCATCACTCGCATGCTGCAAAGGCTCCAATCTGTATGTGTGTGAGCTGTCGGAGACAAGGTCTGGACACCTCTTTATCTGTCCTGCCCTCTTCTGCATGGCGTGTGTGTGTGTGTGTGTTAGCCAGATTTCTTTTGGCACCACTACATAATGCTCTTTAGTCCATTTTCAAGTACGTAGAATCCAAGAGTCCTTAAAAGTGTAGATTTAGGTAATTTCAGGATTAGACCTCTTAAAGGTCTCCTCCCCTGAATAGTTCAGGGGAGTTCAAACTGGTCTAAATAGAAACTTTAAGTGAAGATGAGGGCAGTGGTTTACCGTCCTTGTTTCAAAATAACCACATTCCTAGGCAAATTTCACTCTTTCCTGTTTTCCTGACCTGCTCAGTGGGAACTAATTTTTGCCTTCTGTCCGTGAGACGAGGGCTGTACAGCAACACCTTAATTTCTTAAGCTGAATTTGTGCTCGATGCAGATGGTGTCCGCATTTACGTCACCTTTTGCCAGCACAAGGCCCCACGTGTCCTGATGAGTGCTGTTTTTTTTAAAAACTAGATTGTTTCTTCTCCTGCAACAGCCTCTTCTGTGGTGCTGTAGGCTCCTCCACAGCACCAACTATTGTGCCAGAGCAGCAACAACTACAGTGTTGTCACAGTCCAAGTGGAAACATTCATAGACATATTGGGAAAAAGGACCAAAAGTATTTTCTATATGCATAAATGGGACAACTTCACATACCTCCACGTCTTGTAAATGTGGCATAGGAAAGATGTCACTGGGATGACTTTGGATCATGGTTTTGCTTGAGAAGGTCCAGTTTGTACAATGGTACTGTCCAACAGCACAAGTGAGGGGCAGCAGTAGCTCAGTAGGTAGTGCCCATAGGAACCACTGACCATAGGGTCGGAGGTTTGCACTTGGCTCTCCCCGACCACATACTGAGGTGTCCCAGGGCAAGACACTGAACCCCGAACCCCAAACCCCCTCCCATCCCCAGCCATGCAGTAAAAGTAGGGAGAGATGCTTCAGGACACCCGGCGTAAAAAATGTGCCAAATCAACTTGCGGACAAACGAGCTGCTGTGGTGATCATTAACATGCGGAATAAGGTCGGGGACACGTTAAGATCCAACTACATGAGCTGGAAGTTGTAGTGAACATATTTTGCACTACTTTGGTTGCTAGGCTGGAACCAGTGGACAGTTTTCCTCAAAATGATGCATTTGGAATTGAAAGAGGTCTTTTGAACATGATGCTTTTTGGATTTTAGAAATGTGTAGAGACGCGACTATTTCACCTAAAGGATGTGTGGAATATCAAGTTCTATGCTGCCATTCGTCAGTTCTGTATGGTTCCCTGCACTGAAGTATGTTTTGAATAGTTTAAACTATAATTAAAAACACATGTCATCTCTCAGCTTTGATCCACTGATAACTTTGTCGCTGCGATACCAGAGGACATTTTGAACTTCTTGCTGCAACTCCCTGAGACCCATCTCCCCACAGGTCAAGGCCACCCAAGAAAAGATCTATAAATCATTGGTAAGGTGAACGACAACACAGCAGTGAGGAGGTGCAGGAGAAGCAGAGGAGGGAGGACTTAACTGGACCGTGTTAATTTGTATCTGGAGTTGTGATGTCTGAGGGGAGGGCGAGATTAGAAAGCAGTGGTCCACAGAGAGACTCAAGGAGTCGGGTTTCAGATTTGCTGGGGCCCCTGGAGTCCTGACTGCACTAAAGCTGCCTTTGTTTGACTGAGAACCAGAGTGAGCGAGGGGGAGAGAGGGAGGGAGGGAGGGAGGGAGGGAGAGAGGGAGGGAGAGAGGGAGGGAGAGAGCGAGCAACGGGAGGAGGAGAGTGAGGCTTTCAGTTTGGGATAAGTGAGCGAGCGGCAGTGGGCTTCACCGCTCTCTCTTCTATCACACATGAGCAGGGCAACTTTAGTTTGGATCTAAGCTCTCCATCCTGAAGATGACTTCACGGTAAATGAAAGGCACTGTGTTTTTCCAAAAGTTAATGTTGCAAGTCAGCTTTCAGTGACTTTCCTTACTTTTACTTCTGTTTTTGTGCAGTTTTGCTCCCTGGTTCTTTGGATTATTTCTACTAGTTCTCCAGGTCTGCTGCCATCGCTCCTATGCCTATCAGCTGCTGGACGGTATGTGCACAGTCTTTCCTGTTGATTACATGCTGCTGCTGAAAGTGTTCTCTGCTGTTTGTGAGCTTTTTGCTGGCTCAGGAGTTTTCACCTACTCAATGAGTTGAAGTGCTCTAGCGCTGGAAAGGAAAGAGTGACAGCGGGATATTAATTTTGAGAAATATGCTTAAGTGTTACAAGACAAGTGTGCTGCTTTGAAAAGGTCATATGACTGAAGTGATATATTAGGAAACTTGGACTTAATATTACTGTAATGGAAAAACAGATGCTTCAGAGAGACGAAGTAAGGTTTCATTCAACTCAGTAACCCAGACTTGCATTTGTCCCTGAAGTTATTCTAGAAATATCCTCCCTCATTGTTTCTCCTCCTCACAGCAAATCATGTCTCTTTACTCACATGTGATAAAGTGCCTTTTTTTGTTTTTGCATTAGACCCCAATTTGACAAGGTCCTACATCCCTTTAGGATGCTCAATGTTGGGTTGGACTCAGTCCAGACTACACACTACCAAAAACTCCTTATAATGGAAGTGTGGAGAGCAGAGCATGGCACTCACCAAACTTTTGGGAATCTTTTTAGATGAACTTCATGTCATTAGGAAGCACGACGTTAAGGCAGAGCTGCGAGCTTCTGTGCTGTTGTATGATGGGTTTAATTGTATCCTGACTGAACAGTTTCTCAAAGCCTCTGTGGTGCTTTGCTTTATCTGCAGACTCTTTGAAAGCTTTAATGTAGGTTTTTGTTTACCGTGAGTAATGGATCCGATGGGATGCTTTCAACATGTTCTTATTTAGTGCAGACTGCATTTTCAACTGCAATTGGAAACAGGCAAGACCTCACAACATGCATGTTGCAGTTAGTAGCATCGCATGATTAAGGAGGTGAGGATGATGATTTTTGTGTGTTTTGGAAAGTCCATTGTCAGGAAGCTTCACGGCCCATGTACCCTGTTGGTTTCTTCAGTGTGCTGGAATCCAGTTTGGCATTTGAATCTATGTGTGTAGATATCTTGACCTATGATCACCACAAAGACCTCCGTGTCACAAAAGCAGCATTGTGTGGTCCCGGACAAATAATTACAGGGTCTCTTTAGCTAATGTGGCCCCACGGGGCTTAATTGCCGGTCTGACATTTTGGCTGCTGGTGGTTTGAAGAAATGAGGAACAACTTTGCAATAAAACCCTGCCCCTAATTATCATGTCAAGTGAAATATGAGCTCATAGGGATGAGCTTAAAAGTTGAGACAGAAGTTGTAGAAATTCTTGTTTGTAAAAAAAGAAGAACTTGATGTTCAGTTTGTGTGAGAGGTGAGTGTAGTTGGGTTAATGTCTGATTTAAAAGTGTTATTTAATCATCCAGTTTCATTTACTGTAGATGCTGCAGAGGCTGGCTGAGCCAGAGGCTCCACTCTCAGGCTATTTGTGCTTTTGCCATATTCATAAACCTCTGCCATGATTCAGTTTTTCAGACGGGGGGGAAAAAGTGTGTGTTTGGGTGTGCGTGCACAGATGCTGGCTCCCTCGTCAGAGAGGGCACCAGGGACAAATATTTCCATGTTGTAAATATTCTCAAACAGAGTTGTATCCTTGGCAACGTTCACATTTCTGTGCATGATTGTTGAAACAAAGCCGATACAATCCATTTCCCTAAAGTGTGAAATAGTGGCATGCTGCAAAATCCATAGACTAGGAAAAAGTCCAGTTCAGCAGAAGGCCACGTGGGGGTTGATTATAGCTATATGAATGCATATTCTGCGCATGACTGTAGTAACAAACTAAATAAAAATAAATGTATCAAAGGACAGACAGCAAAAAAAATACAACAGTCAAAGCTGCAGTCAAATACCAAATAACTGAACTAACCAATGACCAGCATGTGAAAGAATACTTTGACCTGTTTATGTCATTAGAAACAGTTACTAACAATAATGTGGTTAAGTGTTTAGTGGGGTGGGGGGGAGATTTCTTTGACTCAGCAGTTAACACTTGATTAAAACGATGTCCTTTTGTGTGTGTACACTTGAACATGGTAGTATTGTGCGCAGGTGCACGTACTGTGTACTGCACTCGTTAAGGACGCACATGCAAGCGTACAACTCCCTGTCTGCTGGACACATGGTAATTATACAAACATGTTGATGATTTTTAAGGTGTGAGAGGAACAAAGTGAGTGCTGTTGGGGACGAGATGTTGTGGCTGTGATGATGATGTGAGAGTCCTGAGAGATCAGGGAATTATATGAAGAGTGTTGGTAAAAGTTTACTGTGGCTATTTTAAACCTAAACCAACCTAATATGTAGCTTTTTTTTTTTTTTTTTTTTGGTTTCTTTAGACATATGCTCCAAAACTCGTGTTGTTGTGGAGAGGTGCCGTCGACGCTTCGTATGAAGTCAGACTCTAGTAAAAGTGTTTGAGTGAGGGTTGCCCTTCTGACCAGTCGGAAGAATTTCAGCGATTTCTCCAAACACATAGAGAAGCGTTGAGTTGCTTTAACTTACTATTTGTGAATACTGTGACCTTCATTTGATGGCAAACAGTGGGTCAAGAGAGCGAGTAGGACATGGACCAAAAGAGTGCAGCCAAACTAACCACAGATGCTGCAGTTTTGTGACGTGGGCTTCAATTAAGCCATTAAGTTTCATCACTAAAAGCTTTTGCTGCACGCGTGGGGGCGATCAACTTTTGGAGTTGTAGCTAACCACTCACTCCTGCAGGGATGAAGCAAAGTCAGGTTATTATTGATCATATATATGAAGTATTGCATGTTTCAAGTTTCACTCAAGTCAATCATTGTGTTGAATATGGCTGCAAACTCCACCAGCTATATTACATACAAATATTAGCAGTGTAACGGGCCGGCTGTTATGATTTTTATGTTATGATGATATGATTTTTTTTTCAAAAATGCAGACAGTCGCCAATATGGCTGCTGCTGTCGTAGCCTTGCACTTTTTAGTTGGAAGTTTGCAACATTTCTGTTCCCAAATTCTGGAAATTATTAGTATTAATATCAGTTCTGAGCGTGACGAGGGTTTTCCTCATGCATCCAAACAAAAGCTGCAGAGAAAATTGACCCATTAGTGCAGGTGGCAGTTATTCAAAAAGAGAACAGATGCAGAATTTCTAGCTTCTTCTCAAAGTCTGCTGTTTTTTCATTTTATTAATCCAAATTCCACAGTAAATGCAACTGAACATAGGAAGCTGACACCTTTTTTTTGAGGCAGTACACAAGTCCTTCCTCGTCCATTTGTTCTCGACTCTGAGCTAATGAGACAGTGGTTTGGCTTCGGTCTTGATGTAGGTCAGCAGGCTCGCAGCCCTGCACAGAGGTAACAGGGCAGGTTTTGATTAGAAGTGCAATTAGAGCTCGAGCACAGTAAGATAGTCGGCCCTGTCCAACAATGATTTCATGAATGAGCAAGAAATGACACACGCAGCACTGGAGTCTCGTAAAAGTGGGTTCCTGTAAGTGAATATTCATTTCCACCCACCATGTGAGGACACACACACACACACATATACACACACACACATATATACACACACACACGACAGCCAACATATCCAGTTTAGATTAAGGTTACATGATTGTAGCCAGTGCTTTCCAAGAAAGCCCCTACATGCTGGGCTCTGGTGGGGATTAAAGAAGTATTAATTATTGTTAAGATACTTAAGGTAGAATTGGGCAGATGTTTCTTTGAATATACAGATCTGCAAATGGATGTGCAGATGTGCAAGTGTGCTGTGTGACAGAATACATTTTTTTTTTTCTCACTGCTGTTTTATCGGGTAATTATATAAAAGTTTACACTTGATGCTCACATGAAAACTAATCCCCTGTTGAATAGAAAACCATAACTAATCAGTTTTCCATGTATTACATTGACATTTATTTTTATTTTTGCTTCATCTTGTACAGTGATGGTGCAGTTTCACAGTTTGACTCTGGTGGGAAGTAAAAATCGATTCACCTAAGACTTGTAACGCATGTCTACTACAATTTTTAACAGACCGGCAACCATTTAACATTTTGCACAACAATCACTTCTAAAATGCGGCGGCCGAACGTTTCTCCACTGCTGCAGATGCAATAGCTGAACACCTTTAAAAAAGGAAAAAGTTGACATTATCCATCACTTGGCCAAGCTGTTGTTAAAAACCCTTTAAATGAACACAACTGTGCATTAAAAACCTTACGGTGATTTCTGGGTAATATTTTCTAGAAACGTCACAAAGCTGAGAGTCTGGTCACATAGTTTTCCTATGGTTGAAGTTTTCCTTTAAGGAGGAAATGTAGCGCTAATGCTACCCCGGTTTGGGTAAAAGTCTAGCAACATGTCAGAGCTCAGTGCCAAGCTGAGGGTCTCAGTATTACACAGGGTCTCAGCATGGATGGGCGGTTTCCATAGATGCGGTCACAGAATTACCCCGCTCCTGATTATTGGCATCATCATCATCATCATAACTATGTCCCGTACTGTCAGACTGTCCCAATAACATCTTTAGAAACAATCTCTTTGCCAAATGTGAGCAGTGAAGCTTTCAAAGCTAAAATGGCCGTTTGTCATTGACACTTTAAGCGAGCTCAAAAACAAAGTGTGTGTTGTGCATGTGTTTCTGCATCGCAGATTATTCTTGTTTACTTCTACCAAGTGCCAAATTTGGCCCACTTTGACAGATCTTCATCTGGCTCCTAATTACTTTTGTTCAATTGTAATTAATGCAGCTTGTTGTTTTTGAGGGTTTCTTTTGTAGTTAACTCCTTTTGAAGAGGAGTTGGGATAAACTGATTTAAAAAAAAAAAAAAAAAAAGGAAACCCGTGACAAAGATTTGATTTTACGAGACTATGGATTCTGCTGACAGAACTTTTTTTTTTTTTTTTTTTTTTTTAAGGCTGCATCAGTGTCTGAGCCTCAAATGAAAACCCTAAACCAAAAACATGTGTGTTAATCTGGAGGGTAAACAGGAAAAGCTAAATGTGTCCTGGACAAAACAAGCCACTATTGTGAGCCGTGGACACAGCGTGAGCACAAACACTGTTGGATGAGACTGATGACGGTGAAACCAGAGAACAAACACAGGATGTGTTAAGTATAGGAAGGATTCAGCGTGAGAGGACAAGGGTGTCACTTTGAAGTCCGTCTTTCGTAGCTGCTTTAATAATTACTGCTTTTGCTCACTGGGTAAAAGCTAACAAGCTGATTTGTAATGTGAACGAAATCGAGTAAATACTAGATTTCTTCCACGAAATCTCATTAATCTGACCGTACATAAATATCAGTCGTCATCCATCAAAATCAAAGCGTTGGCCATCAAAGAGCTTCTTGTTTTTGGTCTTTTTTTTCCACATGCTGAACACTGTATTTGATGTGGTCAACTGTTGTCTTTCCTCACTCTTCACTGGATGATGCAGATCAAAGAGACGGTCTTGGATTTATCATGAGATAATGGACCCCTAGGCATAAATACAGTTGTCGTGTGTGTCTGCTTAGTTTTTGTTTTGTTTTTTTAATGAAGAAGATAGAGGTTCCACGTTGCCGACGTCCTACATAAAACCTACGAGCGGCTGAGAATAGGAGAAGAGTCAGCTTGGCAGCTTCTTTCTTGTGGCAACCTCAAAGTAAATGGTTTGTATCTTCCTCCAGATTTTAGACCTTTTCATTGAGACCTGTTGGTCTTGAAACAGTTGGTGCACACACTGACCACATCCTGATGATGTCTTCCGATGCTTTGGACTCTTAGCCATCCCTACTAGCAGGTACATGCTTCTCATTAAGATTTGAACTGTACTGATGCCGGTGTTTGCACCGGTACTTTAATGGAACTCTTATCCAGCTTGTCATCAGTCACTTTACTGATGGAAAATTTAAAAGCACCATCGACATTGTTTTATTTTCTGATGTGTACTCTACATAAATTCACATTGCTGAAACAGCAGCAGTAGTGGGGGAGTGGGTTGGTTCAATGCAGCTGCAAAAATAAAGTGCATTTATAAATTCAGTCTGACCTGAGATCAGAGCACTGTGCAGTGTCAGATTTGAATTAGAACAGTATGACGCATTGTTACTGAATTTCCAAACAGTTCTGAGTTCAGACTGAACTTTTAAACTCGCCCATAATCTTCAGCTGGCTAATGGTTACTTTTTAATCTTTAGTATGTGAGCTCAAGGCTGGTAGTTTGACAAACCTGAGCTACGAGAAATTACCTACAAGCAAGCATTAAAAAACTGAATTTCTCCACCCCTGTTGTGGACTTTATCATGCAGCCCAGCGCCTGAGATCGAGCAACCGGTCAGTGTGTAGACTCATTCCAGGGGAGGCAAACATCCCTAATTCAGTGTGTAGTATTTACTACCAGCTTGTTTTTTTAATGCTGGAAGATAAAAGCAGGTGTCGGAGTTGCAATGTGTGTGTTACTGCCAGGTTGCGTAAAGTGGAAGTGGGAAAGGAAAAATGCCGTTTATGGATAAAATACTACAGACTTATCACAAATGGGAAAAGACAATACAAACGTGAAGTTTGTCACAGTCATGTGTATGGTGTGCAGCCCAAAAATGAGTTTGTGCAAACTGACTGATGCATGAAACAAACCTCCAGTTTACTTTTCTGGCACATGCACAAATGTGCGTTATGTAATGTTCAACATTCTCGACATTTATTTATTTTTGTTTGTTTTTACGATAAAACGTTTCCGTCAAATACAACAACTGACAAAGTAGCACCTCTTCTCACTGTCGCTACTGTCATGTTTTCTCTAAAATATGACCCCTGCACTCTTTGTTTGCCATCAGAGAATCTTAGAAATGCATCAAATGCTTTTTCCCATAGAGTGACGCTGACTCTTGCACCACTGAAGCCCAGTGGGCTAAAAACTTGGAATTTCTAACCCTCTGGAAAATGTCTGTCAGGGTGGAAAGAGAGGAGCAACAAGCAGGTGACTGTTCAGCTGTGTGGAGACCACATACAGAGACAGAGGACATGGCCTGTCATACAGCAAGGGAGCATGTGAGTGTCTAATGAGGTCATGGAGTGCAGTGCAGCGGTGTGTAGGTGTCCATAATTAACGATGGTCCTTGTTAAATCACAAATGCTAATGAATTTTAGTGTGTGTGTTAGAGGAGATCTTTTCTAATGACAGAGCAGTCATCAGTGAGAACAGATTTATGAAAGGCTTCCTTTTTTCCGTCTTTCGCTCTGAAATATTGTCTTCACGCTCCTTTGCTCTGCGCTCGTTTGATCCGTCTGCCCCCTGTGAACTTGGACGCCCGTGTTGAAAATAAGGATGTTTTGATGACGGACTAATTGCTACTCAACTCGGCACTGAAGCCTTTTACTAAACTCAAACTAGTCTCCATTAAAACACTTCAAGCATGAACCGGAAGGTCAACGACAAGCTGCGTCTTTTCTGTGAACATCAGTGATTTTTTTAAATTTACAACTAGTACGTCTTTTGTCTCTGACCATGTTGTGCAGAAACCTCCAGATGATGATTTGAAATAGTTTATTTTTTATTAAAACTGGGTCAAATAAACTTCCACTCCACTGTCCAGTCTGCAAGGCCACCTGCTTGCCTGATTAGTCGCTTGCGTGATGTCAATTCTTCTTGAAAACATCACTGGAATTGAAACTGCAGCTGGAGGCGGAGGAATGGGGGAGGTTTGTATTTAGATGGCTGCAAACTGAGTGGGGGGGGGGGGGAAATCGAAATTCATTCCCTGAGGAGCATTTTTTTGTTTCCCAGTGGGGGGTTTGATTAGAGGTGGTGTTTATGGTCGTGTGTTTGTGTGCGAGCTCAGCTGGGCTGCAGCTGTGTTGGTCTTGAGCACATTGTCTACTCACTCCCTGAAAGTCCCAACAGAAATCTAATTAATGGTTTGGTCTCAATTTTGCCACACTGTTTCAGGCCCACCGTCAAGTAAACTCCAGCAAACATCCGTCTCGCTACTGTTGCTTGGTTTCTTTGTTTTGTGAGAAGTCTTTCATTTTAGCACCTTTTTCAATTCCTTTCTTATTTGATCCTTAATTTCCTTCGGCTATTAAATGGCTACGTGTCTCTTACGCTGATGATAGATGCAGGAAGTTGCCGTGTGACAGTCGGACAGCTTTTACCTGGGTTTGCGTTCGGCACTCTGGTGCTGTCTTTG
This sequence comes from Channa argus, assembly GCF_033026475.1. NCBI lineage: Eukaryota > Metazoa > Chordata > Actinopteri > Anabantiformes > Channidae > Channa > Channa argus. Next base: position 17,430,929 of record NC_090215.1, on the reverse strand, counting down.
CGGTTTGCCTTTAATTGGCACCACCCGTGATTATGCTTGTGCGTGTGGGAGATTCCAAAACCCTAAGTGGCACCTTTCAATCAAAAAAGGTGAAAACCCATTGCTGGAAAAAGTGCTTTCCCTTTCATTAGCTAAAGCTGCATTACTGTTGCTATTCCTACAGTCTACAGGCAGCAGGACAGACTGACGATGCTGACTAGTGAAGTGAAATGATGCTAAATGCTAAAGATGCAACTTTGACGATTTGCTCTTTGTGCGTGGTCTCAATAACAAGCAAATGAAGGAGATGAGATGAAAACAAAAAGCCGCATTAAATCATAACAGGAACATACCACTCAGACGTGTTCTTCACTGTTGTACAGAGCCTTTATTTTGTATGCATTTAACATTTGGTAGATGCCCAGTTTAAAATGAAAAGCAGGTTTGCCCAGAAACAATCGGCCGAGTCGATTACTTTGAAATCCGCTTATTTAAGCTTTAAAGCTTTGTGAATTCTCTTGCCTCTTGTTGCTTGACGTTTCTTCAGGCAGCGGTGGCAGAGTTGAGGAGAGGACCCCAAACCATGTGGCAAATATTTGGTTCTTCAACTGTCATCTACAGCTTAATAGGATGTACCGGGGCCTAACCTTGTGGAGATCCGCTTCTGATGTAAATGCAATTATGTACAATAGATATACAAAGCATTTTCACACAAGAAAACAGTTCAGAACAGTTTTCCAAAAAGCTTTTGCCGGTTAAGTTTGACAATAAACTACAAGTCTTACGTGTAAACTGAGAACTTTTGCAAAAACAAACTGTTTGTCTTCGAAGTGGATTCGACTGAAATACTTTAAATGTTTTAGCTGAGCTGAAGGAGTTTTTTCTTTTCAAATGTTTTTTTTCTTCTTCTCAGTCCTTGGTTGAACCGTGCTGTCATCATTTCGTCCCTCAGGCAACATCACACGTCTGAGTCTGGTGCTCAGGCCCCTGAAGCTTTCAGCAGCCTCTTTAGACCCGAATGGAAACAAAAACGGATGCTTTTTAATTTCGGCGACACATTCAACACCTATTCAGCCTCTCAAAGCAGTCGTGATGTTTTCATCACACTTCTGAATAATTGTTTGGGCCTTTTAGGCCCCTGTTACGAGTCAAGAGATATGAGGAGACAAAATGTAGTTTTTGTTACTTTCATGAGGCCACTGTTACAATAAGGCTTTCAAATGGTTTTCTTTACCAACCAGAACCTGTTCTTCACCTGACAGACATCAGAACAAAGGTCAACCAATATTTAAAACTCTCGTTAAATTTGGCATTTTGCTTCTTCTTTCAGCACTTTTTATCAAATGGCTCTAAGAGTCCTGTGTCAAATCTGTCCAACAAAAAAAGCAGCAAGTTTCTGTCGGCATTCAGGCTGCTTCCAGTAAATTGGGACGCCATTATCGGCTCATTATTTTCTGTTTACTTAGCATAAGTGGTCATGGTATGAAGCAATTAGTCCTCCCCCCCCAAAAAACAGCTACTTCCCATGTGGCTTAATAACATCTTGCCCCATAAAAACAGCATAAACTTGGCAGTGTGAGGGAGTAGCTTTAATGGAAAGTCCTGGTGGCTGGAAGCATGTATCTGGAAAGCAAAATCAGCAGTGAAACAGTGATTTGCTGGTAAATTCTGTCTGTGGTTTGTCTGGCAAACCCAGCAGTCCCTCCAGTAGGAAGCTACTCAGTTTTTAACTACTTTTTTTTTAAAAATTCATTGCAGATGAACAATTTTCTTTTTGGCATCGTCGATTCAGTAGTTTTCTGGTCTCATCAAATTGCATCTTCATTCCTGTTTTTTAAAAAACAAAACAAAAAAAGAGAAAAATTACATTAATTTAACTTTTTATACACCAACTGCTTTGTTGTTGAACAGAGTGATGCTTAAAAAAAACAACACAATTTTTCCAAGGTCCCTGCTCCCAATTAAGTCTTGTCTCATTCAATTTGAACAGTACCCTTTGTATTCCCTCAATAGCCACCTCTAAAAGCTGAGTCAAACCTGGCAGAGTGGCCGAGGGGAAGAGAACCAATTTAATGTGATGTTGTGGATGCCTGTGGAGATGGTTGCCCATTTTTGCAGACAACTCTGGATTTGATAATTCTCCCACTGACAGCAGATACGAGACATGAACTCTGGCCCAGTTTCCTCTCGGCAAATAACAGCACCTGGGAAGTCGCTCTGCTTCTGATGCACTGCTGAACGTAACCTGACTGCGAACATTTGCGGCAAGTGCTTCAACTTTGGCTGAAAAATCAGCCGTTTTTTTATTTTGATATTTTCCTATTTGATTTTTTTCCCCCCTCCCCTCGTTGTGGCTTAGCCTAACACAATATAGCAAACTCTGTACATGTTGAGTCAAGCGGTTTATGGCAGAGCCATTAAAATCACCTTTTGTCAGTTTTCTCTTGTTCATTGTTGACTTCCAGGGAGAATCGTGAGCGTTGTGAATAAAAATGGAAAAACTCTAAGTCTGTATTAACTTGAACACATTTATTGTGAGTCAACAGTTTCCTTTCAGCCCTCCTTTTCATAATCTCACAACCTGAAAACCTGTTTTTGATGCCAGGATAGAAACCTGGGAGATCCCCCCCACCCCCCACCCCTCCCCCTCCAGATTAGAGGCTTAACCTCACCTACGGAACAGAACAGAATAGATTACGTGCGCCAATGTTCCGAGCAGTTTAATACACCTACAGCGAAAAATGACCCTCAGTTCAGTTTCTTTGTGTGCGCTTGTGCAACAATTAATAAGATTCTGTCAAACCCCATAAACAAAGAGCAGGACAAGTGCTTAATGTTTTATTGATTTTTATTGTTTTTCAAGATGGTATAAGTGTGAATTTATCCCCGGGTTGTCTATTTTGGTTTCTTGAGTCATGCCAGAATTCTTCCACCATGACAGAGCACATGTATAGAAACTATTGAACTGTTTTTGATAAAGGGCAACTTCACCAACTTTCAACTTTGTTATGGCTTCAGTTTTGCATGTAAATGTACAATAGTACTTTTAAACATCCCTCTGAATTTCTTCTATTAAAATATGTCTCTGCTTTTAGCTTAAAAAAACTGACATCACCCGAAAGAGTTTAAAGACATTTATTTGCATGTGATACCCGAACGAGAACCAGAAGAACCAGGTTAAACAGCAGTGAAGACGTCCTTTAACTCTTTTCAAAGTCTGTTGGATTTTGCCACTTTTGGGCTGATTGGATTTTGGCTTAAGGTTAATTTGAAGAATATTGGAAGTTTGAAGTCCAGAGTCACAGTGCTAATGAGAGGCTGTTTTCCTTTGCGTCTCCAAGGGCAGTTCCAAACTGACCTTGTTTAGTCTGTTGAATTGAATTCTGGTTCTGGTTGTGCCGTGGTGCAGCTTGTTTGGGTAAAAACTGTAATTCCACTCGGGTGTGCACCAAAACAGCTGCATCTACACCCTTTTACTGAACGTGGTGTCAGTGCGGTGCAAAACACACTGGTGTGAGGCCGTGTTGGATTTTTAAGTAGTGCACTTAGCATCTTTTTAGTTGATGACCAAGTCCATTCGCGTTGTGCAGTTGTTCGATGTTGCAGAGCTATTTTCCACTCGTAGGATTGAGTGTGACAGAACAATAATTTTCTTCCTGTGTTTTGAACATTTTCCAATTTAACAAATGAGCATACAAGACTATTCCAACCTGACTTGTACGTATGCATTTTGGCTGTGTGTGTGTGTTGGAGAAGTGAACTAAAGGGAAAACAGACCAAGTTTACCAGCTGCTCCACTGATTCAGACCAGAGCAAACAAGCCTTTATGTTTCAAAATGTTCAAAGACCACATCTCCAATTCCTTCAGCTCAGATCTGGGAAATGACATGACCCTGGGGAAGCAACAGATGCATAACCATATTCACATGATTATATAGAAGCAAGATTTTCATTATTTTACCATCATGGCACTGGCCAGTCCATCCTGAACTTTCCCAACAGGCTTCATGGTTTTTCAGTGTTTGTTAGCAATTAGCATTCTATGTCAGGACAAGGCAGACGAGCTGGAACGGATTAACTTTCGAAAAATCATATTTATGCAGTTCCTCGAGTAAACAGTTTAAAATGTTTGAACTGGAGAAGAAATTCACCTGGGATTATTTAGAGCAGCGGTTCACAGTAAAACAAAGTTGACAACAAGCCTGAAACCTGAACTCTGTAAGCAAATTCTTTAACGTGACGGGCATGATGGGCAACGTTGTCATGTTGTCAGTTTCTCTCCTGGTTTAGGAAATGAACTTGAGCATCAAAGAGCCCATCAGGACACCAGCAGGTACTTGATGAGGATTTTTACAGCTACGTGTGATCTCTGTTGTAGAGTGACTGTGAGGACAGAGACCTGCTCCTAAATCTGAGAAGATTGACTCATTCAGGAACTCGAACGCATACAAACACTGCACACACATTTAGACCAGCTGAACTATTGAACATTTGCTTCTGGATTAAGTTACCTCAACAATGACACCGTAAATCACACTGATCACTCCGGGGTCCTCGAAGACTGTTCACTATTAGAGAGAGGGGATTGTTTCCAGGAGGAAAAAATAACTGTCTCATTTCCAGTCTCGTAACTGTACATTTATTTTTATGATTATAAAACAAGCAGGATCTTTTTTTTTTTTTTTTTTTTTTTTTTTTTTTGAGTTCTTACTACATTTTGCTTTGAAGAGAGTTTGGATGAATCTCAAACCTTCTAAAAACTTTTATTTTTTAATTAGCTGATCCTTTGGGCTGGATCTCGGGCAGGTCGCGTTCTCGCCAAAAACAAACTACTCTACAGTTCATTTAGGACCAGACGGAGACCACATGCAATTAAAGGGTCTGGCCCACACCAAGGGGGGAACCGAACTAAAATTTTATTGAACCAAACTAAACAAGGCAGGGAACCATAGTTGTGATGTTGTATTTTAAAGTCCCCTGCACAGCCATGTTCTTCATAAGCGCTCTGCCTCAAGTAAGGAAGAGAGACTCACAAGCTTCTTGGGCTTCTTTCCACATCTGCTACTTACTATAAAATTTATGCTCAACAGTATGAAGTGTCAGGGGTCGGAGCCAGGAATAACACAAACAGTTGCAGTGAAGTGTAGACCTCATAGCTCTGGTTTCTCTACCATTTTTCCGTCTGTTGGACCAACACCGATGGCATTATTTCAAAATCTGTCGTCAAGCTATACACGTGGAGATACAAACGGTAAATCACGTATGCTCTGTGGAGTAATATGGACACCGTGACTATGGCAAAAGACATCACGTTGGAAGCCACTACAGCCTTGAAATTGAGCAGAGTTTCCGTCATGCAGAACAGAAGGCGTTGGGACTAACATGGAGTTGGACTGTTCCTATTCACACAAGTGGTTCCATGGAGATGGCATGTTTTCATTTTTAGATTTTGCATGTGGTGTACTGTACCATTATTCAACACCTGATTAAAGAAAATTGTCGAGTTGAGTAAGGGCTGGCATTGGGTATTGCCTTTAATGGGGCCTGGCTTACTCTGTCTTCACACACTGTACTGTCTAAATCATACACATTACTCTACTCAGATATCTAGACACTATGTCCAACTCCCCCTGAACTATCACCCGAACTTATCAGACAAATGCCGTTGCACCTCAAACGAACGCTCCTAAAAAGGCCTTGCTTTTGTTTGGGCCACACCCCTTCAAGCACTTTGAAGAAGACAGGAATTTTAAGTTAAAATAACAAGCCAATGAGCTTGACCTGCTTTCAACCGGACAGATAATGCCAGCAGCTGCAAAGTGTTCTCAGTTATTGTAGGACACTGGGGGGGTCAAGGACTGGGGACTTCTGTTTAGCAGCTAGAGTACAAATGCATTTTGAGATGGTTTGGATGCAAGGAGACCATGTCATGGATTTCCTTACACCCATGCTATAAACCATCCTGGATACAAACCAGTACATAGCAGCTCAAAACCAGGCCTTAGAGAACGCAACCTCTGCGGCTGTGGCGCAGGAAGGTTGAGCGGTTGCCCGCCAATCTCGCAGTAGTTGGTTTAATCACTGGCCCCAATTGGCGTGTGAGTGCGAATGGGTGAATAAGAAGCAGTGTAAAGCGCTTTGAGTGCCAACAGGTAGAAAAGCGCCATATAAGTGCAGAACGTTTACAATTTCAACAGGTGCTGTAGGTATGAAAATGGCCAAAACTGAACGGAAAGTAGTTACAGTCAAGTAGATTGTAACCAGAATATGGTCTGCTTTGTTTTTAAAATCTGGTCAGCAAGAGCGGGGCGCGAACCTCCGTCCCTATTGTCGGTAGGTGCCCACTCCATCTGATTCATTTACGAGCACGAATTACTGAAAGTACCCTCTGCGTGGCTCGTCAATCGAAATAATATTTAAACTGAACAAACTTCATTTTCTATTTGTAAGCACATTGCACTCAAGACATCCATGTCATTCTAATCTGGGTCAGCCAGACCAGTCCAGACTCTTTAAACAGTGACAGTCAGCCGGCGCCATACAAGCGGCCACACTTGAGTCAGTAAATGGACTGGACTGCAAGTGGATTGGCTGAGGGCCCACTCTTCAGATTGTAGCGAACAACTCACACTGCGGAGCCAAAGCAGATGGTATCATTCAGAACCCCCCCACCCCCCCCACCACCTCCTCCTTTCCACCCTGCCTCTGTTGGATTACTTTGGATAAGCTACATGAGTATCTCCTATGTGATGAATACAAACCTTTGCCTGACTGCAAAGTTTTGGCATTCAGCACTGGAAAAGTAAGGGATCTTAAGGGATTTCTTTATAGCTTGAGGAGCTGATATGGATGAAGATAAAAAGGTTACAGGACGATATTCAGTTGCACATGTTGGTCCTTAAGTTTTGCAGTAGTACGTTTGCTATGGTTAGTTTTTCCATTCTTTCACTTCCGTCTTGTCATCTGTTAGTCTCGTTCTGTCTCTCTCAATCAGTCACATTTCCTACTATTTTTTTGTTGGGGGTGGGGGCGGGTCTGACTGGAGCCAAGCAAATCATGGCTGTGTCTTTTGTTGAATTGGGAAAGAAGCTTTGCACCTTCTTTTTAAATTAGTGATGGATCACTTATCTTTCTTCTCCCCAGTATCACCTTTGACTCCCATTGTCTTCTTTATTAAACCCCATTGATCACTCATCACAATATTTCCACTGAGAACCCCCCCCCCCCCCCCCCCCCCACCACCACTTCATCATCTTCTCACTTATTCCACAGCTCCTTTTCTCCACAAGGTCTACACTGAAGGCTGGATGGGTCATTGTTGGCAGTAAATGGCAGGGAAACAACTTGCCATTTAAACAAATCACAGTAACATTGGACATCTGTGGGTGTTTACTTTAACCACCAGCCTCTAGTTGTTAAAGATCTAGTTTTTTTTAACTAGAAATACGCTCCAAAGCTTATCTGTGTGTGAAGAGGTGCACTCTGTCACGTGTGACCCGGACTCATTAGATGGCATTGCCGTGCGGGGGTATTCTCTTTAAAATGCTTCGAAGGGCTCATCCTTCTAACATAAGTAGGTTTTACCATTGGCATTTATGGCAATGTCACAACGAAGTGTGGCTGAAGCACCCGACAGAGGTTGGCTGAACGTCAGTGTGGCAGAGAGAAGGATGACTGAGTGGCTCTGGTGAACGTGACGTGGCCTTGTGGTGGTTTTACAAAGCTGAGGACTTGTCTTCAGGAAACAGGAGATCGAGTTCAGTGTGAAACAACTTTCTGCGGTTGCTGTTGTAACCACAAGATTGTTATGTACGTGACACTGAATACATGACAAACGTTGCCTTACCACAACATTTTTCCTAAAACTAATCATGTTTTTATGCCTAAAACCAACCAAGTCACCAAGTTTGCTGTTGTAATGCTTTTTTTTGGGGGGGGGTTGTTGTTGAATGTTTGGTTGTTTTAAGGTCTAGCTGCTAGATGTATGCACCATTTGGCACAGGGGCCACCATATGGACAAATGCTAATATGGATTGTAGAAGATGTATGGACGACCGACAAATATGAGCGTCTAGGCTCGAGGACTTGGGGTCTCATGCTCTACCTTCAAGTTGCATATTGTAGCTTTAACTTTAACAGAAAAATCATAGTGTTAATCTCTATAACAGCTGATCGCTATGGTTTAGTAAAATGCACAATATAATCTGTGGTAACAAATCCAAGTAGCAAGAAGAGCTAAAAATTAGCTCAGGAACCACAAACGCAGGTTTAATTTTCTGTTTAGTTGTGTTGGTTTTTCTACTTGACCTGTAAGTCTTCAGCTCGGCCATCATTTAGGGCCCTTTTTTTTTAGTTTATTTCCCCAAAAGCAATAAAATGTTACGGTTGAAAAAGGGGACCTGTGCAATTATCTCCTGTTGTATTTGAGCCTCTTTTGCTGGATAAAATATTGTGATAGGTTTTTATTTCTTCTGGAAATTCTGCACCAACATCCCTCTGTAAGCTCCTTCTCTCTGTTGAGGGTTTTTTGGTTGAGGTTTCCTTGAATAAGCAAACTTGGTATGGTGACTTTTCTCTCACTGTTACTTAGGAGAAAAGTAGGTTTTAACTCAAATTACTGATATTTAACATGTCACTTGAATGTTTTTTGTAGAACAAGCAGCACACGAGCGAGAAAGTGTTGTACAGGATTAGCACATGCTGCAGATGTTTGTCTTAAGTCTTGTGCTTGAGTTCCAGTGTCTGATGCTTTGCTGAAAAGGGGATTGAATTAAACCAAAAATTTTAAAAATGTTGCCAATGTCGGGTTTTACAAAGGTGTCACTGACACTGCTGGGTCAGAGATGGAAGTAAGGGATTTTTGTGTTTGTGTTCCTGGTGAGGAACACGCGGCTCCATTGCCCTAACTGACAAAATAATCTGTTTTGTTTCCCTGTAGCCTTGGCAGCTTGTGCAGTCACGGAGGGGGAAAAAAAGCCCCTTATCAGTGAACCCAGTCCTGTCCAGTTTTGGCTTTTTATGGGCACACTCCAAAGGTTAAAATCACAGACCGGCACCAAAATAACAGTGTGCAAATATAGTTTGAAATCCTATATTACTGAGCCCAATCTTTCCTGAACTTGGGTTTTCACCTCTAGAATTGCCCAGATTTACATTTAACTAGGAAGAAGATGGAGTATTTGTGCACCCTGTTTAGAAATCAAGGGAAAACACATCACAACACATCTCTCCTGGATCGTATAGCTGCACTGTTATCACCAGGAAGTCATTTTATGCTCCACTTCCACTGTCTGCTTCAGTCAGGGAGGTGTCTAACCCCTTAATGAGTTCTAGCAGGTTTATTTTTAATTCTGCAAGGTTAAATGATATTTCCATGTCTATTTCAGGGACAATAAATCAAAACGTCAAAAAGTTGACGTTTTGGGTCTTTTTTTTTTTTGCTATATTTATTTAGATCAAGCATACTGTGAACTCTTCATGTCCCGCATATACATACATCTGCTCTGTTTGCATGTACAAAAACTGCAACATACCCTTTTTGAGCAGAGAGTTGATCAAAGAGCAGATTCACACTGAAGGTCACCGGACTTGCTGAGAACTTTTCACTCTGCACATTATCAGAAATGAGGTGGACAGCAGTCAGAAAGACCACCGGCCAAGAAAAAGCTGGTCGGTCTCACTGAGACACAGTCAACATGGAACCCTGAGATGAGATGAATCTTGGATGCAGCACAAGAATGCGCTGTGGTTACTGCTCAGCTCATTTTAAGCCAATCCAGACATGACCTTACCTGCCACACACAAGGCTTCTGTTCTGTGTGTGTGTGTGTGTGTGTGTGTGTGTGTGTGTGTGTTAGCTAGAGCTATAGAAAGGCATACTTTAGTGAAGCTACATTAAAATAAGATTTTTATTTGCTAATGCAACTCATTGTTCTGTATAGTCTCTGTTTGCCATGTAGTGTTTTTCCACTGGATGAAAATCCTGTTTACATGGTAGCACTGCTTAAATTAAGCCTCAGGAGACATGTTAGTGTCCCCTAAGGCCATGTTAGTGTCCCTTAAGGACATGTTAGTGACTCTTAAATTCATTGACCTCACTGCCCATGGCTTAGTGAGGCCGACATAGTCTCCAGTAGAGATTCATCGCTGAACGCTTCTCAACTGTAACGACATCAGTGACAAAGTGCAGCATCTCCTCACATCTGGAACTCCTGTTGCATGGATCCAGTTCTGCAGCTGGCACAAATAAGGAGCTGGCAGCTGGCACAAATAAGGACGAGACGGTCGGCACTAAGTCACTCTGCTGCGGTGGGTACACCAGAAGTTGGCAGATTGCTGGAACTGTGACTCGCTCTGCAAAAGCACAGCGGCGTGACAAAAACTTAAAATCAGTACTTTCCTAACTGCTTTGGAAGAGCGTCTACTCGAAACATATGATGGACCCACATAACTTTGCGATTCTCGTTATAGCATTATTACCAGAACAACTGAAATGGTGAACAAAAGTGGTTCAAAGTTCAGTGTGGTATGTATCTTCTGCTTTTGATTTCGGTTTGGCTTCCTCCAAAAAACATTTAGGCATTTGTTTCCTTTTGCCCACCAAGGTAACTGCATTTTCTGCTATTTATTTAGTTTTTTCCCACCCCAAGAAATGACATGGCTCATGTCTCAATCAGACATCAACCACAATGCTGCAATAGCCCTTTTCCTCAGTGCAGACCAGAGCTCTGTACAGGGGTTAACCGGGGACAGAGTTTAGTTGAGTCAGTCTTGGCTCTGAGGCTTTGTCGAGCGCCGCTGCTGAGCCAAAAGCATGATGTGTTATGGCAAAGCGATTGGTTATGAAATCCTGCAGATAGAGCTTGGATGTGATCGCTGGTGACGTTGTTGGTAAAATGGATGCTGACAGGATTTTCTTTTCTTCTCTAATCAGTAACGATTGCACATTACTCTGGCTGGGGCTCTCAGCAGCTCACCAGGAGTAGTTTTAAACGGGCCCCGAGAACGAATGTGGACCACACCTACTCGTCAGCTCTGATCCATCTGACATGAAACAACAGAAACCTATTTAAAGACAGTTCTGTCATATTTGTAACTTCTCATGATCTCATTTCCTTTAGCTTTATTATTATAGCATATTCTAATGGAGTCTAATAGCTTTAAAAAGGGTGACAATGAATCAAAATACCTGTGGAAACATGTCTGACCGTGTTCCAGTTGGAGGATTGCAAAGTTTGAAATGGGCTTTTAAGAACTTCTTGAAAATTAAATGGCTGTAAAAAGCGGATTCCATTTCATGGGATAAGCAGTGTTGTGTTGATGTCCTGTTGTGGAGCTCACTGTGGGAAATGTCCCTCCACTTGATGAGAACTTATGGAGCCTATAGATTCAGAGAAATGTCAAAGTGTGTTATGCTCTCGTGCGTAAGTTGGAATCTTGAAAAAGTTATGGCAAATGTACATCAAAGCGTTTGTGGGCTCTCACCGTGGCAAATAAGTCACGTTTATACTTCGGCTCTATATTAAAGCTGCACCCTGTAACTTCCCATGTAGCTAACCCCCCCCCCCCCCCCCCCCCTCCCCAACGCACACAGACAGGGCACCTCCAGATATCTGTTTGCATTTCCAAGCATATGAAGGAGAGCATTGTAAGTTCAGGTTTACGGCTCTCTTTTGCAGTTCTTATTTATCATTTAGGCAAAGTCTTATTTGCACTCCGTATACTGTTTATACTTACACTGGCAACAGTTTTCATCAAGACTGTTTAATTTAATGGAAAGTAGTTCCAATGGAAATATGTTGAATCTCTGGGAGACTGATTTGTTTCTTATTGTTTGCTCTGTGTAATTCGTCACAAACCAATTTCTGTCCACTTGCGTTGCGCTGGGGTTGAAACAGAACTCTTATAACTCAACACTTGACAAATGAAACCAAAGTTTTCTCGTGACTCGATGCCACTTGAAAGAAATAGTCTTTTTTTTTTTTTTTCATTATTTGGGTGAAACCACCCACAGTAGGAGAGAATTTCCCACACAAATCATCCCGTTGTTCATCTATGCCGTCCATGTGTGGCTCATCTGCTTCAGCAGCTGCAGCAAGGTGCTTGCAACACCATGTAATCAGTTTTTCCCCACTGGGAGGAATAAATGTATGCAGCTTCAACCACTGACTGTCTGTTTTGTATAAAACTTGACTGAAAAGCTGCATCAAATTGAGCAAAGCTTGGTAGCTTGCTGACTTTAGGACATTCTTTGTGTGTACTTGTGTCTTTCTGTTCTACCACACAGGCCTCTTATTCTTATCCGAGCTTGACTATCACATTCCTGAGGTACAAGACATGTATGCAGGTGCTTCATTCCTAGCATATATGAATCTCACATTTTTTACTGCTACGTGATCGCTATATGCAGTTGTCACATACCTTAGATTGAAGAAATTCCTTAAACGCTGACATTCAATGGATTTTAAGAGAATGGAGTTTGCTTGCTAGAAGGAAAAATCCAAGACCCAGACTGAATTAAGGCTGTGGTGCAAAGAGCCACACACATCAACCTGCCCATTACAATCATTAATGTAGTCATCGTGGCTGAGATTACCTTGACCAAAAACGGGCACTTCAGCAACAGGGCCGTCGTGGTCAATCAGCCAGTGTGTTAAGCTGAGGCGTAACTCCTCCTCCAAAATCACTTCTGAACATTTTGAAGCCACATGCTTGTGTTTGCATGCTTATGTGTTTGGCCCATTGAAACCAGTCGAATGTGCGTCCCTGCACTCTGGTCAACTATGGGGTCACTGTTTGAGTGGTAAACTGGGATGTGCATGTATCTTTGCAACTAAAGAAAGTTGTATTGATTTAAAGACTGTACAGAGGTTGGTTACATTTCAACAAACATCACCTATAACATTCTAGAATGACTAACTATAGACATTTCCAAATACAGTGGTTCACATCTGTTGAAAATTGTTTTTTATATTATGATATATTCAGCTTTCTTCCCCCAATATCGTGCAGCTCTAATTGACAATTTGATCATTTTCATTCCTGAGCAGAGCACAGCAGGGAAATTGAGGCCTGTGGACTTTCATGTTTAAATTTTCCTAAAGTTGCTTATTGTAGCCATGAGTAAAATCTGCGCAATCTCCCCAAAGTCAGGTAAACCTGTACGAGATTACATTATATTCTATACTAACACTCAGTTTCACATCATCTGACGTCACCCAGGTCCCTTCAGTGTTGATGTAAGTGCTGAAGTGGTTTGAAGCGCTGCGAGTCTTTGATCTCGGTTTACACTTAGCGTGGCGTCACATAAAAGTGCCAAGTCAGTGCAGTCTTTAAGAAAAGCAGAGCTGAGCTAACAGAGCAGCTTTGTGCTAAATGAGAGGCCTCACCTGTTCAAACACCACACATGCAGTACCAAATAAAATACACACACACACTGTGTGGTCTTAGCAATTTACCTAGAACCTACTGCCTTCGTCCGACATCACCTCTGTCAGTCAAACGCTGTGAGTCCTTTTGAATGAGAGGATGTGAAGTGTGATGTGGTGTCTACCTGCAGGGATAAGTTGAAGCTCCTATTTACTCAAGCTCTGTGCCATCACACAGATCAGAAGAGGACATGTGGTCACCAGTGTCTTCAGAACAGGTGTTGAATCACTTCCTGGTCCATAAAACCTGATACAGATACCTTGACTTCTTTTGACCAGACTGCACACAGATCTGCTTGAATCCCAAGAAGGAACAAAACCAATCGTAACTCATTACTGCAATTTTTTAATCACCATTTTTAGACTTTTATGATTCATTAATTTATTATTGGTAGTTGGGCCATTATTCAAGTGTAGCTTAGATAAGTCGTGGAACAGACATGATTTCACAAGGAGACAGTTCCTGGAAAAACCAGCATTGTGTTTTCTAAGACGTGGTCTGGATCAAGGTTCCAATCGCTCCCTTTTTAGTTTTCCCAAGATTATTGTGCTGAAACAAAATTGCATGTGAATACAGTAGTGTACATGCAGATGGGAACTGCTGAAGTCCAACTTTGTGTGTTTGTGTGTGTGCTTATCCATCTGTGATGAAGTGGAGCCATAGATGCTTGAGGTTTTGATTAGATTCCAGTCTCTCATCACGCGTGGCCACTCATTTCAAACTGACAGACAGCTGAGTTAGTTTGGCCGGCACCATCGAAATACTGGATCAGTCATCAGCACATTATTAGGACCTCTCTTTCCGTGCCCAAGTGTACACCCCGATCAGACCTGCAACAGCGCGGTTAATTCAGTCAGAAGTGCTGGGTATTATTATGTTGCGTGGGCTGACTCGCTTTCTCTTAGCTGTTCACAGCATTGTGGATTTTGCCATAACACTGGGACTCTCACAGTAACAGACACACGGATCGAGTTAAGAAGCAACGTCCCTGCGGAGACAGCAGTCTGTGGATCACGTGTTGCTCACTTGGAAACCCCCCACTCCAGTCTTATCACTTAGTGAGCCAGACACGTAATTACCTGGCCACATCTTGTCATGTATACACTTCTGTGAACATCAGTCGCAGAGGACTGTATCTCCTGAGCCTCGCTTCTCTCTCTGCTTCTTCTTTTGCCTTGTTCCAGTGCAGGTGGCGCTCAGATGGAGCCAAGCCTGATTATTCTGAGAAGTCATTAACTGACCCGAATTACTCAGAGGTTTCTTGCATTTGGACTAGAGCTTCAGAGAGATGTTTTACATTCTCACTAGCTTTTATTATTCACATTGTTATAAGGATGAGATTATTCGTAACGTATTAATTAAGCCAAATTCCTTCAGCATGAGCAGCTGTTTGCTTAGAAATGCGGTGCTGGGATGAAGCGCGCCACAGGAGAGATGCAAAAGTAATTCTGTGAAGCTTTTGTCGGTTTTGCTGCATCATGGGAACTTTAAGTGAGTGTTGAGTGTGTCTTTTAGTTTCCATGGTGATCTGTCCAGCTGTTAAGTCTCTGACCCAGTAGAGGAACATCTGCAGTGATGTCACTTTTGGGCAGAGATGCAGAGAAGTGACAGGCTAAGCCCTGCTGAAAGAAGCACTTTGGCTGGACTTTAGCACTGACAACACAGAAGATGTAGAGCGAGGCCTGTGTCTAGAGATGACGAGTTTCTGGAATCAGAAATGGGTCAAGACTAAAATATTTCTTTAGCTTGTTTTAGCATTTCTGGGATTTCATTGCATTAGCTTAATAAAATGAAAATGAACTGAGCGCTCAAGACAATCACGACAAAGTCTACAGAGGCTTTTTTTTTTTTTTTTTTTTCAGCTGTTCTAGCCTTTTTCACAGCCAACAGATTTTCAAAAATAGTCACAGATAAATGCAAGAATTTATGCCTCACTTTTGAATTCAAATTGTTTTTTTGCACAAGTGGTAGTTGAGAATCCAGTTTTCCACTTGTTTGTTTAAGCAACACAATGTTAATCCACATTGTGCATGTTTTATGGAGTCTGAGAGGTAAACTGTCCGGCCTGCAGTCCCAGCCTGTCACCCATTGCAAACATCTGGAGCTGCGTGAAGGGTTTTCTCTGTTCCCAACGACAATGTTGTCAAAAAGAAAAAGTAATGCGATACAGTGGTAAACATTTATGTACGTACGTACTTTTTGGAGAAGTGCTGTTGGCATCAAATTCAAAATGAGCTAATACTTCATCACTTTCTTCATTTGGTATGTTGTCATTGTGCTGTTTAAATCAGAAACGGGGTTAAAATAATTTGCAAATCATCGCCGTGTCTTTGACATATGCTCAGCATCCAAACTTTTCTGGAAGCAGATTTGTAGAATCCAGCTGAGTGAAGTATGACTATAATGGAGCTCATTCAGTGGAGCAGTGTGGGCTCCACTTCGTTGTTGTTTTTTTTTTTTTTTTTTAATCGCCACAAGCTGTTGGGGTTTCAGTCCAAATAATACGTGGGAGAAGTGTGCCTCTCTTCCTCTGGGGAGGTGCACACACACACACACACACACTGCACTTATGAAAGTCTTAATATTTGAACTCTCTGCCTCAGTTGGTCACTTTTCCGCTATTTGGGTCTTTGTCGATCCTTCACAAACACACGTGCGCTACGCAATGCAGCCCAATTAAAAGGGGCTGCTGCCGAACAGCATGCGAGTATTAGTCCAGTCTAATGCCTTCCAGATGCCCCCCCGTCCCCCCCACCTTCCATACTCTGCTGCCCATACACACTTAAAGAACAGACAATTGTTTCAGGGGCTTTCTCGCTAAGGAGAACCAGGTGTGGTGGAGTGTGTGTGTGTTTGAGAGAGAGCGCGAGCATGATGAAGCATAAAGGGATGCTGGGGTAGCTGTGTTCGTATCTGTTGGTGCATGCACATTGACTTTGGTCCTGCTGGACAGCCATCAGGTAAATGTAAGGACATTCAGCTGTACGGGGAGTAATGGAAAGTTTGCAGTTGGCTTAGATGGATGGAAGCACCTTCTCGCCCTTTTGTGGTCTTTAACATGTCTGAAAACAGCAGGAAGGATAGTTGAAACGAGCTGCTTCAGTTTTGAATCAGTTTGTAAAAACATGGGTTAATTAGCTTACATTCATAAAATAATTTTTGCCATTGCAGCACTGAATCACACCATGACTGTAACTCCCACAGTGTGGAATGCGCTAATTTCTGATGCAACGTGTCAGTCCTCTGACCCATGGCTGGATTAACCTACCCGGAGGGGGCAAAACTGGGCTGCAGGCCCCCTCTTGCACTCTATGCATTACGCACCCCGTGGCTTTCAAGTACCCAGCAAACGCAGAGCTCGCATCACAATACACCTGACAGTTTTGTCAGCTGGGTTTGCAGTAGGTGAATTTGTGAAGTTTGTGGTCATTTGAAAACGGACAGAAAGTGTGAGATGTTTAAAACAAAGCTTTATGAATCAATATATTTGCTTCTATTAACTCTTCTGCCTTTTGTCTTTGTTGTTTGCAGAAATCAGCTCTCAGGGAGCCTTGGACCTTACGGAGTTGATCGGCGTTCCCCTTCCCCCCTCCGTGTCTTTCGTCACGGGCTTCGAGGGTTATCCCGCCTACAGTTTTGGACCCAATGCCAACGTAGGCCGCCTGACAAAGGCCTTCATCCCTGACCCATTCTACCATGACTTTGCCATCACAGTCACAGCTAAACCCACCACGCGACACGGAGGCGTGCTGTTCGCTATAACGGACGCTTACCAAAAGGTAATGTGATGGTGTTAAGCTGCACTCTCACGTCTCCTCCGACTTTACGCTGTCGCGCACAAAGCGAAGACGATGAATAACAAAGGCTTTATCTTATCTGGTTTTGCTAAGATTGTTCACTTAGGTGTGGCGGTGTCAGAAGTGGAGGATGGTTCCCAGAGAATTGTACTGTACTACACTGACCCAGGAACAAGTGGTGGGACCCAGGAAGCGGCTTCCTTTAAAATGGCTGACCTTACAGGAAGATGGGCAAGGTTCACGCTGACCGTTCAGGGGGCAGAGGTGGGTATACGTTAATTCAGCAGTGAGATGCCAGAACTTGTGCAAACATATTTCGAACTCCTTGAAAAACGATGTAAAGCACGTTGGTCAACCCAGTGGTTTTTAAATGTGCTTCATAAATAAAGTGGATTGAATCGGAATACTTTTGTTCTCAAGAAATAGTTTCAGAATTGAGTAAAACAGCTGGTGACAGCAGACACTAACCAACGGATCCAAACAGCGTATTTGGTCCAACCCTTTTCTGTTGCAGATTTCTTATTCTAGTTTTTATTTACAGCAGCAGGAACAGCACGGTACCTTTCATCATAATGAGAGAACACGTTATCACGTGCAACACTGTGGTTCACTGATATTCCTAGTAGTTATGTGTCATGGACTTCCAGTAACACACAAGGATAACTTGATTTGAAAATGGAAAATTGTAGACAAACTACAAATTTCCTGCATAAACTGTTGCTTTTGGTCCTTCTGGACATGTATTCCTGCATTTTTACTCACCTGCTTTTATCAAAGTCACATGATTTTAAATTGAGAGCTCAGGAAATGATCACTGGATGTGTTCTCTTCGTTATCAAGAGGGTTGTAAATTTTAGGTCAAAATCTACCTTTGTGTCTCAGGTGCGTCTCTACATGGACTGTGAGGAATACCATCGCGTCGCCTTCACCCGGAGCCCTCGGCCTCTGACCTTTGAGGCCAGCTCAGGCATCTTTGTAGGAAACGCTGGGGGGACGGGCCTGGCGAAGTTTGTGGTGAGTCAGGTTAAGACGCAGCCTTTGTCTATGCACATCATCCATTGCACACTCTCTGCAAAGTCTTCCCACCCAGCACGTCCTGCAACAGCTGGATCTTCTCACGGTTTCCTCTTCTGTGTTTGTTGTATTCTTCAATCCTTGAGTCAGATGTAGTGGATCAATCGGTTGACATGCTGCCGTTTGCAGAAACAAACGTGGCGTTTGGGCCGTTGCCTGCTTTTACATTCGAGACGTGAAGACAATAGTCTTTGTTGGCAGCTTTATTACCGCCACAGGGGAGGAGGAATGAATGACCGCATGTGTTTATGAGCACTGGCTTATCCTGTGAGAGCTCATAAATGACAAGCTGTGACTTACATTTTTAGAAAGGAACTGATGGTCTCTTATCACGAGTGGCTTGCGCCAAGTGCAACTGTGCAGCTTTGTCTTCAACTGCCAGTTCTTTAATTAAAATTTGTCAAATTGAACAGTGGCAACAAAAGAGAGTGTGGAGGCGCCAATCCCCTGTATCTGTTGTTAAAAATGTCCCTGTGTGATTATGAAGGGTGTGTGTGTGGTAGAGAAGTGCTGAGAAAACGGATCAGAACAAGAGGTGCTGTGTCGTATTCCAGTCTCGGTGCTCAGCACTATGATTTGGTGTTTGGTGGAAGTCTGTTTGTCTCGCTGGGACGTGAGGCCTGGTGTGAAGCAAATATTCACTTATGTTTATGGCTGAGCAGCAGCTGAACTAGGAAAAGCGAAACTTATAAGCTCTCTGGATTTTTTTTTTATTTATTAATTTTTTTTTTTGTTTAAGTTTACATGGCAGGCAAACTACAAGATTTTCCATTTCCAGGACAAACACGGGAGTATGTGTTTATTCAGGAATCTGCCAAAACGGATGGGAGTGTGTCACAATCATCTCATTGTCTTGTAATTTTTAAAATCTATTGACATTATTGTGCAATACTGAAAAATTCTTAATTGATACCACAATCCACTGTGGTACTAGATCAGTTTAAAGTAACTGGATTAACTCGACACTGTTTTTCTGAAACCCACTCGTGAAGAGCTGCAGGAGTTGACTCTTGGTCCATTTTGGTTGACCTAAGTCCAAACTAGTAAACTTAGGAGGAGGAAAGTCTTACTGTTAACTGACCATCAGATTTCGAGAACATCCACCGGTTTTCTGTTTTTGGGAGGGTTATCTCATAGTCTTTTGTACTCGGCAGTGTTCCTTTTCTTTTAATTTTCTTCTGGGTTGCTGTGAAGCTGAAGTTCAACACACATTCCTTCCTCCAGTCGTCTGACCTGTGGTAGACTGTCACAAGGCCAGTGGAAATGTTGATGGCTGAAAAGGTGTGAAAGTCCTTCACCGTGAGCACTTCCCGTTTCCACACCATCCCAGCTTGCTTTTCTTTTGGCAGCGTTGGCTTTTGTTTCCAATTATTTTTCTGACAACAGAAGCAGAAAAGAGAAACTGGAAGAGGCTGATGGGAGACTGATGCTTTAGTCCAGTTTGATGTCCTCCTGCTCTCTGTCATGTCTCACTGGGGACTTCAAAACGCTTTTCTATTTAAAACTTCCGTTTTGAATTTACGAGGCCAACAAACTGGAACACACCATGGGTAGTCCGACATACCAGATTCAAACTTAAACCTCCCATCGATATAATTTATTTCCGCCTACAAAATCATATTGTCAGACCTGATGTCACTGCTCTGCATTGTAGCAGCATCGGACAAATGTGCTGCCTTTAGTAAGTTAACAGCTTCTGCTTCTTCGCAACGGCTGGTTCTCCTTCAGTTAAGAAGAGACGAGTACCTTCGCACCTACCTGCGAGACGTTTAAAAACAAAGACTTTATTAATTGTCCATGATAACTTAGATGGGAGCAGCAGGACAAAATCATAGAGGGTTCCTCCTATTCCACAGAACTCTGCTGTTGCATTTTACCTCTTTTTGACTCCTACTTCAATCCCTTTCTTCACACAGCACTCCAGTTTCCTCCTCCTCCTCCCAGAGTGGACCTGTAGTGTCCGTCACTTTCCAGCTGTTCAGTGTTTAAACTGGCAGCTCTGTCGGAGATCCCCCCCATCTCCTTCCAGCTAAGAGCAGCAACCGCCACGCAGCAGCAGTAGCTCTTGTCCGACTGAGCAAAGCATCATGTGGGGTGTCGGTAGAGGTTTCTGTGTGGCTGTCATTATCTACGTGTTTGTGTGCGGGAGACAGAGACAAATTGTGTGTACGGACCATTTTATGAGTCTTATGATTCTCCTTAAGCAACTGAATTTTTCATACTTGTATTGTGTGTTGTTTTGTTTTTTTCTTCTTAGGCAACTGTGTGCTTCATAAAACTTGTTCCTGTGCATGTGTTTCCTGACGAGTTCTTTGGCAGTGTCTTCTCGAAGGAGCTAAACTTGAATAAGAGTTTTGTCTTTCTGACAGATTTATTCTTTATGAGTAGGAATTCATATATGGACGTCTCCTATTATGTATCACTCTATAGTATAACCCAAACAAGTACCAAACCCAGCGTGTGAAAACTCTAGAGGGGACATTTCCCAGACTGCAAAATATACACATGTTAAAGCTAAGAGCCATCAGCTACAGCTTCATATGTCTCTTTGGTGTCCTAGTTTGTGGTTTTTGTGCCCATCAAAGTGAATCACAAAAGAATGAGGGTCACAAATGTGCAGTTATTGCAATATTTAAGCAATATTGTGTCTTACTCCTCTTTATATGGACCAGCCCTTCACTCTGCCTCTGTGCTCACTATGAGATCAGTTATGAGTGTTGCAGTTTTCCTGGGTGCCCGTGTACATTAACATATGTAAGCTGGTGTTCAGTGTCACACAGCTGCTTCTTTTGAAACTAAAAGTATCATTATGTCGTCAGTAACCGGTTTAGAGTCGGACCGCGCCCAGTCCAGGGTGACTTCAGTTCTCACACAAAGGTCACAGATTTCAATCCAGTCTGAGCAAACCCCAGAGTGACCACTGTTGCTCAAGACGCTCGGGAACTCGTCTCGCCCTCTTCTGCCAGACAGACCAGTTGTTGCTGTCCCACATCCAAAAAGAGAAGATTTGAAAAGCCCCCTGAGAGTTTCATCATCGGTATTTAATAAGTAAACCAGTCAAACCCGGGGACCCATAAACGCCTGTTTACATTCCTATAATTAAAAGAAATAATTGCAAACTCACCAATTGAATTATTCATGCCAGTTTTTGTGGCTTAGCTTAAAGGGGATTTCATACGGAAGATGTTTAAAAGAAGGGGAAAAGGTTAAATGGCACATTCTTTGTTTGAGAGGTTTGTTTCTATTCTTTTTTTTTTTTTTTTTTTTTTTATCTGCACCAACACATGTGTCTGATTTGGTTGTTACCCTAACTCCTATTCAACCATTCTCTCTGTTCTTTTTCTCCATCTCTCTTACTCATTCACCATCATTACATTTCATAGGCTCTGTGCTTCATTCTATTAAAAACAGGTGTTTGTCCTCTGGCATCAGCTCTTTGTCAATAAACTTGGCTAAAATTGCCTTTAGAAAGTCTCTACTGACTGAACTGTGACTGTCTCTGAGGTTTGTTCTGCCATTGCACGTACGTGCACGCTCATACTTAAATTGTTAGAAAAATACACAATCCTGCTGCAGATGAAACCTTCCTTTTTCTTTGCATACAGTTTAATGTACATTATTTTATTTGATTTTTAATACGCTCCTTGACCATTTTTTAACATTCTGATGATGAAGGGATGTTTGTGCTGAATGTGCTTCTAATATAAAGCTGATGGGGGGGTATTTGACTTCCTTTGCCATTTCAGCATAAGGTGATGCAAACTTAACTGTAAATGACCTGCAACTTTCTTGTAGGACCAGTGACACTTAGTATTGTTGACATACTTTTTCTTATCTTCATCCTAAACAAAAAGCAGGACTTTCTGTGTTAACATTTTTAGGGTTAAACCAGTGCATCATAGATAAGGGTGCATAATTGTAAATGGTTATAGCTTAATAACAGTTGTTACGCCCTTTTTGGAATTTAGTTTACGGAAATTCAAAACTCTCGTGGGTATCTCTAAGGGAGGGCATTCAATTGTAGTGTCCCAAATTCATTCAGGGGGTGGGTGGGATTCGAGCTGGCGGCCTTCTGCATCCCAACGCAATGCGCTACCACTCATCCACCAGTGGTTTCTTACCTACTGACGTGATGTACAGCTGTTACCAGGCCTTTTTCAGATGTGCTGACAGTGTTTCACACCTGAAATGTATTTGGACTGGGTCTGAGCCACCGACTGTGACACACACACACACACACACACACACATACACACACACACACACACACACACACACACACACACACACACACACACACACACACACACACACACACACACACACACAAAAAAAATCTCCATCATTGTTATGCAATCAATCAAATGAGGGATTTCAGGTCGATGCGAGCACTTTTGCTGTGCACACGGTTTGAACCAGAGTGAGACACTGCTCAGCCAGCCAGAGGTTTGTGGTGGCATGTGAATATTTGTGTTAATGTGCTTTGGTGTCTCTGTGGGAAGGGAAAATAAAAGTGGTACTGCAGAAAGACGGGAGGCAGTATGTTATGTTACGTGTGGGGAAATGTGCGCTTGGCTTCAATAAAACTTAAAGACACAAAATAAAGCAAATTACAATGTAACACAAGTCCTCCTCCTACTCTTCCACTCCTCTCTCTCTCGCTCCCTCCAGGGCTCCATCCAGCAGCTGGTGCTGAAGTCTGATCCCACGGCCCCAGATGACCAGTGTGAGGAGGACGACCCTTACGTGAGTGTGCATGAAAAGTCCCAAACGGTGGGGAGCGTTCAGTGGGTACATGGCTCCTTTCAGAGCAGTCCAAACATGGATCTGTTACTCCCTCTACAGGAGAGTAAAGCGCACTGCAGAACAACATGGACACACCTCTCCACCCAATGTGGCGCATGTAAACATTCCTATGCAAAGTTGAGATTGTGATTGAATGCAGAGACATGGGTTTCCATGGTAACAAAATATCTTTGTTATGGAGAGTTTCATCCAAACAATTCAAGCTTGTTTGGCTTGAATTGCACCAAACTGCATTTTCTCTCGCTCAGCTAATTTAATGATAAACATTTCGGTGACAGTTTCACTCAGTACCTGCTGACTGATCATCTAAAGTAAAGTTTGCTGCTTAACATGGCAACAAAAGCAGGTTTTGGTCAAACAGCTAGTGGACAGCTCCTCTTCTTTTCAAAGTGTAAAAGAGAATTATATTTATTTATTTTTATTTTTTTTTTAGGTCCATTCAATATCTGCTGCAACGTTCTTATAACTGACAACAATTGTCAAGTTTGCAGTTGTTCGACATTCAAAGCAATTTTTGACTCCTCTTACTTTAGTGTTGCTGTCCCTGATCCATATAACCCAGAGAATTCTCTGGTGACTCTGCAGATGCATTTTGGTTCACGGTCTATGATCGTGATGATCTGTCATCATTTAATTTTTTTGTCGTTTGCTTTAATTACAAATGTTATCTATTCATTCTTTCCTACATTAATCACCTTGTATTATTTCATTAAACTACTTTCCACCAGTACCTTGAAAGAAACTGTGGGAAAAAAAATCCAACAATTTATTTTTTTTTCCCCAGTTGTTTGGCCTTTTTCCCTAATAAATGATCTCAGTTTGAACTCAGATGGCATTTGTCTGTAAAAGGGTCTTTAATTCTGATCGTCTCTTTCTGTTTATCTTCTAACTCCTTCTTGCTGCTCTCGTTTCTCTCTCCAGGCCTCTGGATATGGAAGCGGTGATGACACTTATGAAGATACTGAAAGAAGAGACGAAGTGAAGAAGGTCGTGGAGGAGAGGGAGTATACCATGGTGTGTGCATGCACACCACACACACACGCACACACACGCGCACACACACACACTCACTCTGACCCTTTTATCTGGAATGGACTCCAAAAAAAAACAACTCTTATCTGCACATTCTTGATAGAGACTGTAACATGGTGATACAGTATGTGCTGCTCAGGAATAAAGAAACAGTTTAGAGACGAGTGGGTGAAAAAGACCAGCGGGTTAATTTGCTTAACTCTTTCTTTTCAATGATTCAAAGAAAAAGGAGGCAAATTCATTAAAAGTAATCTGAATGCATTTGCTTCTCATTTGTGTAGTTTTTTTTGAAAAGATGTCATATTCCGGCCAACAGGTTTTATTTGAACATTTTTTAGTGTTTCAGCACATTGCTTTGTAAAACTAATGCAAAAATAATGTGGTGCTGTCACCCTGCTCGATGCCACGTGTGGGATGTAGCTTTTTGGTCCCAGCTTGAATCCATGTTTGGATTTCATCTGACAGAAAACATTACCTACTATCTGCAACAGTCATTTGCTTCTTTTCTTTACTTCATTCTCTTTGTATGTGAAAATCCAAAGAGTTTATGGTTTATGGATGGTATTGATGAAATAAATCAAATTCTTGGAGCAATTTCTGAACTTTTTTCATTTTATTTGACTTGAATCTTACTAAAAATGTTGGACAAAATATTCAGTTCCACCTGTTGGTTCGTGTAAGATCACCGATTGATGGCTTCCTCCTCATATCCTGTTTTATAGCCCATCCCAGATCTGGACTCGACGTACAGCACCGTAGTCCGAGCTGTGCCCACTGAGATGTCATTGAGAGACGATGATGAAGATGCAGAGGAGAGTTCAGGCCAGGAGGGAACAGGAACTACAGTTGGAGGTAGATGTCAAATCAATTCAATATGTTTTTTTGTGTGTTAAGAATTAGTTTTAAACTTTATTTGCAGGTATTAAGCAAAAAAAAAGTTTCCAGAAAAGCTGGGACACTATATAAACAGTAAATAAAGAGAATGCAATTGATTACCAGGGATCAGCTTTGATTGTTAAAAAAGCCAAAGAAGACATCACAGGTTAAAACTGTGATGAATTTGAATTTGATGCCAGCAACATGTTTTCAAAAATATGTGGACGCGTCATAGCTTCCCATGTTTTTTTTTTTTTTTGGTCATGTTAACAAATACATTTGCATTTGTTCCAGTTTAGGGGACAGGTCGGCTCTGGCAGCAGGCCAGTTTAGCACCTGGACTCTTACTGTGGTGACATGCTGTTACGATATTAGCAGAATGTGGTTTGGCTTGTGTTGCTGGAATAACTAAGAGCTTCCCTGAAAAAGACATCTGGATGCAGCATATGGAGCCTTAGAGCACAGTTGTCCACTTAGATGGACTTAAGCCCAGAAAGCGGCGGCACTTTTGTATTTTGCTTGTAAATCTGGTTTCTTTGCATGGTGGAGTTTTACCAACAAATTATGTTCAGTGAATAGTTTTCAGAGACGTTCCTGAGCCTGTGCAGCGATTTCCACTACAAAACCTCCACCTGAATGCTCGATCATCATGGCCGTTCAATATGTTTTGACCTTGTCCTTTGCAAACAGATTCCTCTGCATTCTCTGGATGCTTTCTATGATGAAAACCCCAAACTCTTGATGTGTTTAGATGCCTGCAGGGTGAAGAATATTGCACAATCCTAGTTTTTGAAAGACTGGTCTACTCTGTGATGCTCTTTGAATAACCAGTCGTGTTGATGATCTGTTGCCAATTAACCTAATTAGTTTTTTTTTTTTTTTACATTACACATTGTCTTTTGTTCCCTATGTCCCAACTTTTTTTGAAATGCGTTGCTGGCATAAAAGTCAAAATGAGAACATATTTTTCATAAAGCATATTTCTCAACTTTAGATTTGTTGTCTTTAGACAAAAAATGGGTTTAAAATATTTTATATTTTACAGTGTACCAAATGTTCTGCAAACAAGTTTATGCTGCAGACCACGTTCAAGCATTTATTAAAGCTGGGTGTACTAATGATGTAATGATGTAGTAACCAAGGCTGCACCTCCTGTTGTATTTCTTAAATTAGCCAGTAGATGGTGCTGACAAGCTACAGCCTTCAGTTCTGCTTTCCACTTATTTCTGTCATACAACAATGGGAAGTTATCTATGTATTCTAATGCCAACAAGGTACAATCCTCTCTTTATCAAAATGAACGGTCTCTGTGTCACAGTACGATCACCTCAGACAGCTACTGCAGCCTCTGTCCTGGACACTGTAAGTAGTGATTTGCTTAAGAAAATAAACCCACTGTGGACTTGCTTGTTCCACTGAACTGCAACTGACCCAACGATGCCCTTTTTGCCCTCAGTTCATGTTACTGTGGCTGAATCTCCAATTAAAAAGTGCACATAACAATCACTCCCTCTAGATGTCTGTGGGACAGAAAGGAGAGCGAGGCGAGCCGGGTCCAACTGGTCCCGCTGGACCTCCTGGCCCTGCTGGACGAGCCACAGCAGAGGGACAGGCAGGGGACCCAGGACCGCGAGGGCCGCAAGGGCCACGGGGACCTCCAGGGCCTCCTGGAGTTCCTGGGAAAGATGGCAAACCTGTGAGTTTTTTTTTTTTTTTTTGTTCCTTTCACTTTTTCATCTTTATAGATTAAAAAAAAAAACAATATGCCTTTATGTGACTGTAACCTGGGTTGTTGTCTGTCGAGGGAAGCTCTAATGAGCTAAATGATGGTTTGGTTTTCCATATTATCTTTGTTTCTCCAGGGAAGCAAAGGCGACACTGGTTCGTCGGTAAGTGAAGCTTTTCCAGTCATGTCGAACTTTGCTCCTGTGCGAGTCTTTGTCTTTGTTCCTGCGTCAGTTTTCCTCTGAGAAACAAACCGATTTTCAACTTACGCAAACTACTTAAGAGATTCTGCTTCTTTTAACATATATAAGTTGACCCTGTTACTACCCATTCACATTCCTGACTTCCTGAGCGAGTTACTTGCTTTACTGCTGACAATGGGATAAAGTGTCAGTTTGCTGCATTTGAACATTACACACACGAACCTCTGATTATTCAATGTGCTGTTATTGTCTTTATTCCAGGGAGCAACCGGGACTCCAGGATTCCCAGGGCTACAGGGAGAGCCAGGACCTAGGGGAGACAAGGTACTTTAATACTATGGTATCCAGGCTTGAATAAGGTCAGAATGTACTTTGTGGTGTCAAAGACAAACCACATGAATCAGGGTATTATCAGAAATGATTCATTAATTGTCCAAATAATCATCCACATCCTTCTGCTGTGTCATTCAGGGTGATCCCGGTGTTGGACTACCAGGTCCTCCAGGACCTCCTGGACCTCCAGGCCCCAGGTCTCCCATGTTCCTTGTAGGTCCAGTCATTTTTATTTTTTACATTTCTTCCGGTCTACTGCAGTTTTTGTCACTCCCCAGGCTACAGTACAATGGGATTCAGTGACTACTGGACTTAACTGGCTTCAAAAATAAAATCCATACTACTGTATATTTAAATGGCTTTATAGTACCAACTATTTCTTACTGTGCTAATGGTTTGTTGTGTTGCATCCTTTCATGCTTACCACTTGTACTACCTTAGATTCAGAGAAAGTGGCACAGTACAGCTGGTTCAAATCCTGTTGCTTTTATTTTGTACCACGTTAATCCCGAATAACTACATTTAGCAACAAATTCTTCACTATGGTCACTGACACACTGGTTCAAAATGAAATGTTCATCTGAAGCCTTTTTTTCTTGTTTTATTAAATGTTTTTAAAGAAGCATCTAGCTTTTAGAAGTGTGCAATATGACACATTTAGGCATAAGAACCCTCAGTTTTTGGAGAGCTGACTAATCGACGGGACATGTGGTTTGTGCTCATCAGGAGGGGTCAGGATTTGAAGACTTTGACAGTGATACAGAGGTTTTTAGGGTAAGTACTTTCTTGAGTTTTTGCCTTGTTTTGTTTTTTCCATTTGAACCATCAGCTAGAAACATACATGAATTACTGCTCCACATGATTTTCCTGTGTGACTGATATAAATTGTCCTGTTTTGCCAGGGGCCTCCAGGGCCTCCTGGCCCTCCAGGACAGCCAGGGCCCACAGGAAAGCCTTTTAATAGCACCTTTCCTGGGCCACCTGGGGTCCCTGGAAAAGATGGGAAGGATGGCCAGAAGGGTGAACCTGGTCTGCCTGTAAGTTAAACACCTCTTCACTCAGTCTTGTTTTTCTTGTGCAGTTCGTCAGTTAAAGCGAAGCTTAAATATGCACTTGTCTAGTCTAAAGATACTACAGCTATTTTGTATTGATAGAACCGCACTTTATCATTGTAGCTTTACATCAGGATGTTGCATGTTTTTATCTGTGTGGACTTTATTCTGTATCATTTCTTGTGTGGGAGGTGTTGATTAGAAATGTACAGACCAAAGTAGAACTGTTGAATTTATTTTAGAGCAATTGTCTCTTTAAAGGAAAGACAAGGATTTGGACACAACTCGAGTTCAAGTTCATCATTAAAGTTCACCGACTCAGTGCAGGGTTATAGGTACACTGCTGACCGAGCTTATGTTTTCAGGTCGATGAGGAGCGGTTTATTGGCTCTGGCTCTGGTTCAGGTTCTGGTCAGGTATTAACAATTGGTCCCCTCACGTTCAATACGAGGGCCTGAAAAGACAGAATTTTCCCCAACGTGATTTAAAAAAAAAACAAACAAAAAAAACATGTTCATTTACTGCTCCATTGCTTGCTGCAGAATACTGACCCAGTACAAACTTTGTGTCCATGTTTACTTCAGACTGAGCGCAATAAGTCACTTCCCCATCATCTACACATCATACATGGCTAATGACATATCTGGCTGCTCAAAGCTTCAGAACATGGTTGCAGCTGTAGCAGTAGTTGTGTTGGGAGAAATGTGTCTTTTCCTTTTTAAATGTAGGAGACTTTTATTAACTTTGAATAGACTACTAACAGTTTCACAGTATTTCCTGCACCACTTTTTTTTGTGCATCACTTGAGAGTCTGGAATTTCATTAGCATTGTTTAATATCCCCTAATTTTTAAGCACTTTAGTGAGTGATGGCATCAATTAAACAACCCGTTCAAAGCACGTAAAAAGTGTACATAGGTTTCTACTCCCTCCTGACATCTAAAGATGTTTGTGCATCTATATTCTGAAATATAGTCTTCTCATTCTTGCAGGGAGTGGATGGAAAAGATGGCGATGCAGGAACTGCTGGGGAAAAGGGAGACAAGGTGAGGCTCATGATTATTTCCATGTTTTCTTACTGTGTGTGAATCACGATAAAGCTGATTTTAAAATGGCCACTTGCAAACCCTGAAAGTCCTTGTGTTGCACTGTTCTCGCAGAACATGGAACTGCTGTCCAGAACAATTTGAAAACCTCACATGTGAAAGGGCTGCACCTCAGCCGTGATCTGGCTGCTGCTTGTGTTCCCTACCCCACTGTCTCTTGTGTGAGCCGGACCTCATTTCACCCGAGCAGGGCTTTTAGTGTTGTTGTGTTACAGAAACAATTGCACACAAACTAAGTAACCACCTAACACGCCGAGCCACACTCCTAATGATGTGACCCTGTGGACTAATCAAGCCGAGGTGCTTGAGTGTGAACAAGTCTGTTGTAATAGCTGCTGTGCTTTTTTTTCTCATGTGAATTATGTAGGTAATGGGATTTTATTTATTTTTCTAGGGAGACCCTGGAGTGAACGGGCAACCAGGACAGAAGGTAAGATATAATTTCACTCCAATGAGCTACTATTACTTCATAATTATGCTAGGATTTTATATTGATGTTGTACCCAATGTGGCATGTACGCAGTATAATAAATGTCTTACGCTGTGGATCTTACACAGTTAATTTAATTTAATAATTTAAATAATTTAATCAACATTTGTCCCAGGGAGATCAAGGTCCTCCAGGGTTCCCAGGCCTTCCAGGGACAGAAGGTGCACAAGGGCAGCCAGGTTCCAGGGGTCCACCTGGTCCTCCTGGGCCCCCAGGCCCCCCTGGAAGATTCTCCTCCTTGGGGTTTGAGGTAGAGCCCGTTTCACTACTTAATAGTTTAATAATAGTTTAATAATAGTTTTGCTAGTTTTAGTATAACGTTACTGCCAACAGGAGTGTGGTTCTAAACATGAAGAATTAGCAAATATTGATATAGCAAATGTCTCTGCTGCGGCTGTTGAGGAATTATAGCTTGTTGGTTGCTTCTGCTTGGTTCTCGTCAGGATGGCCTCTAAACACGGAGCCTTTATTCCATTGATCACCAAATTAGCTTGACATGTTTGCCGCATAAAGTTATCAATGAATTTCCATTTCACATGTTGCCAAATTAAGAGCTTTCCAAGTAACTGTAGAATATTTGTAGACAAATGTTCCCTATCAACTCCTAGGTTTGATTGATAGGATTTTATTTGTTGTGCTTTTAGGACCTGGAAGGATCTGGGATGCAGAGCGGCTTTGGAGGCCCAGGTCCACAGGTAAGACTTGGAGTGTCTTAACATGGAAACCATTCTGGTCATATGGTATAATGTCATTATAACACCCACAGTTGTGTTTTTCACCTTTGTTTGTCACAGGGTCCTCCAGGAATCCCTGGACTTCAAGGACCCAAGGTGACGCATTTGTGTATCTGTAGTACTCGCATGCAAACTATATCCTCACTAAACACTTAATATTAGAGATGTAGACTGTAATTCATATTCTGTTTACTTTGCCTCCTGTAGGGTAAAGATGGTTTAGCCGGTCTCCCAGGAAAGCCTGGACAAAAGGTGAGTCTGCTGTCTCTCTGTTAAGCTTTTGTTAAGGTTGTCTCAGCACAAGCCAGACAGACTTCTCAAGAGTATACAGCCTTAAGGTCACAATGAACTGCTGGAAGTGAAAAGTCACATGGCCTCAAGGGCTGTCACCTTTTTGCTGCAAGGAGATTTAGGAAGCAAACAGACTGGCATCCTACAAGAGCTGGGACCTGCCAGATTGCATTTCTGGTTCAATCTGACCTGTTCTGTGTTTTTTTTATTTTTATTATTATTATTTGACAATGGTTCTTTTTGAGAGTTCAAAAAGGCTTTGAGTCTTCTGGGTCATCTGTTGAGCTAATCATAGCACTGATGACTATGTCGATGACACACAACTTTATCTTTTTGATTTTTGCATGATTTTGATGATGAAATTGAGCAGAAAACTGGTTCTCTTTGCAGGATAGAATGCAGAAAGGGTCCAAATGGCTTTTAATTTTCACACAACTGCAAACCCCCTTGGTATTTTTTTTAAAAACAAATTTAAAATCGCTTTTTATTTAGGCTAAATTGATTTAAGTGTTTTTTGTTTTTGGCTTATTTTCATATTCACATATGGCATTTATTTTTTTCTCATTTTAGCTTAGACTTTTGTCTTAAATGTTAAATGGGATTAAACATTTGTCCTATACTCAGTGTAGCCCTTGAGCCCTTGTTTTATTTTTGTTTTAGTATACTGGAATATAACCAAGAAGTTATGTTATGCGGGGCATAATGGATGTTTGTGTATGGTTTATGCAGGGGGAGCCTGGTATTGCAGGACCACCAGGGTTACCAGGTCTGGTGGGACTTAAAGGAGCAGAGGTCAGTAAATAGATGGACAAATAGATGGATTAAGGATTTTATTAAAATGTAACTTCTTTACCAATAGCAAGTACTGTAACTGGTGACACAGTTGTAAACACAAATGAAGCTTAAATCATTTTTGTCTCGTCCTCAAAGGACAATGTCACAAACACACATGGCTGATTGTGATAACTGCACAATGTGTGCATATATCACTGGCAAACACAATACTGACAAAAAAGCAACTAAAAGCTGAACTTTGATTGTATGTCTTAATTTGTCTACAGGGACAAAAGGGGGACAAAGGTGATCCAGGACAAAAGGTAAAATCACAAGTGACACGACCAGATTTGCGAGGGTGCAAACACACTTGTATACGTCTCACAGTTTGTGCTGTTAGCTGAAATATAAAAATGTCAACCACGGTTTTCAGGGAGAGGCAGGACAGGATGGATTAAGTCTTCCTGGCCCTCCGGGACCACCTGGACCACCAGGACCCATCATCAACCTGCATGATGTAAGTAACCCCTTACCACAGCCTTTTGAGGCTTTCTTAAGGTATTGAGGATAAACCAGTGTAAACACCAGTTGTCTTACAATTATCTCATTGAAGCCACAGCTTGCATGGGGAGGAATTATGGATAATATTTATGATGATGACATTAAAATAACTGCACTGAATAACAAGAGCAATGAAGTTGTTAATTTAAGTCTTTTTTTTTTTTTTTATAATATTGACCAAGCTTGACCCTCTCTCTTCCTTAGCTTCTGCTTAATGATACAGATGGTGCCTTAAATTTCTCAGGGATTTTTGAAGCTCAGGGACCTGCTGTGAGTATCAAAGTTTGTCCAACAGTTGTGTTCTAATGAATAAATCAGCTTTCATATTCCAAGCAATGAGAAGCGATGCAAATAATACAAACGTCATCAAGATATAATTTTGAATTGACCTAACAATTATATATATTTTTTAATATATATGCAGGGACCTAAAGGTGACATTGGGTTGCCAGGTTTTCAGGGACCTCCAGGACTTAAAGTAAGTGGGACCTTTGTGCATCTGTATTAAAAATGAAATAGCTGTAGGAATATGAGTTGTGAATGCGTGTGTGTTTTACAGGGTCAAAAGGGGGAGCCAGGATTTATCATTGCAGCAAATGGATCTGTGGGATCAGGCCCGGCTGGTCCAATGGGACCTAAAGGAGTCAAGGTTATATTTGTTGTCACAGTTTATCAGATCCTAATGAAGTTTTCCTTGTTTCTACCAAACATAAAAATAAACATTCCAGGATTTGAGTAAAAAATTGAAGTTTATTTAAGTAATAATAATAATCACCACCATTCCAAACGTTCTCTCTTTTAGGGAGATGAGGGTGTACCTGGGCCCCCTGGAATTCCGGTGAGCATTTAGCAATTTGACTTTCAATCGAAAAATATATTTTCAGCTTTTATATCAACACTAATTGAAAATTCTATGCTGTGTTCATTCAAGAAGTGACTTTTTGTTCCTAACAGGGACCTATGGGACCACTAGGACCCAAAGGGGAATTTGGTTTTCCCGGAAGACCTGTAAGAATCCAACTCATCATACATTATACACTGACACTTCCCTTTTTTGATTGTTGGTTCCTTAACAAGATACTTGGGTTAAAAAAAATAAAAACGCACATAAAGGAAGAGTTGTCCCTTCTCCAGAGAAAACTGAAAAGACAACCTCTCCACTCTCACTATAAGTTTGATACACCTACTCCTGTGATGTGATGGGTTTTATGTTAAATTAAATCTCAGAATGACTCCGTGAATAAACTTCTCCATTTGCCAAATTTCCCTGTGGGGATCATTAAAGTTAAATCTAATCAAACATCCCACGCTGCCGTTGTCGTTGTAACTTAAGTGCTTTTGCATAATGCTTTTCTATCTGCGTAGGGTCGACCAGGACTGATGGGACCTAAAGGAGAGAGGGGGGACTCTGTGGGGCTTCCAGTAAGTCACACACGGGAAAATTAGGAGCATGTGGACACGTTGTAACACAAATGATGTTGGTTAAGAATCTGTTTATGTTGGGCCACATTCGACTACAGCGTTCAGGTTTAAAGCACCTAGTTTTCTCATATAATTTACTGAAATTGTCTAAAAATCTCACATTTGCCTTTTGTTTTTCTCTCCTATTCAACTATTCTTCTAAGGGACCACCTGGCCCTCCTGGTCCACCAGGCCGGCCAGGAATATTCGACTGCCCCAAAGGAGTAAGTGCTCACCCTCGTTACCACACAGTTCCGATTCAGTTATTCCTAATTATTTTATTCATCATTACTGTGTTTATGTGGTAAGTCCTCACTGTCCTCTCTCCTTCCTTGGTTTCTAAAGACAGTGTTCCCCATCCCTCCCAGACCCCACTGCAAAATGGTTGTAAGTTTCTGTCTATGCAGCAATATTAATAAAAATCACAATAATGGCTTTTATTACTCCCTCTGTTAGAAATGTTTGATGGCTTCATAAAAAGTCATTATTGATTTATTGTCTAGAGGATCTTAAGGCTTCTTAAGTGTCTTTATTAACCCTTAGTTTTCAGTGTGATCTGACTTTCCTCCACACATTTTTCATCTTTTCCACCTTTATGGGAAGAAGGTGCATGTTTCCTTTTCTTTCGAACTCTATCACTGGCATTTATCACTTTAGAACTGTTCATGGAGGCTTCCAACATATTCCTGCATGCTGCATGTCCAGTCTGGAAAGGTGAAGGCTCAGTGCATAAAACCTTATAAGGTAGTGTTAAAATCACATCCACAGAAAGTCTGCACGTGGTGATTAATAGCATTAAAGTGACTGATCTGATATGTAATCTGAGAATTTTCAGTAATTTCCAAATTCAGTCTGAAGTAATGTCTGTTAATGTTTGTGCTTCATTATTTCAGCTTAACAGTGATGGAACCATTGCAGTTGGTAGGTTTAAATACTTTTGTTTTGATGTTTGCCAGAACTTATAAACACTTGTATCTAAATGTGGACTAAAATATTCCATTAGACGAGTGTTAATAAATATACTCTCACTGTGCAATAAAAACCCTACTGACACATGAGTCAAAGGGATAAACAATTGATTTGAGGCTTTTTGTTACCAAGGCAACTGTCAGACAGGACTAAAAGGAGAAAAGGGAGAGAGAGGCCTTCCAGGGATGCCAGCTGCATCGAGTGAGTCCACACTTGAGAATTTCTCACTTAAAATGAAATCCATTCAAAGGATGACTGTGAAAACGAGTATGGAAAGTGATTTTCAAGGTGGCCTAATTTTTATCTTGAGACGGGAGTTTTAGTTTGTACTTTGCATGGTTGCTTGTGTTTGTAATTTAGTCATCCAGTGATTAAACTAGTTTTTATAATAATTGTGGTAACTTTAATGTATTATCCTCCATTATCTTTTGTTTTGTTTAGATGCATTCCTTCCCAGAGGAGACAGGGTAAGATCCAGAGAAAGGTTTTTGTTTTAGGTACATGTTGGGTTTTATTTACCACGAGACTTAAGTGTTATGTGTATCTGTGTGTCCTTGACTTTGCATGTAATTATAGGGGGCAAAAGGTGACCAGGGTGTTAAAGGGGAGAAGGGAGACAAGGGGGAGGCAGGGTTGCCAGGACAACCAGGTATCCAAGGAAGACCAGGACTTGTGGTACGTTCCATGGCTGCACAACTGTGTGTCTAAATTACATAAATTGACTTTTTTAAATTCAATTCTCTATTTATATCGCGCCAATTTACAACAGTCATCTCAAGGATATGTACATAATAAAGCCAAGACTATAGGGAAAATGTAGAGAAAACAAATTGTGTCAGTAAGGTCTTGGCAACTTTTTTCAGGGACCTAAAGGAGAGTCGGTGCTTGGTCCGCCAGGCCCACGTGGGATACCAGGCTCACCTGGTTCCCCAGGCTATGGGAGGCCAGGTCCTGTTGGTCCGCCCGGGCCACCGGGGCCTCCAGGATCCCCCGGGTCACACTCAAGATACGGCTCAGGTACAGCTCATCAGTGTTCTGCGATTACCGATCTTCAGCTACATATAATCAAGTTTAAACAACCACTTAAATTTTTTTATGGCAGCTCTGAGCATCACTGGCCCCCCTGGTCCTCCTGGACCACCCGGACCTCCTGGAACTTCGGGTAACACAGCATCTGTAAGTTGTCCTGCCTGCCACATAGAACATCATTACACCAGCAACTGATTTCCTGTAGAATTTAAACTGTAATTGTTAACCATTCTTCAATAACACTTCCTCCTGTAACAAATGTAACTGGATTTCTTTTTGTGTTCCAGCTAAAAACATTTTCGACACGTGATGCTATGATGCAGCAGACCCTCAGGGACCCGGACGGAACTCTATTGTATGTCACAGACACAGGACGTCTGTTCCTTAAGGTTTCCCAGGGATGGAAAGAGATACAGGTAGTGATAATGTTTAGTGCCTATATGTTTGTAAATCCCACTTTAATTCACTTAAACACCAAATGCAGATACTTGTCTGATTATTAAAGAGGGGGGTGTAGTTTCCCTGCAACCTCAAGCTTCCTTTGCTTAAAATCAGAGGCATGTAGTTCACGGTGTGTCTGATGTAGCAGTTTTATTATAAATTGGAGGATTTAATTCCAATTGTAATCTGAAAATGGAAAACGTGCTGCAGATACTTTTCAATCCTTTTCCCCGAGTCGGCTGTTTTTTGTTTCGAACTGAAGTTTACTTTATCGTGCAACCTATGGACGACATCAATGCAAAAAACACAACATATGCAATCTAACTGACGCTCAGCTCAATTTATGATTTTGCTCTCATAGTTGGGGAATCTGATCTACCTCTCCAATAACATCATACCACAAGATGAGGTACCTGGTTCTTGGTTTTTGTCTTTTTGCTCGCTAAAAATGTTGTGGTAGATTATTTTGTTGCATTTAACTTCTCATTTTAACCGTTCGTTCAGCCTCGAGGTGCATATCAATTAAGAGGAGACACAAAGGAAAGAATAATTTCAGTTAATGAGAGGGTAAGTTTATGTCGAAGTTTTCTTCAAGTCACTGTAAATCAATTGACAATGTGTACAGCTCCTTGTTCTTTAATTAAACTACAGCGAGGGACTTAATGGCTCGCTTCCTCTCCTTCCCAGCTCAACCTGGTTGCCCTAAACCAGCCCCACTCAGGGGACATGATGGGTCTCGATATGGCCGACCGGATGTGTTATGAGCAGGCCAAAGCGATGGGCTTGGCTCCAAACTACCGTGCCTTGATTTCATCCCACAGGCAAGACCTGGTCCATGTGGTCTATCCTGGTTTCCGGGAAACTCTGCCAATAACCAACCTCAGGGTAAGCGTGCTCCCCTGCTGTTTTTCATTCTTAAAGAACTACTAAACTCGTATCACTCTGGAAACAAAGCATCACTAGTAACTCATAGTGTGTTCTCTTAGGGAGACGTGATGTTTAGGAACTGGCGGTCAATTTTCAACGGCGACGGGGGAATAATCAAGGCCAGGATACCCATCTACTCCTTTGATGGCCGGGATGTTTTAGCGGACCCCTTCTGGTCAGCAAACTTGGTTGATTGCCTACTTGTTTGCTTCTGCATGTCTGCCCATCTGTCTAGGGTGTTGACATTTTCTGTCCTCTGTCTTATCAGGCCTCAGAAGAGCATCTGGCATGGCTCCACCAGCAGGGGTCTCAGAGTAGTGGACAAGCACTGTGAGACGTGGCGAGCGGACCACATGTCCGTGATGGGCCAGTCATCTAGCCTGACCTCCGGCCTGCTCCTGGGCCAGCAGACGCGAAGCTGTTCCAACCAATACATTGTTCTTTGTATTGAGACCCACAAAAGCCATTAAAGCCCCCGCCCCACCCCAAACCGTTCAACCAAGGAATCTCTCCCAGCCATCGTAAATCTTCTACTACACTCTGGGAAATGATTTGTGTCTTTGTTGGAAAAGGATGATGTTTTCAGCCTAACATTGGTGCTATATGTAGCAATTTTGTCAGGACAACTTTTAACGCCACGTCTTCATCAG
Organism: Channa argus; assembly: GCF_033026475.1. Lineage (NCBI taxonomy): Eukaryota > Metazoa > Chordata > Actinopteri > Anabantiformes > Channidae > Channa > Channa argus. The sequence goes on along the minus strand of NC_090215.1, from coordinate 17,393,192 downwards.
CACAGGAGGATAATTATTTTTTTTTCTCTGGTCTGACATGGCTCTGTGTTCTTTCTAAGAAGAGGCAGTAACAAACTAGTTACATCAGCAAAGGTATTTTCTGGGGTGCAAAGCTACATGAAGGGGAAGCTACATTGCAGAAATGGAATCATTTTGCAGATCGCTTGCAAAGTAAATTGCCCATAAAGGAAACGTCCCTTTGTGTTGTAAAGCGATGTGTAAGATTTTCCACTTACGTGCCACTACAACATTGTGGCACATAATCTAAAATATTACGAAAAGCCTGCAGGAGGAACCCAGTCTTCTATATTCATTGCTATAATACAATTTTCTCTACGTGACTGTGCTTATAAGTTAAAATGACAAACCTTAAAATCCTGTTCCACAAATATTGCAACAAGTTTGCATCACACTAGTAAAATCAAAGTAGCATAAATGGCTTCACGTAGTCACCAGGTGTCATAAGGAATAATAATGTGTCTTTGGGCTTCACAAGACTGAAAGTAGAGAGCGTCTGCTCCCGTCTTCCAAACGTGGCGGTTTTTACAAACCAAAGATTTTTGTGACGGAAGCATTAAAAGCTACTTTGTCGTGCTACTTGACATCGGTCATGGAATTTTTAAACCTATTTTTATAAATTTCAGGGAAGGTTTATTCAATATTTCAAGGGTCAGAACTTTCCACAACACACACAGCCGCTTGTCCAGTAATGCGATGGCCAAATAATCAGTGTTGCCACCAAAGTTTTTTTGGTTTTGTTTTTTTAAATGCACTGTACTTCATTTTTTTTAAAAATCAAAAATTATTTTTGTTTGTTTAACCTTTTCATCTTTGGACATGTTGTGTTGCAGCTTTTCATACATCTCGGTGATCCCACTCTTTAGCAGCTCTTTCTTTTATTAGGCTATTTAATTTAAATTCAACGATTTATTTATACCGTCACAGCACATAACATGAAATCAGAGGATTAAATTTAAGAATGTAATTTATCGTTTGTTTGTCAAATGAATTCTACTCACTTTTTGCCTCTTTTGTACAGCTAAACATTTGTAACAAAATGTTGACATCAAAACAGTAACAACTAATGTAGAGATACAAAGGAACAAACTATTTTTGAGCTTTAAGAAACATTCAAAAGGACAAAACCCTTAAGGGTAAAGGTGAGAGCACATGTTTTTGTATAAATATTGGTGCTTTGTTAAATAAAGTTTTCTCTTTTCATAAACTGCTCTGGTTTCATTCTCAATGCCGTTTAATAACATTATTAACCATAACCTCACCATAACATACTTTCACATTTTTGATAGTCAGTCGTTTTATTTTTTTTTTTCTTACTGGCGTAGAAATGTTTTTCATCTTGCGCCAGAGAGCATCAGTGTAATAAAAATGTAATGTAAAAATACTGATCTATGGATTAGGTAAAATCTTTCCCATAGCTAGTTTTATTTACATTGCTTTTTTGGCACCATGTGTAGAGAGTGGGTGGGTTTGAATAGGTTGGCAACACAGACACCACTTTCCTGATGCCTGGGGCTTAATAAATCCACAGTAACCTTTTTTCATGAATTGATAAATATGTCATTTTGATATTTTCTCTAAGTGGCTGGAAATGACAGATTGTCAGCACCACCCTACAGTATCCCTCCTGAATGTAGCAGCAGCAGTCGTCTGAATACATTTGTGAATGATTATACTGGGTAACTCTTGCACTGGGGGTTAAAGGTGTTGTGGGAGTTCCAGAGTCAAAGGTCTGGAACAAAACAAACATCTAAAAAGCCAAACTGCACTCGCTCACCAAAGCCTGTAAGCTGAGTGTGTGATGGTCAGTGAGTAGCACCGCAAGTATCTTTTTCAGGCTGTGTTTTACATTACGAAACTGTTTTAGAAAGAAGTCGGACATGAAGGCTGTGAAGGTAAACATTTTATTTATGTATTTCAACATTTGTAAACTGCAAAATGTGTCTATCAATTCACTGACCATTAGTGGCTCACAGCTCTCCTGTATTTTTACTTTTACTTACAAAAATGAACTGTTTTTTCGCACAAACTGTTCTGTCTTTGGCTTGAAGGTCCTGCTGGTGACTCTCCTGACTGCTGCGGCAGCTGATGGCCAGACTTTCCACCTTGGCAAATGCCCCCGACCAACTACTCAAAAGGACTTTGACGTAACAAAGGTGCAACACTGAATACTGTTGTTCTTGTCTATTGTGATGACCTTTGGCACATGTACGGAATAATGATTTTTGTTCATTCTTTGCTCACGTCGTATAATTTCGGTCACCCAGTGGCTAATAAACAATTGCTCTGCCCTCCTTGTAGTATATGGGTACCTGGTATGAAATAGAGAAGCTCCCAGCTGTATTTGAAAGAGGAACATGTAACCAAGCCACATACACTCTTCTGGATGACGGGACAGTCAGAGTCCTCAATGCAGAACTGCTGTAAGGATTTAACCAGCCTACTGAATGCATCATAGACACTTTCTCAGTAAAAGTAATTTAATATTTCAGCTTTTTTATTCCCTTCTCTTTGTACAGGTCTGACGGGCAGATGAATTCAATTGAAGGTGTTGCTAAAGTTAAAGACCCATCTCAACCTGCCATTCTGGGAGTCAGCTTCTTTAAAGGTGTGCTCTCGATGTCTTTTTTTAAATGACTTTAGGAAGTACCTTGCAATACCTGCTTTATACTACCCTGATTTATTTTATTTTCTAGGTTTTCCAGATGCTCCCTACTGGGTACTGTCCACAGACTATCAGTCCTATGCTCTGGTGTACTCTTGTTCTGACTACTTTAGATTTTTCTACGTCGACTTTGCTTGGGTCCTGGCACGCACTCGAGTGCTGACGGAAGACATCATTAGCCAGTTACACGAGCAACTGGCTGCTGTCGGTGTCGACGTAAATCGCCTTACAGTTTCCAACCAGACAGGCTGTGATATCCTATCATCACCTGAAGCATGATGGGTAAAATGGAAAAGGAAATAAAGCTCATTTGCGGAATTACCGTAATAAAAAATTTTATGTTAACAGGCAGTGTTGGAAGGTCAAAATGATATTGTACTTGGTAGATATTTCTTAAAATTGTACTTGAGTATTTAAATGTTCTGCTACAACATTTCAGTGGCAAATTGTAATTCACTACATTTATTTCACAACTATAGCTGCTATTTACGTTTGAGAGTATTAATACAAATGCAGTAATTGGTAATTTGACACTCTGTCTTTGGGTCCAATGCCACAGCTAGATTGATTCCTGAGTCTTGCTTAATGTAGCCGGACACTGATGAATGCATCAGTCTGCACTTTATAATCAAATACATACATAATAATTCATGTAAAATGTGCCGCACTGCGCTGTAGTACTTATCCTTTTAGTTCTACTTTTATATGTTGTGCAAGTACTTGCTGTATGCAAATTAAAAATGCAAGATTTTACTAAATCAGTGTTTTTAAAGTTCTTTTATGAAAAAAGCAATGAAGAGTGCTCACAAAGTTCCCTTAGTAAGAATTGAGTGTGCGCGCAGATTGATCTGCTTTTATTTTGGGGGGGGAACCAAAAGCTCATTTGAGAGCAATCGTGACGCTTTCATTTTGAAAAGGCACCGCCGGAAGTGTCGCGCAACACCAAAGCGCTCGGAATGTGCAGCTTCAGAAAGACGATGTGGCCGTTGGTGTTCTGCCTGCTTCTGTCGTGTCTGCCGTTTCCTGCGAAAGCCGAACGAAATGACAAACCCATCATTGGTAAGTTTTTGGTAGCACGTTGTGTGAGAACCGTGCGACGATCTAACTGTTAGCACGGCTGGCTATGTAGCTGTTTAGCTAATAAAACAGCGTCACCGTTTCACTTCCGGCAGGCGTTCTGGCTCAGGAGGTTCGGTCCCCAAAGCCAAACACAGCGGCCTACATCGCCGCCTCCTACGTCAAGTTCCTGGAGTCCGCAGGCGCGAGAGTGGTCCCCGTCATGTGAGTTTGTTATAAAGAAAAGACAAATAAAACCTTCGTACTGGGCTTTATGTAGGAACTGGAAATCCTCCCTTAATTTTTTATTTTTATTTTATTTTACAGGATCAACCAGACACTGGAGGAGTATGAGTCACTGTTCAACTCCATCAACGGGTAAACGTGTGTTAATGCAGACACCTGTTAATCACTGTATCATGGGTAGAAATGCATCCTCTCTGCAGGTGTGTTAAGTTTGAACCTTTTTAAAGAAAAACGTTTAGTTTGATTTTGACTTCTGCATGTGGCCCCATGCAGTGGATGATGGCCCCCGACCAGCAAACACCTCAACTCCCCCAGAATTTAACACAACGTAATGTAACTTCACGTTCTCTGTACTTGACAGCACTGTGACTCCAAACCAGGTCACATTTCATAAATTGACGTATCATCATTGCATCATATTTAAAGGCTCTGTTCAGTTTTTAACCAACCCTTGTACCATAGGTGTTTCGCCAATGACTCTTTGTCACTTTACAATTTGTGACTCAGTTCGATTCCACCATGGTTTTTGTTTTGGGGCAGGATTCTTTACCCAGGCGGGGGGGTCAGCATTATGTCGTCAGGTTATGCCAGAGCTGCGAAAATCTTTTATGAGCTCGCTATTGAGGTAAATGTGCAAAACACTGTTAAAATCGGATTTTGTTTGTTGTTGGGTTACGCGTCTTCATTCTGTACTGTGTGTGATGTTTCAGGCAAACAAGAGAGGAGACTATTTTCCTATATGGGGAACCTGCCTCGGATTTGAGGAGCTGACCTATTTGACAAGTGGAAAGAATTTACTGTCATATACCAATACCAGTGGTGTGTCACTGCCTCTGCACTTCACTAATGGTAAAGGTTTGGTCTTCATGAAAATGCTAAAGTTGAAATCGCATTTTATTAATCTGCCAGAGATAAAATCATCTGTGTATACCGTCATCTTTTGATCTTAAAGCCATCTTCTAGCCCCAACTTTCGTTGAACTATGAGTACAGTGTCAATGCAGGGGAAACTGTATGATTTTATGTATTTTTTTAATATTTCTTTTTTCTATAAAGTGTAGTAGTGTGCGTTAGGTTCCAATGCTGACGTTGGATTGTCATGTTGTACAGGAAAAAGGTCAACTGCCTCAAATACCTTGAGTGTGTTAGTTTGTTGTTCATGATTATAATTTCATGACTTAATTCCAGAGACCAAAAACAGCAGGATGTTTGAAGGGTTTCCAGCTGAACTTATGGAAGACCTGGCTTCTGAGCCGCTGACAGAAAACTCTCACAAGTGGAGTGTTTCCTTGTTGGTGAGTTAGTATTCTAGTGAGGAAAGGGTTCAAGCATGGCTACCTGATGATGTTGATGCTAAATGGTGGAGAAAAAACCCTTGTGATGCTGGCTTCATTGTAACCAAACCTCCCTTTCTGATATTTTTTTTTTCTGTCTTCCTTTAGTCTTACAACACAAACGAGGAGCTGAAGAACTTTTATAAAGTTCTCTCCACAAACACGGATGGAAAAACAGAGTTTGTGTCAACGGTGGAAGGTAACTCTTTCTCACAAGTTCAAACTGAATATTCCTAAAAGAAACTGACCAAAGCGGCATCTTATTTTCTCCTTACCTCTCGGCAGCGTATGATTACCCAATTTACGGGACACAGTGGCACCCAGAGAAAAATGCATTTGAGTGGACGAAGCCGTATATTGCGCACACTCAATCAGCGGTCAAGGCCACCTTCTACGTGGCCCAGTTCTTCGTCAGTGAAGGTACGAACACGGGGCTTTTTTTGGGTTTCTGATTGAACAGTCAGCAGCCGCATTGTCTCCGTGTAAATGTCGTCATCGCTTCTCTCCCTACAGCCAGGAAGAACTTTCATTCATTTGACTCTGAAGAGAGGGAGCGAATAGCACTGATATACAACTACAGTCCTGTTTACACTGGGGGACGGAGTGGCTTCGAGCAGACGTATTTTTTCTGATGCGTGTTTGCGGAGTGCTTTTCATAATTAGCACTTAAGCGACTAGTGAATGTTTCCAGCTAATTGGATTGGATTTAATTTCCATTTGCTGCTCTCTCTGTATTTGTTAATTCTTCCAACTAAACAAGCTGCTAAGTGGAAATTGGAGAGTGATTACATATGCAACATAAATCTTTATGCACTGGAGGATTTAACACCGCATGCAGAACTGCGGACTTATTAAATGTATACACTGCACAGAGTGAAAGTTTCTGGAAGTGTGCCTTAAAAATTTGAATGTCTTGTTTAAAACTGAGGAACTTTTTTTTTTATTTTTTTAATAAAAGTGGTTAGATAAACTCTAAGACTAAGACTCTACCAGCTTAGCACCGTTGGCAAGCGCAGTAGCTGATGATATTAAATCTCTTTAGGGAGCAAAACCGCTCAAATGTTCAACATGTGGCCGGACAATGGACTTTAAGTGAATACTAATGTTGCTCTGTTTGTTCAAATATCACTAATACCAAACATGTAGAAGCTTTATCCTGTATTTAATAATATTGCAATGCCAAAGATGTCAAATGTATTGGTGTAATGAAACAGATGAGCCAAAAACATTAAAGACTGATAAAATATCTATGTTTTTATTCTAACAATTACCTTCATGCCACAATCTGCCATTCATCTCCTCCTACGCTTTGGGTAACAAAGTTGCACATCTTTGAAAAAGTCCTCAAGCAATAGCTAGAAAGTTCATTGTTGCCACTGGCATTTATAAAGTCCACTTCAAACTCAATTCAAGGACAGCAACAGGAGAACAGAAATGAATAGTTCAAATGTAACTTCCAAAACCCTTTTATGCACAAATAACACTCAGGTAATATTGAGGTGTGTTTTTTTTCCAATTTTTTTTTTTTTTTTTTTTTTGTAGAATAAAATGATATTCGGATAACATTTACACATCAAGCTGACGAGACTGGGATCTCAATCACAATACTACTGGAAATGTAATTTATGCAATCCAGTAATGAACATTCAAGATGTCAAATTTACCATGTGGAACTGAGCATTCAGGGATAGTGCTGCAAATAACCTCTTAACATGCACTGAAATGCAACACAAATGGCCATTTAAATAAAACTATGGAAACTTGTGCCTTAGAAAAAAAGTTGTATTCTGAATGAAACTAATACCATGTTTCCCCTTTATATACACAACTGCATTTTTTTTCCTCAGGGTTTAACACTAACTGCTTCTTGTCTTTCCCCTTGTACAGTGGCACAGAACTTCCAATAAACTACAGTTTCTGCACTAGTTATACGTTTTCTTCATCTACCTCTTTGAAATCGGCTCAGAAACAATGGTGCATGCAGTTTCTATACATTTTAGGCGCGTGTAGCAATGTCGCTGGGCATACTTCCATAAAATGAAACGACTTTGTTTCCCCGTGAAACTTTCCATTCTGAAAAGGGACTTTAAAGCTAGCTGCTAAAACCGGGATATTTTCATAATTTATCCATTTCAAGCTACAGATTTAAAACAAGTTGACATTACGGGAAATGTTTTTTATTAATTGACTCTCTCATTTTATATGACAGCCAGGAGCTGGTTAGCTTAGGATAAAGACTTCTACCAAAAAAAAAAGAGAATTGAAGGTTTTCAAGTTGGCAGCATAAACCAGTCGTCACCTTTTTATCTACAGTGACTGTATCGGTGAAGTACATCCTACAGTATGTGGCATCCTGCCCGTTCTTACCGAGTCGTTATTCTAAGCTAATAATCAAACTTCTCGTGCAAGATGTGAAGGTGAACAAACATATTTGCCAAAATGTCAACTCATTCCTTTAAAAGTAGCTTTGTTGTAATTCATGAATGCAGCAGGATGTTTTCTGACAAAGTAAGGCACAGTGACTAAAAGAAGTTGATACTTTTTCTTTTTTGTTATAAGCAGAACATAAACTCATGGCATTTTTTTAAAATTCCCAAACATTTGACAATTGTTCAGCATCACCGGAATACATAAAATGAGGCTACGAGATGAAGCCGACATCAGGGCAAACATGAATGCGAAAAAGAAAAGGTAACATCTGAACGCTTGTGTGCTATTTTACATACGTTTAAGAACAATTGACACAACCACAGCCCGACATGAAAAGTTCTGAACAACTTTAAAAATAGTAACGTTTCCTGTATCCGCACAATGCCAGGCACCACTTGGAAACACTAACCAGCGTTTTTCACTAGGTGTCTGATTTTTGGGGATATGCCAGCCCACGAGTGTGCTATAAGATGCTCCTCCTCTCAGCTTGAAAGTCTGAAAGAGCTGATCGCTTTCTCTCTCCGGCTTTAGAGGAACTGGTCCACCCTGCTGTGAAGGAGACTGCTTCCTGTTAAATCAGTGTATTCCAAAACATCATGTCAGGTCATTGATCTTTGTTGGCTCTCTGGAGGAGCCTTTTTCAAATTAAACTTCGGGAAGAAGAGAGGATTGATTGTAGGAGTTGATCCATCTGCTAGAAAGGCAGTTTCTGGTTCAGGATGTGGACACAGGGAGTCCAAATGCAGCAAGTCGAACCAAAACGAAAGGAGCAAAGACAGATGAGAGTTGCACATCGTGGACAGTTGGATGCCAGTGTTGTGCTTGAGCACAGGGTCAGGATGGAGGTTGGGTGGATGACCGTATGGGTGGGGAGCTGCCACGAGGCCAAGCTAACCCTCGTCTTCGCTTTCTTCTTCCAGAGCCTCCTCGAACACGCTCTCTGGTAGCCTAAAGCATTCCTCAAAGAAGTTCACCAGGGACTGGCTGAGATGCTGCCGTGTGGCATCGCTGTGAATGAAGTGGCCTTCATCTGGGTAGATCTGAGACACAAAAGATGAGGTAAACACATGAGCAGGATGCAGTGGGTGTAGGAAAGCATCTCCCCCCTTTGAAGTGTTCACCTTTTTATGCCAAGTTGAAAGCAGTTCTCAACCAAATTACATAACTGAAAATAAGTGACTGTGTATAAAGATTCATTCCACTTATTGTACCTCAGCTAAATCGCCAGTGGTGCAGCCAACTGGGTTCCAGTGTCACACAGCTATTCAAATAGACACCTGAGTGCAGTGAATGTGTTTTAAAGGCTTGTAGTGCAAGTCCAGCCTTATCTGGAAGGTCAGAGCCCTGCAGAACCACCTCGTAGCCACGCAAGACTAGGACTACTGAGGGAAGGAACCAAGACACCGATGAGTCCTCTGAAGTAAGACGCTGTAGCAGCTGGCGCGTACATACTGAAGGCTACTCGGTATATGTCCAGGGTCTTCAGCAGAAAGATCTTTATGGGAGATTTTCAAGATGAGATTAGTTAAAATTCTGCTCAGCTAGAGTTAGTCAGAAGGCAAATGGTCTGAGACCACAATTGTGGTCCATTAAACTGGACACTGACTCAGCTGCAGTCAGTGTATGTGCAGTCTCTCCAATCTCAGCTGATGAAGCTTGTAACTCTTTCAGAGGAGTAAAAGGTGTCTTGTAACTTCCTTCACTCATGTCCTTTATGCACAACCCCAATCCCAAAGAAGTTGGGAAGATTTGTAAAATGTAAATAAAAACAGGATGTAATGATTTGCAAATCTCAACTCATTTTATTAAAAATAGAACATAACCAACATACCAGATGTTGAACCTGAGACAATTTACCATTTCATGGAAAGTTTTAGGAGAGGAATGTTGTCCCACTCTTGTCTGACGCAGGATTCTAGCTGCTCTACAGTCCTGGGCCTTTGATGCTGCATTTTCTTTGCACCAAATGTTTTCTATTGGTGAAACCCAGACTCTTCTCCTGTGGAGCCAAACTGTTGTGATGGATGCAGCATGTGGTTTAGCATTGTCTTGCTGAAATGTGCAAGGTCTTCCGTGAAAGGGACGTTGTCTCGAGGGGAGCACCGTTAGAGATGCAGGCTTTTGAACTGCCGGCTGATGATAGGAGAGGGTCCGCGGAACACGGCATCCATGGTTTCCAAAAAGAACCTAAAATTTGGATTCATCTGACCACAGAACAGTTTTCCATTTTGCCTTAGACCATTTTAAATGAGCTTTGACCCAGAGAACATGACTTCTTCTTTGCACGATACAGCTTCAGCTTATACTTGTGAACTGCACAGTGAACTGTGTTCACAGACAGTGATTTCTGGAAGTTTCCTGAGCCCATGCAGTGATGTCCAGTAGAGAATCGGGTCTGTTTTTAATGCAGTGCCGCCTGAGGACTCAAAGATCACGTGCATCCAGCTTTGACCTTCAGCCTTGTCCCTTATGCACAGAGATTCCTCCTGATTCTCTGCACCTTTTGATCCCACCACCTGTAGATGGTGGGATGGGCCAATATTTTCCATGACATGGTAAAAAGTCTCAGTTTTGAACAATGAGAGTTGCAAATCCTCGCATTCTGTTTTTATTTGGGTTTTACACATCGTCCCAACTTCTTTGGAATCGGGGTTCTATAACTGCAGAATTAAAATGAATGTACAGGAGGAGAACTTGGTTTTCACATTTGTGCATGATGACCTCAAACCTATTATGAGCTACCAGAGAAACCAGGTTTATGCGTGTGCGTACAGAAAACCTGCTCCGGTCACTAATGACCATTCAACCGCAGTGCATTGTCATTTTAACTGGATTAGTCCTGGTGTTAATGCTGGATGGCCAAGAAGGTCTCGTAATCTCGTTATGTGGAATGAAGGCATTGTGAAGGACTAATCCTCTGCCTGCTGGTGGCCCCCCCACTGGGATCACAAAGCTCCCAAAGGTTGGTGAATAACTGAACCAGGGAAAGAGAGATGAGCAGAGAAAATGGGTCAGCGTGTACTGAAACGACAAAAGGCATCAAAGTGCAGCCACGTACCTGTAAGGTGTAGTTGGCCTTTTCATTGATGAGCTGAGCGATGAATTTTGCTGTATGTTGGAAATGGACTTTTTCTGAGGAGAGAGAGCACAAGACATATGCCAAAATGCAACAGTATTTTTTTTTAAGATGAAATTTTGTTTAGTTTAATATCTTATAAATTCTTGATTTACCGTCAGCCGTCGGATGTATAATAAGAAACTTTTTATCCATGAATTGAGAAGCTCTGTGTACTAAATTGGCCATCTGAAGAACAACAAGTCACACAGGAAAACGTGAGATCAAATCGATACTTGGTCAAGCAATTGTCACAAACATAAAAAAAAAGCAATCACTTCTTACTGTGTATGCCCTTGGATCAGGTTTAGGAAGTCCGAGGTATCTCTCAGAAAATGCTGAGGCTGGAGGGAAAACGTTTCAATTAATGTGATTAACATTTTCACGTCAATGACAAGAAGTGCATGGCTTCAGTCTCCTTCACCAGCTCTGTTCAAAACAGATTTTCAGGTGTTTCTTTACCATATTCAAATGTATGCGCCCATCTACATAATTCTGTGATCCAAAAGCAGTTGCGGACTGTCTTCATTTGCAATTCCGAACTCACGACATGCCTCCAACTCCCTCTGGCAAAGCGAGTGAAATCCAATAGATGGGGAATCAGTCACACCACAACGCCCAGGCTCCTCCTTCATTTGCAGTTTCCTGACTCAATGCGCCTACATCTACAAGAGCGGAGTGTCCCTTTCTCCAATTCACTTGCTCTTTCTGTCGCTCTCTCGTAACGCAATTCTACATTTCACACTTTATTCCTTTGGTGGCTGAGGTGAGGCGGGTGTAGTTAACTTCGTCTGGCAGTGTTGCGATTGTGTTCCACGTCAATCCGCACCATCACACAGTAGAGGTGAACAACCAGTGTGCTTTTCCCTTTCTGACACAAGGTACACACATGTATACAACAGTGACTAAAAAAAAACTGCAGATCTAGCACATCCCCCCCCTCCCCCCTCCCCCAAGATGGGAAGTGCTAGAGTTGCAATCTTTCCTTTTGAATAGTTTGAACAGTACTGGCAAAGCCTGAAGCACGATGATGCAGAGATTCTACATACACATCTTACCATATAATTCAAAGTCTGTAATGGGCGACAGGACGGCACCACATTTTACAGGAGAATCCTCACCACTGACCAACAGGCTGGTCACATAGCCGCCATAAACCTGGGAAACCACAAGCTGCATGTTAGAACATTTCGTTTTCTGAGCAGACTCACAGGTTTGCTAATGTCGATAGCAGGAGTGAGGCTATTTTTACCTTCCCAAAAGCTCCGACTCTTGTTTTGTCAATGTAGGGCTCTTTCAAAATAAAACTGCAGAAGATAAAGATGGAAAAAAATACTTTCCCATATACTGTGACACAGTTGACACCACACTTTTTATGTATCAACAGTCTGCACATCAAACTTATGATTACTTATGAAAACATCCCCTGTAATAGATGTGTTGTGTATATTACTGAACTAATTACTGCAGGTTTACTTTTAGGCTTCTAAGACGACAATATGGTGCTCCACATACTTGAGAGCGTCCTTCTGATCCTGTTCCTCAAACACGCCCATTTTCTTGTGGATCCAGTGCAGCAGGTCCATGCCCTGGAAGCCGCTGCCACGTCCATCACAGCGCACCACGATGGCGCCAAAGCTGCTCACCAGCACGGTGGCCCAGTCCATTTGAAAACGCTCGGACACCGTCTGGCCGCCAGGGGTCCCATCGCTGTGTGTGAACAACCAAAGCTCTTTAATGCAATTTTTTTTTTTGTTGTTCTTAATAAAAAGGATTAAATTATGAGCTTGTGTACTAACTATGAGCTGTGCAGGATTAAAGAAGGTGGTATACTGAGAATTATAGCTTAGGTCACTAATGTATGGGAAAAGCACAAAGGGCCAAATTCTCAAAACCTGTGTTTGAGAAGCTAATGAAACGACGAGGAAGATACTGTAAGTAGCTTCATTTGCAGTGTAATTATTTTCCAGAAAGGAGATAAAGGCACCATGTCTGTGTTAGATCGATGTCTCTGATTAAAGACAGAAATGTTTGCCTGTAACTAGGAGAAAAGTGGGGACAGTGAGTCAGCGCTGCTAATGGACGCAAACGTGTGGAAACCATGTATTCATACGTACACGAGCAGGAGCAGCGGGTAGGTTGATGTGTCCACAAACCCGGCGGGTTTATGGATCTGCAGCGATAAGGCTGTAACACAGAAACAAACGTTTGTCATTTTAAAAGAAGGGGATGCAAACTTCTGCACCCAACTCTGGATGTTGCATCTAATGTGCACGTACTGTAGTCCTCCATATTGATCTCCTTGTACTCCACTGTGGGCATCTGCATGGCGTCCACACTCAGCTGCAAGTTCTCATTGCTCTCCAGTTTATGTACTTCGGTAATACCTGCAGGCAGCACATGATTGAGCATTGAGCTTAAGTTTTCAGTGATAATGTTATTAAATTGCTTTGTAAAGGACTATTTGTGAGGCTGCATTAATAGTTGCTATTCTGGTGAAATAACTGTGTGGAACTGTGCACATGAAAGCAGCTCCACACAAAATCAGAACCCGTCATCCTCAAGACTCCAACAAATACAAACCGGAGAACAGGCATGACTGAAGCTGTGGCTGTGACCTGGAATCTCTTAAAGAAAGAAACTCTCTGCCTCGACAGGTTGTCCTAAAAAAAAAAAAAAAAAAAAAGCCCAGCTGTGCTTTTTCAACAGCCACAGTACAGCTGCCTCCTGCAACTCTAAACTTATCACCCTTGACTGCTGAAGTCACAGTGGAAACAAGAAACATTGTGTTTTAGGACTGGTCTGTGTAAGCAGTGAGAAAGAAGCCCCCAGGAGGGAAATCGACAAAACCGCTGTCAAAACTGACAAACTCAGGTAAAACCTGCCAGGCTACTAGGCCAAAACTTCAATTAAACTTACTTAAAAAAAAAAAAAGCGATATTGGCTGGAACGGTACACAGCTTTCTGCTTCACTGGTTTAGAGTGATAGACTAGTCTACAGTCTATTGTAATTGTCGTGTCCTTATTGCATTGCTAAGGTGACACATTGTCCTGTAATGTAAATTTCAATATTATGTTAAACATCTAAGTTGCCTGTTTGGCAGGTGAAGATTTGGGACACACGACTGCACAGTAAAACCGTTAGTAATCTAATTCCACTGCAGCACTGCAGGCTTGTTTTTTTTTTTCATTGTGAGGGCAGGGACCTCATATTGGTAAAAGATGACACTGATGCACACTGTGGTAATGAAATTACAGTATGCAGATATTGATGTGAGGCAGGTCATAATTTAATGAGGGCATCCATTTGGAGGGGGTAATGGGATTTACTGCATCATGCTGAGCTTTGCCTCATGAACAAACAGTGAGTCCAGTGCACAGGTGGCGCCTTTGACACTGCGATGGAAACACTTCTGTCCGCTTTTGGCATCGTCCTCTGTAATGTCTCAAACATAATTCACAGTCTCGTACATGCAAATACCTGATTTAGCTGGTTTGAATACTCACTTTCTCGGTCTTGTGTCTCGTTCTCTGCATTTCTCTGCGTCTTGTAAATGGCCACAAATGGGATGTCTGGGCCTGAGGAGGAAAAGGAGTTTAAAAAGTGAGACTCAGGTTTTATCTTCTAAGACACTGATGTGATATGCCAGTGCACAGATTTATTTAGTTGCTGTTAGTGGAGCTGGAATTCATCATTAAATGCAAGCTGATGTCAAAGTGCCCTCCAGTGACTGCACACAATAGCAAAAAAAGAAAAGCAAAAGCCAGAGAGAGAGAGACATCCCAGATCTTTCTCCTGTCAGATAAAGAGACAATTCTTTGCTTAATCGATTTATGTAATGCATTAGCTGAAAAAGCGTTTCCATATCCAGGCCACAGATAAAGGCAAAGTGCCTCTAGCTAAGCCATGAAACCTGAAAAACACAGAGAGCAGGGACAGCAAAATAAGTGAGTAATGCGCTTTGCAAATTGGGGACAGAGTACAGGAACACTGTGCTCGTGTTTAGCGTGCACCAGCTATTCGCTCACCCCCTCCTTCTCCTTCCTCCCACTCTTTCTGCTCGCAGTAATTATATCATAGCCTCATCTCGTAAATTCACGTAGGAGGGCTGCAGAAGGAGAGCTGCAGTAAGTCCCTAAAGTCTGGCAACTTCCTCACCTCTGCTCCCTGTAACCTGACTGTTCCACCTGGGTCCCTGTCATTCACACACATGTATTCTGTCATCTGCAAACATCAGAGTCCATGGAGATTCCTGTCTAACCTCATCTGTCAGCCTGTCCATCACCAGAGCAAACAAGAAGGGGCTCAGAGTCGATCCTTGATGCAGACCCACCTCCACCTTGAACTCCTCTGTCACACCTACAGCACCTCACCACGGTCTTACAGCTCTCATACATGTCCTGCACCACTCTAACATATTTCTCTGCCGCTCCAGACGTCCTCATACATTACCACAGCTCCTCTCTCTGCATCCTGTCATACGCTTTCTCTAAATCTACGAAGACACAATGCAGCTCCCTCTGACCTTCTCTGTACTTCTACATCAGCGTCCTCAAAGCAAATACTGCATCTGTTGTTCTCTTTCTAGGCATGAAACCATATTGCTGCTCACAAATGTTCACCTCTGCCCTTAGCCGAGCTTCCACTACTCTTTCCCACAACTTCATTGCATGTTTGGCTCATCAGTTTTATTCCTCTGTAGTTGCCACAGCTCTGCACATCTCCCTTGTTCTTAAAAATGGGCACCAGTACACTTCTCCTCCAGCCCTCAGCATCCTCTCACTCTCCAAGATCTTGTTAAACAAACTAGTCAGAAACTCTACTGCCACTACCTCTGTTCCCTTCACCTACATGTTCATTGAAATCTGCCCCAATCACCACTCTCTCACCTCTGGGGATGCTCTGCCTCACTTCTCCTTCTCTTCTAACTCACATCCTACCTGTGGGGCTTAACCACTAACAACATTAAACATCACGCTTTTAATTTCCAGCTTCAGACTCATCAACCTGTCTCTTTTCACCTCTAGAACATTCCTCACCAACTCCTCTTTCAGGATAACTCCTGCTCCGTTTCTCTTCCTATCTGACCCATGGTAGAACAACTTGAACCCTGCTCCTAAGCTTCTAGCCTTGCTACCTTTCCATCTGATCTCCTGAACACACAGTATATCCACCTTCCTTCTCTGCATCATGTCAATCAACTCTCTATCCTTCCCTGTCATAGTCCCAACATTCAAAGTCCCTACTGTCAGTCCTACGCTTTTGGCTTTCCTCTTCTCTCAAACATACATTCCTCCTCTCCTTCTTCGACCAACTGTAGCCCAAATTCCACCGGTAACCTGTAAGTTAACAGCACCGGTGGCCATCGTCGTCGATCGGCCCCGACCGATCCTGTAGCGAATTTAGCGTGGAGGTCGTGATTCACATGTTTAATTTGGCAAGTTTGCGTCGGATGCCCTTTCTGACACAACCCTCTGCATTTATCCAGACTTGGGACTGGCACAAGAAGACACTTGCTTGTGCCCCCTTGTGGTTGCATTAATGTTGTGCATGACATTAAACTTTTCTCTGCCTTCCCGATGTTTAAAATATGTCCCTGGCTCTAGTCATCTGGAAAAGCAGGTTGAGGGGAAAAAAAAAAAACCTACAACTTCAGTGCTGTGATCAACCAACTGACATCATGTGAAGTGAAACTACATCTCTTTTTAGCTATAAACAAAACAAGATCTTCAAAAAGATTTTCAAAAGCAGACTCTTCACGTGCGTGTACTTCCTATACTAGTACCATAAGAGACATCTATCTATATATCTATATATTCTGCTCAGTCAATTCCTACTCCATTCTACTCTTCTACTGACTGCTACATTTTGCACCATCATTGTCAAGGTGCACAAGTTGCTAATCAAGCAGAAATGGTTGAAATTCTGGTTAGAAGGATGAGCCTCACTCAAACACCTTTGGGTTTGCACATCTCCAGTACTGTTCTGTAAGTCTGACTCAATGGGAGGCATCAGTAGCATCAGATCTAAAAACATATGTATATATAATAGTTCTTCCACATCGCAGTTTACACATCAGATTTAGTTTGGAAAGCAAAACAAAAGATTAATTGTCCTGTACCCAATAACCTCGCCTGCTGGTACTCTGTACAATCTTACACCTTCAGCTAATTAAAATCCCTGCAGCCATCTTAAAGCAGGGGGACTAATGTGTGAACTGAAGAGTTACTGTACATCAATTTCACACTTGCAAGGGTGAAACTGCTGGTGAAACCCGTGCGCATGTCAACCATGTCTTTTTCCATTTGAATAAGACAAACTGGATAGACTCTTTACCTGGTGGAGCCACTGCTGTTACAGCTCCTAAAACCATATGAAATGAATAATGTGACTGTCGGAGATGATAATGATTAATCATCACAGCCTCGGATTTGTACGGTCTTCTTCTTTGCTCAGTGTGTTATTTTAAAAGTATCAGGAGTGTGTGGCGACAATCACTGACCCTGTGCACAAAGACTTTATGACTGCACTATTAAAATACAGCCCCGTGTGTCTACGCAGAAAAGAGTTAAAGGTGGGGACAATGGGGGACATAAGTAAGGAGTCAAGATGCTGTGTTTGCTACCTTGGCACTTGAGCAGGAAGTAGCTCATGTTGTGGCTGAAGGATCCGCCAATGTAGCCACAGCTGTCGGACAAGGCGCACGTCAGACATCGACGATTGAATGGACCAATGGTGTCCGCGCTGTAGAAGCAACCAAAGAAGGCAGTCAACTTTTTTAGACAGTGCTTTCATCAGAATGAGCAAACCGTGCAACGTATTCTCCTTTCAAACCAACAGTTGCTGCCACAAACACCATTACCTGTACAGATGCCTTCGCTTAGGACCATCTTCGGTGCTCAGGAAGTAGCTACATCATCGAAAAACAAAGCGAAATGAAGGATCTGTTAGACAGCTGTAGATGCCATTATATAAACAAAATGCATAGTCACACAGTGTACACGTCTATGAGCTGTGTTCAACACACAGGTTGGGGGAAGTGAACACGGTACCCAAAACATAAAGGTCACTAGAGGATTCCTAAATGAAGGATGGGATGAAAAGAGAGGGGAGGGCGGCACACACTTAAGGACGGTGCAGGCGATTATGAATGTGATTTGATTGTGACGACTCCTCAGACATTGTTGGGTTTTTTTTGCACAAATTGTTAAGTTAAAAATTCTTCCGGTTGCGGCCATATTTATTTTGGCACAAGAGAATTTGCTGTTCTCTATTTCCCGGACTTCCAGACGTTCCTGACATCGCCTGACGTCAGCTGTGTGCCACTACCAGACTGTCAGGGACTAGAAGTGTTTGGCGATTGATTGAAACAATCTTTATGTGTGAACTGTCCAGTCATTCACAGTTGTTGCTACTCTTCAGATGTGCATGCATGTATGTTTGTGTCTCCTCACTGAGGGCTTTCACACCAAGCATGTGTGGAAATGTGGGAGTTATTAGAGGAATGTGATGCTCACCACTATCTTCTCAAAATGTGTCGTAAGTGCTATGAACTACACATTGATCCAAATTAGTATACATCTTCAAAAACAGTATAATTTCCGGCCAGACGGCAACATTCTTCCCTGTTTGCATTCAATAGCAGGATTTCAGGACCACAGAGAGAGAGAGTGATGGGATACACACCATCTGAATGTGGGGTGTCTTTCTGTTTCTGGCCATCTTGTATCCAATCCCATCATTGGTCTTTAATTAAAAGCAAAACGTACCTAGTTCAGGTAAGTTTAGCTGAAGCAGCAAACACATTTTCCTGTGACTGAGATGGACGTGTGTGTTTGGTGGTTCTGTTGAAGGCGCTTACATCAGCTGGCTGTCCTCATTGTAGGCCAGGACTTTGGTCACGTCCCAGTCTCCAGATGTGATGAACTGTAGCGTGTCTGTGCTGGTATTGGGCTTTAACAGATCAAGAGAAGAATGTGGAACTTTAGCGTGTGATGGAGAGGCCACAGTAAATGATAAAAAACCTGCCAATTCCAGAGCCTAAAATAAGCATTGTAATAACTTTTGAAAATGAAATGAATATCCTTCAAAATACTGTATGTTGCTGAGAGGGACATTAAATGGGCGGATGAATGTTAAAGCTACAAGTTACAACAAAGAATTAAAACAAAAAATAACTTTGTGTAATTCACACCTGATCCATGAAGGAACATGGATCAGGTGTGAATTACACAAAGTTATTTTTTTTCTTCAAATTAAGGTAAATGTTTTAAGAGTAATAATTAGCATCATTGTCCTTTATCAATTTAGGTGTCAACATGAACAGGATCCTACCTGGGAAATGGACATTGAGATGTGGAAGAACTTCCCTCTGCCTCCCTGAGGAATGGCACGAATGAAGAAAAGCTTCAGGCCGTCTCTGGAAAACAGCGGCATCTCATTCTGAAAACATAAAGATCACCAGAAACAACTGTATCAGGGTGTTGTTAAATACAACAACAACAACAACAACAATAATGAACTTTTCCATATTATTCTTAACATTTCCAAGACAACACAAAAAACATTTT
This sequence comes from Channa argus, assembly GCF_033026475.1. Classification (NCBI taxonomy): domain Eukaryota; kingdom Metazoa; phylum Chordata; class Actinopteri; order Anabantiformes; family Channidae; genus Channa; species Channa argus. Next base: position 17,373,758 of record NC_090215.1, on the reverse strand, counting down.
ATGTAAGGTTTAATCTAATTCCTGAGTATCACTGGGAAGCATAAAACACTTGCGTACAAAGCAACTCAACTAATAAACCACCATTATAAACACCATGAAATATAACTTCAACAAGTATCAATATTCCCACCTGTCTGTGCAGCCATCCTTCACTTTCATCTTCATGTTTCTGAAAACGACAGTGACAACAGTTTTTACTGGCATCCAGCATGAAAACAGCTTTTGACACACACCGTTCAGCACACACACACACACACACACGAACTTTGGACTGTACCTTAGTGCAGACTCCTGTCGTGGCTTCACACAGCGTGAGTATTGAAATGTTCTGGGCTCTGTTGAGCCAGTTGATGGCCAGTTTGGTGGTCGTGGCCCATTTCACCATGGTCACATAGTATTCACTAACATACAGAGGAAATTATACCAAGAAAAAGTTAAAGTTCTGTGCATCATCACTGGGTAAATGATCACTAAGACAAAAGACTTCACTGTTCACTAACTGCATGACTCAATTTTAACACTGAAACGATGAACAGAGCAAACAGGGGCATTAAACTTAATGGAACTGGAGGAAATGTAATTAAAAGCAAATTATTATATCAAATTACAACTTTGACATTATGAGATCGATGCCAACTTAAAAAGCTTGTGTCACACATTAAAGGGCAATTTCACTGATTTTCAACTTTGTTATTGTGCTTGTAGTCTGGGAGGTTCATATAAATAAATACTGTTACACAATCTGCTGCCCTATATTAACATGTCTCATCAGCTCGAAGACTTGTTAATATAGCCAAGACAAAGAGGTGTTTCCTGATATTTGAAACACACGCACTCCTTAAACCAGAGCCATAGAAAACAAGGCAAAACTGTTGCTTATAATATTGAACAAAAGCATAATTGCCATGTCTCACCTTATCCTGGGATCATCAGGTCTCCTCATTTCGATGGTGTGCAGAGGGCCGTTAAGGTTCACGACATACAGAGTGATAACTGGGTTCTCCTCACCTGCCTGAATAGGACAAAAGACAAGGACAAAATATCGTTTTAGGTTTCATTATTTCTCGACTCCCGACTGTTGAAAGTACTTAAATCTCTTCTGAACCCATCAGTCAAGCATTGCTCCACCTTGGGGTAGTGGTACTCTTTCCCCACTGGGTAGGGCGTGCCTGTGAACATCGGCAGTTCCATCCTGGGCACAAGCGTGTCGTTGATGGTGGCGTACGCCAACCTGGCGCCGTCTGGAGACCACCAATGTGTAACATGGGACTGGAAAATCTCCTCTAGAAAAGACAGAGCAGAATATCCAGTGATCGGGAATAAAAACCTCAAACAGCTACAGAACGTGCTGCAGATCATTGGTAACTGACAGGTGTTATGTGCAAAGTCAGTAATAAAACTGGAAACTGGATTGCTCCTTGTTCACAGACACTTATTATTTCAAAAATGCTGTCTCCTATTGGCCGTCATACAAGATCAATGCATGTAAAGCCGTGCAGCTATTGATTACGCGTTGATCAAATATGAATAAAAACTGCCAGCCAGTCACAAACTTCTGTTCAGTCAAATGATTAGTGATCAAACCTATAATGAAAACAAAACCCACTAATGAGCTAAAAGTGACAGAACATAGAAGTTATCATGAGGAGTTAGCATGATTGGCAACGCACTCTAACCTGATCTGTTCGCTATATTTGGACTCTCTCACTTTCTCTCTCACACACACACACAAGTACATGCTCAGGTCATAACTCACAACAACTTCTAATCTCTGTACAGCCTATCGACCAAAATAGAACTATTTCCTAGAATTGTACCCAACAGCAATTTCTCACAGTGTACTTCACCAGAAAACTTTTGTTTTTGGGTTGCTGTTACCTGTGTGTGTGTGTGTGTGTGTGTGTGTGTGTGTGTGTGTGTGTGTGTGTGTGTGTTTCAGTCCTCAGCAACAAACTAGCTCCAGCTCAGACTTATGACCCACTGCAGAGGCTTTCCCTTGAGGCCATTGTGTGCAGGTGTGTCTTTAAAATTTTGTAGTCATGACACACACACACACACACACACACACACACACACACTTACTTTCCTGTTCAAAAGGAAAATAATTGGGGACAAGAGCAGTCTGGGGCCGTCATCTCTGCTGTTACACACACAGACACGCGAACACAAAAAAAACCTTTGTCAGCACATAGTGACTTGTTAAGTCATTATGCAAATAGCAGCTTGCAGTGAGACCTTCCTGACAACATAAAGCACGGTTGTGACAATTCTACTTCATTAATAAGTCTGGGGCGGCGGCACAGACAGGATCCAAACAGTCCGGCTTATTGTTACAGCCTGCCACCAGCTACATATGAATCAACTTTTCCATCAACTTTCGCAATTAAAATTTCATTAATGCTGTTTATCTGTGGGACTGGGTGCTGGCTTTGGGGAATTAACACACATCAACTACCAATTAGCGTTTCCATTAACTGTGCGTGCTTGGTGGAATTGCTTGATATGCAGCATCAATTGACAAACCCCCTTTAGCACAGACGCAGATGAGCCTTTGTTCACCAGTAGTGCAGTTGTGCAAAAGTCGCTCTGCCTGTTCTAACTTTCCACTGCTGGACACTGCTAAACGAACTCTGACACCAGGCATCTCTATGCCAGTGACACGTGAAGTAACAGGGTTAACGGTAGCATTTAGTCCAGTTAGTTTTTTGGTCTCCCGGCCTGCCTGAAGTGTCCACCTGCACCCTGCTGGCAGAGCTTGGCGGGGTATGATTGGCTCAAACTGTCTGTTAATGAGCGGAGCGGCGCAGCACAGCATTGTGCACCATTTGCAAATGAGGGTAATAAAAAAACCAAAAAACAATTTATTTATATAAAAAACGATTTCCTGCATGGCCGGATCCACTGCCGTCTGCTGCCTTCACCAGCAGCTGCTTAAAAAGCACTTCGTGCAGAGTGGAGCCGGCGGGCTGTCGGATCAGCTCGGCTGGGGACACCCGGTCACCTTGGCTGGCCAAGGAGAAAGGAGTTAAGTTTCCAGAAGTGTCCTGATGTTTGCATGACAACAAAAGAAAGTAGTAGTGAACGAAGACGGGCCTGTAAGTGATGAGGTAACTCATTTCTTCCGTATCATTGAGACCATTACCAAGGTGAACTGTCTGAAGCTCGCCTCCCCTCCTTCCCCGTCCTGCTGGGCAGGCTACATTATTCCACGAGTAGAGGACAATTTTTAATGCATGTGAAACCGTGAGTCAAGTGGGTCAGTTGGAAATAATGAGTGCAAGGTGTCAGATTCGGGGGGGAACATCCTGTCATTTAGCCGATTTTTAAGCATAAGTTACACTGCGAAGGATTACAGGCATGGACCATAAAGAATGGGTGTGGGCAAAGTGATCCTGTTGAGTGATACTTCAAGGGGAAAAAAAAAAAAAAAAAAAAAAAAAAACACCACCACTTGCTTCCAACAGAGGGCAGTGGTGTCACATTCTAAAAGCATAAAGTAGAGCAGCAGTGCAGGACAGATAGAAATGCAGCCTTTGTTTTGACTGTCTCATACACATTCTTTCAACATCACATTCCAGGTGTTTGCTTTCTAATCATTTTAATTCATGTTTTCATAAATTCCCAATCATTAGTCACATGACAAACTAGTTGCTAGAAAAGCCCTTCTTGATCCATTATGGCCAGCTAAAAAATGTTTTAATAAGGCATGAGAAAATCTTACCTATTGAGGGAGAAGTGGCTTTTACTCGACAAAACACGTCACAGTAGAAGCTGTTACTATAAATACTCCAGCACTGTGCACACTGAGGCGACCGTGCATGTGAAAACTACGCATGAACACGGAAGCACATGACAGAGGGAGGTGAGATTCCACTGAGCACCTACAAACCTCATCTACAGTTTGTGGTCCAGCCCAGTTTTGGATAACAAAGCAGCAAAAACGATGTTACAAAGAGTCGGGAAGAAAAGCTGCGAGGCAGACATCATGTCCTCTGTCTCTGCCCCGTGGGCCCATTGTCTAATAACCCGTCCACGCTCCAAAGACAAACACACTGTACCATTAAAAGCAGCTTCACTTAATCATAGAAAAATCAATTCAGAAACCCGACACGTGAGAAGACAGATTTCCTTCATGCACGTGTTTTCAGCCGAGTAAATTTAAGAGTAATCAGGACTACAACCGTCCTAAAGTAGCTAATCCAAAGATAGTTTTGTTAACCAGTGGCTGAATCAAATCACAAGCACTGCAGCTCAAATGCAGCAAAAGTTCTGGAAATTCTACTATTTCTAACACTGTCTAGCATCAGTTTCCACTTGCATCCACACCAAACTAAAATCAATTTTTCCCTCCCTTTATTAATCTTTCCCTTTTCCAGCTCACAAGTGCTGATTATGTGGTTACTCGGAGCCCTGCAGGCTCCGACTCAAACAGAGCGATAAACAGAAAACAACCCTATGAACAAGCCTCTCGATGCGAACAGTCATCTCACCAAACATCTATGGGGCAAGCGTGACTCAAATCGAAGCAGTGCTGATTGGGTTTTTTTTTGTTTGTTTGTTTGTTTTTATCTCTGAGCAGCAGAGCCCAGGAAGCAGCTGTTTCCTCGGGCTGCGTCACACTGCGGGATGTGTCAGTATCAGTACAGCCTCAATAATCAGACAGCCGACAGATGACAGAACACTCGAGACTCTCCTGAGGCGTTTTGGACTATTACCCACAGACGACTCTTGGCTGCGTCTCCTCTTTTTTAATTTAGCTTTTAATTTTTTCCCCCCTCGTCTCTTTCTGCACACACACACACACACACACACACACACACACACACACACACACGGATTAAGACAGCGATGCGAGCCAGAGGATATTCAAGCCTGGGAGATTATTTGCCAACCTTTCACCCCTCAGCATCAAATCTGCCGCACAGCGACAGGCCACGCTTAAGACCTCATTTCTGCTCGGCGGCAGTCTGAGCCTCAGTTTGACCTTGGCCAGAGCAGAGCCTGAGTCATTAGCATTGAAAATCCTCCGCCTTGCAGTCCCACTGATGAATGTAAACATTACAAAACCTGGCTGCTCTTTGAAGGTCTCGGAGCATCACCACTGGACCAGCACCATATCTCTTTAGAGGCTTATAGGTACATTTTCACAAGGGATTTATCACACATCCTAATTTAAAAAAGGGACATTTGGGGATCATCATCACCTGCTTGTACTATGTATACAAACGCCTCATTAGTGCTTTAGCTCTAATGAGGTTCCGCGGTGATGTGAAATGATGGGACTCACAGATTGTCTAGATTTTATTGAGGAAAACTGTGAGAGGTTCATGCAACCTTTTGACCTTACAACACTTTTAAGGCTGCAGTTGAGGTAAAATAATAGTTTTAGGACGGAAAACTCCTCTTCTTACTTTGTGATTTGCAAAATTTCTGTTGAAATAAGTGGGTTACACACACACACACAAAAACTGGAGGTGGGATTCAGTGCAGGGCGTTTTTTAATTAGACTGCATTTTATCAAGGTGGTAACAACTTATTGTTGTTATATTTAACTAGTCATTTAGCCACTCAGATAACTAGAGCAACTTGTTCTGGGCAATGCTGACATCAAGTGAAAAACCCAAGTCTGTTAATGTTGGTATCTCAAATAGCAAAGCACAGTATTTGTTTTTTATTTCATAATCACAATTTAAAATAAGAATTTCTATCACAAATTTAACATATGTAATTAAATTGTAAATAAATGACAGGTGTGCAAATACACTGGATATCCACTAAATATTGCAGTCTAAGTTATCTTTAGAGAATAAATCACATTCTCTCTTTCAACATCACATTACATCCCACCAAGTGTAAACAAAACACAATTCTGTTTCTATGATTCACTTTTATCTGTGCATAATGAATCTGATTCTGTGTTTTATTTCTCACTGAAACTCTCATCTGCCCAATAAATGATGGGTGTAAATTATCAGGCCTTCTGCAGCATATAAATACGAGTCAGGAGGTCAGACACTGCAATATCACACTGATTAATGCTTAAATGGCCGAGAACGGTTAATGCTTATGAAGGATGGCCGAGGTTTTAAATGTCAGACTGGCTAATGCAGAGATAAGTGGAGCTCTGGGTTAATGGCAGAACATAAAAACAGAAGAACGTCCCGCAGAGGAAACAAACACACAGCTCTTGTCCTGGTGCATCACTGACCTCAGATAAACAGTGTTTTAATCCTCAGAGGCCTCCTAGGTAGCAGTTATTCACATTATCAAAGAGATGTGCATTGTTTTATAGTGTCACCTGAGGATTAAAGCTGTGTATATCATAGATCTCGGTATCTTTGAGTCTGTTGCTTCCCATCTCTCTCCTTCTCCGTTACCAAAACACTGTTCCTCTGGAGCAGATCGTGCACCCAGAGCGGCGGATATAAATTCATTAGCTGCACATGAACACCCCCCCCCCTCCCCCTCCCCACACTGCTTCTTTCTGCGAGGCACACAGGTGAGCTTTGATCAGTGGCACCGACGCTCGCAGAGCACCGTGACATCCGCATCGGAGTGTGTACGACACACGATGCAAATCAAACGTTGCAGAACATTTGTGGCTTTCCTAGGCTGTGCAAAAGCAGAAAGCCAAAGTCAAAAACTCACCCGCACAAAACCATAGTAATGTGCCAGACGACACTGGATTCACAGAGTCTCATGTCATTACTCGCTAATACACGTGTTTCTGCAAAGCATTCAAATTATAATAATGGGATAGAGGGAGGAGACGTTCTCTGTATTGGTGGCCATCATTTTAACACCCTGGATGTCTAAGTCAGTTCACCGTAACCGTGCAGATAGTTTCAGCTTTATGTAAGGACACATACTGCTGCAACCGTAAAGCATAGGAGTTCAAATATTGTCATAACTATTGTATGATTTAAATGCCATAACCATTCCTTATGTCATTTTTTTATTTGTGTTCACACATATTACTTATAAATTGCAGTGTTGTATTTCTTGGTGGGAGTGACAATGTTTTAACCCTTTGAATCATAAAACATACTCCCGATCCAAAAACAGCATAACAAATGTAAAAGCCACTTTTGTACATTTGTGCTGACTTTAGCAACAGAAGTTTGAATTCAGCTTGAATACAGCAAAATCCCTTTCCATGGACCAAATCCCAGCTGACCAGGAACAAAAGAAGCAATGAGGATTGAGAAAGACTTGCACGGCTTAAAACAAACAAACAGAAATAAACTGCAATTACCACACCGCACAGAAGAGGGACATTAATTCCAATAAAGTGGCTGTGAGTGGCTGCGCTCTCTCTCTTGGGCAGCAAGTGCTACAGTACGCTCATTTTCCACCAGGTTGCACAGCAAAAGTTCAATTTTATTGAACTTTGAACATAAATATGCCTACCTCCACAACACAAGTCCAGTGGGGGTTGAGGGGAGGGGGCAGGAGTCACAGCAGGTACAAGAACCACGGTGGAAATGTAACTTTGTCCATCTCTGAATTCCTAGAGTTATATAACATTAGCCCTCATACCAAAGGGACTCAAGCATGAGAGAAAGTGCCACACAAGAATGAGATTTGCCTTTGTTTCTTTTTTACATTTACGCTCTAAGGCTTTAAGCTGACCCTTTCTTATTGCCCTTAATTATGGCCACTGTGGCACTTCATACAATGCAACTTGAGATTTGCAAACAGGCGTTTGTCGTCCACCTCACCTTCATAGAGCCAATCACTGAGTCCATTGAAGATGACGCCCTCCTTGCCAGTGGAAACCAGGCGAATAGAACGGCTCTCGACTGTGGAGCGATAGTAGATGTTGTTCTCAAAAATGAAGATCTATAGGGAGAACAAACAAAAAGCAAGTAGCCTTTAATGTTTATGGTTTAGCTTAGGATTTCTTCAAAGTAGAAAAGCCGGGATCAGAGCATTAGCTGCCACACTGCTTAGGTGTCAGAACACTCAAGGACGCAGCAACTGACTGCTTTTTTTACGAGGCATTTCCCAACAACACATTCACTGACATTATTATTGTTATTATTATCGGCACCCACCAGCGGACACCTGAGGACAGTCGGCTATACTGGGACGTCACATCACAGGGGTGATACCTGAGTTAGACTGCTTAGATCAGCCCAGTGGTCGAAACACACATTAACACGGAGCTTTTTCATGCATCACATGCAGGAGATGAGTGCACGTTTGCAGCAGCGCCGTTTGATTAAAGAGAAAACTAAGTTTTTGACAAAAGTACAAAGGCGAAAGACGAAGTCTTTTCAATTTCTGATAAGACGGGGAAACCTTGGGACCAGATTCTGACTTTGACACTCTCCTCTGTAGGCCTGCAGGGCTTTCGAGATAACTGAAGGTCAACTCTTTCATTACAGAGAATAATAGATCATCAGAACCCACGGTGAGCGCGGAAGGGTGGGGCAGCTCTCGGGGCTGGAATTTTAAAATGTTACAGCCTTAATGCGACGCTGAAATCGATCTCAGGCTATTAAAGAAAAGGGCTCGCTCAGTATCTGAAGGATTATAGAACCCTGTGGCCTCAAGCTGGTATCATGGCATGATTCTTTAAAAAATATTCACTCTGTGAAGTCTAAACGACAGGAAAATGTACAGCAGCAAATCTAATGCCGCAGCTGTCTTCAACTGCTGCATGTCCACTTTCTACTTATTTTTCACAGTGTGTATAGGCTCAAATGAGCCCCTTTACAGTTTTGTAATATTTGATTACACCGTGTAAAATGTAGCACAGAAAGAAAGTTTTTGTAGTAGTCTGCATCTCTAAGGATAACACCGAACACCTGTCACCATTAGTTTCTCTCGAGGAGACACGAGCTGCAGGCCCACACGGCCTAGATTAGCTTCTTTGTATAGAAGCTAATCTAGGCCACAGCACAGAGAGAAGACCTGGCCCCACTCTCTGAAGCAAGTTAGGAGTCTGCCAGCGATGGCTGGGATCCACATTTATCCTCAGCAAGAACGTTTGAAGCAGATTACACACGGTTTGCTGCCTTAGTGGGGTGAGAATGACGTCTTTGCAACTAAAGCCGCACTAATAAGAGCTGAAGCTTAATGCTATTCACTTATTTTTTGTTTATAATCATATTCACAAGTAGGATTACGTGGAATTCGTCTGTGGAAATCTGTAATAATGTGTTCTGGAGGAGGTTTATTGTTAAACGGGGGAAAATAAGTATGATCTTACATTTTTACGGGATTGAAGGAATGTTGCTTAGTCTTTAGACTCCAGCCAGGTAAGTTGTACTAGTTTTGATGATCCCTTATCTTCTGATCTATAACTATCGACTCATCAAGTTGGAGTCTTTGAATATTTGGTTCATGTGCTAAACTTTACTTTAGTTTGACAGTGACACAAAATGCTAAGCTTAAAATGATGGTACGGTGCAAATTTTCCAGAATAAACCGTGTACTCCTACGTGTCTCTTTCTCTAATATAAACGGTGGGTTAGGCCCCCTGGGGCTGAGTGTCCACACTGTGTCGGCCATGTGTTGAAGATCAGCCGCCTATGGGGAGGGGGAAGAAATGAAACTCTTCAATTCACATGAAGATTTACTTCCCACAACAGAAAGTGTAAGAAACACCACGTTGCACTTCTATCTATGTAAAAAGTAGCTTAACATGTGGTGGGTCAACCGTTTGTGCTGTAGGAAAAAAAAGTGCATAAATAGGATTTTGGAACAGGAAAACAGGTTGCCTGCTTTATGAATATTAGATCCAAATATGGCGACACATGCCATGGCTGGAAACTGCAGTAACTTGTTTTAGCTGGTGGATCTCTGTTGCTGCAACCTCCACCTCTTCAACAGGGGACATGTGGACCTTCAGGGAGACCAGCTGCTGCTCAGTTTCATACCAACACAACTCGCTGGCTGGAAGTACAACCACTTCATGACTAATGATGGGAAACTTGAAGCCATATCAATCTCGCGCCTCCGTTAATTAATCCACTGATGAGATAACAGGTAATTAATAGCATTGTGCTGCAGGATGTAATCACTTACAGTCTGCCTGCTCTGCAAACCAGCACACTGAAGCTCGTTTGCGCTAAGAAAAGTTTGACTGTGTGACGATGGAGGCGGACGATGAATCATCTCGGATGAGTTGCATAGGAGCATTTTGATGCGAACAAGTGTTTAATTCGAAGTTTCGAGAATCATTAGGATAATTTAAACCATGAGGGAGAAAAAGAGTTTGTGTACACACTTTTGAAAGAAGCTTCATTCCAGTGACTAAAATAAAATGTTGTCTCTGGAGAGAAAATATTAGATTTGTCTGGTAGCTGGTGAACACAGAGGAGCATTTAGCAGCAAAAGACAAAGTTCAAGTGCGAGCTTATATTAAACATGGATTCATCGGTTGGATGCAAACACCAATTCAAATTTGCTCCATGTGAGTTATGAGCAAGGCCGTTCATCAGCTGTGATGCCCCAAAATGCAGGTTTAAACAAAAGCCCACACTTGGGACCTTTAAATTCCTTCATCATCGATTGTGATATTAAGACAAACCCCTTCAATCCCTTCAGCCATTATAAACAGACATTATTTCACAACAAATACAAGTTCTCCTTACTTTATGGTAGATTCCTTCCCCCCCCTCCTAAATCTGAAACATCACTGTACAGTAGGAACAGATGAGACAGCATATTCATGGGACTTCTGGGAATTCTTACCAGTTGCTGACCCTGGGGTCCCCAGCCAGCGTACTGCAGCTGAGCATTTCGCACCTCTGGAGGGTTCAAGTTCCACGTCTCCCTGGGGTGCACGGAGAGAGAAAGCAATGCTATCAGACAGAGGCACAGACACATCTGCACAATAACGTGTCCTCCTCCAGTATGTGTTGAACAAGGGCAACACATCTAAAATGTATGTCTTATGTCCCCTAATGGGGAAGGAGCTGTGCAGTGCAGGCTGCAGGATTACAGGTGCTACTGCCTCCATATCTTTGTCTGGAGCTCAGAATGAATGAGGTCATCAGCTGAGTTTTGCTTTCGCACATCACCACTGGGTGGCAGCATGCAAATAGATTTGTGCAGGAGAGCTGCTGACAATGCTGACATGCTGTGACCAAACCTAGAAGGGATTCAAAGGGAAAATGAGCACAAAATGATCACTGTGCAGTGTGTGTATCGGCTGCCGATCAATACCAATTATTAAGTGCTTACTTCACAGGTTGCTACTCTTTCTGGCCGTGTAAGTGTAATTTTTAAACTGTATGTGTTCCAGGATTTTCATTTAATTCACTTTATGTAGATTTTAAATCCCCCTTTTAAATCATTCTTTATAAGAAACCTATGAAACATTTTATGATGTTTTCCATTATTTTAATCTGCATTTCCCTCTTTCTGTGATTCAGTGATTGCGTTTTTTTTAACTCTTTGTCACTTTATTGAGAAAGCTCCTATAAAAAAACAAAAGTTTATGAAGGTAAAGTGCAGCTACCACTCCAGGCTTTTCAAGCTTCCCCACTAGCCATTAATTTTTCCCTTTATCATGTTCGACATTAAACACTGCAAACAGTGTTATCACTAGCATGTAGCAGTGCACAGTAGCACATTGTTAGAGCTCGTCCCTTATTAGCTAGCTTTGCAACCATTTGTGAAAAAGTGTCCAAAAGCCTCCGGTCACAAGGTTATCGAAGGGGACAGAGGTGCATGAGGATGTCAGATATGTAAATGCTGTGACAACTCGAGCTGCCATTAGGGGGTCACACGTGACCCGATACCACTTTGTCTTCACCGTCAACATCAGTGGAGGGTTTGAGGCTTGGTGGGAGGTGGTGCGAGAACAGGTGGGAACGAGTCACAAGCGGCAAGGTCAGGGCGAGAGATTACAGAATGAGATAATGAGGTACAATGTAAATGGAACAGAGCAGCACTGTCGCCTACTCACGGAGTCTCCAGACTGCAGATGATGTAGAAGGCTGTGTAGGAATACTGGTACACCTGGAAGAAGGCGGGAGGTAATAAATCACAGTATCATCATAGCACTTTGCATGGAAAAACGGTGCCATCTTGATTTGCATTCAATCATTTCCAATTCTGCGGTAGAATTAATGTGGATGTCACAGTTAGACAAGACATGCTAATGGAGTCTTTGAACAATGAACAGAAAAGGCTCCAGGTTGGGTAGCTCCAAAACTTATGTTGGTTCAAAGAGGTGTAAGCAAAATGTGGAAGAGTAACTTCAACACCCACTGTACAACTTGTGTTTGCTGAGCTGTAACGTAGACATTACTAAAGTACTGCTCAGACAGGGAGTTTCTTCAGTTGATATGTGATCTGAATATTTGTTGCTGAGGACAAATACAAAAATCAACAGATCTGTACTGCAGTTCCGTGGCGCTGCCAGTGTTTTTTGCCCTCTGGAGCTCTGCACAAGTCACATGACTAAAAGCTATAAACAGGAGAGGGGGGTGAGCCTAACTGTGTACAATGTTGGCATGTGAGACCACTGACTGATGATGGTTATATGTAGGACTGTCGAGAACATTTTGGAGGGTCCACAGAAAGTCCGTTGTTGTACATACATACAGACAGCTCATGTTTTGGAACTCATCATCACCAAAAACAGATTTTGTGCATGTTCTAAACATTGTTTATGAGCAGTGCAGAAAAGCATGAAGTCACTACGCTCTGAGAGACACATTAACATTAAAAGCAGGACGGTCTGCAAGTGCGTTAGTATGCAAACGCTGTTTATTTAGAAATGACATGTCATCTGTCAAGGTGATGGACGTTTGGATGGAACAACAAATGCAAACACATGCAGTACAACACAATCCAGTGTGTCGTAATATTTTCTATTCAACTCAGGCAATAATACAAGGTTAAATCTCTGCCAGCATCCTTCACATGCCAAACAATAAGTACTGAGGCTCTACACTGACTCAGTGGTGAAGAAGAATGAAGTAAACACACAGACATCCGCTGGTGAAATGATTCCATATACAGTAATTGATCAGCTTATATTAGGAACTGAAATGGCTCCATGTAAGTGGATGTAATCACGGAGCCCTTTATGTAGAGGTGCACAGACATGATACATTTGCAGCAAACACTTCCTGTTGCTACTGTCAATCTCACCCCCCCCCGTGCAGCGCCAGGGGGTTTGTTTGTGTTTCTGCCTCCCTTGCTACAGTTCCACTCGACTGTGCTGGCCCCCGTCACCAGAGCTGACAGGCAGCGGTGTGCGACAGGCCTTCACACCCCGCCATGATTACTTTCTCCTCCCCCCACCCCCACCCCCGGCCTGTCTTTGCATCACTGCAGGCCTATGTACACCCCCTCTCCTCCAGCAGAGGTTGGCTGACAGTTTCCGCTGTCACTTTGCTAATTGAAAAAAAATAAAAAAATAAAAAAATAAGCAAACAAATGAGAAGCTCACCGGTGCAACATTGTAGGCCAGCAGGACATGCTTTAAGTCAGGAGACACCTCGTACTTGCTGGCTTTGTACATTTCCTGAGAAGCAAGGGAAGAAGCAGATGTTAGAGAAGAAAAATACCCCCCCCCCCAAAATAAATCCCAGACCATGCAGGCTTTTTTTTTTTTTCTTTAAATTAGTCCTTAAATGACTGCGTTTGACAGATTGCTCGGCTCCTGAAAAATGGGAGCTGCATTAATCTTTTCACTAGGACTTGGTTTTTGATTTGATGGTGGATCTAGTGTTATGTATCATCAACCCAAGCCTTGATGTTTCATCTTCAACTCCACACATAACCCAGTAGTGTTAACTATTCAGTTCACACGTCACAGTAATAATGGCTCCTTTGATTAAGCTTTACAAAAAAAAAAAAAAAAAAAAAAAAAGATCTTTGGATGCTTTGATTTGCTGACACTAGAAGAAAAGTCGTAATTTAAATCATGATTAGTGCCTTAGTGTGATTGTAGAAGTAAGAGAAAGGACACAATAATAAGACTTACAAACTTTTTGTTGTGCACCAAGACGGTCTTTTCATCTGTGTCAACGTTAAACTTGACGACATCCCCTTCGCGATTACGATACAAAAGCTCGTTACCTGAGAGAGAGAGAGTGTAGGAGAGAGGGGACAGAAAAAGAGTAACTAAAGAGTAACCCTGGGGGGTGGGGGGTCAGAGGAATGGGCACAAGTTCCTTAAGCCTCAACCACAGGACATTTAACACATGCAGAACAAATATGAATGACTGATATGATACTATGGGAGACAGAGATCAAGTTGGACAACTATTTCAACAGAAAAACTGTTATAGTTAAAATTCCTGCAGTTACTAGCTGTTTTAAGCCTGAACAAAAATAAATGAATGAAAAAATGGTAAATATTTGCTGTTACAGGCAAATTAAATTAAGCATATTTGACTCTTTAAGTAGGCCTCAACTATCAACAACCAAAAGATACGAATAACTAACCAGTCACCTAATAACTTATGAAAAATTTTCCTTTTACGTTTTCACCTACACTGAATCGTGTTTGATATATAATATATATAAAAAATAGCAAATATGGCCCACATATATATTGGCCTGTAGAGGTGCTGTTGATAACTTCCCTTTACAGACCAATCAGAGACCCCCAAACCCTGTGAATAACATGCCAACCAAACAAATTATCTATGAGATGCCAAAGGCTTTGACACTGATGCGGATCAACAGAAAGTGAAGACACATCTCAAAAGCAATCAAAAATATAAATCCGAAGGGGTATTCACCCCCTTCAAGTCAGTCTTTACCGACTTACATCGTCGGGCCTGTTTGGACAGGTCTCAGACCAGCTTTGCCCCTTTGGATGCTGCAGTGTACCCCCCCCCCACCCCCAATTCCTTTTTGCAAAACTCGACAGTCTCAGCCCGGTTGCAAGGGGATTGTGTGTGAACATCAGAGTGGTGTGTTGGCGATGATGCCCGGTGTTTGGTTTCCGCCAAGCTCTTAGTCTGATGGCCAGAAAGCTCAATTCTGGTCTCATCAGACCGCAGACCCTTCTTCCGTTTGTGTTTCACAAATTCTGACAAACTGTGGGTGACATTTAATATAAGCTCGTGTGCCTTTGCCACTCTCCCATAAAGCTTGGAGTGGCAGCAGCAGCAGGTGGTGTATGCACAATCTCTGTCATCTCAGATGCAGCAGCCTGTACCTCCTTCAGGAGTAGGTGTCTGGGTATATCTTATTATAGATCATCAGATTTAGATTTAAACATTGCGGAATCTTGATTGGTCCGTGGAAGCGCGTGGCGTCACCGGAGCTTGACCCACTTCAAAGCAGTGGGAAGAGACACGGACTTCTCGTCTGAAATAAGGGAAACTGTGTGCTCACGAAAGCTTCTTTCAAGAGGGATCGAGGCCAAGAGAGAAAAAAAAGGCTTGCTGTCCAGTTCTAAATATAATCCATCCGATCACCGTTTACTTCTCGCGTCTCAACTACACAATGGTGCTCTAAGAATCAGACCACTTACTGCCCTGGGGGAAGGCGCAGATTGCCCTAAAACAAACACTTCCGGCGCAAACACGCGGACTTCAGGCCAAGAAGGAAGGAAGGAAACGATTATTTGCCAGATGTTTGAAAGTTCATGCAGCTCCTCATCCATCAGGCCCTTATCGGGGAAGGATAAGTTTAATACAGCAACTGCCCTCTTTCACCTTCAGTCTATCTACGCTCCTCTGTCTTATAGCTTTAGTGATCCACAGGCGCACGGGCAACCACACCATTAGGTGAGGTAATTAGAACCCAGAGATTGTTAAGCAGAGTGTGCTCTATCTGCTAGCATATCTAATTGTCCATTAGAGGTGACAGAATTACCATCACAATGGCTTTAATTCAGAACGTGCTTGGGAGAGCAGTTTCAGACATTTTTAGATGTCCCCCCCTCCCCCTCCCACCTCCTCCTTACAGCTTTTGTCTCCTTGTTAAAAACCGCCAGCATACTAACAAGGGTACAAAATGAACTCCTTTGTGGAAATAATCAGAGTGATAAATAAAAGAATTCTGCTTTCTTCCCCCACCAAGCTGCTTTATTTTAGTTTGACTCCATTTGGCATCTTGACAAACGGTCTACTTTAGTATAAGAAATGGTAATTGCAGACACCGGGTCTTGAATGCATAAAAAGAAAGATAATAAAGTGATACTTCAGTGCTCAGACAGAGACTGACTGGACTTTATTTTGCTCTATGATTTACTTTGTTTTCACAGTAGTCAGCCTTCATTTTAAACGTGGAGATGTGCATCTCTTTGAGGCACTTTTTTCATCTTTATTCTGCACAGAATCACTCATAATCATCTCCTTCATCCACGCGCCTTAAGACACCTCGCATAAACCTCAGATCTCTCAAATCCTTCCCATCACTGCACCTTCATAAGCCCACGTGCTGACTTCATCATTTTAGACCATAGCATCCGCCCTTCACCTCTCCAACTTTGTTTCGCGCCCTTTCGAAAGACAGAGTTAGAAACATATCGTTATCGCGATGTGTGCATCTCATTTTGCAAGACCTAACTTCATTTTTACCATCTCCTCTGCAGATTCCAGGAGCCCCCCCCCTTTCTGAGTATTACAGCCCCATTTTAGAACTGTTGTATCCTGTTTAACATGTAGCAACTAAGAGCAACTATGAGTATTGAAACAAACTGACCCATAGTTACAGTCTGCTAATGGTAGAATCAAACACAACAGGGACCACTGTCATGGACCAGAGAGGGAAGTTAGGGAATCAAAAAGAGTGAACCCAGAGCAATTTTACACAAGGCTGAAGGCTGCTTGATACACTGGTTAGATTTTTTTTTTTTAAGTGGCGGTGTTTTGCATTTTAAGAACTAATGAAGGAAGGAGGAGACAGAACGCAAGAGAAACACGGAGGGCGTTTGCTGAACTAACCAGTGCCCGCATGATTTTGCAGACCTTTTTGGAATTGTTATTGCCCATGTCATGTTTTTAGGTTTTAAATTGCAAGGAGTAACAAAATGAGTCAAATCACTCAAAAATTGTACTAATTCTTTCCAAAACAGGGCTGAATATTTATTCAAATTGCAACATACAGTATATGGCAGTATATCGTGCAGCTCTACTGGGAGCCCTCTCTTCTAGCACAATACCCTACGCGATATGTCTTCCCTTCTATATATCTCTGTCTAACTTTCTGTTTCTCTCTTCCCCTCACTCCCCTTCTCCTTCCCCCTCTACTTTCACTGGCTGTGCAGTAGCCCACAGTGCTGTTTTTTGCTCTGATCTATACCTTTCCATGGCAGTATGTCTTATTAATACAGCCTCGTGCCCTGGGCACAGCCCTAACACGGCCTCACCGCGGGCAGCCGGAGAAAGCACCAGGAAGTGAGGGGAAAGGAAGTCAGAGATATAAGGCAACACGGACACGGATGCTGTATTTTGACTGTTTGCAATTCATCCGCATGGACTTCAAAGGCACTGCCACCTAAAAGACAACGTATGAGACTTTTTTTTTTTTTTTTTTTAAGCTTTGGTCATGATCTGGACCATTTTTACAAGCAAAAGCCTCAATAACAAACATGCCAGCTCATGACAAATCAACCACATTTTAGAACCACAAAAGGAGCACAATGTCCATTTTTTCTATATTTCATCCTGTTATACAAATATTACAGGACGACCAAAGGGCTTTACATTTGAGTAGAATGTCCGTTCTGATCAGTTTTTTAGGCCATGTGAAAAATATGTATGATAGGTCCCTCAATAAACAAATACAACAGACCTGATGAAATACATCAGACCTGACGAATTTTACCTGCATTCAAGTTGTTTTTACTGATGTCACACCTTTTCCAGGTTAAAGCCACTGACTTCATTGATACTATGACAGGGTGCTGAGGGGTTTTAGTTCATCTTTCAAGAAAATTTTGATGGACATTGTGTCTCATCATCCTTTCCTGAAAACCTATAACTAGTAGGTACTTAGTGTTTTTTTTTTATTATTTATTTTACTGGAAACTAGCAGTTTACAGCTGTATCCTAGTTAATGTCTAAAAACATCTCGAGAAAATGTGCAAGAAATTATGTTAATACGTACACCAATTGTTACATTTACCAAAAATGTTTACTACAATGATGAATGAACTTAATTTTTGTTCTAACATATTTTTTGGACAATAGAACGTGTAAATAAAACTACAGATTATTCCTGTCAGACTGCACCCCCCTCCCCCCCCCCTCCACAAAGGCAGAGCAACATGCAAGTAGCTGAGAGGCAAAAGTTAAAAAAATAGAAAAAAAGAAAAACAAAAAAAAAAAAGGCAGCACAGCACTCACTGCACCACTTGCTCCAGCTTGTTATGTTTACAGCTCTGTGCGCATGCTGACTGAAGGTGACTCAGGCGACTGTATGACTGCATCGTTTTGCTAAACTAGATCTTTTCTCATCTGCTGCCTGGACTGCAAGAGAAAAATGGCTCCCACATTCCAAGAGGGAATTTAAAGACCAATGTGGCGCCTTTACATTATGATTCCCAATAGGACTCAAGGCCAAAAGCCATGTTGTACCAAATTATGATTTCACCTGATCACGAAGAACCTTTTCTTCACCCGGAACGAGGGTAATTCTAGTACATTATCTGCTGCTCCAATGGTTTAATTGTGCTGTTCTTCAATAATATGATATTTAAAAAAAAATCCTTTGCCTCATGACAGATTCATTGGAAAGAGAGAACAGTGAGGCGAACGAGTTAATATTCTTCTAGCATCCTGAAGTGAAGTTACCTGCACTGCAATTCATAAGACTTTTTTTTTTTTTCAAATATAATTTTGCACTTCTACTGTCCTCACAATCCTCCACATCACTCCTGACTTGACCCTCTTCTGAAAGCACAGTCAACCCATTCATTCCGCATTCTCCCGAGTTCGTTTTGTCTTGGTCGAGAGGGTTGAAAACACACCAAGCGAGCAGTGCGAGAGTCATGTTCTGATAGAATAAAATGTAACATTATGATTGGTAGGATTATTTCAAAGAAACAAGTCGGCTTCTCTATTCTTTTCTTCTTATTTTGCCTCGCAGAATTTCATTTGTACTTTATACGAAAGCCCTCATCTAGCATAAAAAGGAGACTAACAGAGCGGCTTACTTGGAAATACTGCTTTAACGACTAACCTCAAAGCCCAATCTTCACATAATAGATCACTACGTATTTACAGAATCCACTCGGGCAGTTGAAATAGGTAGTTTCTGTAGGCTATAGCAGCGAGGTGACACAGGGTTGCAGTTGCTCTGGATGAAATGGGATTTTTCTTGTCGGTTCCAGGTCATTTGTCCACGCCCAAGGCTGCAGATGATGACTGTTCTGATAAAGGCGACACAAGCTGCTGCGGGAGAATTATGGTGTCTGTCAGTGGCTGAATAAAATGAAGTTTCTGATGCAGTATTACAACCTTAAATCTGCCACCCGTTGGCTTAGACGTGCTGTGAAATAAAAGGTTCATGAAATATTCAGTAAGAGTTTTAATCGAAAGTCTCTCCCTGTGCATTTCTCGTAATTTTTTGTTTCATTTGTGTAAAATTGTTAAATGGAAATTTCACCTAATAGTGTCGTGCATTTTTTTTTTCACCGTACTCGGAATTTTGGAATTTGAATTCTGTTTCTGATCGACTAGACAAACGAGCACGCTACAGCAAAACAAATGTACCGAAAACCTCAAGTATGAGCCTGCTGGAGAAAGATTAAACCACCCAGGGCTAAAGCCAACCTGCTGCTGGGCAGTGGAAGTCATTTATGCTTATCAGGGCTGCCAATCAGCGCATCAGCATAGCCTGCTGGCTTCACGATTCACTGCCTCATCTGCAACCTGGATTCAGCACTAATGTTGGAAAAAAAAAAAAAAAAAAGACAGACACCCTGGCTGGTCATTTCTGGTTCACACGGTGTAACTTCAGATTTTCCCGTTATTATTACTTGGTTATTTAGCGAAACAACATTCAAATACTGAAGAAGGTGGAGTCTTCCCACTCCACCTTCTGCACCAGGGTCCTGAAGAAAACTCTTCGGTCCTTGTTGGGGGCTGCAAAGTCCACCATGTAGCAGTATTTGTCGTTAAAACAGGCCATCTTAGGCCTAGCAAACCGAGCATTTAAATAAAAAAAAAAACAGATGCCTCCAGGTTTGAAATATACTTGGGAAATGTTAACATTAACAAACAAGGTTTTGTGTGGAACGTAAGGGAATTGATTGTATTAGCTTTTGTAACTGTACTTCAATGTTAAAGGACACGTTCACTGATTTTGATTTTGGTTCTAGTTTGGCCAGTACATGTAAATAAATGCCATTAAACGTTGCTTTGATTTCCCTGTATTAAAACATCTCTCTACTTCTACATGAAAAATGCCTCCAGATGACATCACTCGGAGGAACCTTCAGTTCATATTAAGTCAACTCGTTGCTTTTACAATGAAGTTTGTTTGTTTTTTAGCGACATAATGTACAACAAGGTTTTGTTTAAAGGTTAATTGAATTGAAGTGACAGTTTTTTCTATCCTATTAACTACAAGTGCTGCGTGAACACAAAAGTGTCCCCTAACATGGTGGTAGGACAAACTAAAAGCAAATGCAAACTGCAACTTGCTATTTATGTTAATTCTCAACATATTCTCGCTATTTTGCTACAAAATGTTGTAGGTTACCTACAAAAAACAAAATAATAACTGGTTTGCAAGATATAATTACAATGCAATGACATAACAATGAGAGACCCTCAAAACCATTTATGCCTCTGTAGGACAGGTGCAACAAAGGAAAAATCACATACAAATACTTTGATTTAATCGTAGCTTTTGGTATTTATAGTCCTATAAAATGTTGCAAAATGTGCAAACACATTTTGGTTATGTTGATACAATAAAGATTTGATTAGATCTATAAATTAGCATCTGTTTGCTCACTTTAGTTTAATGTTCTGAAGCTGTAATTGAAACTATTGGATAAAATACCACGGCAGTATTAGGAGAATAACAGTACATAAAATGAAGGAGGACGCCATATATTTGGCTCTCAAAGCAGCTGAGTAGAACATTTCCTAAAGGGTAAGTTCATCAAAAACTCGCCCGCCGCTCATCCAGCTCCATCTTCCTTCCCCAGTGACTCCCAGGGGAGCAAGAAAGTGCTCTCAGAACCCGTCCATCAACTTTCCAAAACCCCTGCGCTTTTTTGTAACCTCAATTTCCAATTAATCCGTGAGTCATTGTGTCATTGATTTGACTCACTGCCTCTGAGGTGCTGGTTATTTCATCAGTGTTTGGCAGCTGTTCATATACTCCTCATAAATCTATAACCCCCGTCACTGCTTGAACCGCCATCAACAGTCCAAACATGCACTAGCTTCTCTTTTCTGTGGGTGTTAGTGTAACTGTGAGTGTTTCCAGCTCACAGACCAATCGCTGAACTTGAAAAAACCTGCATGCTCATAATAATTAGGATTGTTAGGGAGCCGTATAGTAGCAATTAGAACAATAATAATAATAACGACATCAAGCATCAAGGCAGTGATTGGCCTCTCGTTTCATATTAATCAAACTCTCAGCGTAGTAACCCCAATGGTCAAATACTTCCGTTTTTTAGATGTTTGAACTAATTATCCAATTCCCAATCCAAACAATTCAACCATTTAAGCCAGAAAGTCCGCAAAAACAAAAATAAATAAATAATGTACATGTGGATTCTTCACAAATGGTGTTTGTAAAATGACTCGACAGGCCTCTTCAAGCTTTTCCGTCGTGATACATTTAATAGATTCGATTTGAACGCCAGGTTCAGTAGGTATTTTAAGGATGTGGATGGTAGATCTGCTGTGGATATTCAGCTGCAGTAGAGCCTGTCTGTCTTATACCCATTGCAGTGCTTGTTACTGCAGAAATGTGCTGTATTTACTGCATCAATCCAGCAAAAACACAATGGATTACGTGTACAGAACTGTTGAGCCCTGAGTATACTATGAGCAAAGACTCCAAATAAAGTACTTACAGTAGCTGTGGCTGCTGAAAATAGGACAAAGTACCTCTAAGATGTGTGTTGATGTTCATGTACGTCTGTTTTCTGAGTGTGTGTGTGGGTGTGAATTAACACCACCTCTGTGTTTCCTCTCTGTGTTGTCTGTCTCTGCAGGCAGAAACAGACAGCACAATTGATGCTTTTCAAGAAGATTTGCCTGCTTCTCTTGTGTGAAACAATGTTTCTTCGGGACTTAACTAGCAGAGTGTGAGAGCTCACTAAAGGCCGGACAAACCTACTACTGAAGCTCATCTAACAGCAGTAATAGTAAGAATATATACGCATGTATTTCAGATGCAGAAGAAATGCACATGGAAAAGAAAGTGTAGGAAAATGTGCACATCACGTAGGAGGATGCTTAAGGTGCTTCTGGCCACATTACTGTATTTGCTGGCCGTTGTGTCCAGCTAAATAAATCTGAAAAGTTCGTCGGCGATTTAAAGAAATATGAGCAAGCGGCAGGTTTTCTACGGTTACTGATGTGTGTGTGTGCAAGTCACAACATCCTATCACGGGTGGCTGTTGGTCAGGGGGTAAGTCAGTCGTCTACAGGCCAGACAGTGTCCACTGAATCCCACCTTGCTGCCGGTGGGTCACTTAGCAGACCACATTTATGTTAATTGCCTATTCTGTAGCATTATTTTTGGAACCCGACGCTATCGCGGCCATTGTCGGTTAGGTTTAAAGGATGTCAATCATATTCTAAATAGAACCGTCTCTAAATACACAATGTCCAAATTTTCCACAATGACCAGACCATGAAACCAACAATGGTTTGGAAAACGTTAAATAAATGTAGGTGCCAGAAACAAAGTATCTGAGATTTACTGTACATGTTGCTTGCATATATACACACACGTGCATCTATAAATGTAATATTCTGTGTTGCTTTGGAGGCACAAAAAATTAAGGCAATGACAGAGAGGTCATCAGGAGACCATTAGATTTACATTACATTTAGCTTTTTATGCTTATACTTTTATCATGTTTGAACACCAGTTAGATTTTAGTTGAGTTCAGACATGTTTCTTTTAGAGAAAGACTGAATGATAGTTTATTTTCTTCCATGTCTGCTTCTGTATTGGCTGCTCCATTGTGTAGGTTGAGTTTGCGTTTTTGTTAATGAGTTTTGTTTTTTCTTCATCTTTTCCACTCATCAATAAAACATTGAATTCTGATTTAAAGGTCAAGGTGCCAAACATATTTCATATTTACACTGAGTACATTTCAGGGCCTGTACCTTTTCATTTTACCTTGAGTAAAAAAGTCAAATCAGCACAGTTTTTCCCTTTTTGTTGCTAAAAACTTGGATCAGAGACCTCACTCTTCAGAGACTTTGTTTTGACATTAGCAGCGAGGTGCTAAGAGCCTGTGGAATTTGTCACGACACCCACTGGGGCGGCCACACAATTTGAAAATGACACGCCATTGCTTTCTGGAGGTTGAAAGAGGAAGCTACATTTGAGCTTGTGCAACAACATCCTTTCAGATTAAGCTTCAGTCACATTTGTAGTAAACTGGATCATCTCAGAAGGGGGTCTTTGCACTTGCTGCATCACATAATGTTACCATTTTACAGAGGTTAATTTTCTGTGACACCAAATAAACGCTCGTTACAGCGAGTACATGGGCTAATTTGATATGTCTCATTGGTAGGAAAAAGACGTTCTGCAGAAGTCCATTAACAAATGACGTTCACATCATTACTCACTGTTGTGTCATGGGAGCATAGCTAGGAAAAGTCAATAAGGGAGTGAGACAACTGGCTAATCTTCTCCAAAGTGATTGTTTTCCATAAATATTAGAGATGAGCGGTTGTACATCACTCAGAAAGAAGGTAAGTCTCCGGCACACACACACACACACACACACACGTGTCCAAACACTGACAAAACAAGCTTCACTCTCTAAATCACAGTCACGAGTCCCTCTCAAAGTCACGCCGATAACACTTTAAGGTCCCGATCGGTCGTCCGCTTTACAAACGGCTTACCCTTCACCATATTTAACAAACATCAGCGAGACGAGAGGCATCCTGGAACGGCAAACAAGAGGAACACGGCCATTAAAATGGCAAGCAGCTGTTCGGTGTGCCTGCGTTGTGTCCCGCAGGGCTGGCTTCACCTTGGTGGTGTGAGAGTGATGCCGATGCTGTGTCTGTTTGATTCACACAGAGTGATAAAAAAAAAATAAAAAAAATAAAAAAACAGGTGGATGTGAGATATCAGCAGTGACTGCTAACTGTGCAATTACTTAACCGGGGAGACTTACGTCGATAGCTGAAGGACATGATCAGAATACTGATGCAGACTGCAGGGTGAAGCTGATATCGTGGTAAAACACTAAAAATGACTAAATATTACTGTCAATAAAAGTATGTAGTTATATATAATAGCATAAAGGAAATTATGATTTTAAGAGGAGAATGAAAAGAATACAAGCACAGTTAAGAGTTTGAACATGTAAATCTAATCAACCTAGCCATGCTGGATCAATTATTTGTGTGTTTCTTCTTCAGATGCCATTTTTATATCCATCTGTCTATGTCTGGCCATCGTGTATTCATATTTGGTCATTTTCTTTTTGTCTTCTCCGTCATTTTCCATCAGCATGTTGTCAGTTCTCTGCTTGGGAATATCACCCGGCTTCCTGGGCCCCTGGGCTTGTGCTTGGTAGGCCTGTGTCTTGAAGTTTCACATCGACACAGACCTCTAAATTTCATGATGGCTGCCCTGTTCACCAACAGAGTGAAAGCTGTAGTATAATACTGTGTGATATTGCCAATAAAGGCTAATCTGGCTACAGCTTGGGTGTGACGTCATTCCCACCTCCGTCTTCTAACATCTACAGTAAATTACTACTTTATATGGTTTCACTAATCATTTCTATTCATTTTTCTATAAATTAGGAAAATGTAACAGTCACCAAAATAACATAGTGACGCTTCACGGCACCAAAGAAGGTGGTGTTCTCACTGTAACCATCAACTGGAGTAATCATTGTACAACTTGCTTTATTTTCTCTGTTAAATAATAGTTTTTACAATCTGTTCGATCATCTCTCAGCTCACGTTTTCAATCACCTCACACCTCCTTTTTAGCAACGTCCCCTCATTCCCAGAATTCAGCAGTACACTTGGCGAGTACAGTCTTATAAATAGAAGCATGACAGCCACAGCTACTAAAATAAGACCCAAGTTGCACCAAACCAAAATTGTTTCGCTTGATAGATGATGACGATGAATGGGCTGCACAGGGAGAGATCATAATCTTTATGTGGAGCAGATAAATAGTACCTAATGGTAGTAAAGTACAGTAGATTTTCTAAGGTAATACTTTTAGACAAGACAGGAGAAAGTCATTTTTCCTGATGGGGGAAAAAAAAAAAAAAAGCCTAACGCATGATCATTAGGGATTCTTGAGGTTATATTCAGTTTCCAGAGAACTGATTGATAAATGCAGACAAAACTACGCTAAAGTAGATTTAAAAAAAAAAAAAAAAAAAAAAAAAATCTATTTCAGGTTCCAAACAGAGGAGCGATTATTGAAAATTCTACAGCCAATGGTGAAAGCGTGGAGGTTGGTAGAGCACCTGGTTTAGTAAAGACACTAATGAAGGCAAAATAATGAGCTGATGGATCTCTTTCCCTCATTCTGCCCTTTTCTCTCCTCCTTGTCAGCTGTATTTAATGATACACTAAAAATACCTCAAGATCAAGAATGGTTCCTGTCAACAGCACAAAAAAAAAAAAAAAAAGGGGGGGGGGGGGGGGAGATAAAAGAGTGGACTGCTTTCTAATGACAAGCCTTGTTGCATGGCAGCTGCTGCTTTATGGATGGATAAGCACAAAGCTCCTCTCTCTACTACAGTAGCTTTTCCTTTTTCTTGGTGCATGTTGAATTAACACTTTTGGATCAATAGCGTAACAAGTAAAAGAATAATCACATTTTTCATTAAACACCGTGATCTTATGTAGCTCTACCTGTGTTTCTGTCACACATGCACATCTGGTCACTGTTTGAGGATGGCGAGGAACAGATGTGAGCTTCCAGCTGTGTACAGTGATGTTCCCTTAAGGCTCATTCAAGCGCGATCGATTTGTTTACGACTTTCATGGGTCACAGCTAGTTACCGCTACAATTCAGCCACATGAGAGATGTCTCGTCCTTAAGCACATATGGGGACCTGTAGCTAAAACAAACACTGACATCGGGCCAACAATTACCCAGCTCATCATTGAGATACCTGATAACCAGAAGCCTCCTGTCACTAACGTAATAAATATGGGCTTTCAGCTTTCTAATTATAGCCGTTCACAGAAGGGGGGCTTTGCAATTTCAGGATTCAAGATGAGATTTAGCAGCTGCACTGTTTCTATGAGCCATCTCTGTTCCTGTGATCGGAGGAAACAGCTTCATCGGGCATGAGAGAAGAACAAAATCCACCTCATTAATCCCTCAGCTCTACAGATGGTTCACATCTCAGAGATGCGATCATTCTCCTCACTGCCACGCTGAGACGTGAAGCTGTGGCAAGTCTCCGTTTTACCTTGATACAAAATGAAGTATCATAATCATTTTCTCACACTGGCTCCCTGAGTTGCTGTCAGTGTTTATAGTTTCCCAGCCCTGCTATTTAAGACAAAACAAAAAAAAAACTGTTGGTGGTGATGAATTTTAACAACGGTGGCATCCACACACTGTCATTGATCAAAGAAGAATGAGGGTTGTGGCTACAGGTAATTGGGCAGCTATTGAAGCATATGGAATAAATTATTCAGAGGAATTTCAGACGGCAAGACCACACACACACACACACACACAGAAACAACTCTACAATAAAATGGTGCAAAAAGAGACACTACAAGAACCAAATATTTCATTAGTGGTAATATGCTCAGCACAATATGTGAGATTATGCAGCTTCTTAATGAGTGCAGCATTATTAGTGTTGTTTCCTAAAGTTGCAGCTGTTTCATAAGAAACCGGAGCAGGTTGGCCGTGTAGTTTTGTGGTGTCGTCACAGTTGGTTTAGTTTTTGTGGTGCTTTGTCTAAATTGTGTCTGTTTGTTTGCATCTACATCTAAAATGGAGCTTAACCACTGAGCTTCTTGTTTTTCTCGGTAGACTCAGGCTGCCCATAGGGGCAGGGGCAAAACAGAGGCTGAAGTGCACATGAAACATGTAGTGGGGCCTGTACAGAACCACAATGGGTTTTTGAAGTCTTCAGCAACGTGTGCACATGTTTGGGAGATCAAGATGAAAAGTTTAAGGGGTTTTTTTTGGGCCTAAAACTGCACAAAATCCAAAGGGAATAAGAGGAAAGTGTTAATCCCAGGAAGGAAACATGCCTGTGCCTAAGAGAAGAAAACACTGAACAGGGATTTTATCACAACTCTGGATTTTATAAATCCTTGGATGGTTTAACACTGAAACTGTACTCAAGTTTACACTGTGTGGGCTATTTAAGGCCTTTTACTGAGTAACCTTGACATCTAAATTATCAGTCCAATCAGTTTACCCTTGAGTTCAAGTGGACGTGTTTTGCCATATTCAAATCCCCTGACGACATTCCTTAGATTTAGCATTCAAAAGAATGGGACAGACGTACAGATGGACAACTGAAAAACAGAATGGCTCCGGCGGCAGCTGTCACCGGGCATGAGCCATAAAAACATGATAAGAGTTGCCTCCCCCCCCTCTGGGATGCCAGCACCTCAGCAAAATAGCTACTGCGGACGTGTGATGTGTAAATACTTGAACGACCTTACGGTTTTGCAGTGTTGCCATTGCACAAAAATCTAGTTTTCAACCCAATAACCTTTGCCACGCTTCCATTTCAGAGGATTACTTACTGCTTATCCATTTGGCGTTGGGGTCATGAACCTTAAAGTCTTTTCTGAAGAGGTCTCCAACAGTCACCTTGCTCTTCAGAGCCAAACGGTCGTCCTCACCTGTAAGAGAACATGCGGTAAACATGAGACGCCCATTCTGCAGCACTTACATAAAGAAGACGACTAAACGTGTTGAACAGTCAGGAAAAAAACACAATGGTGCAAAGATGGCTCAGACTGATGCTTCCATTCCTCGTGATTTGAGTTTTGGTTCATGTAATCAAGTGTGAACAATGCGCCAACCGTCTAATCCGAGTCGAAAAACTGATCATTAGTGAAGCAGCAACAGATGTTCAAATATTAAAAATATGGAGGGAGGGTGAAGCATGGTGTTAATCTGCAGAGCAATTACTGGGTTTTTCATGTCCCACAGACTGTGAAAATGCAATGAAAAGTGACAGTTAATCAAGTTTAAATCAAGTTAGGGTGAAAATGCATATCTTAACATCTTGTTAAGATATGCTCGTTAATGGTAACAAAGATCGGAGTTCCCTTCTACTGCGGTCAGCAAAAAAAAAAAAAAAAGTATAAATTGTTATTTCTGAACTTTTGTGATCTTCAACTGCATCTTAACTTTTTTCCCTGCAGGCTGCAGCTCTTTCAAAGCAGAAAAAATATAAAATAAAAGCAAAACAATACGAAAACACACGAGTGAAACATCAAAGCTGATCTACCTCTTAACTCCCTCAGGCCTTTGATTAAAAGTAGTGTGGCTTCCGATCAGCAGACCAGACGTGCATATATACAGCAGATGCCCCCTGCAATTTCAGTTGGGCTTAATTTCATCCATCAGTGCTCATCAAATCATCTCTTGCTTGGTAGCATGACTCATTTCACCTCTGTACGAGTGGTAGACTGCTAAAAAAAAAAAAAAGCTAAATATATTATGAGGTTCGGTGTTTATGCTCCTGTCTGAAGTTACATTTTGCGAGGTTTAGAAATAACAGTGACTTACGTTACGTTTTAAGACTTCAGTCTGTGCACGTGCACCCTTTGACAGGATATGGCAGTTGATGGTCAAATTGGTTGCCATAGGGATGTGAGCTAGAGGACTGTCTTTCTCCTTTGCTCAGCTTGTCGGCGTCCATGCTGCAGCCGTCATGGTGTATATAACATGTTTGCGTGCAATAGCATTACAAGCATGTGTTGTCTTTTGAGTAAACACCTACGGACATGTACAAAAGTTCCAAAGCAATACGATAAGTGCTGCTTACAGATAGAACGGGCTGCAAAAGCTGTAGTTTATGTCTTTACATTACTAACCAACAACCCAGCATCTAGCGCCAATGTGGCTACCAAACAAACAATGATACGATTAAATTTAATAAAACATTTGATTAAGTTTATCTTCATATAAACAGAGCTGTGTATTGCTTTTTTGCTAGTAAAAAAATGAAAAGAATGTAGATGAGCTAAAAGTTGGATCTTAGCAATAGATTCAAATACAGGAAACTCCATATTTAAGTGATATTTGGCTCAATTTGCACCACTGTGTTAATCAGAATTAAACAGTTATACCGTTACAAACAAACATGGACCCCAAAGAGGGAACAAATTCTGTAAATAAATTAAAGAATGAAAAATGAAATTATATTTACACTCATAATTTCTCCATTTGTAGCCCGGAAATTTGCGTTTCATTTAAATCTTATTTCTATGCGAGATTTAAAAGGCTGAGCATCAGCAGGCAGACCATTATATGACACTGAAACCATCTCAGAAACTCAGATAATAATAATAAAAATGCTTTTAGGGGAGTTTGAAAATCCATAATGTGGGAATGACCCACTGTGGGTGCTCACAGTTAGAGGAAACTCTGGGACTGAACAATCAAGAGAACATTCCGGTGTTTGGCACATTTCAGCCGGCAGTGAACTAAAATTGCCTGCACTCGACATTACGTCTGACCAGACTTCTATGCGTTTCACCTTATGGTCGTGTAGCGTTTCTGTTATAGATATGTCCTTATGGCTTCGTTTAAAAGAGCTCTGGCACAAATGTTTGAGAGGTGACCACTTAGATTCACAGTAAGAAAAGAGGCCAACATTCTGTGAGGTGCTTAATGCAAATTCAAAAGCTTTTTTTGTATTTAAAAAAAATCTAAATCGAAATTGTCTAAATTCAGACACCAAATCTTTCCACAAGTACATTCCTTTTGCCAATAAAAAGCACACCGAGACAGTTTGTGCTTATCGTGTCCGTTTTTATGCTGTCATAGCAACGACATTCAGAATAGAAACTTCCAGCAATGGAGAACAAGTTGATGTGAATGGTGAAAGTAATTGGGGATAAGTGATTTTTTTAATTATTTTTTTTAAAGAAAGACTGAAAAAGGAACGAATCTGAAGCCACAAAAGCTGAACGAGCTGTGAGAGTTACTTTTGTTCGGAGCAACACACCAAAATGTCCAAAAACATTAAGGAAAGAGCAAATCTCTTGCGAGCCACAGTAACAGCACTGCTAACACATGACGCCAACTCAATATAATTGTAGCTAATGGGCTAGAACTGCAACATCATCAGCATGTTGCCGCAACAATTTCACAAGACCATTTGACGTAAGAAGAACCATTACCCAACATGTCATATCATATTCACATTTGCAAATCATCAACATCAATAACATGTTGTTAATGGACGCACTGTGCAGTGAAAAAAAAATAAATAAATAAATAGTAAAATCAAAAGCAGAGTTCTATATCTGCTAAAGCAGCAAGAAGAAGGGCTCCAAGTACTTCTTCAGCAAAGCGAAAGTGTGACCACATCCCCTGTAATTTTAATCTGACACATGCTTTGATCCTAGTGTCACAGCTGTCGGAGAAATCATCCTTAAAAAGTAGACGAACAAGACAGGGGGAGGTTCAGACAGAGGCTGGCGACATGAAATGACACTAAACATCTTCCACTTGTCAGGCTAACACCATCACATTTTACACCCTGTTGTAAAGGCAAAAAAAAACCCAAAGTAACATTTCATTGTGAGCCGCTTGGATCAGTGTGACAGTGTTTGTGATCAGAAGAGTCTGAAGCATAGGTCAGAATCATAACTTCAAAGAGCAACATCCATGCTTCAAGAGTTTCTAAAATGTTTACAACAAATCATTGAGGATAAGTTATAGGATTTGAAATTCCAATGTATATTTAGGAATTTGAAGCAAATACGTTGAAACAGTAAATTTGCCAAAGCACCGTTTAATATTTAGTTTGAATTGTCCAACCGTCTCTCCAGACATTTGAGACCCTACATATAACAGAGAAATCCTTAGATTAGCGTCACATTAATGAAGCTTGAATGTTCTAAAAATATTAAATTCAAACAGGACTATTCCAAGATATAGATATAATAGCATCACATGTCCATGGATAATGTTTATAGATTGACTGACGCGATGCATCGCAGGCCACAAACAGCGGTTCTTCTGGGGCCAACAGTGGGCATCCTTATTCTATTGTATGTGTTATGGCGATGGTGGTTTGTGGCCTAAGCTGAGAAAAAGTCTCTGCATGAGCAAACAAAGCTTTGTGACAAGAACCAAGTCGCAAAGAGAAATACATAATTTGAGCTCACCAACGGGGCTTTAAATTGCAAGGATACAACAAAGAGTCGCATCATGCTCCAAAATAGTGTGTCTGCTGATGTGTGCGTGCACGCAATGTGGGGCATATTGTGCCTGACAGATGGACGGACACCCACTGATCCTCAGCTCCTCCTCGATTGCATCATGGGGGACAAAAACACCTTTGAAG
Source organism: Channa argus (assembly GCF_033026475.1). NCBI lineage: Eukaryota > Metazoa > Chordata > Actinopteri > Anabantiformes > Channidae > Channa > Channa argus. The sequence goes on along the minus strand of NC_090215.1, from coordinate 17,342,119 downwards.
GCATCTGCTCGGTGCATCGCTTGAGGTTTAAGCGCGATTATCAGAGTCACCAGACTAAAACGGCAGGGAGACATAATAACGCACATAAGTTGCAGCCTGCAATCAGATGGCACTGTTCAGAGAGGATAAACGCTGAATTTATCATTAGCCGCGCTTGTGGTACGAGTTCGACGCTGCCAGGCAGTGGAAAGTTTACACTTTTACGTATAGCACAATTTCTTAAAAGGCAAATGAATTTTCTCTGGTCACGAATGTCTTTGTCTCCCGCTCACAGAGGGCTGAGATCAGGCTGAAAAAAGGGAACAAGAAGCCCCAGCAGGGTCGGCTCACACAACAAGTGGTCTAAATGCTAATGACCTCCTTTGAATTCAGTAGACTAACAGAAAGCCATTAAATACAGTAAGACTCCAAAACTAAAGGTTAGCATCTCAACCTCACAGCTTCAGATTTATGTGCCAGGGTACTTTTGTGGGTCACCATTCTCAGGGCTGATTGAGGCTGTTGCAGGTAGTTTGTTTCAGCATAAAGCTTGAAAAAAAATAAAGAATAAATAAACGAATTATTGCATTTTGGTGGACATGTTGGTAAACCCAGTGCTACACAGCTGTTGGCTGCTAAATAAAATTCCCTGAAGAGAAAAGGCAAGTGAATATTGGGCTAACATTCAGATGGATGCCAAGCAGGCTAATCAGCTTTATAAGGCGATAATAACATGTCCGTAATATGTTCACTGCGTTTTTTTCCTGCTGCCCTCAGATCTTCAGCGATCATAGATTGAGTTTGAGTATTTAGAGAGAAACTAAGCTACTTTAAACACAAGCTCTCATTTCCTTCACAATAAAAAGAATTTGAACAACAACTACAAGGGGAAATCCAATTTGGTTAACTAAAGCCAAATGTTAACTGAAAAAAAAAAAAAAAAAAAAAAAAAGCCCTTAAGACCAAAACATGCATCAGAGTTTATCCTGACATGTACACAGTTGGGAAAGAGAAACTTTGGTTTTGAATAAATTGTCAGTTTAGACAGATACTAGGTGACTTGTAAAACTGCATCCTACAATCTATGTGTACGCTTGTTAATAAACAGAAGCAAATCAGTTCTTACCTCAAACAGATGTAGAATTTATACTTAACTTTTTTTTTCTTTTTTTTTTTTTACAAAATCAGATTGTAAATATACAATATGTAGCGAACAAAAAAAATAAAAAATCATGGGTGAATGGACCACCCAGCTTCTCAGAATATGACTGACGGCTTCAATCAATTTAAGATATAATTTCTTTCCTGTTGTAAGCCAGAATTGTTCAGACATCTATGCATATCTATATCGATAAGCAGATAAAATATTATTATGTACATTTAAGCTGGTTACGTACATTTTGTCATGATGGAATTTTGTAGCAGTTGCAAAAGATGGATTTTTACATCTTTCCAACTGTTTAGTGTTATTTGTTTTAGGACTATTCCAAGTTAAAAATGGTACATAAGTTATGCATTTTTGACACTGAACAAAGACTTCATAAACACACCATTAGCCTTTTTAGGTACAGTTCCTAAAGGTTTTAATTTTATTTGACTTTAAAACCTTTAAAATGATTTACAAAAAGGTGCCACCCTGTAAAATAGACGGGGACTGCTGTTGAATGCCACTGAAGGAGCCATTCGTTATCCTGAACGCGGGCTTCATGCAATCATCTCACCGACGTGGAGACATGGCATGAAGTTAAGCACAGCACGTGATGCCAATAGCTGTCACTCTGTCAGTCAGCCTGGCATCCGTAACTCTGACGAATACCCAGATGCCAATAGCGAGCATCTGACCTAGTTGTTTTAATGTGAGGGAGAGGGGAGCCTCTCAGTAATATGGAGCTATCAGTTACAGCAGATGCAGTTCGCCTGAGAAGCAAAAGGAGACCGAAAGTGTGTGTGTGTGTGTGTGTGTGTGTGTGTGTTAGAGAGTGAACAAAGTGGTTGTCAGGAGCAGTTAGAAAGTGGCTGGCCTGTTTGGCAGAGGAACATCCATCAACAAACCCTCCTAACTGAGTGGAAACAACACGCTATCTCATAACTCCTCACATGAGTTGCACTGCTGCACACTTTGCTGCTCAGTGTGGGATGCCTTTGTTCCCAAAATGTTCCTCCTCCAAGAGTAATTACAGCTAAATGTGTTGCTCTGAATGATTGTTGGATTTAGCATTTTAATAGGAAAATCCTCCCTAAAGCACTTAAACAGTTACACAGTGTTTGTGATGTACCTTGCACTCCTGAGCCCATTTGCACTGCGAAACATTTGTCCTCTTGTCATGTCATTTTTGCGCACTTAAGCAACTGAAATCTTAATTTTTAAACTAGTGCCTTTTTGGGAAAAAATGTCATGTTCCATCCCAAGATGTTTTGCAGTGTATATGCTGCAAAAAAACCCAAACCAAACCAAAACAAGGTTGTACACTGGGCATATTTTTGACTAATTTACAGGAGAGGTTTAGAAAATCAAGGCCTTCTTGCAACATTCATTTTGTTCACATCATACACGGAGGAATTCATCTTAAGAGGCCAATGCAGCAAATTCCTTGAGACAGCAATAATGCAGAGATAAGAATGCCACAGCCCGCCTCTAGAGAGATATTCATCAGTAAAATGTGAAATACGATTTACATTTCAGTTGTTATTGGCAATTTAAATACCTGGTTAAGGCCAATAACACACCACAGTGTTTGTCTCCACAATTACTTCTTTTATGACTGGAAAAACACAAAAAACAAAAGAAAAAACATAGCCTTGCTCCTTTCATCTTCTAAGTAGAGTTCACCGAGACGTCAATAGAGTTCACCGCCAAGATGTGGATCGTGCAAAAGATGTAGCGGGTCCAAAAAGAAGGACGCCACAGTACACGGCCATCTGAGCAGAAAAGAGGCCGCATGCTTCAAACAGCGTGGTCCGTGTGTGGTAAACTTTTCCATTTTTGACTTTGGAGAATCCACCGATTTAATTAACGCTCCGTGCTGAAATCGATGGCCAAGAGAAGAAGCAAAAATAAAAGGGTCTTTGCAAAAACAAATCGCTGTCCTTGAGGATTAAATTATGGAGCTGCAGCATCTTCAGGATGCTGCAGCTCAGGTCCAGCTGCTCAGGACACCTAATTAATCCACAGCTCTTTTAAAGAACATTTAGGGACAGAGAATACCAATTTCCAAAAAGTCTCTAAAATGCCAAATATCGCCTACAGACACTCTACTTTGACACACTGTCTGCTGAAGGGCTCAGAGTTGTTTCAAGGACCCGAGCTTGTGTCGAGACTTGGAGCGGAACAGGAGTTCCGCTTGAGCACACAGAGCCAACGCAGGGAGGGGGACAGATTAGGGTGAGGTACACGGTGGAGGCAACACCTGCCCAGCCTCCACTCTTCACCTCTCTCCCTCCGGGCCGCCTTATTTGGAAGTGGCAGATTAAACAGCCCGAGTTCATCTGATTACACAACACACACGGTGGGACAGGAACAGGTCACCGCCAGGCGGTGACGAGGCGGTTTTGCTGCTTTGACACCTGCTGCTGCGCTAAGGTCTGCATCTGCGATTTTTCTGCCCCGATGATCTGGATCCTAGATCTCTGGGGATTATGCAGAAAAGATTTCTTTTATAATCGCTGACCCTGCTTTGCCAGCACGCCCCCACAATTCTAGGAACCATTACCTGCAATTGTCTGTGACAGAAGACGATAAACAGGGGCACCGTGATTACTGTCATTGAAACTGAATTACAGTGCACACACATCAGCAGTTGTATTGACTGATTTGACTGTGGCAGCATATAAAACCAGATCAAGGACCTTTATGAGGCTGGATATGAACAGATGGCCTACTGATGAAAGTTTCATGTAAATTGGCAAACAGAAAGCCTGAAGGTGACTGAAACAAAAGCCTCAGCCTTAAATAAGGCCTTAAAATAATAATAAAACCCTTCAAATAAGTACATTTTAGAAGTCCAACGTGTGTGTGTGTGTGTGTGTGTGTAAGTGAAGGAGACAGATTGTTTTTAAAGAAAGTGACTTCAGCGAGATTTACTGACCTTCACTAAATATTCCCATGTGGCGGTTAACTGTGACATTACAGTGGGTGACAATGCAAATATTGCATGAGAGGGTGCCCCCCAACCCCCACCCCCACACTACTCTTTGCATAATTTGATAATTTGTGACGAGATTGATTTTGAAACCCAATGGCCATGTCTATGCATAATAATAGCCATGTAAACAGTGCTGTGTGGTGCTGTGGCCCCTCCTCCTGCACCATGTACCTGGTGTCAACAAGATGACGGAGGTGACGATCAGCGAGCAGATGACCAGAATGACAAGAAGGGCGATCGCTATTCCCTTCCAGTTCCTCTGCGGCGAGTTACTGCCCACCAGCTCCTACAGGGAGAGACGGGGAGGAAGAGAAAAGGCATGGTCAGAAACCTAAAAAAAAGACTATTAGACAGTCAGTAAATGAACAGGAAAATGAAGAAAGGGAAAATGTGAAAAAGAAGCAAGAGAGAACTACATGAAACATCAAAAAGCACTGAAGTAAAAAAAAAAAAGAGAATGAAACAGAGGCAGCATAAATGGCAAACTTGTGAAAAGAAAAGATGTGGGGTGCCAGTCAAGGACGAACGTGAACCGCAGTTTCTTGGCTCTCAAGGAGACACAGCAGCAGCAGCAGCATCGGGAGAGGGAGGGGGAGAGGGAGGGGGGGAGAATTCTTAATGAGCCGAACATCAGTGGCCATCACCCGCAAACGAATGTGACAGATAAAAATGGAGCCTACGACACGTTGGTGAATTGCATGCTTGACAGCAGTGCAGAGTGAAGCTTTGGGGTTGGGGAAAGGAGTCTGAGTTATGAGCAACCTTTCTTTGTGACAGACAAATCCAGAAACAAATGAACGTATTGCATTCTAATACGGATATAAGTGAAAAGTGAGTTTTAAAGGAGGAAAATCGCTCTAGACAAAATACTGGTGCAGGATCTGAAATGAGGAAAAGGGAGAGAAAGCATAATTACGCTTCTTGTTCGTACCCAAAACAAATAATGCTTTGCCGAAACGGGGGTGTGCGGCGGGGAGCTAGGTTCATCAAAAGGTTTAATGAGCACTAAAGTTTTACAGTATAATAACACTTCCAAACAGTCCAGTCAGCAGCTGTGAATAACTGTCAGAAAATCTTGATGGGAGCAGGATTTATTTTACACAATCAAATGCAAAACTTCAAATGCATCCTTCCACATCTAAAATGAAACAACTGTAGCCTGTTTTAATGTTTTCACATTGGTTGTGAATATCAATGGATATATATGAGTTAAGTTATAGTGCTTTGCAAAAAGAATTTTGAAGATTGTAAATTAATGAAGAAAATGCAAGTTTTGGAAATTTTGTGCTAAAATGGGCTAAAGAGTTTTGTGCAGATGTTCTGTTTGGAAAGTCACTATTGGCAGTTTTAGATCTGAGGAGCTTTTCCATAGTTTTTTTGTTGCTTTATTATTTATTGTGTGCCCAAACCACAAGAACTACAAATGAGTCTTTTAGCTCCTAGTTCAGAGTAGGTACCTTCCCAGGTTAATAGGAATCGTGTAAGTTGCTCAGAGCTGCCGTTTTAATCAGCTTTGAAATCGTTTCATGTTAACCAGCACCCATTTAGATTTAGCAGAGGTGGTCAGTGTATCCAAACTACATTTTCAGCGCTGTGAAATCAGCCCACAGCCCAGTTTCTCAGAGCGGCCGACAGGTACGTGTTGCTATTCTTGGGAAGTGCAACAGCCTTATTTAAGCTAAGCTTTTCCTTAAAAGGCGACTTCACCATGTTTCAACTTGCTTTATATGGTTTAAGTTTAGGGCGTAAATGTACATTGATGCTTCTAAACTTCCCTCTGACTGCCCTATACTAAAATATTTCTCAGCTTCTAGCTGAGAAACTCCTCCAGATGACATCACCCAGAGGAGTTTTTCACCATTAAGAGTTCAGATGGTGTCATCTGGGGGAGGTTGACCATGGTTACAAACGCCATAGTGCAACAAGACGACATAATCTGAACTGAAGGTTCCTCCAAGTGATGTCATCTGGAGGCATTTTTCAGCTAGAAGTAGACAGATATTTTGATATAGGGAAGTGATTGGAAAGTCCTTTATGTACATGTCCTACTCAAACTAGAACCAAACGAAGCAAGTTCAAAATCAGTGCAGGCGTCCTTTAACTTAAGCGCATTTAATGATGTATGTAATGAAGTTACCATATATATATCAATGCTGTGCGTGAACAAGTAATGACTACATTTTTTAAATCTACTCAAATCTACACTGCAGATATAAAAAAAAAAAAGAATCGGGAGTAGATCTCAGTAATTATGAAAGTGAAAGTAATTTGTGGCAGTTCAGCAAATACAGCAACAACAAAACACTGTAGATAAACGTGAGACCTTTAAGACAAAGCAACTGAGTGGTCTGGCTAACACATAAACAAGCACCCAGCAAAAGCCCACAGCCGACATGGGACTTGCATAAAGGGTCTTGAGCCCAAACGGTTAGTGGAGAACCTAATAAATTCTTAATTAGTTTAAAGAGGATGAAAAGAACGAAGCAGAACATGTGCTTCGGGGACCTGTGGCTGAGATGTTAATGAATACACACTAAGGCTTTAATGAAGCTGAATGGCTGAGCTATGAAGCAAACCTTTTAGTGACCTCATTCACACCTTAATTGAAAAGAGCCCAAGACATCATTAGCTTGAAGATAAGAGTACAGGGACTGTTTACCAGACTCCCTATTACCCATTATCACTGAAACGGGAACCAGTTAGTTGGCTGTATTGCTGTATTTCAGAGAGGTGATGGCCACAGAGCAGAGACAAGGACAAAAGACTTATCAACATGGAAGGCGTCCATATGATTCAAATATAGCTATTCACTTTGTGAGAAAAGTGCAGATGTGATTAGAGTAGACATAGTAGTTATGAACTGGGGGCAGCTACTGATACTGAAACTCCCACAAGCTCGCATGTGAAAAGTTTCTTTTAATGATATTGTTAAAGAAAAACAGCATAGTAATAGTAACTTGATGGGAATGGAATCAATATTACAATACGTATGAGCCTTTGCTACTTTAGACAAATAGCCAGTTAGAGGCAAAAATCAAAAGGTGTATGAAATTTTCAATGTGTGGCAGCTGGAACTGGGAACAACAACCAAAAAAAAATAAAAAAGCCCTTCCGGGGTCTCCAGATTCATTAAGGATACACCCAGGACCCCAAGAGGAACTACTGAGTTATTTACCAGTTTCGTAACTATTGCACACTTTCATGGTCAGTCTTTGCCAGAATGCTGAAACTTATTGAACAAAATAACTTCAAACAGCTGCTCATCTTTTGTATAGAATTGAACCATGCAGGAGAACGTAGAGTTATTCTGCCACTGCGAGTGATTTCCAGTCAGTCATCAAATCTGTTTTATCCAGAGAACAATACGGCTTTTTCTCCCAGAGCCTTTGAAAAACTCCAGCTTTACTAATACTCTGTGTATCCTAATAAAACATAACCCGCACAGATCTGGCAAGAAATAGACCTGTTATGAAGAGGTGAAATGAGAGGTGAGAAGAAAAGGCATCATCTGTGTTACACAGCAGAACAACAAACTGTCCGATCACTGCCCTCTGGCTATGTGCTGGCTTCATTGGTGGTGACCATGGATGTGTGAAGAGCTGGATACAGTGTTTCCATTCAGCCTTGCTGCTAATTTTACCAGTGGCAGCTCATAACTGCAACAAAAAAGTCACGGTGGTAACATGTATGTGCAGTAAACCACAAGTGTATTTTCATTAGTATATTTAAATAATTTATAATATGACGCACAGAACACATGACAATATGTTGAAAATTATAGTGAGTGCGCAGCATTAGCAGAACTACAAGCGGCAGGGATGTGAGCACTTAAATGTGAGGGTAACCATCAAATGTCCTTGATTGATGTATCGATTAAATAACTGATGATCTGATACTAATAAAGTAAACATCTATATAATATCTAAATATAACACACGCACATACCAGAGGTTGGAGGCTAAGATGAGGAGAGATGTTAGCCAAATATCAGAATTGCAGAAAGGCCCGATGAAGAAGCACAACAAACTGTTCACACCTTGGAGGCCTTGGAGACTGCCAAGCAAAGGCTCACAGCCCCTGGCTGCCTGGCTAGAGAGGTACACCAGAGAAGGTGAAACCAGGAAAATAATCAGGATGTTCTCCACCGAGCCCTTCGAGGTGTACTCCCAGTGGCAGGGTAATAACATGACAGCAGACCCACCAAGGCCGGAGACTGAAGAAAACTGGAAAAGCATATGGGAGGAGGAGGCATCACATATCAACAATGCCCAGTGGTTGGGGGACTTGACCGCAGACCACAGGAAGCTTCCTGTGATTTAGTAACCATCACAATGACAGACATCCAAGAGAGGTTCACAAGTTTGAAGAGCTGGACAGCACCAGGCCCTGACGTGATCCATGCCTACTGATTAATGAAGCTAACCTCACTCCATGAGCGCCTGGCGGCACACATGAATAGGCTACTAGTGGATGGAACCAACTCTGAATGTTTAACTGAAGGCCAAACCGCCCTGATCCTGAAGGACCCCCAGAAGGGAACAGTCCCATCCAACTACCACCCGATAACCTGCGTCTGCGCAACATGGAAGCTACTGTCAGGCATCATAGCAGCTAAGATGAGCAGGCACATGGATCCATGTATGGATCAATAAGAGCAGAGCCCAGAAAGGAATTGATAAAAAAACACCACATCAAATTCAAAATGAGCTAATATTTACCATAAAATGGTAAAAAGTCTCAGTTTCAACATCTGACATATTGTTTATTTTCAATTGTGAATAAAATTTGGGTTGATAAGCTTTGAAAATCACTGCATTCTGTTTTTATTTAAGTTTTACACGTTGTCCCAACTTTGTTTGAATTAGGGTTGTACGATGAGTATTACCTATGCCCATCAAATAAATTCAGTAGGAAGTTGGTCCATATTTGGTGCTTGTCTTTATTTGTGCATGATCCAAGAAGGTGAGTGTGGTGAAAGGTGATCTGCTTGACAGTGTCTGGTGGGAGTTTGAGATAATGTCTTTGATCAGTGCTTCCAGGTTGTCAGGAAAAAGCAGAGATCATACAAGCTTCTCCTCTGAATGCCCAGTATGTTTTTATTTTTTGGGGGGGTTTGTTTGTTGGTTTAACTCAATCTGAGATGTATCACCCTTTTTATACCATTGCTCTCCTCGTTTTTTTTTTTTTTTGTTTAAGGCAGTACAAATCTATAGGCCGACTAGGGCCTTCTATCTGGAATATAGACCTATTCCTTTCCCTCCACAGTTGCAAACCCTAACAGAGATTTTATTAAGCCCACTGACGAATGCTGTGGTCGATACAGCATGTGACTGAGTGGGATTTACAGAAGGGGAAATGCTCTGTGGAGAGCAACAACTTACATGCAATGATGGGATATGCAACTGCACAGAGACGACAGTCTGTGTACTGCACAATAAAAGAGAAGACAGAAATCCTCACGCAATGCAGAGCAATGACTCTCATTATGTGTTCTAGGCAAATGGATCTGCACTCTGGGCATAGGTATGGTTTCTTTAACAATCTTATCTGTGTGTGCACACATTCTGTAATGCAGCCTGTACAACAACCTCAAGCAAAGCTGATCTCTTTGGCCTCACACTGTGCAGGAAAAGCCATTTGGAATTGGGTATTTGGTACCTAAACACTTATGCAATTTTGTTACATTATCGGTTACTCAACAATCAGCAAACCTCTGTGAAGCACAAAACCACGTAGGCCAAAAACTCCTTTCCAGGAGAAAATTCCATCTTTCCATTCCATCCTTTAGATCCACTCAACCTTTCTGACTATGGAGACAAAAAAACAAAACAAAACAAAAAATAAAAAGGTTAGCAAACGTTTGTGGCCTTTTTACCTTTATTGACAGAAAACCGAGACAATGCAGTTTGCGTCATCAGCATCACCCCTGTCTAGAAGAAGCAAGAGGCAGAAAACTTTCCTGTTCGGTCCAACAACAGTACATTTTTTGTAGCTCTGCTGCTGCCGCACCAACCAACAGACACAGCGTGAAGACGCTGCAGGCTTCCAACAGCTCCCCCAGGAACTTGAGTCACTCTTTCCCGTTTTTCAGGCCTGGACACAGTAATCATTTATTCATTTTGAACGAGGGTACAGTCACACTCTGAATACCTTTCCTACCCTTCCCGATCATGCCTCTGTAATTTGTAATTATACTAATGATTGGACTAATTAGGTGCACCTTACAAGCCAAAGTAATGACGGGATGATTATAAGTGAGTTGCAGAAGAGAGATGAGGTATAAAGTGATCAGGGAGGAGGACGACGAGAGGAACATCAAATAAATAACATGTTGGAAAGGCTGCAGGAGAATTCACTGACAGAGAAGCTTGAAGCGTGACCAAAACATGACAGAAAGTAAGCGGGGGAAAAAAAAAAAAAAAAAAAAAAAAATGGGGAAAATGTAGATGGATCCAGGTTCAAACTTGGATATAAACAAGATACTGGTGTTTTCTAGTTCACAGTGCCTGTCATGTTTAAATCTGCAGAGCATGCACAGGCATCGTCACTGTTGATTCAGACACAAGTGTGTAAAACGGGCCACTGCGCCAAGGCCTCTCCAAGTACACAACTACCAAAGTGAATTGAACACTTCTAAAGAGTTTTAAACAGCACGAGGGAGCACGGGAAGCAACGCTCGCAGGCAGTCGATCCATCTATATTTGGAGTACTAAACCTGAAGTATTACAGAAGGTGCATTTAGTGAAAACTGAGCAGTGGCAGACCTGGATTTAACCAGGGCGGAATTCTTCCTTTACCAAACTCAATTTACTCATAACTGACTCGATCAATATAAACTCACTTCACCAGGCTTCTATATCACGCAGGTTCATGAACAATTGTAATCAGTAGAGCAATTTATTAATTATTGCCTCAGTCACAATGCAGCTACTGGCACGTTGAACTCAGCTTAATTGAAATATGAAGTGTTGGCAACTTGGTCTGGTTTATGTGTGAAAAGTCTGCCATTTTACAGTACTGCAAATTGTCTAACATGAAAGGTTTGACCAGAAGACCTAATCTGGCCAAGGCGCAGTTTGTATCAGTCTAAATACACTGGGCCCGAACGCAACCTAGCCCACTGACACTAAGCTGCAACTGGCCCAATTCAGCTGGTTATCTGGGGTCGTGGACCATAGTCGCTCCAAATGCGGCTAAATGCACCAAAAACTGGCCCAAATCTATCCGTAAAAAGCTTAAGCAAATCCGTCAGGCATTACTGCCAGAACACAACCGCTCCGCTGCAATTGGCTCAGTTCAGCCGGCCACCTGTAGGCAGCCAGTTAGCCTGGGGCTAACTACTTCTATAGTTTTATAAAAACCATAATATGGTTTTAATTAAATGTCTTTTGTTTGTGTATATGTATCCTCCCTGAGGATGAAGTCGCGGCTCCGGATGATGACGACCACATATTCTCATTGAGCTCACTAAGAATTACAGTGTTATCTAAGGGCCTGTGTGCTGTCACTTGTGTGTGTGTCTGCATATATTTCTGTACTCTCATGCATAATTATAAAATGCATAATAGTTATTAAAATATCACAGTCATTAGCATATTAATCCCAACACCACACTACAGCAGAGAACAGCGCACTTTTCTGCTAAAGTCAAACTTTGCAGGAACAGAATTGAGTCAGACAGCGTTTTAACTTTTATCTAACGTGATTTAAACTCGTGCTTTTATCCACAGAGACTCATACAAGGGAGCCAGAAGTTCAGGGACTTGCTCCCTGACACTTTGACAAGACACGAGACGGCACAAGCTGTTAGCAAACACAAGTTGGCAACTAAGTGGATCAAACCTGTAACCTTGTGTCGGCTACAGGCTGTTCGACAACAGATGCAAATCATAAGATAATTGGAGTGATGTCTCTCAGCGTGACAAGGTCCGAAGTTGTCAGATGCAACTCGTGGGAACAGGAGTTGATATCAGGAACCGCTGGGAAACACTAATGAAACATTTAGGCGACACTTTAATCCCGAAAGAAAATGAGGAAGCAGCTTGAGGCTCAGTGCTGTGACATGCGAGTAGGTACACATTAATATTAAGTTGTCTGTTTAAGTCAGTACTAACATGATGAACATTTATGTAAAACAGTAGCCTTCACCTACCACTCCAAACAAAGATGGAGTCATTTCAGACTAGTTTGACAGCGCTCAAAATGGGATTCTAATGCCCACATAGAGGGGCTTTGAATCTCTGCTTCTTTCGTCCTCCTCCAATGGACTTCACTTCTGCAAGAATATGAGCAGATTAATCTCAAATCCAAATCCGAATTGTGGTTTTAAGCACAGATGGATTTTCTCTTGCATCTCTCTCGCTCAGACTTTTAATCTTCGAATAAAAAGTTTTCTAAATCAGGGGCTTTGCCTCCAGCTCCGTGCTTCACAGGTCGGAGAACATCAATGCTTTGTGATTACATCCAACCCCATTCAAACAATCCTGTTTGTTGGCATACAACAAGTTGCAGTGACAGGGCTGCAACTAAACAAGCTGTCTTGTGTTTTGTTTGTTTGTTTTAACTCAGAGAAAGAGAATTAATTTCCAACTGGACAATGTGTGTGTGTGTGTGTGTGTGTGTGTGTGTGTGTGTGTGTGTGTGTGTGTGTGTGTGTGTGTGTGTGTGTGTGTCCTCGCATGTGCTCGAGCTCCTTCCGCCTGGTTTGTTTGATTTGCGAGTGAATCTCTTCCAGTCCATTAGAGAGATGCTGGGAGGTTGCCGCCGTCAGCTGACCCCTCTCTGCAGAGTTTGCACTAAATCACATCTCTGTGAGTCGACACAGAATACTCACTGCCAGTGGAGGAGTCGGTGTGGATGGCACAGAGCTGCTGTAGCGAGGTCGCACCTGAACTTGATTCAGATTCACCATGATCAACAAAATCCTGGAGCACTAACAACTTAAGTGATAATATGAAATATGGTTTCTGACGCAGCCGTAAGCAAAATGCCCATTGATATGCAAGTGTGCATCATGTAGCGGCAATTAATCACATCTTTGTATTTTTTTCCCCACATCACTATGGAAACACCAAGAGTGGCTTAAGTTTTTATCTGCAAGCATCCTCTCGAGCCACAGACCTTCTGCTTGGCAAACATGAGTTATATATACACACTTTACGTACGATGCATAATCACATTTTTTTCTCCATTTTGTCAGCCTTAACACAAGTCTCCTTTAGGGAACAAGGACAATACAGAATAGAGTTGCTCCTCGTTTCATCACTTCTCCTGTGGCAGTGTGTGTGTACACATCTGTCAAGGGAGACAAAATGTATCCAGAAAATGTGACCGAGGCTCTGCTGAATCAAAGATTTACCTTCAACTTTCAGCACTGCCAAAAGTACAAGCCAACGATAAACTGCTGCTGGTTGAGGCAAAGATCCTGCAGGTAGAAAAATAACGAGTTGCACAGTCATCTTTAGTGACGGGCGTCCATTCAAAGGTAGCACAAATGAGTTAGCCAAGGATCTGACAAATTATGTGATGTGCCGACCCAATTCCAAAGTCCCAGTCCTTTGACATAATTTGGACCTGCAGTATATGGACTGTCAGTGACAAACATGTGCTGTGTAGTTGTACACAGTGTAATGTTTTATGAGTATCAGCGAGTGATTCCTCTGTCAAACTTAGCAAAGCTGTACAAACCATGTGCCGTCAGGACACTAAATGTCCAAATTGACCCGTTGGTCTGTACTTCATTCAGTAAATAGGTTTTCTGCACAGAGCTATATAATCAGGGTGTTTTATACTGTGCTTATACTGTATATACATCAAACCATGTCTGAGTGTTTGTCAAGGACCCCTGTGAGAACTAAGCACAAATGTTGAACCACGAAATGAAACTACTGTACCACAATAACAGTAGCAAAAAACCCACACTGCACTGAACTCAACTGCAAAATAAGTAGTCAGTACAACAAGTGCCTTTGAAACCCATCAACAGTAAGTATTACAAAAATAACCTATTATATTGCAGAAAAAAAAAACACTTTACACACCATTTAGTGGCCATTATCCTTTATCAGCACCTTATCTATGGGTCTGTAGGTGCCTGCTCCACATGCTGGCAGGCTCAGTAGGTCATCATCATTCCAGGTGAGGGCAGTCTAAATATTTAGAACTCAAGTAACCAGCAACTTCACACGTTACATTAAAAATTTCTTCATCAGCAAGCCCCAACTCCAAACAAACTCCAATTTCAAAAAAAGAGAAACCTGGCGTGTTCCTCAATATACCTACAGTTTAAGAGTGCGTGATGCTCAGGCTCACTTGACATTGTCAAATAAGGCTTTGTATGGAATCTTTCCAGCTGCTAACTAAATAGGAAGTCATCTGAGCCACTGTGGAGAAGGAGAGTCGGGGAGAATATACAAAAACTAGAGGGAGGGAAGCAGAGAGGAAGGCTGATGGGAAAATTTCTCTGCACAACACTGCACGTCCCCTCGGCCCACACTCAAGAGTGATTGGTATTCACCGCAGCCAGACGGCAGCAACAGTGTGCACTGCATCTCTTAGAAACATTACGAATTGAAAAGTATCTTTCCTATTGCTCTTATCTATCAACCTTCATTCTATAATGCACACTTGTCGTGCCACTCCGGCAAAATAAATTGCAGTCATGGAAACAATATGCACCGGCAGACGCACTTGCTTTCTGGAAATGAAATGCCCCACAACCCACTGCTTCAAGGCGCAGGGGGTAATAAAAAGAGGCTGCTGCTGGTGTTGATGTTTACCCAGACTAATGTATTCTGGCCCGCTGTTTTTATAACTTTCTCAGACAAAATATGAACGTTGATGTGGGAAGAATAGCCTTTCAGCCTTTTTACCATGGGCATAATGTTTAGCTGAAGTGCTCTCATAATGAAAAATGTCTCGTAGTTAAGACGAGACTTTTCTTTTATTCAGAAAGAATATTTTAAAATCACCTGGTTTCAGCTCATTCCTGCAAAAAAAAAAAAAAAAAAAAAGTCGGGTAAGCACTTTCAACAGTCACTGTTGCTTTTTGTGAGACAGAAGTAGCAGGACATTGATGGGTACTTTCATGTATTATGGACACTACAGAGCCCCAGTGACTGGTACCCAGTGGATGTTCAAATACTCCCAGCGAGTTCTCCATAAAAAACCCAGCAGACTCCAAAAAAATTCATTCTCCAGGTGAGGCAGTGTGTACACAGGGCATTTCCATTCATCATTTCTCTCTTTGTTTGTCTGACATCTTGTTGAATTCCCATGGCAACCCAGTCAAAGGCTAAAAAAAAATAATTCAGCGTGCACCCCTCTATGTGGCCACCTATTGTTACTCCCCCAACCCAATTGTTAATGCTACTCAGCTTAAAATGGGGGGGCGTGCTTTGAATGGAAGAGCGGCAGCTGAAGGATTTAAAAGTACTGTTTTTATTTCGCATTTGTTGGTTAACTGCTCCTCCAGATTTCGTTTCTATTCCTGCACATAGGTAATTTTCCATATGACGTGTATGACATTCAAAACTGTCCTGCAAACGATTAGCAGTGAACAAAAAATAGCAATAAATGTTCAGGTCCGTTCTTTTAGAATCGACACAGCATGGTTATAAAAAAAAATAAAAAAAATGCTGATTGCAGCCACTGTGGAGTTGAGGAAAGAAATTGTCCCTATGGATCAGTTCAGAGTATGAATATTCATACGTAAGCAGGATATTCAACATAGAAAGACATGCTGCTGTTATTTATTCATTACAAATTAAAAGAAATCTCAAGCTGTCTGAAAATAAATTAATTTAAAAAAAATAAAGGATTAGCAGAAAAACTGAAATCGACTGCATGGTTACATACCAGGTGAGTTGCAAAATATATTTTCATAATTTAGATAAACCAAGGACCATGTGTTATGATCAGCTGCAGTCAGTGGTTGCCATGGGAACAAACAGATTGTGTTTTCTGGGACTGCTTCACAACTAAGAGACCCTGTGTTTCCCTAGTCCTTGGTGTTAATCAGTAACACTAACCAGCTTGAGGATGATACTAGTTTCAATGTTTATAGGATGTTATTAAAAGACATCGCAATATTGTTGTTTATCCAGTATTTACAGGGCTGTATGATCCTTTAAAGAACACCATTTCCCATGACCCCCGGGTATTTGTGGACTAAACATAATTGCTGTGGAAAAGTGAGTCCACGAGTGAGCTGCTGAATTTCTGCAATACGAACAGGACAGAAAAGACGACACACTGTAGATCCTGCAGTTTTATTTCTTCTTATCCTAAAAACTTGTAGAATAAACTTCTTAGAAGGTTTTAACTTGTTATAGATTCTAATGTAATGGTCTCCAATGTGTCTTGAACTATGGAAATAAATTAGGAATGCAGTTTTTCTTGGCCAAAACACGATAAAGGAAATAGTTAATGGCATTTTGCTTAGAGTTGCTGATGCTAATGGTGCAGACGCTAAACCGAATGCGATGTAAAGTTGTAATAAAAAACAAATCATTTTGATATGAAGTACATGGATCGGTGAGTGGGCCCAAGGGTTTGTGTTGCTTGTAGAGCAAAGATGCAAGCTTTGGTAACAATCAGGGCATATGTACTGTTTGTGCTTGAGTTTAGAAAACCAACAAGGTGGGGTTTGGTGGAGAGTGGTGGTGGAGAATCCTGAGCCTGCTGCCTCAGAGCCTTTGGACGTTTTATGGATGTTGGCTCCCTCAGTCTTGGGATGCATGCTGTTTGAAGGCAGACAGCTCATCGGGTTTTGAGGGCACGAACTGGACTAACGGAGGGAGAACGAGAGAAAGAATCCACTTATAGCTACTAGTAAGTATCATATTTTTTCTGCCACATTCCAAATTCTTTGGGAACGAAGTTTTCTTTGATCTTTGTGGAACGTTACACAAATAATAAAAAGGCTGTGGCTTTTTTTTTGGGACGATGAAACTAAGCCTTCTGTGGAAGTGAAAGTTGAGAACAGTGGTGGTCAGTTCAAATTTACAGTTTTTAAGTTTTCACAGATTGGAAAAAAAAAAAAAAAAATGACACCTAAACTTTTTAAACCACTACTACAGCAAAATCCAATCCTCTTTGTATTCTCTGTACATTCCAGTGGCAAAAAACTATGGGCAAATACTCATACTTCAATCCTCATGCACTGGCCTCAGTCTGGTACAAACTGTCTTTGAACGTGTGTTTTAGTTTTAGAGTTTTGCTGCGTTCTAGAGCTCAGCAGCAAACTCCAATGAGAAATTAACGCCTGATGGACACCATTGTGACAGGGACATGGCTGATTTACGGTAGAGTATCACTTTAGAACAACTGGAAAATTATTTCTCCGTAACATAGTGCACATTAACATGTAAATAATCTTAATTCATTTAGATTGATTGGTGCATAGATGTGTATGTGTGTGTCCATGTACAGCAGGATTCCGCTGCACTAGTTAAAGGTTAAGCAGAATGGTTTTCAAGGCCTGAATTCAATTCAAGAAACAATATTAAAATGCCAGGTTTGTTTCTAGATGTCCTATCAAACCAACAATTTGCGGTTTCGGTCCCCCAGATGGCAAAAATAAAGGAAAAAAACTGAACCTTTCAACTTGAAGATGAGGAGCAAAGAAAATGAAGGGCAAGACACGTAACCCGAGTGCTTTTGTTGACCTTTCAGCACAGTACAGAAGGGCAATGAGTAGCTAAGTGAAATTGGGGTTTCAGTGGTGGGCACTGGCCATTTAAAAAGTTTGCAACTTTTAAATTAGACACTATACCATCTAAAGTTCTTTGTTTGTTTTGCTATGTCATATTGAAAAGAAGTCAAAGGTTGTTTGTCTTGACATCTCCAGATTAATAGCTGTGTATTGAATTCACAAGAATGGAAAAAAAAGACACTGTGTGTGAAAAGGACAAGCTTGGAATTTTCTAATCTTTGGGTTTTGAAACAGATTTATTAAAAAAATAAAGAAACAAATAAAAAAAAAAACATGCTACCTTGGCTTCATGTTGCCGTACACTAGGTCACCATAGCCTCTCTGCAAGCTGCTCATCCCCATGCATGAGATTAAGGCTGCTATGCACCAGAAACACAGATGGGCACAAACTCAAAGAAAGCTGTAGAAGGTTACGGAGCAAATGCACGAAATCCGAAAACAAAATGTCGATTTAAATCTATAAATCATTTTCACAGAGGTTTATTGAACAGATAATTAGAGGGCCATTTGATATGCCTTTTGCATCCCCCAGTCAATCATAGCGCTCTTGACAATTCACAAGCAGCAATAATCACCACACAGTGTCAGCAGCTCAACCACTCGCATCGATACAGCTCCTCCATAGAGTCCCTCTTTTCACATAGTCTTAGCAGATACACCGCTTGACATTTCAATTTGAGCCAAGCGCTTCAGTTGCCAAGCAGACAATTACAGGCAAGGAGAAGGCACTGAAATAAGGATAATTCTCAAACAACGGCCACCAATGGACCAGTCGGTGATCCTGAACAAATCCTCAGGTGTGCCAAAAATATTTACTGAGATGGAGGAAGCAGTCAGCTCTGATGGACATGCTTAGTGGGCCACGGCTAATGAGTCCTAATGTGGAGGCTTGAGCTTTGCCAGGAAGGCAGCAGAGCTGACCAGATTCAAATGATGTTACTTTCAGCTGCACAAGTACCACATTCACCAAGCGAGAGCAAGTAAATAAGACCTACATTTATGTATAAATAGTAGTCATAGCTTTAAGATACAAATAATCTATTTTAATCAATAACACAGATCACAGTATTGTTCTTAATATTCAGTGTATGTTGGAAAAAGTATGTGAATCTCTAGGGTAAGTCTGCTGTTAGACTACCTGCGTATTAGGGATGTCCTGATACCACTTTTCCCCACAGACCGATTCCCAGTACTTACATTTGAGTGCTCACAGATACCGAGTACTGATACAAGTACTAATTTGTTTGGCTTCTAGTATGAGCCGCCGGACAGTTAAGCAAATCCCGTGACAATGGAAATTCTCATGAATACTTCTGCCAAAAAAAATATGACGGTGACAGAGTAACATTTGCTGAAAAGAACAAAAAGGGGGGAAAAAAAAAAAAACAACACCACAGTTTTTACAGTATGAACAGAAGTACACAAACGTAGGAAGAGGCCTGATGCCGAATACGGGTATCGGTATCGGGTCGTGGCTACTGTCTATAAACGGACACAATTGAATACTTTGGTCGTTTTTGCTAAAACTTGCCGTCCAGCTAAAATAACTCGAAAGGCACAAAGCTTAATGCTCAAGAGAAAACAGAAGAAGCACAAAGTAACTCTTGTAGAAAAATTAACTGTATTTTCAAAAACACTAAAACCAACTGCAAATACTCAAGACTAGCCTCCTGCTGTAGACCTCGCTTGTTGAGCAAAAAATAAAAAGACAGACATCAATCTTGAGTAAAGGAGATTCATTTCTGGCTTTAGTGTCTGTACAGGGATTGAAAGTACTGTGACACAGAGAACATGAAAAGAAAAAAGAGCATTTCATACTTACACGAACGCACAATCCCCACAGTGTCTAGGCAGCCTTGTTATTTGGTGGCGCCGAATCTGTGCAGTTTGCTATTATCAAGGGAGAGAATCACTTCCCAAATTTATGCCGGATAATAGCAGGACGGCTGTCAGCCAGTTGATGTTAGGAAGAGGCTGAGTGACGCGGCACAACAATGACCCTAAATATAAAAGAATATCTACTACGGAATGACTTTGAGCAAATCCCTGGTGTTGGGCGAGGCCCAGTCCAGAGCTGCACCCAAGGGATCCAGAAAACCAGGTGATTCTCAAATGTTCATTTATATTTCCTTGCTACTGTACTTGTGCACATGTACTTTAAAAGTTTGTTCACTGCCTCATAGAAATAAGGCATTTCGTAGGTGGAAATCACACAAATTGAATAAAATATAAATACACCCCCACACCTAGAGTGATTTATAATGGGATGCAGCTGTTTCATTTATTATATGATTATTGATTTTTCAACAAAAAAAAAAAAAAAAAAAAATGCCTTCTTCCCCTTCCTCAGCCACTTCTTTCACCCCCCCGCCCCCCCACCTCCCTTCGCCTTCTACCTTGTTGCTGTCTGCACCTGAAAATAGCCCAGAGAAAGTGCTCTCCTCTCAGACGAGTAGCAGTTTGCTCTGCTGTCAAGCTACAATGGAAAGGAAAGGTCGATAGCGTGTCTCCTGCAAAGATTACATTATTACATTTTCCAGTATTTCTGTGCCGAGTGTCTACGACTACAACATTGGTTGACTGGCTGACCCACAAAGCCTTACACTCAATCTACATTTAACTGTTGGATGAAGACAAGAACAGAGCATGTAAGAAGTGTTTATATTTTTGAACCTCATCTGTTAGACGCTCCTGTAGCTGCCCCCCCCCCCCCCCTTTTCTGTTTCAATCCAGCATCCTGACTTTATGATATTAACCAATCAGATTATTGACATGCAGCTCTGCCTAATGCACATCAGGACCTCATAACACCATAGAGTGGATGTGTACGTGTACTCACAGAAAAAGTATAATTCAGCTTTATTCAGCTCTAGTAGTATTTTTAGGTGTACTTTTGTGCCTTGAGATAGTAAGACTAGCTAATTGCTATAAGCTCTAGCTCTGTAACGCCAGAGAAATTACTCATTTTTGAAATTTTCACCATCTGGAATAAAGCTAATGTGTTTGTTTTACGAGAAACGGCCTCCATTACAAGTAATATCTCTGTACATTTGCAGTAATAAAAGTTAAGTGCAAAACATTTTACTTTAACTTCTGCCTTTAGGGTTTTGGAAGTTTTCAGGATTTGTTTTTCAGGAAAAAAAAAACCCTGTAAAACTGTGACTGACAATCAGGATTAAGAAGAATGAAGAGAACCATTTCTCATTTGCTTTCACACACTCCTTCTCCTCCACCTCCTCTCCGCCCTTACTACAGTATGGAGAGTAGCATAAGTTGAGAGCACGGCTCACAACAAAGGTCTTGAACTAATGGTGCTGGGCAGCAGCAGTTTAAAGAGAAAAGCGGCTGTAAGGGACTGAGATGTTTTTTGGTGCAAAGCGTTCAATTACACTGAAGCTGATAGATATTGCACCCAGTCAGGCATATTGCTCATGTCAATATTCACAGAAGGAGAAAAAAATAAATAAAAACTGTTAACAAGGTTTGTGTTCACGCACAATGCCTCCTGCACCAGAGTCAATGGTGGATAGTTTCAATACTAGAGGGTAAAACTATCAACACTACTTTTTCAATTTGTCATCCGATTATGCCTGACTACACAGAACTTTTCAGTCTTAGGGCAGAGATGGGGTTCTTATGATGATGATGATGATGATGATGTTGTTGTTGTTTTGGTAGTAAACAGAGTTTCATCAAAGCAAGTTTCCATAGTTCCATGAATTAGAAGCTGATCAATTTAACTGTGAAAATGGAGAAACGTAATTTGTAATCTTTTCATGAAGTAAGTCCTAGAAAACAAAACTCAGAATTCAGGCTTAACAACTTAATTAGCAGGGAGCTTCTAAGAATTGAAACATTCGACACCTTTAAGCGGCGCCGTAACAGCAACACGTGAAACTAACATACATTCCCAAGCTACATTCTCAGCTATCCTGCTTCTGCAGTCAGTCATCTGGATTTGGAGACTGCAGGAAATATCGCTTGCAACACATGCTGAACATTCGGGGGCTGTTTCATCAGCTCTAAGATATTTAAGAGAAGCTCCATCAAAATTGCATGATGTACAGTAGGAGCCCAATCTGGACGCTGGCTGCCAATTTTATGATTTTTTAGCCATCAGATATATCCCTGCACCTCTTCCCCTGATTTAGTCCAGTGCTAATTTAGTTCGATCACGACCTTGAATGAAAAGGTTTGCACTAAACTTTAACAGCTTGTTCAATCAGGCGGCCCACAAACCGCTCTTTGAGAATCAATGGTGCCCCTGCAATAGTAAGCGGGGTACATCATGTCCAGCCAGTCTGAATTACTCTTCCCTATTTACCCTCTGGTCAGTGCCTACAATACAACCTGTTTCACCATCAAGCCGCTGTCTGGATTCACGGTCAAATCAAGGTTCCAGGAATATAGTTGATGTTTTATGTGTCGGTGCAACTTTAGAAAAACATTTAGAACAACAGATTTTCATGTGTCACTGTGCACCATGAATGTGCCCATCATCCACTTTTAAACACCGACTTTAAGTTTCAACTTGCTGACAACAAAAAACAAGGACGTGTATTCCTGCTGTACACAAAGAACTGTATCTGTGTGTGAGCTACGAAACCGAGGGCCACAAAACTTCCTGGGCATCTGCTACCGAGAGAACTACTTCAGAACGGCCTGAGTGATTTATGCATTTTTAAAGACTCGTGAAATAAAATTTGGTAACGTAATCTCAAAGACGTACAGAGACAATGAGGTTGCCATGAAATCTGACATTCTCCTGGATGGCTGGGGAACCGAGACCAAATATAGGCCCAGTGCTCTGGTCGTAATTGGGAGCTTTATTGATTTCCGGGCCTGTCGTCACACCTGAGGTGACCTTTTGTTTGAGAATAATTGCTCTATTAGAGGGTTTATTCAGGCACCCGCTGGGTACCTCAGACACCATTATTGTCCAATAAGAATCCCTAGGCAGTAAAGCAGTGACCCTGTTCTGATATGTGGGGTGGACTGAGAGAGTCTGGCTCTCCGTACTTCAGGGGCTTATCATCGAGTAGGAACACAGGGCTGGTTTGGTACATTCGCTGGCTAGCGTGAGCTCTGATACTGCTGGGAAGCTTGATAAGGTTATAATATATATATATTGCTTCATTTTAGAGAAGTGGCAAAAAGTGTTCGAATTATTCCCGAATGAAATGTTTATACGGGAAGCAAGCACGTGAGAAATAAGTGCACTTTCAGCAAAGACTGGGTGGAGTGTCATAAAACCAACATATTTTCTACATGAACAACAAAGTGCCAGATTCTCAACAACTCTGGATATAAAAGAGGTTTATTTGTGCTTCCATTGCTTCTCTACCACTGCGGAAATCAGTGCAGCCCCATTAAAACACAGCACTGGTTTTCAGCAGGTTCATCCCAAGTGTGAACAGCACAGATTCAACAGAGAGTTAGCTTCTCAGCCCGTGGTCCAACTTTCAGGTGGTTCTGGCTGCAGCACACTGGTCCGTCAGAGGTCTGACAGAACAGGGAGCCAACAGGGAGCCAATTATTATGAAAACCGAACCAAAGAGTGCCATGCTCTAAACATAAGTGTTCCTTATTTATCACTAGTGGGTTGTGCAGAAAGGGCAAATGTCAAAACCTTCAAAAATGCATGTCACGCTGACTGCAAAGCTGTACTTTAAGTAAAAACCTGGCGTACTGCAGCTTGGCGGCTCAGTGGTTGGAGCATCGAACTGGGATGCTGAAGCCTGCCAGATCCAATCTCAGCCCATGCACCAGGTGTGTCCCTGAGCATCACCTGTGGCTGCCCACCTCAAATGCAGAGGAGGAATTTGATTGTAACACGTCAATGTGCTAGATGATGACAATAAGGTTTCTATTCTTATATAAAAAAAATACATAGAATACAATACGCATACAAAGAATTAGTGTAGTCACCATTTATGCATTTTGAATTAGTTATATGTGAATTTGACAATATAAAAAAGGCTTTCAAATGTCCTCGGTGCAGGGGTGATACAAAGCTATTTCACCTATCATATATATCATTATTTGTGCTTTAAAACCTCAAACCATAAAGGGTACAGAATGTATTTGTTGAAGAAATTATAAAAGCCTTGGAAATTTGAATTTATTATCTTCAAATCCAACATGGAAGCTGCTCGTCACAGATAGCTTTCAAGTCATTCTAGCAGGACCAGGGGGAAAGAGACAGGTGAACAGGAAGGTCAGTGTTTGTCACTGTGAAAAGCATCATGCTCCATATTCCCTCTGGCACCACAATGGAGCAATATCATTAAGCCTTGGCATAAACAGTTATGACTCACCCTCCATTTTTTTGTTCTCGTGCCATCACTCTTGCTCTCTACCTACTTTAGAGCACAGCTACAAAGCCACTTCACACACACACACACAACTAGCCGGCTACACACTTAAAACACAAAAACACTCATTCAAAATGCAGCACCACAAGAAACATGGATTAAAAAAAAAAAAGTGTTTTAAAGCTCCATTGAAAATCATTGGCACGGCCTCTTTGTGAGCACATGGGCAAAATCTCCTGTTCAATGGTTTTAATGCACTAATGCTCTCTAATGCACTTTGTTGCCACAGAGCAGACATTGGCATAGACATTCACAGTGTGATGAAATTGATTTTCATCATGTTCGTGTCCCCTATTGGCAAAACAAAGCCATCAAAAATGCTTTTCTCTCGTTGCAGGCAACCGTTTTTCTCTCACAAGAGCATGTTCCCCAGCCTAAATCTGACCACAACGTGAAGCTTGTTGCTGTGTTACCCCCATAAGAAGCCCACTACAGCTGACAGCGGTCTACAAATACACAATCATCTGTTTCACCTAAACTCACAGTACAGTATAGTATAGTAAGTCTTAACTCCAAAACTGTTTGGACCTTCATACAAATTTGGTTTATATCAAAATAGCTGGTGTTAAAATGTTCCTCAGACAACTGTCTGAACCAAAGATCAAAAATTAGGTGGAACTTTAAAGGGCGACTTCACCAATTTTCAACTTGCTTTCAATGGCTTTAGTTTTGTGTGTAAATGTACATGAATGCTTTTACGCTTCCCCCTGACTTTCCTATGTTAAAATATTTCCCCGTTTCTAGCTGAAATACTCCCCCAGATGACACCACCCACCACTTTTTATCATTGGGAGTTCAGATGATGTCATTTGGGGGAGCTCTGGAAATGCAGGTTGACCATGATTACAAACTCCAAAGTATGAGCAACAAGATGACACAATCTGAATTGAAGGCTGCTCAGAGTGATGTCATCTGGAGGGATTTTTCAGCTGGAAGCACATATATTAATGTTTATTATAGTGCATTTTAATGTTCATGTACTACCCAAACTGGAACCGAAAGAACCAAGTTCAAAATTGGTGAGGGCATCCTTTGAGAGGTGGTCTTGGTCAGGATCAAGCTAAACTAGGTCTGGTTTGTGTCTGGCGTGAAAACATATTAATTAAGTTGGTTTGGACCTTTGGACTAATGACAGGAAGTAGAGACTAATCATAAAACAAAAATTGAGCTGCATAAGCCCAGGGGAAGCGGAGATCCAATGTTTGCATGACAATTAGCATTAAATTTGAAATCAAAGTTCTTTAGTACACTTTCAAAATTGTAATTTGAAACCAAAAAAGGGCACGAACCATGTTTTTGACTTCCAGATGTGAAAATGCCCTAAGTTGACATAAACGTAAGCCTCATTAAAGGTCGACTCAGAGCAAGAAGGTTCGGGGTTCTAACACGCCTCTTGGTTAACGGGCGACTCTCCGTGCGAAGGAGCACGATCTTTAAAGCAGACGTGAAATGTAAATGGAATAAGTAGGAGCACCCTGAGAAGTGAGATGCCGTCAGCTTTACAAAGTCTTTTCCACTCATAACGGAATCGGAATTGCTGCTAAATTTAAGATTTTATCAGCCTCGTGCAACTCAAGGGGTCAGTGACAACTGATAATAAATGTCTGATAAAAACCGAACGGCTTTCTTCCCTTAGATCTAAGATTACCCGAGGGCGTAGTTTTTCTTTCTGCTTCTCTGGAAAGATAGCAAATGACTGAGCTGCGAAGGACCTGCATTTTATTCATTTAAGCAGGGTTAGAGGCTATAATTCAGTGGCAATTGACAGCATGCTGAGGATTACTGACATTACGTACACCTAAGTGCAAACCCTGGTGCTGTGGATTTTTAATCTCTAAATTGGTAAAGACGAACGCTGTGAAACTGCCACTTAGAATCCTTCAGTATCTCTGCTGTTGGATAATGCAAATGAATTATACATTTTGTCAAAGTGACTGTTGAAGGGGGCTGTGTTTTTAGTATCATTTCCATTCTCACACTTTACGGAATAACAGAAATCTTAACTTGCCTTACATGCATATTCCATCAGGTTATGAACTGCAGCACTTTTATGGATTGAATAGATGATGAAAACACGCTTAAAAATGACTGGAGGACAGACTTTCTGCAGTAATTAGCACCCTGTATGGAATGTCAATTCCAGCAAAGTGCCGCCGTACCACATTTTCATATCAGCAGAACAATAGCCAAATCAAAAGCCCCAATCATGCTTCCCGTGGTGTTTGATGTTTCGAACAAAGTCGGATGCTCATTTGCTGGAACGCTCTGAAATTAGGGCTGCGTGCTCATTTACCAGAATGAGAAGCACATTAGTGGAGCATTTGATTCAATTTCTGTCGCCAGTTAACAAAGGGGACACATAAACAAGATGGCACCACAATTAATAACCAATATTATTTTTTCCCCCCCAAAGTCACTTTGTCTGTTTTAATCTGTGTGTGTTTTTCTTTGTGCAAAGCCACATACTGAGCTTCTGCATCTCCATAGAAACCAGACTGCCGCTGGGCGTTTGGTGAGTGCCCAGCAAATGTCATGATGAAAGTCAGTTTTTCAGGCACGGGCGCTAACCACCACTGAGGAGACGTGTAATGGCTGCCAATATTTTAAGCGTGCGGGAGCTTGACACCGTCGCCTCTGACCAATTCCACCCAGACTTTTTTTTTTTTTTTTTTTTTTTTTTTAAATCGCTGGAGGAAGTAAGAGCCAGCAGCCCAGGATGGAGCAGACAACATGACTGTCAGACAGATGACAGGGACGCGTGCTTTTCAACTTGAGAAAGATGATATTGCAGCAGGCTGCCTATTTGCACGCTCCCATCACCATAATGTGATGAGCTGTCACATTAAAATCCTCAAGTTGGTCAATTTGGAGAGCCATCAGTATTCCCCAGCAGTGAGAATTATTGCCACCATAACAGTAACACTAAAGGTTCGAGGCCATAAATGTCAGCAGGAACACTGGTTGGAAGACGGCGCCAAGTTTTGAGAAGCAAGCTCATTCCTCTAGGCCTGTTCCAGGCCGAGCAGCCAGATGCCAAGATTTGGCCGCAGCCTTTGGCCCCCTACAGGCTGAGGGGCTCTATGTGCTGCCTCATCAGGCTCATTGGACAATTTGCGTCACTAAGGGAAGCGAGGAGAAATTTGTGGTCCGTTTGGGTCTATATTTAAGGGGGAGGGAAAAAAAACTCACAACTACGCAGCATGATGAGTTTAACAACCTATACCAGACATTTAAGGAGAGATACCACAGCTTAAATAAGACAAAGCTAATGAGATTCCAAGCTCACCTCAGCTGTGTGTATCACTTTGAGCTGTCACACTTCTCCGACACTGGCACAAACAACCCCTGGCAGCATGTCCAATGAAGCTGGAGCACCAGCTTCTCCTAATTCGCATCCGAGTCTACAGGCAATTACCTGCTTATCGTTCGTGACTAGCACTCGCTCTTCTGAATGTTTGTCACTGACGTGGAGGTAGCGCCGAGACGACAGCGGGACCCGAGGGGGGCCGACAGTGAACCTGGCAATGCTCAACGTTTCAATTAGAGGCTCGGCGGAACGTGGCGGCTCGCGATTGCTCCACGGCTCTGGGCCCCTAATTACAGCGGGTCGATAAGGCCAGAAAACACAACTCGAACGGTCTGAGGCGAGGCGCAGATAAACACGCAAACCAAGCAGAGCATACAAAAGACATCAACTCACGTGCTGAGCCACACATGCCGTACAAACGGGTGCACACACAGATGTGCACAGGCCCTGATCCGCACCCCAAAAGTCTGTGCAATGATTAATGTGGTCACCCACTACTTTGGCTCTGCATACAAAATGCACCTGCACCTCCACAGACACTTAACATTTTCTAGTTAAAAAATATATAGTAGTTTATCCCTTTAAAAAATAAAAAACCCAACAACATTCTGACAGAAATTATTCAGAATGCATTTAGTTTATTTGCCTCCGTATAAAACTATGCTTTTCATCTAAAAGTAAGAGAGAGTGGAAAGACGGCCTTAGTTTAAAATTCTTGTCGAGTTGCTTTATTTATGGAAATATGAGCACCCAGGTTGATATAGAGAAGAAATTTGTTTAATGGGATCTATATGCATATTCTGTGTGGACTCCAATAGCTTAGAGACACAATTATAATACAACAAAAGGAAGAAAAGCTTTTTAAACAGCTGACAGAATAAAGATGCTGACCTTTTCCTAAACGAGGCGGTTTCACACACGGTTGGGAAACTCATCCTGAGGTGTTTTTACACACAAACACAAACACACACACACACACCTGATGTCTACACCGACTATTAGCGAGCTGGAGGTTTGTCATGACATTTAGTTTGACCCTTGCGCCAAACACTGAATATTTATTGCTGTATTAAAATACCCCTCTCCCTCACGTTATAAGCCATTTCAGCAAAGAACATTTAAAGCACGACAACAATCAAGACAAATCGCTGTGGTGGCTGCCTGGTAATCCCACCTCTAATCTCCATTTCAGACCCCAACATCACGGCTCAATTGTTCATAATTGCTCTTAAGATGAACTATGGCACAAACATTAGGGGCATTCAATTCTCCTCTAAATCCATCTTCCATTCCCCAGTATCAGTCAAGGGCACTCGGCGAACAGGAGGAATTGGCCTGTGATCTATTTACATTCCAAAAGTGAATCATCTCAGCACTCTTTGCTTTTTCCAAACCAATTTCGCCTGCGAAAATGTGAGCACAGACGTTAGAAATAACAAACAAAAAATGACCAAATATGATTAAGAGCTTATGAGGAGGTCGACAAAAGTAAGAAATGAAAAGTTGTTTGTCTGCCCACAACTACAAAAAAAGAAATAAAAAAATCTAGTGTAAACAGAGGCACCACATGTCTGGACTTGCTATAAATAAATATTTAGTTTTTTTGTGAAAATTCTTTATTCACAACTCATTTATAATAATTATTATTAATTAAAAACTTTTTTTTTTTTTTTTTTTTTTTTAACAGGTTTAACTCAACCTAATTCCTTCCCTCATGTGATAAAAAAAAGCTACAGGTTATTTAAAATGTTAAGATATTTATTTAAAGAAACAGCCAATATGTCTAATGGGTTTTTAATTTTCCTATAACTTATTATTTCGACTGTCTCCAATTTAAGTGATAGGATTGTGATTTTGTGCCACAGTTAATTATACATTTCTTGGTTATACTTTGGTATCAGTACTTTTGTTCAGACTTGTTTTGTGCCTGATCATTTTATAAACAATTTGTTATTGAAAAAAAAAAAACAATTGCAGGAAAAGTCTCGTAACCACACAGAGCGCACACACAATTTCTTCCGCATACATTCAGCCTATGCTTTGCTAATTTGACTTTGCGTATTATGCTAAGCCTTTAACTTTAGTGAAGTTAAAGCACCAATACAGCGAACGTGGCCTCGTTAGCGCTGAACATTGCTATAGTTCAGCACTTGGTTATAGCCCAGCAGAGAGGAGCAGACTGTTGACTCGATGGGAAAATGTGTCGTCATTGTGCGTCTTATTTGCAAGCGGAGGGGAAAAAAAACAAAACGCAAGCAGAAAACTAAGCGCTAATCACACGCATCACCTTCAAATTCACCCATGTACGGTGGGTCCAACCCATCAGACATGAGGTGGAGGTCAGCACCCAGCTCATCCCCCTTCACCACCATGTCGTACTCCTCCTATCTCCTCGCGGATACTGGACTCTCAGGTGCCACTGGGCATGTTTCAATAGCTGCCTCGCACTGCTGAGGATAGTGGCACTAAACACACAGTAGGTGAAGCCGTCACTGCATCACCTACACAGTGGGTGTTTTTGTACTGTACGTCTTTCTCGGCCTACATTTCCCTGACAAGCACTGCAACATTAAAGGCCCCAGCAGGTGGATCTCTCACAGCCCAACGTGGCTATAAAGGTTGCCTCCATTCTAACAGAATGAGGGAGCAAGCTTAAGCCAGCTAGAGGCTCAGCTGCCCACATCCAGTCAGGAACATCATCTATAGACCAGAGCCTCTGATTTTGGTTCGGCATTCATGGACTTCATGGACCACATCTTTTGAAGCATGCAGCCCCTGAACTTATTTTTTTAATCACATTTTGAGATTTTCTAGTCTTTCCCCCCCCCCTCAGGATTCTGTGTGGCTACGATACTGTAGTGACACACTTTGCAGAAGTGAGGCCCCACATGTTTACCCTGCGGTCCTCTCATCTAATATGTGGTTTTGCCTTACTGCACAGCTGCTTTTCCTGCAAGCTAATGTTGCGAACAGCCAGACAACATTAATTTTTTAGAGCCCTCATTAATTGCGCGGGGTCTGTGCTTAGAAGTCCAGAACCATGTGGATGATTTTAGACATGTCATTTCTCTCTAACCCTAAAGCGAACTTTGTCTGCCCTTACAGCCCCATTTAGCATGATCACTGTCATAATCTGTTATTTGTCATTAGTGGCATCTGTCAAATGCGACTTGTTTTAAATATTGGGAAAGCAGTGCACTGCATACTAAACAGCAATTTCACATGTTTCCGGCAGCTGCTTTATTTCTAAGGCGTGTACATGTCAAAATATACCCCATTACGTCGTTCTGGATAGCAGTTTTATTCTCACTACTATAAATGGGAACCTTGTGAGAAGAGACAGGGCAAACAAACTTGTGCGAATGTGATAACAGTTGATGACCTAACACAGCGACAGCTACTGATTCACCACAGAATGAGTCTCTGTAAACATCACAGTGAGGTGTAGTTGTGTGATTTCAAATTAAATGTGTGTATTGCCAAGAAAACAATACACAACAATAGTGTGTCAACCCGAGTTGAAAAAAAAAAAGAAAGAGAAAAACGCCAGAACCTGGCAAGAGAACAACAGATTCTAATTATGCAGAGAATATACAGAGCAGTACAAACTCATACATATGAAAAACTTCCTCTTGGGAGGCGAATGAGGTTTGTATTTTTTGCACTTTACATTTTCTTCATTTTGCTTACACTCCTATACAGACTTTCTTACAGTGATGGAGATGGTGGTGGTCCAGGCTCTTGATTTAAAGTCTGAATTCAGAGTGAGACCATAACAACACACAGTCCCCAGGTTTTCTTCGTTAATTAACACTTTAGCTGCTTTAACACAGCTACAACAACCTACACAACTTCATGCTATGCAGCCATGGGTTGAGGATCTGTGACTGGGTCCAATTACTTCTTTCAAACGAAATTGTGGCCCTTAAATTAATTGTGAAGAGATTAACTTTATTTTGTAAATACATTGATCAAATAAAATAAGTATGATTTTGTTAATAAGTGGCGTGAACAGGCTTCAGCACCCTCAGTAAACACACTAGCTAGTCACTATACAGTAGCTCCCCATGCTGGTTTGTGAAATTGTGCCATTTTTATGACACACACACACACACACACACACACACACACAAAAAGGAAACAATGAACCACTGAAACGCTGTCACTGCTGCAATGCTGTAAAGAACATTGTGCTGGTGAGTTTGTGCAAACACAAAAGCCAAAGCAGGTGCTGTGCAGATGATTCCTCTGCCCCACTGTGTTTTGTGTGCAAGTTGCTACTTTAATTAACATCTGTGTAATCACTTATCACTTCAGCTATTCATCAGCAGCCCACTGAGGCAGCAGCTCCACCACAGCGATGTGAACCAAACAAAAACACAGCTGATTAAAACCGCGCTTGTTATCGCCGAGCAAAAGCAGCGCTCGGCCGCCGAGGTCAAACATCACCAATTCTACAAAGTTTAAACCTTTTAGCATCCAAAAGGAGCAAGCTCGCATCTGACTTTTCCCTGAGTCGATATTTGGTTTGACTTTCATGTGAGCATCCCTCCAGTTTTATGCTTGAATTTATCAGCTCACTGCAGACAGCCAGTTTAAAATAAACAACATTTTATCAATATCTGACAAGAGCGTGTCCTCAGAAACTTAAGATGAATATGACATTGAGTACTCAACGTCACTGGATGGATATCACAGCGAGAGAAACATACAGTATATAAATAAGCGGGAAATGAAAATCTATGCTGCTAGGCCTTCACTTGCATATAGAATGTTCAATAAACCTAATTCTATACGGTTCTTCACTGTTTACTTGGTGAGTACGACCAAGTGCATCCTCTGGTATTTAAAATGGTTTGGCTACAGACTAAGACCAAAGCCATGACGCTCTCACCCATTGTCTGCGATTCACTTCCTTCTCTGATGCCCATACTCTTTAAAACGGCTATAAGCTTTGAATCCCTTTCAAAGTCCTTTACTTGCTCTGCCAGAATGAGCCGCCTGAGAAAAAAAAATGGTTTCTCCCTTTCACACGCATCTTCCACCCGGGCTTGCCGAGTTTGTGAGTCACAGAGAAGGTGAAAAAGCATGTGAAAGGCCGATGATTGGGCTGGATGGCGGGGTCGGCCCTGCTGAAGCCTTCCCCATTAAAGGCTGGGTGCTGTGATCCTGCTCCTGAAGCTACGCTGGGCTCCACATGGCTGTGGGAATTAACTAAGGAATCTAAACGTGATAAATCCCAATTCTGCATGTAATGCGACATCATTACACTGCAACACACAACACTACACCAGCTGGTTTATGAAATGACGGATGCCAAAACAAAGAGGACAGAGCCACTGATTCAGAATGTTTTCTTTGGAAAGAAGTCTCTTACTGCTGTTCCATCTCTTGGTAAAGACGTGTGAAACAAACTGAAGAATTAGATTCAAGCAAGTACTTTTACAGCTTCCCAATCACCGCACTCTGTGCTGCAGCACGGACTTTGTAATTACCCAGTAATGAGTGTGATTTTGATGAAGGAAAACTGCTGGTCCAGCTCTAAATTAGTCCAAAGTGTCTCGCCTCTGTAAGTGCATTACTGCCCCTACCCCGACTTGACCTTTCGCACTGTAAGAACCTCTACCTTGTTGCAGTAATGAGGGTTAGTGGCGTGACTCTCTGTGGACTGCAGCTAGCTGATTACTGGAGAGCTGTTGTTGCTGTTGTTATCTCTGGTGAGCTGCCCTCTATCTCCGTCCTCTGTCCCTGCACCATAAGCCCTGCTAGCAGACCATCAATCACGAGGCCACAACAGGACCTCACGTAATCACAGTGGCTGTGCATATTTGTGTGTGTGTGTGTGTGTGTGTGTGTGTGTGTGTGTGTGTGTGTGTGTGTGTGCATGCCTACATTTAGCATTTAGCAGTTTTAATGTGTGTTTGCGCCTGTGTGCAAGCATGCATGTCTTTCTGACACAGCTGTTTTTACAGCCCAATATGCTCGGATCAATTTTTCACTTTGCTGGAACTTCACACTTCAGGAAAAACCCACCGAGAGTCACCAGTTACTATTTACTGGTGTTTCAGCGTCACCAGGTCTCACGCTACTGCAATGCAATGACAGAAATGTGTCAATACCTCAAGCAGCCTTAGGCTAATAAACCAAAATTGTAAAACAGGAAGTAATGTTCGGATTTCCACTTAGGTTTGGAAAGTTTCAATTGATTAGTCATTTGACCGAAAAATGCATCAGTTACCAAATCTATTAAATTACTGTTTTGAAGAAAAACATAAAAGCTAGCATTTCAAATGTCATGTCATCTTCTTTCACTGGTTTTGCATGCATGTTGAAAATCGAGAGGTTCTGTGGGGAAAAGGTACAACCCAACCCAGTGAAAATCAATCACAGATGATTTCAGAGTCCATTAGATGCTTCTGTTGATGCTTATGCCAGCACATGTAGAATAAGCAGGGTGTGACGGGCAGACCCACGAATGCCTCAGAGGGTGTGACAGTCTGCAGCTAAATCACAGCAGGGGAAGATTGTCTGCTTGGCAGGATAAAACCAAGCGTCACCTTCACCTTTTCTGTCATCTTTAGACAGGTGCAGCGCACAGGTGGAGGCTGGCAGCGACAGATGCCGCGTAAAGTCACCGTGTGTGTTGACAGGCTGGCTCCAAAGAAAGACGAACAAACTATGATGCTATGATTCAGAAACTTGTATGTGGCAGGCGGAACATGCAACATGTTACGGAACTTGCAAGTGATTATTTTGGTTTGGTCTGGTTATGAGCAGAGAAGATTAGTAGTTTTATTCTTTTATGAAAAATGTCCCATTTTTTGATCCAGTGGACAAACTTTGGAAGCTTGTCAGTGTGATCCTTGCAAAAAATTGAATTACTGTTTAAATGCACTGCAACTGAACAAAATGGAAAACAAGTCCCTGTTTTGTTGAAATGCTAAAATTACAATAAACATAACACTAAACCCCATTGTTCACTCTGGGTCAATGCTATGAACTGAGCACTACACAGGGTCTGAATGCAGGTTGCAAAGAAAACGGATCAGAGCCCCCCTGCACCATGTCAGTCTGCTTCCGAATGAGCAGCTTTTCTACTGACAGACTAGTTAAAGACTAAGACTAGTTGTTATTAGCCGCAGAAAGACGCGCGGATTTCAATGCATAACTGTTGATATGAACATCGTACTTTTCCAGGCCTTTGTATGTCAAAGCTGGGCTCATTGGGCTGATTCGCATCCTGCTGCAAGGTGAAGAGCGCAGGATTGGGACGGGAAACGCAAACTGCTCGATGTCTCTCCCCGTGCGTAAAGTCGCCGAATAATGACTCCTACATAAGTAGGCTGAGGATCACAGTCCTGACGGGGTCTGTAGAAACCCTCCATCGTGATCACGTCAAATTGGCTGCCAGTGCGAACCCCTGTGAATGTAGATGGCCAATTATTTCAGCCATTACATGCGCTCAGGAAAAAGTCCCCGCAACGCTGCACGCAAATCCTCAAAAGTGTTGGCCATTCATTCAAGGCAAGGCGACACGGGTGAATGTACCTATTAATAAGCGAGGGCAGGAGGAGTGGGAGAAAAGCTCATCGGTACCTGATCTTGCTGTTGAGCCGCTTTCGACGGTGCACTGCCTTCCTTCGCCGTGGTCATGATTCCCTACAGCCGAGGGGAGAAACAGTTGTTGTCCCCGACAGGAGGAAGGAAAATGCAAACACACACACACACACACACACACAAAAAAAAAATACACCGCTGCTGCAGCAGCAGGAGCAGCAGCAGAGAACCGCCAGGCACCACAAAAAGAAGAAGAAGAAGAAGAAGAGCGTCTATTCACGGCGCCCACAGGCTGCGTTTGCAGCGGCAAAGGTGTGAAATAACAAGTGGTGAAAGGACGCGCTGCTTAGGATGAGATGAGGAGGAGGAGGAGGAGGAGGAGAGGGCAGAGGAAGGAAGAGAGAGAGAGAGAGAGAGAGAAGCAGAGTATCTCTTCTTTACACGCTTGATGCTGGGGCTCTATGAGCCATTCAATGCTCCGCAAGCGCGCGTGTGCGTGAGGGCGCACACGCACGCAAGACAGGGGCTACGGGGTGTGTGAGGGGATGTCGATTCAACATGCACAGTTAAATTATCTACTGAATAAATGATCAACCGAGCATGTGGAATCTAAGCTCGTGAAGTATTTATATGCCACCAGAAGGACGTTGTAACACCATTCAGTCACATACAGTATCATTTCAACACATTGATTAGTTATTTATGGGAATTCCAAATTAAAGCGCCATAGCGTTAATTTAAGTTACATTTCTACCAATATTCCAGCAGCATGTGAAGATACCAAGAGGAAATAATGCTCTGCAGCACACATGCAGAAACGATAGCACACAAACACCAAGTGGCTTGAGTCAATGGAACCGAATTAAATTCACACTTAAAGGAGCAGCAGATATACTAGAGTCAAAAGTCAGAGTATTTGAAATAGAGTTATGAAGCAGCTGCATTCAAGAGGAATTTGTTGTTTTTTGTTTTTTGTAATAAAGTTCAGTCGGTCTGAGAGTTTTAACTACATCTTCAAGACAGAAAAAGAGTTAAACCCAAAAAATCAGCCACAGCAGTCGGCCAAAAAGGGGCCTCTCACGTTGAAGAGCCAAACTTCTTTTCACCGGCTTGTTCAAAATAATTGCATGTGCATGGAGTGTTGGACAATCCCTGTTAAACACTGCCACGAAATGATTTACTTTGAGTTGCTCTGAGATATACTTAATTTTAATTAATACCTTAGTCTCCGCGTTGACTCTTTATGTTGCACATTTGCGACTGAATGTACTCCACAGTTAATTAAAATCAGGTGGCACCTGGGTGAAGTCAATTACCTTGGAATTCCAAATGAATGTGTTCAGTGTTGCTTCATGCACGAGGGGGCAGAAAAAGGCTCGTGCTTTCAAAACGTGGAAAGAAAAAGTCCACTGTCAG
The DNA here is from genome assembly GCF_033026475.1 of Channa argus. Classification (NCBI taxonomy): domain Eukaryota; kingdom Metazoa; phylum Chordata; class Actinopteri; order Anabantiformes; family Channidae; genus Channa; species Channa argus. Next base: position 17,305,630 of record NC_090215.1, on the reverse strand, counting down.
ATGCACGTGGATGAAATATAATTGTCACCTTGTGGCAAATACTTTGACTCAACCCGCTCGATTTGTCGTTTCTCAACGTTTGCATGAAAAGTGTGTCACTATAACAATAGTGTTAGCTTGCTTCATTTTATTCTTGATAAAAAAAAAAAAAATAAGAGAGAAGACATTTGGAGCTTCACTCAAGGTTGATTTTACACATGGGATGCAAATCTCAGCATTGCTGCTCGCTATGGCATGAAGCTGTGATAGAAAGCTCACCCCATCTTTATGGATCAACTTCCATTTGAAACCACCGCCAGTTGCACTAATTTGTAACTGAACATGTCCATAAACACCGATCAGGTATAACATTAAGTACACACGTGCAAGTCCACCCTGGATAGGGGAGTTGTACTTGCATTGTAAGAAGAGGTGGTTCTAATGTTTTGGCCCCCTCATCAATTCTGAATGTGGCCAAAACATTCAAATAAAGCACTTCAGTACGACTCCACTAACCACTTTGACTTTCAATTATAAACACATGGTAAAATTATCCGGGGCGGCTGTAGCTGGTTGGTCAGTTAGTAAAGGCTATGAACCACAGGGTCAGTGGTTCAATCCCCGGCTGTATGTCAAAGTGTGTCTTGGGCAAGACAATAAACCCCCAACAGCCCATTCCCATCCCCAGCTGTGCAATGCCGGTGGAAATTGGGGAGGGTTGCGTCAGGAAGGGCATCCGGCTTCCTTTGTATTTCATAAACTATTTTATTGACATCAGATGACACAAAAGGATGAAACCAGAGTTGCACTGGTTCATTTCTAGGTTGTATTTGTGGATAAAGTAAAACAGGTCCACAGTATGTGACTGATATACAGAATAAAATGTCAAAGTATAAAAAAAAAAAAAAAACCTCTTCTTGATTCTGGCCAAACAAAGCCACCCAGTGTTCACAGCACCGGCCACTTGTGGCTGGAAACTACATTAACAACCCTCTCCAACAAATTCAGCCTGTGTTTACCATCAAGTGGATGATGTATGAAAGCGAAACAGCTCCTCAACAGCCAATCAATCAGCTCCAAACTAATGATGGCCACTCTGGGCCGAAGTCTTATTGGCTGATGACGGATGCTATGTGGCTGGACTGCGGCAGTTGAGAGCACAATAACCACCTCATTGTGGCTGTGTTACGGAGCCAGTGTACAAACCTCATGACTCTGATGTTGACAAATGGACAAGAGACACAGTGATGAATGCTCAGCAGGGGGAGACTCTGTTTAAGTACAAACTCCTGGAATGTCAGCCACTAACCGAGTGACAGTGCCAACCTGCAGAAACAAATGGAGCCATCTACTCACTTGTGCCTCATCATTTCACTGCCAGTGCCAAACTAGCAGCCAAACAGATGAACTGGAAACGCTGCCGTCTAATTAAACTGTCACTCCAGTCCACGCATGACACGACCTAAACTCTATATTCTGATGTACTATTTTGTCATTGATTATTACGCCTTAATTACCGTCAACAACATATTCTGAGTGATATAAAAATTATATATATTTTAAAAAAATAGGCTCCATATGCTAAATGGAGAAAAAAAAAATGGGAGAAATGGAAATTGACAATCGGAAGAGTCGCAAAAGCAGAAGCATGGCCAAACGAAATGATAATCCTCTAATCATGCAGATTGAGAGCACGGGACAGAATGGAAAGGCTGTATGCTCTGAAAGCCACTAAAAATAGTTGACTTTGTTTTCTGTTACTTTGATTTAATGGATGCACAAAGTACGTTCAAGGCTTTTAGTTTAAATAAAGCAGACTTACTTACTATGATTGCTCTGGCTGCATTACTTCTTAATTGAGATATTACAGAAATAAGGCGGGTGTGAGAGGAAAATCTGCTGTGCTTTGGATTAAGGCTCTTGCCGAAACTCTAGTATTGTGCACCAGTCATAAAAAGACCTGTGTGATGCACGATTATTTAAAAAAAAAAAAAAAAAAGCCTATTGTCTATTTTTTTTAGTATCTGCATCCCATATATAAATATGCTTCATTTTTCTCCCAAGTTTATGCATGCTCACATCCACATCCATAAAATATGTCCCAACACACACATTTAGGGAGAAAATGAAGCCTAACCAAAAAAAGAAAAAAGAAAAATAAAAGGGGTTTTTAAGTTATAGCCAGCTCCACTGTCTCAGAACACATTCTGTCACTACATATGGCAAAAGCCATCTATCAGTGTTACATTAATTCCTATATCAAACCCTTCAATGCAAGCAAACCTCTAGTGCGTAGAGTAGCCAGGGGAAGAAGTATAATGGCTTGTTTCAAAAACAAAAGTTGTTCAGCACTTTAACACCCCATGACTTGTTTTGATTAAAGGAACATCCATTTCCCTGTGGGATGCAGCGTTATTTCCTAGTACAACATTTTTTTTTTGATATGGCCAAATCTCGTGTAGTGTACGATGGAAGAAGCCCCGAATATGCTCCCAAAGTTTGCCCCCATGAGAAGCCAAGAATGGATAAATGATTGTTCTGGCAGTGACAACAGAGCAACGACCAACGGGTCTGGGAGTCGCACTCTGAGCCCCCGCATCCCGGCAGGTGGTGTGTTGTAGGACTCTATGCCTCAATTTTCCCACTCTTATTTGTCTGACATATGATGGCAAGCACTGGGATATTGGGGGGGGGAGGGGGGGGGGAGGAAAAAAAAAAGTAATTGCTTTTCCATCTTTCCCCTCCTGCTCCCTGCAGATGCTCTATGTGCGGCCCTTACATAAATACAGCTCATCCCATCAGCCTGACAGAGAGGGGATGCATCAGGATGCGGTTTCTTTTCTTGCAGGAATACAGCACTTTATGCCAGGTGTGACTCATCAGCCTTCACACCACTCAGCTGTGAAATGTCAACAGAGCCAGATTCCCCCATGCCTGCATTTTAAGCACCAATATGATGAGCATGTCTGTAGCAGTGAATGACTTTTCTAGGTACTACATGAAACTATATAAAGCCACAGTCTTTAAATTAGAGAGCTACAATTTGACTCGTTTTTATTAATGACTTTTTCATGGTGTTCTCTCCTTTATTTTCAAAATGTTTATCTATATTCATGTTTGCATCAGAGCTTTCGATATTAGCAGTTTGTGCTCTATTAAATGCTTCTCTTCATGAGGTAATAAATGCTAATGACACTTGCTTATCTCATGTTGAGAGGACATCAAATTGTTGTCGAAGGGCCCGTTGTCATGACAACAAAAGGTTTGAGCCGTACATTAAATGGGGTGGGTTCACGATTGCTTTACAGTAAGTCAGGCTTGTGTTTTGCGCTGCATAATTTGCTCCAAAAACGGATCTTGCTGCAAACAGCTTTTTGAAAAGATCTTAAAACCCTTAAAAAAAAAATTAAAATAAAATAATGTCATGGAACAGATAAATGACACATATTCAAGCCCCAATTGTATTTTAAAAAGCGAAACAATCTTTCAGTCTTGCATGTTTTTCAGAGACGAGTGGCTGATCAGCACTGCGTCGCTCTTTTAGGAACTATTGAAACCCATTTCAGCAGCAGGCTAAAGGACTAAAGGACTAAAGGACTAAAGGACAGCCCCTGATACTGATCCACACCCCTGTGCAGGAATGGATTTCAGCAGCACTTAATGCACAGCATTTCAGCCCCACAGCCAGACATCCTTTCACTAAGAAGAGCACAATGAGCTTTTCCCATCTTTTCATAGGGTGCTGAGCACCGAAGCCACGCGGAAATGATCTTGAATGTACACCAAGGGTCAGATGACGTAAAATGGATACGGCAGAAAAGAATTCATTGTTACACCTCATTATGCTGTATACACACTTTCAACCGGTGAACAACGAATGTGCTAATATTATTATGCTTTTAATGGCTGTCTGCACTCCGCATCGCATTGCCAGGTTTTTATCGTAATCAGCAACACTCGAAACAGATTTGTTCAGCCAGAGTGTGTGTGAGCCGGGCCAGGACCACATGTTTTGTTAAATTAAAATAACTTAACAGACGCGGTTAAATACATGCAGTGCTCCAACGCTAAGAAGCATGTATTGGAAAATACTACATGAAAACACAATTTTCTCATAATTCATTGTGATTATTGCCCTTGTTATGATACCGCAGTGCAGCCTAGTGTTTTTCTTCCTATGGACCAACTTTGTTTAGGGAAGCAGAGAAATATCAGAAATGAGCAGCAACGTGAATATGCCAAGTAATTTTCTGTAGTGTCAAGAGGGAACAACATGCTCGCAAAGACATGCTAATAAAACAGTAGAAAAGTAGAGAAAAGACACAAGAAAGAACAACATAACCTTCGTGAATGAGCATCCTGCCCTGACTGACACATCAACAGTATTACAATATGTCTTCTTCTCCTCAGGTCAGAGAAGCTTAATTTAAAGATATTATATAAATATATAAATATTTCCATTATGGTGTCTTTTGATTTTTAATTTGTTCTGAAAACATCGTCACTTCTACGTAGGGCATTTGATCCCAAATGTATTTCTAGCGAGGAGGCTCTGAGCTGCACCGGTATAGTGGATCCCATCCTGTTGATCAGAAGGGGTCATAAGACTAATCTAAGGTGTCACAAGCTGACTACCTGGAAAGTGGTGGAGGAAGAATTTGTTTCTGCTGCTCTAATAACTTGTTTGTTTGTTTTTTCCTCCTTCTTCTTGATTTTCTCAACTCTTATAACTGGATAGTAATAAGTCTAAACTCTAATATTTTTAAGTCTTCAGGTTTGCAAGAGGTTTGGGAGCAACAGCTGTTCTTATCAGCCCACACACATGATTTGGTCTGTACATTTAGGTACATAAACTATATTTATAAAAAGGGTTAGGGTTAAAATAAAATTAGCTGTTGGTTTGAAACTTGAAAGCAACTGATGTCTTCACTTAAAGTCCTCCCCATGTGGACTTACTGTATTGTGATCTATTGATATTTCTTTATTTGTCCCTCGCTTTCATTTTTTGGTTATTTGATGGATAACAGAAAGCCTGCCGCACCCTGTTTCCCAGCAACAAGACACAAAAGGAATCATGGTTCAGCTCGATCTATAATGTGACCACCTGGTTTGACTGAACGAAATTCCTGTTCTTTGGACTGAACCATGGTCAGAGGCAACTCTGTTCAACAAGTTCAAAGCTCCGGACTAAACAAGGTGGGGGTGAAAACTCCCTTAAGTCACATCACCAACTGCCAGTCGTGTTTACTGCAGCCACTAGATGTCACCAAATGTATCAATGATTTTAAACCTACTGGCCTACTAGTACCTAGTAATCAGGAACTAATAAAATGCTGCTTATTAATTCGATGCATCCGTTTTATCAGTCCTGTGGCAGTGTGCTTCACTGAACCTTATTCGTTGAAGACTAAGGCTCCAAACTGTGCACTTCAGCAGCTTTGTTCTGCCTGAATGAGAAATAGAACTGTGACTCCAAATGGTGTAAACATCTCTTTTATTCCACAAGTGCATTAAGATAATGCCCAGTTTTTCCAAAGAGACTCATGGGCCTAATGGTTACGAGTGAGGACCTAAACCTCAGTGTGGCTCAAACAGATGAATAAATTCATAAAAGCAGCACATGCAAACTGAAAAAAGATGTCCCCCCCCTCCTCATTAGAACCTCGTGTATCGTCCACAACTGTACTGGTTGAGCTTGAGCTGCTGGGTGTGTCGCTGTCTCAGTCTCTAGACTGTGATAAATGACAAGTCAGGAGAACATTTGTCACAGTGGGCCACATGTCCTTTCATCACACGGGGTCTCTCCCTCTCTGTCTTCCCCCCCCACCCTCCCTCGCTCCCCCAGCCGGCTCTCATTCCTTCAACCTCCATGGTAGTTTTATTCCTCACAGGCAGGCTTTGTTGTGAATTTGTCACCGCCTGACCCTTTGTGCTGCGTTAGCCATGCCCTTGGGTTCGTAATAGGGCCAGCAGTGCATGGTGGTGGTGGTGAGATAGAAGCAGGAGCTCGCTGGGATGCTCTCTAACTGAGCCCGAAGAAGAATGAAGGGGTGATGCGGAGAGGCTTCTGACAGGTAGGACACCAAGTCCACAGGGGGGAAATTTGAATACGGAGACTTTATGGACATCCACCTGAGTGTTTGACGCATGTATAGCATGCAGCAGCAGCTGTACAGAGACGAATAAAACTACAATGGATCCCAAAGATGAAGTGGACTTGGCGATGCTCAGGGAGGGAAACACTATAATTGGATCTTGCTTTATAGGGCTCTGGTACCCATATTCTACCTGACATCTCCCTCAGAGTAGCACAGCTAACCAAAGCAGCTCTCACAGTGATGTACCGCATGCGTCTTGTTATTTCACTTCAAAACAATGCAGCCCCACAACAGGGCATCAGGACTCTCCGCATCCCGGAGAGTCAAAACAGATCTCTACCATTAAATTTAAAAGTCAATGACTTGGAGATTGAAGATGGGACAAATCAAGCTAGCTGATTTAAGAGGTAATTATAGGAGTGTTCGAGATACGTGGCTTATACCCGTAGAGTGTTCTTTTGTATGAGGATGAGGTGAGGATGATTTGAAATATTAAAAGGTGAGATTGCTAGCAGGAGGATACTTCCTTGAAGCAGGCAATAAAATAACTCATTAAAAACTTCTCGTCTCCTAAGACAGAAGATAAGCAACTGGGTTAGGAAGGCAAATTTTGACAAAGAGAAACCAAATAACCTCGACAGCAGAGATTTGTTATCGAGATCGGCCCCTTTATCAAGCTTTTCTGATTCAATGTCAAAGCCCCCCCATCATATTAGTAATGGCAGGGATTTTAATAACAGGGATTTTGCCTGAATGAAGTTGATTATTATGTGCAGATGGTAAAGAATGTGTGTGCGCAGGCATATTCAAAGTGATATATATATATTTTTTTTTTAATGGAGCACTCTGCACTCTGGATGACTGAAAAGCCCTCGCGCATAACGAAATGACCCTGAAATGATTGCTAGTTAAGACACACACACACACACACACACACGCTCCTGATGAAAACCAATTTGTGGTTCACTAAAGAAACAAAAATAAATAATGATATAATCACGATTACATTACGTTTAGACATCCATTTAAATCCTTTGCGGTTTGGAGGATGTCTGCATGTGTGTTTGATGTCTGCGTTTCTGTGAGCAGGCCTTTGTTTTGCCAAGATTATGAAGGTCTGCACAACTTGGTATCTGAAAACCATAAGCTCCCGCTGTACGTACCAATCAAAAGAGGAACAAATTCTAAGCACAAGTAATGGAAGTATTTTACAAACTCAAAGCACATTGTGGTGCCCAAGGATTTCTTCCACCTCTGTATATTGACTGGGAAGTGTCGATCATGTTCATTCCAATGCAAAGCCTGCTGTAAAACATCTGATGTGCAGTTTTATAAAAGAAAATAAATAAAAAGAGCAGTGCGAGTCTCTGAATGGGTAATTGGCCCCAAGCTGGTCAATTAGTGTCTAAACTGAGAATCCAATTTCTGGTCCATTTCTCCAGCCGCCACCCAAATTCCAAAGATTTCCCTTCCACTCAGTGAAAGCTGAGCACGACACTGAAGCAAAAAAAAAAGATGGGTCTTGTTAATCTTAAAGGTTCATGTCAATACTGTCTCCTGTAGTTTGCTGAATATTTGTGGCTTTGAAGGCAAATTTGTATTAAGTAAAACAGGGATTCATTTCTATTTCGACAATAATTATATGACAAATCAAAAGAAAAGATGGGAAATGGGCTCTGATAGTATCTCTACATTTTTCAAATAAGCAAAAGTCTAATGTCAAAAAGACAAAAAAAAAAAAAAAAGACATTTCAATATAATATTCAAATCGTGCATTCACAGCCAAACGTAAGGGTGAACACAGCTTTATTTCAGACGCTGGATAAGATCTGTGTGAAGTCATGTTTTCTTTGATGCTTAATTGCTGTGCGTTGCTCAGTATAATTAAACATAATGACCTGCTATATTTCCAGTGACAGACAACACATGGGAGGTAGGAAAGGAGACAGGAACTCTGACTGCCAGGAGTCTGCTCCCTGTCCTCCCCCCCTCCCTCTTCCAAGCAGCGATCCAGCTGCTTAGTTGCTCCGGGTAGTTGACTTAAACTTCCCTCATAAGGGAGACGAGTTGAGGGTGGGTTTCCAATCGGACAGGACAGAATCCACCCACCTAATTTACTTGAAATGGATTTGCATGTAAATGAAGGGTGAGTCTGTTAAAGCCACCTGCTGGGGCCACTTCACTGTTACCATTGTCTCAAAGGTAAATGTAGAAGAGTTTTTGAATAGGCAACAGTAGTTAGTCTTAGTCTTAGAAAGGAAAAACTGCGAGTGAAGATTTTAAGTGAGACTGTAAACAGCACAATGGTCAAAAGTATAGGGACACACCAACTATCCACAACTGGCGATTGTTTAACATTGGAAATCATTTGAAACCCGCGGGCATTCATCTGCTTCGGCCTCGATCCTTCTGGGAGGGGTCTCCCCGGGACTCCAATAACTGGCGGCAGAGATTTGGTCCCAACGAGCCACGTGAGGCCAAACACCGGTATTGGCTGATAAGGACCGATACAGCGTGGCTCACAGTTCAGCTTCACTTTATTACATAATGTTGAAGTGAGGGTTCTGTGCATTTTGGAGGGTCCCACCTACAGTATGTGTTCGTGGACTTTGTCTTTCCCAAACTGTTAGTTAGAAACACAAAGTTAGAAGAAAATTACCACCAAACTACTAATTACATGCTTAAGCATACAGAGGAGAGAAACTAAGGAAGGTTTAAGGAAGATCAGCATAAAAAGGTCATTTGAGATTTGTTTTCAAATGTAAAACAAAAGGGGAAACTAAGGAAAAATGCTGCTTATAGGAAAAGGTTTCCCTTTCGCATGGATTACTGATTGCTGTAATGTTTCCACTTGTCCAAACTGTCCATGACAGCTGCCGTCCTAATGCTATTTCATTGTGAGAGATGAGGGACAAAATCCAGTTGTTGTTCCTGCCAATAAAAAAATAAAAACATCCTTTATGAAAAGTTTCTCCAAAGGCAACAGGTGTCTTCACCTGCAGTTGTCAAATCAGATGCACTTGGTTTTATAGAAAATGTGTTGTTGCATGCATTTCGCAATTAAACCATCATAACTTCAGGGAAAATGCAGTCAGACTACTAAAACCTCATATTAGGCTCTTTTTCACCGAGTCCCCCACCTCTGATCTTAGAATTATATTAGGGAGACAGTCTTGACAAGATGAATGATTACAATGAGCCAGAAATCTTTATTGTTGATATGGACAACTGAATATTGTATGAAGATATAAGTAAAATGATGTGTGTGTGTGGTGCTGGCTGTAAGTAAGGATCCAAAGAACAGAGTGAAAATGTGCCTCCTCGCTGTGCGTCTGGGCCGTTGACAAAATGACACAGCTCAGTTCACACATCACAGTCTGGCAGGTCTGAGCTTTTGAAAGGGGGGGGGGGGGGGGGTTCAAATAAATTCTTATTTGAAACTAAAATGACAAGTTTAGCTGCATTTAGATGGCTCTGCACGCCATCTGCTGAGAATGACAGCTTGGAAATACCAATGCACAGCACATGTCAGTGAGCAAGGTGTGCTTTTTGTGGGGGGGGGGGGGGGCAGATAGTGCACTAAGGCTTTCAAATCAAAGGGAAATAAAACCAGCACACGGTCGGCTGATCGAAATGTCAATGACGACCTGTGAGACTGCTACTTCCTGCTGAGCAGAAATACAAGCTGTTGGCGTGAAGACACAGGCATCTGGGGAAGACAGACAAGCCTTCAGAAACAGTAAAGGCTTCTCGTTGATAATCGCAAATAATAGCTAGAGGGGAGATGGAAGAAAAAAAAAAGTTTTTGCTCTACTTGTGCTTTATTTATCACACGAAGGGTTCAGATTTGATGCTGCTGTGCTTTCATTAAATCATGCTCATGTCCCACTATTGCTTTCGCGTCTCAGCAAAGCGGTTTGGTCTCCAAACAACGAGAGGAATATGAACTTCTGCGCGTATCCGGTTTTAGCATCCGTTCCTGCAGTGGAATTAATGTTCAAATAAATCCTGATTTAGTGCTTCGCATGATGCTTCACCCCATCTTGCAAATCCAAAGAGTGGGCCGCTAGACGGAAATAAGCTGATTGTTTGCTACGGAGAGACATGAGCTAAAAAGGAGCACCTCGTTTGGTTCAGAGAAATATGTATTAATAGTTTACTAAATAGGTCTCCATAGGACAGCATTTCTTCTTGGAAAGTAAAAAAAAAAAAATGGACAATATTAATATGCGAAGTGATCACAAAGAGGCACAGAAGCACTAAAAACATGGGCGGATACCAAACATAGAAGACAAAATGACTAAATACTAACGTTTGGGAACCAAGTCGTACAAATCTACTCATCAAATCGGACCATACACTTAACAATTTCAACCTGTAAGACGGAACAGTGTCTTGCAGTCTCCTAGTATGGACAAATGATTGGTAAACAGCATTGTGCTTCACTTTAACAAGGTGTGGGCAAACAAACTAAAGGCACTTTTACCAAACCCAAGGCTTAAATCTGCGCTGCGTATTTGAAAACACTCCAAATAATGCAAACGTGTCATCTCCGTGCAGCCCATCCACATGCATTTTTAAATCAAGTGCCATCTTCTCCGTGTTTGGGTGCAGAGGAGCACCGCGTAATACTGCAGGTGACAGTAAAAGAATACATACTTTTGCCATTTAAAGTAATTCTCAAACCATTTTGCAATCAAAGAAACCCCAACACAGCTCCAAGAGTCCCCAACCCTGCTGAAAACAAATGAGGACAAAAGATCTACAAATGTCTGTGACTTTCCTTTCAGATATCTGCGACCATGAGCCCACTCTGTCATAATTAATCCATGTGAAATGTAGCATCCATTTATATCACAGTGGGGGGAAAAAAAAAAAAAAAGCTTTCATTGTTCTCACCAACTCCTCCCTCTAAGGTCGGCTGGAAATACTTCTTGCCCTAACGACGACAATGAATCATTGATGCACAGCGATCAATAGGGAAAAATTCATTAGGCAACCGTGTCAAGAACAAAAAAAAAAAAAGCCAGGTGCAGATTTGAGACGGAATAATTTGCCAGATTTTCGGGGTTAATTCAGGGACGCCACCGAGACAGGAAGTACCCCACTCGCTCCCTTAACTCTTTCCATCAAATAGATGCAAAGCTACAGAGAGAGAGCGATAATTAGTAGCCACTGGTGCCAAAGAGAGAGAGCGAGCGAGCGCCTAATGGTGTTGTTGGGAAGCCTGGGGCAAGTCGTACATATTATAACTTTGATGCTCGGGCTGCAGCTGTGCTACAGGATCAGATTGTAAATAGATTTCTAGAGTAAACAGCAGTATTGGATTAGCCCTCAGCTGACAACTCCGTGCATGCAGTAATCCGCATACAGAAGAGGTAAAAATACTTCCAAATGCACCTTCAACAGCGTGACCACATATGAACTCGTGTGTTAAACAGAAGACAAAAAATAGCACCTGTCTCCATCAAATGGCTGACGTGTTGAGACGGCGTGATCAACACGGAAGAGAGCGGCAAAATCTGTGTTGTTCGTTTTTCAACAATGAACCGCTGCGTAGCTGCTATCAATGGCAGGTACCCCACCCCCCCTTTTCCTCCCTCTGCCAGTTTGATTTGGCCCAGCTGAGGTCACCGTCTTATCACCTCTCAGCAGTTTCATCAACAGGCCTTTAGCGCTGTTGGCCCCCACTAATTCCACTGTTATCTGCTGAAGCACAGTCAGCAGTCAGGACCTTACAGCTTTACTACACACACGCACACACGGGGGGGGGGTTTGCCTGCTATAGCAGTTTGCCAAGATATCAAGCAGACAAACTTGCTTGTTATTATTTCTTTTTTACATATTACGTTTGAAACCACAAGCCCTAAAAGGAGATTCCAGCCTGGTGGGACGATACTTCTACCTCTTGTTTTAGTGTGATCAAATTACGTTCTGCTACGTCGGCTCATGTTATCGCCTGATCATACTTTCAGTCCCAATGATGTGGAGGTTTGCACTCCTCCACTTTGTCCAAACAGGAGCTGTATGATCGTTTTAAATACATTGTATTGTTAAACTGCGAGACTTTTTTTCCCCCCGCCTCCCTTTTCTTTTGCTGAACTGATGTTTATTGATGTGTGTTTTGTTGTGTATTTTAATGCCTGCCTGCAAAGAACGTTCTCTTCAGGATGCTAAAGCCAAGAGTTGAGTGGAGTTGGTTTGAAACCCATGGACAAGCTGATGGTCTGTGTCAGCCTGTCCTCAAATCCTTCACGCCCACAGAGGTTGTTTTTTCCTCTTCGCTCATATGACCAACAGAACCATTTGTTGAAAGAGCACGGCGGCATGTGGGAGGCAGGCGTCTGTTGAAATTGGACTCTTTTGGCACCAAAATGGAAGATGATGTCTCATATAATGGCACCAAAATGGCAGCCGGTGTAATAATATTTTTCACCCTAAACAGGAAAAATGCTGGACTGTGAAAACCCAACATTTTAGACAGAGTTAGGCAAAGATGGTGAGGAGTTAGTAAAAATAAAAAAAAATAAAAAAATCAATACTTCTATGATGCCTTTTGATTGATGCTTTTTGCCGTCTCTCAGTTGGCCACAATCTGCCATGAACAGACACGAAAGAGCAAAGTCCAAACTCACGCCATCTTTAAGGATATTGGGAACAATAGAGTTGGACATTTTTAATAGATCATTCCATGAAATTACTCTAATTCTAGCCTTGATGTAATAACACTTTAGCAGAAGTTTTAGTCAGAGGCAGATGCACTTTGAAGCACCTCTCCCAAATTAGTCCAAAACAACACACACACACACACACACACACACACACTCCACTCCAGAGGACGCTGATATTTGATGACAGAGCTTTGACATCAACATGGGCAACATGGGGAACTTTGATTAAAAACCGCAGCCAGTTTTGTACAGATCGGGACAGGCAGGCAGTCTTGTTTACCCAGCTCTGCTAAAGTCCCTTTCAAAATGTTGTTCCCATTAAGCCACTGTGTATTCATTGTAAACTAGACCTTCTGGAGTGTTATTTTCTTGTCCCACAATATGTTCTCTTACTTCCTACAGCTTGTCTAATTTTCATAAAACAGAAGCCAGGGAACAGACAAATGTGCCATTAACACTGCAGAAAGATATCTAAACCATTATAACATAAATATTTAATTACAACATAAAAGGTCTCTCTCGTAAGTTGGCCTGGCCTTGCATACAAAAGAGGGGGTTGTGGTCACAGTGAGGCAGTACAGCACAGTGGATCAACCAATTTTAGATCAGCATTAAAACAATGTATTATTTGATGCTCATTAAATATTAACAATGCTGTTGCTAAATCTTTCCATCGACACCAATTACTGCTGTTCAGGTCCTCGAAATCTGTGCTAGCACAAAATGCCTAATGAGAACATAGCAGCAAGACGGGGAAATATTCATCAGTTTCTGATGTCCACATCTCGCTGTGTATGTCCTGAATGCACAATGGAACACGATATTACAATTACGAGAACATCTCACATCGCAGAAGCACATTTTTAAATGAACACGAAAAAAAAAAAAAATCAACATTGAATGATCAAGAGCAGTTAGCAGACAGAGAGAATGAAACTCACACTCATATCATGGCGTGTTCACAAGGGAAAAAAAAAAAAATCTAATTAGCACTTCAAGAAAAGGAAAAAAGAAAAGCACGAGAGCAGAAAAGCTCAAAGGAAACTTCTTTTTTTTTTTTTTACAACCTGCATCTTATTTATGCCTGCTTTGTCCATCATTCATATTGGTTATAATCCCATTAAACTCAACACTGCTTAGACTTTGGAACATGACAACTTACAAAACTATGTCACAATATCACCCGAACATCCTTTTTTAGAAGTAAAAAATAAGGTGAACATTACATTTCCTTTTTTTTAAAAAGTACCCCTCCAGGCTCATTGGTAACCAGGGCTTAGCTGAACTTTTAAGCATAGCTTTTTAATACACAACATAACTCCCCTCCCCCCACACACATTGCAAAGTCAAAATCTAGTAATAAGTAAAAAAGATCCTCATGAAAAAACCTTGAGCATGAGAATAAAATGGAATAAGACTAGATGAAGACACAAGGAGGCCTTTTCCTAAGGCTGTTAGATTCACAGATTCAGCAGCACAGTGATTAATCAATCGATTCCAGGCTCTTGAACTTTACGTTCCTCATCCAAATACAACACTAAACATTGGAGTTGTTTTATAACATTTGTTGTTTAATAAGCTGACTCTTATTATTTATGGTTCCTTAGATACAGTCAATGTGAACTTCGAGACTTTCAGTGCCGGACTTGCTCGGAGTCGAATCTGAATAAATTAAGACAAATCTTTCAAATTTGTTTCATTTCGAGTTATATTTTTCTGTACATACATGGGTACACTGCAAACATGAACCTTAAATAGCTAATTTAGCATATGAATAAGTGGAATAAGGAAATTACGAGTAAAAAAATGTCTTCGATTGGAAGGACGCGATGATGGGCTTTGTAAACCCTATAAAAAGGAACTGAAAATGTATTTAACATAAGTGCATTTATGAAATTTCATGGGCATGAAATCATTACTTGTTGCCCTTAAGCTATGTTGTCTGTGTTTCTTCTTGGCAACAAAACACATTTCAAAAGGTATGAGGGTGAACGCCAATGATAAAAAAGATTTTTGCCATTGTTCATAATTTAGTAGACGTCATAAAAAGAAACTGTGCACACACTCATATTAGATTAGGGTAAATGTCCTTATCACCTGATTTTTGCATAAGTACACAACTCTTAGCATTTTTGTTTTATTATTATTCTTAGCTTCTCAAGCCTGAATGTGCTCTGCTTAAAGGTTGAAGAAGTTGCCCTCTAATAAATTTCTCCGCAGTGACCAGAGTCTCCAGCTCATGAATAATAAAAGGATTGCACTGATCCCATTCTTCACTCAGACATCCACCTCATCTAACATTTGACACTGCAATATCGCTCAGTGGAGCACACGGGTACAGCCTGTGTTTTGCAGGTCTGCCCGCTGCACAGTAGAGTCACATTCAAGTTAGTTTTTCATTTTTGTGCCACTTCCAAGGCTAAGTAACCGCAAACTAATTTAGTTGTCAGTCTACTTCATTGCAAGGCTTATAAAGTCACAGAAATATTGTAGAAAAGTTACCAAAATCCTTTCAAGTACTGCTTAAGTTGTCAACATGCCTTGATTTACTGTAGTTCCTCTTTGCAGGTTTTTTTTTTTTCCAATTTCAATCTATTGTCAACTCTGGAATTATTTACGTTAAAGTCTTTCCACCAGATTAACGAGCTTAAATACAACTGCAATTCCAAAAACTTTGGGAAGATGTGAGACATTTTACCATTTTGTGGAAAATTAGTTCATTTGAAGTTTTCCCGCCAGCAACACGTCTCAAAAAAGTTATTAGAGGGGCAAAAAAAGAAAGGTTGGAAAAGTAAAACACATGGAGGAGTATTTGACAACTACTTGGGTTAATTGACAACAGGCCAGTAACATGACCAGGTATAAAAGGAGCATTTCAGAGAGGCAGAGCCTCCCGAATGTAACGGTGAGCAGAGGTTCACCAATCTGTGACAAACTGCCAAAAAAATCGTGGAACAATTTCAGAAAATATTTCCTCAACGTAAGATTGCCAAGACTTTGAAGATCCCACCATCTCCAGTATATAATTTCACCATAAGATCGAGAGAATCAGGAGGAATCTCTGTGCACAAGGGCCAAGGCCGAAGGTCACAACTGGATGCGTGTGATGTTCGGGGCCCTCAGGCAACACTACATTAAAAACAGGCCTGATTCTCTACTGGACATCACTGCGTGGGCTCAAGAACACTTCCAGAAATCACTGTGTGAACACAAGTCACTATGCAGTCCACAAATGTAGGTTAAAGCTGTATCACGCAAAGAAGAAGCCATAAGTTAACACGATCCGGAAACGACGCCGTGATCTCTGGGCCAACGCTCATTGAAAATTGTCTAAGGCAAAAAGAAAAAAAAACTGTTCTGTGGTCAGATGAATCCAAATTTGAAATTCTTTTTGGAAAACATGGACGCTCTGTCCTACGGACTGAAGAGGGAGAGGGGCCATCTAGGAGGAGTGGAATTAAGTTTTCTAGTTAATAAGATGCCCTGTGACTGGTCTGAATGCAGAATTTATGAGCCTTTCTGAGACATTCTCCTGTGACTCTATTCATTAGTGCTGGACTTTTCAGAATTTGCTCTGTTAAACTCCACCACAATCATTGCTACAAAGCCGCTAGGCAGAATATTGATCTTTGCTGCAAATATAGGATTTAATAACTTTAATTAATGGCATTAAAAATAGCAGAAGTAGACTTTGAGTAAAGAGCGTAAAACAGAAAATGAAGACAGATTCCAACCACGCAGCCAAGGTAAACTCATAAAAAGGTCTGGCTCCTCATTGTAGTTTCATCAATACTCGCAGACACTGTTTTATGGGTTGGGTTTCTTATCTGAAGAGCGAGGCTGAATATCCAGTGTGTATAAATACTGTATGAACCAATAAAGCATCTTGTCTCAGTGGGTCATAAATTACCTGTACACATTAATTCTCTTTATCAGCTGAGTTATGGCCGTGTGGCTGAAAAGCAGAGAAAGAACACCACCATACAACCCCAACAGCTAAAAGACCCTGGATGATTTAGCTATAAGGGCGGTAGAGCTTTTGTGCTGTGGTGTTTTGTTGCAAAACACCGACTTGGTGAATGAAATATCATTACATTCACCGAATCACAATGAGGCCTAACTGAAACTGACCTACAGCCCGATATTGATTAATTTTTTGCCTGGAAATAATTATTTTTTTTCTTGATGAATCTCTCAGATAGGACTGATAATATAGATTTTAATATTGTCCACTTTCAGTGTGTAGTTATTGTAGTAGTTATTGAATATAATGAGAACAATCTAAATAGTGACATTTACAGTAGTACTAAGGTTTCATTAATGATGTCCCGCAATACTTGTGCTCATTTTCTGAATTCATTAATAATGATTGAAAACATTTATTAAATTCTCATAAAGTATGTTCTCGGGACCCAAGGTAACATGTTCAAATTGTTTTGACCGACAAATACCACTAAACCAGACAAGCAACCCATCCTGAAATTGCATATTTTTTGATGATTAACCTAAATAGGAACCTTAGCAACGTAGGAGGAGCTGCCAGTGATGTAAAGCTGTAACAGGGTGTTTTCTCATTTCCAAAACAGATAAAATCACTCTGCACTGTCCCTGAACACACCAGCAGGTAATGCTAAAGGGGCTAGTGTAATCGCAAATGCACTTTTGCATTGCAAAAGTTGGCTCACTCACCGCTTACAGCGCAACATTTGTGAAAAATCTACGTTACGTATGCTCCCAGCAATCAGACAAGACTCACGCGGCCATCTTTTTGAAGCCAGGGAGCCACAGGAGATACGTGCGCACAGAACTTACGGCCATTTCAGTCTTACAAAGCGTGCAGCGCTTCACTTCCTTTTAGGTTTCCGTTTAGAGATTTGTCATTCTTGGATGATCATGTTCAGGCTTTTTAGGTATAATACACATTTTCAGGATGACTGGGAGTGGCAGCTGCCATAATTTAGGATGAGCATCCTAAACAAATTGATGTAAACAATTACATCGGTGCATTGTTCCAGCCCTGCAGTGATGCAGTATTGCAGAACTGCTGTATTTTATAGTACAGCCGATGAAGAGTCAACTATTTACTTAACTTCTTTAATTAATTGGCTTAAATAATTTGTTGTTATTAAATAGGTGAGTTTGGCTTCATAATTAGACATTTACTTGCAAATATTATTTTGTAAATCCATTTAAAATTCAAATTAGCTGCATATTAACCGTTTACTTTTTTAGTTTGGTTGTTTTGTCTAGTTATTTTTGCCTTCACTTATTAAATTACCAAATGATTTAAGTTAACAGTTGAGAAGTTTCTGCTTTAAAAAAACTGGTTCAGTTTCATTTGTACACGCCACCCTACTATGGCATTTCACCAAACAAGTGCAATCAGGCACACAATAGTTTCCTGTCAGCTTCAAGGCTCCAACAAAGACAGAGAGTTATAAAGAAAGAGTTAAAAGAAAGGGAAAGAGGATAGGTGGAGGTAATGAGGAGGGACTGATAAATGAGAAAAAAAAAAAAAAGTATTGTTCCCGTTTTATGAGCTGATGAAAAAAGACAAGGTACCGCTCAGCATTCTTCTACAGTCAAATTACAGAGTCAAGCCATGCATAAACGTGGTACATCTGAGGAGAAAAATGGTGAGGAAAATGGTGGGGAACAAGTTGGAATTGCAAATCGGTGCATCTTGGATCATCTGCTGAATACGATGTTGATTGGAATGAATATTAGTTTCTTCACTTTGATTAGAACTGGTCCAAAACTGCAGTATATCTGAAAAGCATTTGACTTCCGTTTTCCCTCAAAAGAAAGAGGCCGTTTAGCAGACCTGAGCCGAGTTCCTGAGCATACACCCTAAATAATAGTCAGCCATTATTTCAAATGTGGCTTGCATTCACCGCACTATGAAAAACATCACTTAAAGTGTGCTGGTCGCCCTCCTGTAAGAGATGAAGAGAGCGGTGAGGCCAGCTTTGATGCTACATTTAGCTGATGAAGCACATTTATGTCAGCTTCCCGGCTGAATTGGGTTTTCAACATTTTTTCAATCTCATTCGAAACTAAATTTGGACTAGTTGCATCATAAAGCAGCACTGTACAAGACTTTTTTTTTTTTTTTTTTTTTAAACAATGGAGTTCTTCAGTACATCACGGTGGACGGGGACAATGCCAGCTGCTTGTGCAAAATACTGCAGCAAGGCAGCCTCAAGTTCCGCTCTTTAGTCTCTTGCATGGTGGTGACCAGACAACAGTAGAAAATAGAATTATGATAATAATAATATAAGCACAGAAAAGAAAATTGAGCTTAATCATTAGAGCAGGACATAAATCTGGACTAACATAGTAACAGTTTGTTCAAGACTACTACGACACTGGAATATGACTTCCCTCCTAATAACAGACCAAATTAACAAATGAGCTACTAATAAAGAGTTAGTGTTTTTTTTTTTTTGTTTTTGTTTTTAAATAAGATCTTCAGCCAGTATCCAGCTATTGATCGACACTGATCTGCAGACTGAACCTGTGACCTTTTCTGCTATGGGACAATGGAGCATACTACACAGTTGCCATTCATCAACTCTGATTCACATGCAATATTAATATTAAGCAATAGAATCCCATCATGTCTAGTTTATTTTCTTCGTGAAGCCTTTAGAGAACGAGAGCAAACTGCACACGTAAACAGAATGGCCTTTGACTAGTTTGCTGTAATGATGGGGGGTGGGGTGGGAGGGGGTCGGGGGAGCCTGCTTTAAAGCCAACTTCAGTGACTGAAGAAAATCCAAAGTTAGATGACCCTGGAATGACTCGCATGTTGCTTTAGCAACTTTAAATAGAACTGTGGGTGGAAGTAGATTGTAGGACGTAAGCAAAATTGCGTTTGACCTCAACAGGGGAAATGATGGGGGGTGGAGAACAACAATTGCTCTAAGGGATGAAGTGCAGAAAACTCGAACGACCCTGAAATGACCAGTTTTCTACCTCAGTGACTTTATGAAGTGCCACAGGAGACAAAGACACCTACTGCATCAAGAGCTGAGCCCCTGTCGGAAATTATATCAGAAATCCCCAAATTAACACTGTGGAAGATGATGCTTGATCTGACACTGGAAGAGGGGACTCGAATAACCACTGAGTGGTAGTACAGCCTCTGTTTCTGAAGATGAAAGTCAGAGGTTAATGCGTCGTAACAAGAAAAGGACGAGGGGAATTTATTTAAAGTGAGTTGAGAAGTTGTAGCTTGTAGAGCGAGTAGGAGAATCGGATGCAACACACCCCGACCGAGTCATCACAAATGAGGAGAGTTTCCAAATAGTTACTTATGTTGTGGCTGATGGGTGTATTGTCAGGGAGAAACAGGACTTGAAGAATCGCAGGCTTTTGTGTTAATTTTGCTGGCGTTCAGTTTTTGATACACACTATGGTTCGTGAGTTCATTGTAATGATTTGCTGGTTTTGAGTGAGTTAGTCTTTAGTGTATGTTGACTTTATGGTGAAAGTTAGTTTCTCCATCCAGGACAATGGTCAAATAAATAAAATAAAATAAAAAAGTTCAATTGCTGCAATAGAGTGGACATTCATACCCAGAAATATCAAAAATGGAAAAAAACAATGGAAACCACACATAGCAAATTAATTGGCTATTTGATTAATTTAATCTTGAAAAGTAAAAGTGAAATCGAAAATAACAGATACTCGCCTCCAAAAAAAGAAAAAAGAAATATGAAAGTTTTACTGCTTCTTTGCAGGCTAAAATTACCTTTCATACCTTGGGAAATAAGCTTCAATTGTAATGCAGATGAAATTCTATAAAACTGACTCTACACCATCAGAAAGTGAAGGAGTTGTGCAAGTGCCAACTTTTCTTGTGTTGAAGTTTAAAGGGCAACTTCACCAACTCTCTTTTAATGGTTCTAGTTTAAGAGGTGCATGTATATTAATGCTTACAAGCTTATGTCTGCCTTCCCTGCATTATAATATCTCTGCTTCTAGCTTAGAAACTCTTCCAGATGACATCATCAGGAGGAGCGTTTCATCATCACAAGTTCACATGATTATCCAGATAATACCTGGGCAACAAGCTGACCAAAAATACAGCCTCCATTGTATGAGCAAAGAGATGACAATATGCTTCCAGATGATGTCATCTGGAGGCATTTTCCAGCCAGAAGCATAGGACAAACAGGACAAAACACGTGTTCCTTTTTCAATAATAAAATACTTTGTTTTCAAATATGTAACATATCAAATGAGCTAAAAGAGGTCTGAGCTGAAACGTGGAGTCAGTCTTGATTGACAGAGAGTGAAGTCAAGTGGGCTGGAGTGCTACATAGCGCAGAGCAAATAGTGGAGAGTAAAGGTCAACAGCATGAGCTGGGGAGAGTTTAGCCTGCGCACACATGATGAGTGATACAGATTAAAGTCAAAGAAAAGCTCCAGGGTATTGGGAGACAGCAAGATTGATGTAGGCTGGAAGAAAAGAAAACAAAGCAAGGGAGATGACGGGGATCAAGACACACTCCTGATTTAAGTCTAGATTTCATCCCAAGGAGCCGCCCGCTCCAGTTTCCTGAACCCCACGCATCTGTATTCAACGTGCCTTTACCCTCTTAAAGCCATCGTCCTGGGGGGAATTCAATATTGACTGGCTCCAACGGGTGCACCAAACTCCCTTCTGTAGCACTTTTGGTCCTTCCTGCACACAGAACTGAGTTTCATTAAGGTCTCACCTCTCCGGGGAGAACCTTTAAAGAAACAGGCAAACGTTGTGGCTGGCTTCTCGTCGGGGTTAGTTTGATCAGAGGGGTCCTTTTTGCTTTTTCCAGCATTTCAAAGGGATCTTTTACAAGCTCATTACACTGATTTGCTGGGAGCGATAAGGACAAGTCTTTATCTGCAAGAGGGGATGGCTCTATTGACAACAACAAAGCTTTTTTTAACGGGACACTAAGGGACGTGTACTTCAGAGAGCTTCCTTTGAAAGATCTAGTAACCCACCCTTTACTGCTCCTTTTCAGTTTTGTTTTACAAGACACAGCGACATAAACCAAGTGCAAACATGTCTCTGTTTTTATCCAATTAAAAGCTCATTCATCCTTTATGTGCATCTTCCTGTACTATGCTACATGTGAGCTTCCCCAATAATCCTAGCAGACTCTACAACTGATCTAACAGAGCTTTTCAGCAGATTCACTTTTTATATTCTCTAGCTGGCTACATGCTCTTCACACTGCATACAAAACATCTCTTTCACACACACACACACACACACAAACTGGGAGAAGCTCTTTTCCCCATCACTTAAAATCAGACTCACCCTCCAGAATCTCTTGGCCGTCTCCACCCTGGAGGATTTCCTGCGGAGCCCCAGCGGTGTCCCCAGTTGATGTTCGAACATCATGGTGAAACCGCCCGTGGTAGCAAGTAAGCTTCTCGCTGCCTGCCACGTTTGCCCCTTGCTTTCCCCACGATGCTACAGCTGCACAGCAAATGCCAAAGTCTGCTTTGACGGCCCACCAGACTTTTCCATTTATGAAGCCTCTGCCACACCCATAGCCATTACACCGTGCATTTCCCAGCAGCCGTACACAAACAAAAACAACCACCAGTCCCTCCGTCTCCAAACCCTGCTGCAATCCCCACACATTAACGGGCCCTAATGGAGCCCAGAGACAATCCGGGCTAAGATTAGCTTTCCCTTTCAACGCCAGGGGAGTCCTCATGAACAGCAACTTAACTTATTTAAAATGCATGATGCTTACCCTTATTAGTATTACAATACAGTTAGAGGGCTTACGGTAATGAACGAGAGGAATTTGGAGATACAGATGCAGCAGGAATGTGGTTGGGGTTATGGAGGATGAACAGAGGTAATTCAACACCTCCGTATGAGACGCAGCTGAGGGAACAATCAGTGCTAAACTGTTTATTCAGCCATTAGCACACCGCAGCGTGGTGGAGTATGCCGACAGGTGAGCGGCTGATTTGGGATCATAAGCTTGCAGTTGGGAGTGTAGGCGTGTGCTGAGTGCAGACGCAACGAAAATGTACAGCTGAGAAACAGCTTAAGTTACAGCAGAACCGCAGGCAAACGAACTAAATCAGGCCCAATATAAAAAGGCCCGTCAGAGAATGAGTGAATCTTTTTATAAGTTTGTTCATCGGCAAAACGAGGCTTCAAAACCCCTCAATGCTAAAACTTCAGTCACCTGAACACGGGACAAAATCAATACTTTAACTGTTATGTCCTTTCATTCCCTCTGCCGTCCAGATGCATCAGACGCGATTAATCTAAGAAGAAGGGTGATAAAAATTTCAGCCTCGTCAGGCACAGTGGCAGAGCCAATAAAAATGACAGATCCTCTTTTGATGTCTACTACGTCATCATTAAAGTGTCCACTTGCATAAGAGATGAGACTCTTCCCATTTTCCACGAGCTGAGGAGGCACTTGGTTTAGCCACATCCCGAATAACACCCGCGTCATGCGATTGAAATCATCTCTGCATATGTGCACAAGCAAGAGGGTGCGTGCAGGGTTTTGCTGCCTAGGAGCTACGTGGTCACAGTTAACAGTGAAGCCCTGCAACACACAGATCTTTAACGCATTATCGACTTTTCAATTTCGTGACACCCATGCATAATTATTGAATAACAACCTTGTTAAAGTATCACCGGGGTGTTGATTTTAGGACTCCTCTTCCCCAGAGGCTGCTCCTGCTGACAAAACACAGAATCTATGTGCAATAATTATATAAAATGATCTTATACACAGACATTTATGTATAATGTATTATTTCTATCCTGCGAGGACAGTCACAGTTCAGAAATATATAAATAATTGTTTTTCTTAACTTACGCTGCTCAACAATTAATACAAACAGTCTTTACAGACTAAAAGCCTTTGTATGAGCATGTACATTCAATGCATACGAAACAAAAGTATTGGAAAATTTTACAACTCAAAAACAGTAGGACTATATTAATTCCTTTTAGCCATAAACTTGCCCAACTTATTCAAATGGGAACAGATAAGTTTACGTTAGTCCCCATAAGCTAATGGTCACACCACACTAAATACAGTTGCAGTAGAGTGATCCCTGGATTCTCCTGCATTTACGTATTAAAAAAACCAAAAAAAAAAAACCAAAGGTTTTTATTTCTTTTGCTTTTGAATTCAGTTTCTGTTGTAAACATACGACTGTTCTTTGTGGGGTTTCATCAGCCCCTTTGGACTGCGGGCAAATCTGACTGAACACATCAAAAGGTTTTCTGGTACTGGATGAAGACGCAAGACTAAGACAGAAGAGACAACACTCCCGAACCAAAAGCCAACATGATTACAGCAAGTGAAAGGCACCATATGGTGCGGGTGCTGCTTACATGTTGTAGTGCCTTTTACTGCACAGCAGCCAAATGAGTTCCAGCTACAATAGTTTGGCTCAGGCTGCAAATTGAACAGGCATTCTGTGATTAAGAAAGGGCAGAGCATGGCTATATACATTGTGCGGTTTGCTCTTTTTTTCCCTCCAGCCCTAAAACACACCTTCAGCACATTGTTACTTACACTAGACCCCAACAGAAAGCCTCTCTATCTTCTTCTCTTTGACATGCAGGACATTACAGTATTTATCAGCAATGTGTATAATTCAGCCAGTGTCCAACCACCGTTGCAGCCCCATCCAAGGCCCTCACCAGCCAGAGCAACGCTGACAAGCAGTGACAGATGAACCATGCAGGCTGCATTCTGCAGCTGCTTTATGGCCGACAGCTCCTGAAACGGATTACTAATGGATCAGATGGAGCAAAAAAAAATAAAAACAAATAGCCAAACTATAGCCAAGGAGAACACCGGGGAGGCTGCTACCTGTCTGTTTGACAAGAGAAAGGGAGAGTGAGGGAAATGAAGATAGGGGACAGAAGGCACAGTACAGCAGAGAGGAGCCCTGTGAGAGATGGGGAAAGGAGGGAACATGAACAGGAAAACCATGACCGTGACGCTCATGAGCACTTTGGGAAAATGGTCGGGTGAGTGCCCCGTTTGGTGGCCCTCAGAATCTGGTGAAATGGAGAGAGGAGAAGTTGGACGGGGGGGGGGGCACTTTGTGTCAGATCGGAGGTGATGAGGGAGGCACGTCCTCAAGGCCAAACATGAATCTAAAGCGCGTTTGAATATGAAAAATAGCGAGCTGCCGTACAGTGTGAACACGCCTATGTGTACAGCATGTCATTACATGCAGTGCACACCCACCGTCACCCTCCATGTGTCTGACACCGTGTTGCTTCGCAGATGTATTGATACCAGCCAATATACTCAGATCACAAGGGAGCAACAGCAAACTCCCGTTACACAAATCTCATTTCCAAATCCCCATCCACGTGTGCTCCTGGTACCACACAGCCAGGATGTTACAACCAGGTGATAAAAGCCTCACTTGTAGGTCCTAAATCCTCCACGGCAGAGAATTTAAACGCATGCAATGCATCTCCCAACTAATTTGACTTTTCCAGTGATCTATTCCTAACAGCACAAGACAAGGGCCTCCATTTCCTGCCTAATGACACTCATTTGCCCAGATCAGTTTCTAGATCAGCTTGACTTTAATGCCAACCATTATCAAAAAGCATATTAAGAGATCTTATTTTCCATTCTAACTTTCAAGACAGTCCGTTCAATTTGGTTTGCTACAAAAATGTATTTCTCTCCTCTGTACTGTGATGATTTTTGTCGTTCTTGTTGTGTGCGGTAATGCAGTCGCCAGAAGGGACGATTCTACCAACTGTCCTTGCCGGTGCCTTTGAGGACGCTCCAAAATTCGTTAAGAGTCAACTGGCATTGTGTTTGTGAAGTTCTTTTCTTTTTTTCCAGAAAATGAAAACCAGAGAACAGAACAACAAGCAAGCAAGCAAGCAAGCAAGCAAGGGCATAGTCCAAAGGATATTTCAAATTTGGTCATTTATAGCTGTAGATTTGGCAGCTGAATCAAGTCTTTCTTGAAGAAATACGTTTAGGTCAGAATTATCTGCAATTGTATGACGGAGACGTGTGCTGTCACGTGTTGACATGGCTAAACTTGCAGAAGCAACAATAATGCAAAATCTGATCTTTCATTTTTCCCACTTTTAGTCTTAACAGACTTACTTTAGAAACAAATGTGTGAAATAGTTGGTGACCAATGCAAATCAACACCCACGAATATGTTTTGAGAATAACACTTTAAATAAATTCTGCACATTCTGCTCTGCACTGCAATTACATCCACAACAGAATATACAGTAATATGGAAGTTAGGAATAAAGTCTGAATGCTTTCTGAAGCCACTGTACACAGTAAGCTGACTTCTGCTTTCTATTCAGAAACAGCTTCCAGGAGTCCTTTTCAGAAAATGAAAATTTCATTCATTTCATTCAACCCTGTCTACCATTTCATCAAATTATTTTCTATTCCTATTGTTCAAATAAAGTTTCTTCCCCCCGCCCCCCCCAGGCAGCTCCGCTCTAAGCACGTTGCCACAGAAAAGCAATATTCTGGGTAAAAATATAAACCAACATTTTTTCCATTCCCTTCGGTTCACATCAGAGAGTAATTCTTCACGCGCGCACAGGGAGGTGCATTTATCGTGAGCCCAGTCACGGCCCCACAATGTCCCGTAATGGCTGTATGGATTCAAAACAAATAAAAAAAAAGAGAGCCGAGGTCATTTGTAAGGGGCTGTGACTCACAACGTGTCCTCTTGTGCGCCACATGTCGTGTGTATGTGCAGGCATGAAGGTGTGGATCACCGTGAGGCAGAGATCTCTTCTGTCTGAGGAAACTATCTGGGGTCGGCAGAGGGCTCATCTCAAAGGCTGTTCAAAAGCTGCCGACATCCAGGGAGGTGAAAAAAATAAAACACCTCTTTGCGAGAGGCTGTACAAGGTCTTGATTTATAACTGAAATAAATGTGAAAACAATCCAACATCACGGTGTTGCCATACAGTGGGCTGTGTGCGTGTGAGGTGCAAGTGATGAACTGGAGCAGTCATCACAGGTCAGCCATGATGGCAATTTAAAGGTAAAAAGACTGATACCGTTTCTAAAACAAATAGTATTCCATGACACAAGCCAGAGAAATGTAGATGCTTTTTACTGCTAGTTTGGAGAAATCCGTTTTTAACCTTTATGCTTCAGAGAATCTTTGTACATTTCTCGCATTGTACATGTGCAGTGGCAGCTATTTGCTCGAGACGCGCAGCGATGTCCCCCTTTCAGAACATTCTGTGGGTTCTGTAGAGCGAAAGGTAAGAGCGAGCATTCCTTCTTGCTGTGGACTGTGGCAGAGCTGGTGAGACTGGGACTACCAACTTGATTTTTTATGAATACTTGAATAGCTATCAAGTCTTTTCGTGAGTTATTATTGCAGCATCTGCAACTGGGAACTATAGTATTGAGTTTTGATAGGTTTTTGCAAAAACAACCACAGTCTGTCTGTATTTTTTTGGCAACAAACAAGCTCAAGGTTGAGGGAAAAAAAATAAATAAAGAAGTTAATTGATAATAATTCACACTTTATTTTACAGGTACTTTCTAAGAAGTAGCTGCTTTTTATCTGTTAATTACCAACAACTTCATGCAATAAAACTTTAGTAACTCAGCAGCAGCACTTAAACACATTTCTGCATCATTTCCACAAAATGGAGCTGGGGAATAATGTGTAGCACTTTCTACTACAGCTTTTTGTGAATCTCTGATAACAGTGATACATTTATGAGTTACTATTATATATTAGCAAATAAACATTTGCTAATATTTGGGAAATTGCGATAAATGTTTATCTATTAAATTATCTAGAAAATACAAGACCTGTAGAATAAAGCTTTTTTTTAGTTTTTCAACAATGCATCGAAAGACGTGTTCAAATAATGCAACAATGTGCCGAGTTCACCCACACAAGTCCTCAGTTGTCATAGTTTTTATAGCATTGTTTCTACCTGCAGCAGGCAGGTGCCTCCAACACAAACCCGTACACCACCTGCTCAGCACCCAACAGCCGACGAGCTGGTGCCCACAGTTGAGCAATGAGCAGCTGAATTGGCAGAGACCAATAAAGATGTGGGGAAAGTTCATTTAAATAAAAGCTGAATGACGGATGAAGCTACAAATGTTACATAACATTTAGCATGAGGACAACAACACTGTCTCCATGTCCGTGTGCTGAGGACTGCTACAATCCTGACAGAAACACTACGGTCAAACTTCTAACACAGCAAGACCAGGAAGCTGTAACGTGGCAGCCCAACCTAACAGGGCAGGGTTTAAACACAGACTTCCCAGGCAATGCGACTCATTTCAGCTTCGATACAAAGACGTATGGCTCGGGCTACGCAGCCTTGACCTGAGCCTGTGTCAGCGGCGAGAGTCGGGGGTTGCCGATGTAATGTCACGCTTCAGCGGGCCGACGCCATTCGACGGGACACCGGGTCAGAGAGGCGAGCAGTGAGAGGAAATAGAAGTGAGGGAGGGAGGAGGAAAGAAGAAGTGGCGATGATGATCGAGGGCTCGGTTCTATTCAGGAGCTCTCAACAGGTCAGCGGAAAGAAAAAGAGGCAATTCTAGTCTTTGAAGGACTCTGGAAAAAGCTCAGTAATGGATCTGGGATAAATATAGAGCAGCCAATACAGGATCTTTACAGCCACAAACCTCAATGTGTTAACTAACTGTGTGACAGAGAGAGCCATTATATGAGCTTTGGTTCTGTAGATGAGATAATTATTTAACAAAATCAAATCTAATGAAATGATTGCAGTATTATTTCAAGTGTACACTTAGCCTGTTTGTCAAAGTAGCCATGCAAGCGGAGTATGTAAGCAATCACAAGCGCACAAAGTTCGGCTTAAAATCGTCGAGGGCACCAAATTAGGAGGCGCGTGCGAGTCCAATTTCGATGTTTACGATGTGTAATTGCTGAATAGTGTTTGTGTTAAACAAAAGGGATATGAGAAGTAGAGTGGAATAATTACGCCAGAATAATAAAGGGAGACTGGTGGTGGGGTATGCGGAGGGGGGAGAGAGCAATTAGCCTGTTTGTTAAAGAATAAGTAAGAGGGGGGGGGGGGGGGGGGGGGGGGGCGGAAAAACGAATCAATTTAAAGCTAGTGGAAATGTGGATTTGTTGACATCCTGGATTTATGTACCGACTCACACATTCTCCACAGGCACTCTGAGCCCTCAGCAGTGTCACCCAAAAATCTGTTCCTGTCTCTGCACAATCTCAACACTTTGTTTCTCCATACTCCCTGCATTAATAATGCACCATTGCACTCCTCTCTTTCACAGGTGGAAACAGAACTGCCATGTTCAGCTCAGAGCAGCCCGACAATCAGAGATGTGCCATTTCCTGTTCCCAACCCACCTCGGAACTACAGAGGTAAACTGCAACTCTTCTCCATTTCTACATCAAAGAAAAATATGTCAAAGCGCCTTCGAGACCCCTGTGTTTTTAGGCGGGGGCAGTTAAAAGCCCGACACACCTGGAAGTTTGGAAGAGACGACACAAAGGTTGTTGCTTTTTTTTTTTCCCCTCGGAGACCTGCAGAAATAACCAAGACGTGTTTTTTTCAGCTGTGGGAGGTCGGCTGCCGATGTTTAAACCGGTGTTTCCGTCCAAGTCATTACCTGCGAGGACCTCTGGCCTCTAGCGTGAATTTTTTAAACATACTGATCACCCTCACCTGATAAATATCTTATTCCAAACACGGTACAGCCAAGCTTCTTTCCCGCTCGACATCATATGCTGCCACTCTCTCTCATCACCTTAATCTCAGATTCTCTTTTGATGCAAGACAGACCGATGGGTTTAGCATCATCAGCTGTTTTAAAGCTGCGCAACCACGGGAAGAACATGTAAACTCCAAACAGTAAGGCCGCAGCCAGCTAGGGATTCGAACAGCGGACCTTGCAGCTGTGAGGCAGCAGCGCTAACCACTCCTCCACCGTGCTGCCACATAAAACGTGAAAGATTATTTTATTAGTCTGTTATTTTCTTAACTTGTCGCTAAATTCATTGATCTGCCTGCAAGGGAAGCCTTTTCCCACTGTGGCATCTCGTTTTGTTCAGAACTGTCCTAATTTAAAACAATTTAGTTCAGCACTCCATGATTTGTATCATCTCATTTTAGAAAAAGCTTTTATAGTAAAAAGAACAAACCACTAAATGCATAAACCTGTAATCTGATTTAAAACGGGAGGACAACTAAATACATTGCCCTTAGGTTGCCCCCACATCTGAGCAAAGCACCTGCAGCGGCCCCCACAGAAGAGCAAACGCGGTTTAATGCCCTCAAAGTGGAGCAAATGGAAAAGGTGTCTTCTAAAGTGCCTCCATAGTAGAACAAACATGAAAAGGTGCCCTTTAAGGTCCCCCCCACACCACACACACACGGGGGAGCAAGCGCCATTTTGGGCCCTCGAAGTTGCCCTCACAGCACAGGAAACATGATCAAATGTGACCGCGTGCCTTTGTTTTCTGGTGACATCGGGTTCCCCTTAAATCTGTTCGCCCCCTGAGTCTGCCACTGCCTTCAGCAGTCCTGCCTGCAGAGGCGTTACCTCCCAGCCAGCCGAGGGTTGTACACTACATGGGTTTATTTACACAGTCCACTAAGGGCAGATGTTCTTTCCTGCTGAGCCGCGGGCGCCCGGCGTCGTTCGGTGGCTGGTATAAAAACGGGCACAACTCTCGATACACAATGCAAATTTTCCATGACTGTATGTTCTTGTTTTCCCACCTACTGCCAGTTTCAGTTGATGCATGTTGAATAAAGTGTTGTGCTTGGTCACACAGAAGTGATGTAGCTCTGGAGCAGGTGTTGAAATCCATCTCAAAGCGTCAAATTGATTCAAATGGGTTCGGACGTGATGTTCTCGCTTAGATTTCTGAAGTGTACTTCAGCGTGTTGAAGCTACGTACACTGGAGAACGGTGCATCTCTGCTGCCTTATTGATTTATTTCATGTTTTTTAAAAATGTGGGGAGATGCAAGTCTCTTTGAACCTGCTGACAACAAACAGAGGTAGATTACAGCTGATGCTGGCTGCTAACCATCATTTTAACATGCACACTAAATACAAAATACACACCATGAGCCAAAACAAGACTAATAAACTGCCACAGATGCCTTAAAAAAAAAAAAAAAAAAAAAAAAAAAAACCCTCACTAGACAGGGAGTCAGATGAAATAACTTCCCCCCACCCATCAGGCCTGTGCTGTGATCCTCGAGTCTGATCAGGCTGGTTCACGTCCTCTTTATTGTGACCGTTCATCTTCTATTATAATACACTATTCAATTCTTCACCTCTGGTTTTGAAGCGGACATCTTCCTCTGTTTGGCCCCTTTGCCTTTAAGCCAAATGTTTTATCTTGTCTGCTGCTGCCCCTTCCTCCCTCCCTCCGCCCGTCTGTCTCTGTACTTTCCTTTCATCATCCTTCATCCTCTGTATCATTGATTTAACCTCACTTTGTATGACTGGCCTTCAGTCCCCGGCGACCCTGCTTGCAGCATGAAATGTTTGAGTTTTTGCCTTAGAAATGATACAGCTCGCTGTGAGACGGGAACAGGACAACCTCTAGTGGTGCACCGGGGGCACTTCAAGTGATGCTTTCTCCTCTCAAATGTCCAGCGGAGCTGAGACATATTGACTAAAGTTAACAAACTCTGCATGAAAATGCAAACTTTCATATGCATTTCGGTTATGATGAAGTTTACTTTTGGCTCCCCGGAGCTCAATCTGCATGACGAGTCAACCTTGGTTGGCGGAAAAAAGCTGCAACTCAGGCTCTTCGGAGTTAACCCACATGAAACAGACTTCTAGATCAATTTTCAAAGTTTAAGAAAAACACATCAATACATCTAAAGAACAAACCAAATCTCCACAAGTAAACATGCCTGGCTTGTCAGGCCCTTGGAGTGAAAAAAATCAAGCTAAAAAAAAAAAAAGAGAAGCTGATTACATTTTCTTGAGAGAGTATTTTGCAAATAATAGTGACCGAATTGACCACCATCCACAGCTTCATGTAAATCAGTCAGATTTTTTTGCCTCTCTTCTGTTTCCTCCCTAATCTTAGAAATACCGAACCCAGTCATAAATAATGACTAAATCAGCACTCCAGTTTTCTGACCCATAAAAGTTGTAATGCCACGCAGCTCTTCAGGCCTGTGCTTCTGTGTATTTGTGTACAGCTATGTGCATGTGTCAGAGAGATGGATAGGGTGGGAAGAGCATTACTTAAAACCTAGCAGAGGAGCATTTTGGTGACTGCCTCCCTATCCCGCTCCTCCTCAGTTGCCTGCCTCTCCCCACGGCAAAAATGCCTCGTGAAGAGGCCGGATATGAATTCATTTTACGCTGAGATGAAGTTATTAATGCCCGCCATCTGTTATCGTCAGCTAGCTGCCAGACAAGCAGTGGCAACACAAAGAGCAATGCAGCACCGGTTGGAGAGCTGCAGACGTCAACAGTGAGACACATGATGCCACCGTGGTATTGATGAGTAGCCTTTTTTTTTTGCCATCTATAGCCTATCCTCCAAGTTTCTACAAAACACAGGTTCTAAGAGACATGACAAGAGCCTAACAGAGACAGAGCGCTGAAATGTTTTGGTTCAGCGAGTGTTATTTCTATTTTGATAGCCTTCAGGACAAATTTGATTCTGCCATTATTACCCAAATCCCTTCAGCGTGTAGTGCAGGATTATCTCTGGTAGCTAACTCTCCTTTTGTGCATATCTAATCACTGCTAGAGACTGGAATTCAAAGTGAAAGCAGATGGAATATAGGAGCCATTTTCCCTTCTTCCCCCCCCCCCCAAAAAATTCTGGAGGGATTCCCTTACTTTTTGTATGTCAGCTTTTTTGCTTATCTAATGAAATGGTCTGACTAGAAAGCTCTACATAGAGCACACAAAGCTCCACATAGAGCCGAAAGACCCCCGCCAATCGACACCCTTCAAGTTGCGAGTCATGTTTGAGCCCAACTGGCTGCCGGTTAATGCACTGTAGTGGTATCCGAGCTCCGGCCCAGAATTAAATCTCCATTTCAACCATTGGATTGGAAAATCTGACATGCATGGTGCCCAGAGGATGTCTCCAAATGAGAAGAGCGTGTACTTTTCTGGTTTTTAGTGAATTGTTTATTTATCTCCAGTATGGATTAGAATGCAAGTTAGTGCAGACATTCGTGGTCCCCAGAAGATTACTCTAACTGGCTTTAGTGATCTGCACACTTTACCTTTAATGCCACCATCTTTCTAAATATCAGCAAAATCAACCACTACTTTCACTTGCCTTCTGTGTACCTGATTAACAAAACCGTCCTGGCAATAAATAAACCACATTGCCTTTTTACAATGTGCTGGCTGCATAATTCATCAATGGAGGAAAAAAAGTGCACATGCAAGCAAGTCATGTTTGATCAATATGCAGTGTTGATTCAGTCAAAGGGGCTTGTCACTGAAGATTTAGACCATGACAGTAATCAAGTGAAAGGCTGGATGCATTAATTGTTGACTGGAGACAAGAGGAAACAATTATATTCGCCGTTTTGTAATTGGACAAGACAGAGTTATCCCCGTGGCTCTCATTCAGTTCTCTTTTTCTGAAGATACTGCAGAAATCTGAATAGCTCTCACACTATCACCAAGTCACATTACACAGACGCCAACCTGAACCAGAGTCTGTAGACTGATGACTCCATCATTCCTGTGCCATTATTGATCACTCACTTACTATTTACTAATCAACACAAAATAGGGCAAAAGCCTGACAAATGTTTTTTTCTGTAATCAGAGAATTAGACAAGTAGCAGTTAATGAACCCGAACTAATTAAGACCAATTCTTTAGCATTAGAAGACAAACAGTGCCTTCCTATATATGCATCCATAAAAGCTGCCAGCGTACTGTATGTTGTCTGGTATTGCAAACACTGAGCATACCCATGTTTTCCGTTGGCATCCAGACGTACTTTCAATGTTCTACCAAAATCATTATGAGGCAGCGTCTACAAAAACACGGTTGTTTGTCCATGATTACAAGAACAGTGAATGGATTAGTTTGAAGATTGAATTTTCTAAACCAAACTTAAGGGAAATTCAGTCTGTAATTGTCAAAATACTCCACTATATAAAGGGGCCACTATCCTGCTGTGAACCGGGGCCGTTTCAGATTGACTGAACACACCTGACCCAGGTAATCAGCAAAAGCTAGTGCAGGGATACCTGGAAAAAAGCAGCTCTTAAGGACGTGGAATGAGAACCTCTTTATGAACCTAGATGAAAAGTCTGGGGATGAACAAAGTCAATGAGATTCCTTTGCTATGGACCAGAAAGCTTGGAACCAAATTCCTAGAAAGTGATTAAAGGACTTAAACCAAATTACTGTTAGTGTCAAAAACCATCAAACTCAGTCACTTACAAATTTGTGTGCCCCTAAAGATTTGTTAGTACTGTACGAACTGTAATTACTAGGAGTCACCCAGTGTTGATTTTTCAATCCAGTACTTGTTAAATTAGCCATTAACGCAGTTGTAAATAATGGAAAGTGAAACAGCATCAAACGGAAACGCAGAAGCGAGCATAAATCTCTGTGTGTCTACTCACACGGCATGCTACCCCATAATAACCTTATGTTACAATGTGCCCCTAACCAATGGCGCACAAGAACCAATGAAAACTGATGTGATTAGATCAGACAGAAAACAATGAATCCGCCTGTGTTGTAGAGCAGTTAAAGCTAATGAAAAAACAAAATGCATTGTTGGAGAAGGAAGAGAAAGTAAATGGAGCGTCTGACCTGTTAAATCAAATCATCTGAGACATTATTGCGGATTATCTGTAGGAGTTTACAAATACCGTTGACACAATTGTAGAATTTTGGTTATCTACCACACTGCAGTATTAGTAGTATCAGTTGAGGCAATAGGCACAGAGAAATTCGGTCAAATAATATATTTTACCATCAATACTGACGCATGTGATGGTAGAAACGACAACACAAGGACTGGTAGTTTTGTGTTGGCAACATTGCTAAGACTAAAGCCATCACCTGTGCCATTCTTTTGGCAAAGTATTGTATATTATGAGGAAGAGTGAATTTTATCCGTCCAGCTAGGGCAAGAAATGACTCCCATAAACTTATTCAGCTCTATCCCGCCCCCAAAATAACATCTATATCTGCTGACACAGTAAAAGCTTATTCTACTGTTTGCTGTGTATTTACTACTTCCTTTGTTTGTTTTTTTTCATCTTTATTTGTGTTATCATAAAAGCACAATCTGATAGCGGCGGGCTTATTAAAAAGGGCATTTCAGGGCTTGGCTGTCTCGTAATCCAAAACCAGAATAATATCCCTTCCTTGTCTGTGCGTATGTATTTGACAAAGAGATAAAGTGTAGGTGTACATTAATGTGCGACTGTGGATTCATGTGTTCCCCTCGCCCACCCACCCCATCATACTTCTTAATGCACAGTGCAGCTGTTAAACTACAGAATAAGTGAGATGAGTTGGGAGAGTGTAAAAGAGTAGAACTCAAAACACGCCCATCAAACAAAAACACTTTCGACTCGCTGCACGTTAGAGGACTGAATCTTAGCCAGATATCTCCCGAGTCTCATTACGGTTGTGCTGATTATACCAGACGTAGACGAAACAGAGATGTTTACACTTATAATGGTGTCTGTGGAGAGAAACAAATCACACCACAGGGACAAAGCTTTGATGGTGAAAGACCTATTTCTGCATTTTGTCTGTCTTTTCTCGCTCATTTAAATGCCACCGGAAAGTATTTAATTAATAAGGCTCAAATTTGAGACCGTGTGCACTTTTTGCTTCAAAATGAAGCTGCCACAGAAAGCAGACGGGAACCAAAAAGCTTCATATCATATCGCTATCTCAACAGTTTAGAACTGGAGCAAACGAGGGTGAAAGGTGAAACAAATGACCTGTGGACATCAGGTGTCAGTAAAACTTAAATCCCAGTACCAAGACTAGATGCAGTTAGCATGCATACATGCAAGTGTAAGGGAAAAAAAAACAAAACAAGGTTTGACTAGATTGTAATGAGTCGTTTTAACCGTCGGGAATCATCATCATCACAGAGGATTTCAAACTAAGATCACTATCAAATGTATTGGCAGAGAAGGATTTAGCACGCAATGGAGAATAAGTCAAGCTCATTCCAAACAAAAGTGATAATGAGTTGTTTTAAATGCATTGTCTATTTGAGGAAACCTAATTCCTCTGTCTGGAGTCTTAATATGCAGAGCAAACACTGATCAGTTACTTCTCATATGACTGAAGGTTTTAACTAAGCTACCACGCATGATGTATAATTGCAACTTACAGCCTCCACTGGATATATGGCAAATGGAATCACACGCACGCTGCAATTTATATAAAGCAAGTCCAATGAAAGGGCTGGGGTCTCCTGCTGTGTACAAAAGCCAAAACACATAGAAAAACACTGAACAATAGTCATAAAAGCTGATTGCTAGAGACAACGTACAACCCTGTGTTTGATGTTAACCTGCAGCCGAGTAAAAAAGCAGCAAGTACAGTATTTGGCCTGTGGGAAAGGTGTGTAATCAGAAAAGAGTGTCACATTAGAGGGTGTAACTCACGATCATCCAGGAAGCCTTCAGAGTACAGAGCGTGCGATGAACCCTCAAGCATAACACACAGGCATTAATCTAGTTGGGACACAATATGATTACAGATAACAGGTTGCAACACGGGATAAAATCACACTACTCAAGAAAATTATTCGGCTTTGTAATATCGAAGATGGTGTGGCAGCCGAGGGCCAAAAAAAAAAAAAAAAAAAAAAGGATAAAGTTTTGAAGTGGCAAAACGGGGTTGTATTGCGTCCCCGGGGGAAGGCTGAGTCAGTGGATGAGCTCTTCATCCCAGTGAGCTCTAGTTCTCATCCACACAGCGTGGAGTAAATGTCACCTCCACCAGACTCACTCATTAATGCCACACAGCTGGATAGATGCCAAAGCTTGGATTGACATTAAAAAAAAGGAGCACTGGTCGGGAGAAGAGTAAAAATGCTATAAGGAAATGGCTGCATGGTAAAAACTATACCAATTAAACAAATACAACACATTTTTCATTATTACATCCCACAACATGCTCTTAACCTAATAAATGGTGTGTGTGTGTGTGTGTGTGTCTCTATCTATCTATCTATCTATCTATCTATCTATCTATCCGGAGTAAAGTAACAGAGTGTGTATCTGTTTACATCGTGTACTATGCAGAAGACTCACAACACGTTCAAGGCTTAGACCCTGACAGGGATTATTCTAACACGTCCAATCGAAACTGTGGGGTTTGGTTTTTTCAAAGTTTTCAAGCTGCCTCATGAAAGCCGCTGTGCGGAGTTACGGTTTCAGCACCATGGACAGCAGGAGCCACACTGAGCCGGAGCTCAGCACCACGGACAGCGCCTCGGTCCGCTGCCCCTGACCCCCCATACATGGAGGCTTCAAGGTTAAATGTGCATGTTTGGAGAAGATAAATACGTTTAAAATTAAAAAAAAAAACAGGGTGATAATGAGCGGGTCAGAAAACGAGTCTTCTATTATTAGCTCCACATATGAACCGGGTTATTTCAAAGCTGGTTAAACAGCACTGTGTGTCATGTAAGCAACGGCGCAGCGTTAGAAAATACCGAGGATGTATTAAGTGACCGGATCAGCGCCGCTGAGCGCGTGTTGCTTTGCAAAAGACGTAACCGACGCGCCATTTATTGACATCCGGCCCAGCCAATCGAGACAATGACGGCTATAAGTTTGACAACTTTGCTTTTAAGATGTTGAGCTGTCATTTCCGTGTAAATCACCATTCAGTAGACACAATCTGTTAACACCCACTACGTGTAAAAAAAAGAAAACTGAAATTAAAAAATGCTCCTGATCGTAAAAGTAAATTTCTTACATCTTCGTCCTCGCGGTGCGGAAGGTAGGGATGCTGAAGCCGCGATCGCCGGCTCTCCCCCGGCCTCTCCCCCTCGACGCCTTGACCGAGGAGATGACTCGCCTCCGCAGGGTTGGGGAAGGACGTGTTTGTATTGATCTTGCCAGTGAATCTCTGATACAGTGACGCCATTTCTACTCTATGCCAAACGAGTCGATAACTTGCAGAGTCTGTATTCTCAATCAAAAAAAATGCAAAAAATATTTATAAAACATAAAAATTGTCCAAGGTCTATAGTGGATGTAAATGTGTATTGGCTGATGCTCAGGTTCAATTGGAAACTGTTTTTAAAAAGAGAGAGAGAGACAGAGACAAGGGGGAAAAACAAAACAAGAATCACTCCAAGCTGTGAAGAGGAGTTCAGGATTCACATCACGTAGTGCCAGGCTCAGGGGTCGGGTCTGACGGATGCTGCAGGGACGCAGTTCCCACCCTCTCCCCAACTTGATGCCAAACTGATGCAAAAACAAGCGAATGTGGGTTAAAAAGGGATTGAACAATGATCCGGACCCGAAGATCGGAGCAATCAGCCTCCGCGTTGTCCCTCTTTCCCTTCCTCGTGGTAGAAAAGAAAGTGGGCGCTGATGAACGCTTAGGCACTAATAGGTCCTTTGCCTTACAAGCGAGCACAGAGACCAGCTGATGTACCAAACAGCTGCGAACGTCCCAGCGCAACATTAACATATTAGATATCAGAGGATTGCAGGGGAAACTTATCATGACTTTGCAGATAAACACGGGCTCAAGTGTATTTTAGTTTCTTGTCTTTGCCTCCATTTGGGGCTATTGAGGTGCCATGCAGAGAGCAAGAGTGCCCCCATGTGGCGGAATCGCACAAGAAAAGGTGATAATCGTGGCACATTTTCAAGGAGACCGGTTATGATACACTGCAAAATACAAAATGAATCCCTCTGACATCCCTCAGGAAGATTTCACGTTAGTTCCAGATTTATTGTGAAGCCCCAGAATTCATCTTAAAACATACATCTATAAAACTTGAGCCACTGACTATTAAGGATTTTTATAAGGAAAAACAAAACAATAATAATTCATCCAAATAATTTCTCTCTCTAATCAACCATTACATCTGTATGGAGGAATGTCAAATGTCAAATTAAAGTTCAATTACAGATGGTTTAATATGTGCCAAGTGTTCGAAGAAGGAAGTGATTCTATTCTTTACATAAAAAAAAAAAAAAAAAAAAAAAAAAAAAAAAAGCAGAAATAATACATCAAAAGTTACTAGATTGCTTTGTCTGTGTCGCTGGCTGGTCTGGTCCAACACCATCAGCTTCATTTAGAAAGCCACTACAGGAAGAGAGGTCTTATACACAATAGACTCTGCAATTTGATCGTGCGCCGTCTCGATGGATATAAAAGCCAATAGCAAGAGTCTGCTGGGATTTCAGTTTCATGGAGCACAAAAACACAGAATAACTCATCCGGTCACCACAGGCCACATATGGTAACGGCGATGTTGCAGGAACAGGCCCAGTAAAGCTCCTATAGATTCAAAGACTGCCTGGATCTATAGGAGACTGCCAAAAACACCTCACATCTGTTCACCTTTACCTTTCAGTAAAGGCGACTTCCTAAAATGATAAGACACATTCTACTGCCGCATGAAGTGATTACGCAGCTGCACACCCTCGTAGGCAGACAGAACACGCTCCTGCTCTGCCATGGTTCTGCAAAAAAAAAAAAAAAATGTTTTAGCATTGATTTCCAAGAAAAGTTTCATGCAGGGAAGAAAAAAATAAAAAAAATCTTTAGTCTGTTTCTACAAAATCTAATTCATCTCAAACTCTGGCACAAAACCAAGAAATGCAATTCAATCTTCAGGCACCGTAGTGATGTGATTAGGAAGAAAAAAGGGGCTGGAAGACATTTGTCAAACTCTGGGAAATCTTGACTGTACCGGCACAGTACAGTTCAATGTAGACTTAATGTGTGGAGCATGTTCAATCTGGTTATTAATAAAGCGGAAAATAAATGTAAGACACTTCCTGGACCTGCAGCGTGGTCCGTCTCGGCGACCCCTGCTCGTTCACATTATTACGTTGCTCCATCTGATCGATCGGCGCCCGATCGAGAACGAATTCAACCTGATTATCTGTAGTTGGGAGGGGAGTTAAATGCAGCAGCCTGTGGTGGTTCAGCTCTGCAGTCAGGCAGCAGAGGGCAGAGCTGGGTGGTTTAATCCCAGGCAAGAAAGAAGCAAAGGGTAGATGCCTGTGCATGGCTGAGTAATGATGTGCATTTTTTAAACGTTACATGATACATGAACTAATAAAGTTGTAGTAGAGTTGTCGATGAAACATACATGATTGCACCTTTCCATGGTGGGTCCCTGCGGGGGGATTCCCTTGAAAGCCATGACAAGTGAATTGTTCCAGTATTCTGCCTAATGAATTTGTTACTCACATAAAACTACTGCAGACACAATAAGTACAGCTCCTGGGACTGACAGATCATCAATTCAGCTAAATTCCCCAATAGTGGACGTTAACTTTCCATAACCGTAACACTACATGTATATCACCGTGCTGCTTAACAAAACATTTCACCTTTGCATGTTGTCTTTCATAAAAAAAAACACACGTTTAAGTTCATATACACTGGCACGTCTCCTGTCAACCCATTTATGACTGGTAGTTTCTCATTTCATGCAGCTGTGTGAAAGATGTCCTCTCTCTCCCTGAACTGAAAGCTACACCAGCGGGATGCTGTTTTTAAAGCTTTTTTTCTTTTTTCTTTTTTTTTTTTTAAAAAAAAAAAAAAAAGGAAAAAATGGAGGTGATGTAGAAGCAGCTGCCACAGTAAGGGGGGGCAGAGGGAGTTGTCGGGTCACTGTCCACAATATTTTCAAAAGCTGTGTCAATGCCAGCGCAGTTTAAGCTGCGAGACTGCCAGACAGCAATTAATGTGCCCGGAGGGAGATGGTCAATCATCCTGACAAGCTTTAAGTAACATGAATTAAACAAGAGGATCAATATCTTTGGTGTTACACAGTGCACAAAAAAGGCTTTGGATTCCATGAAGACTGTGATTTAAAGGGTCATTTCGCCAGAATAACAGCACATATTCAATAAGTCCACCTTATCTCTCCTACCCCTTCAAAGCTGTGTTGTGACTGTATGTATATTAAATACAAATAGTCATTTGCATTATGTCATTAAGTGTTTGGAGTGTAGATTAATGGGTTCATTGACCAACACAACATGTCAGAAGTGTACGAGTCTAAAAACAAACTAATCATTCTACTAAATAAACCTAAAATAGACCCGAAAGGGAGGATTTGCTGACTAAATGTGAGGTGAAAGACAAGTCCGTCTGAAGACAAGATCGCCCCACTGAAGCTGTGATAGGAGCAGACGTTCACAGCGGGAGTAAAGGTTCAGCTAAGAGAGTGAAAAGTGTGTGTGAGAGAGCGAGAACTCATGAATTTATACTGTGGTATCACATTTCTCTGTTGCAGTCCATTTCTTACTGAGAATACTGTCATAAACCTTGCCTTTCAATACTGGGCTTCACAGGGGGGAGGATCAATGTGGCCATTATCTGGGAGGGTCTGTTAGACCCTCTGCTTTATGACGAAGGAGCCCAATTTGCAACTGCAGCCGTTTAATACCCCCCTCATAGCTGTCCCTCTGTGTCACCAAGATGTCACAGTGGCAATTTAAAATGGGGTATGGTATACGTCTGATTGACTTCAAGGCTTTTTTCAGTACTTGCATTCTCAGGCTAAGTTACAGAAATAGATTAAAAGCCTTTTTGCTTCCTCTATGTGTCTGTGTGTGTGCGTGCGCGTTAGTGGCCGCTGGCTAGAGGCTTGTTTTGAATGGCAGGGGGAGATTGAAGGTGCTGGAGCCTGACGCTGTTGGACTTAAAATTAAATGGCCAAATTAAACGGTGCTGTCACTTGCTGCAGTGAAACCACCTACTCGCCTCAGCACCAATCCGATGACAGCACCTTTTTCTATTTTTTTTCTCCTTTTTTTGATTGACACATCCAACTGGCTGGTGCCATGACGGCAATCTCGCACGATGAAATCAAGGCATTATGAAGCAGAAACAAATCTCGGAAATGACAAACAGCAATAGTAAGGAAAAAGTTTGGACAAGTTACATTTTGCTCATTCTGCAGTTTTATGACGTGTCTATATCAACTCTGGAATTCTCCAGCAAAGCTACGTGAAGCATGGCAAATTGAGTCTCACTCCTATTTGAAGAGGCCAAGATAAAGTCTTCAGGAGACGTAGAGGGACAGAGTGGAAAGGGAAGAGGGCTAAGGTGGAGGCAGAGCCAGAAGGTGTGAGCACGTGTGAGCTGTGACACACAAAAGGTCATTTGCAGACGCAAGTCTGAGAGGAGGAAACAAGAAGAAGAAGAAATGTTGGGAAGAAAAAAAAAAAGAAAAAAGGCATTTTCGGTTATATCATGCTCATCTGTTGACTTGGATCTCATTCCCCCAACACACAGGACCAGCAGAATAATTTCACATATGGTGGAGATGCTGGTCCAAGCTGAAAAGTCTGTTTGCTGACGGCTGATTTGTCATTCTGGTGGCTCAGCGATAACTCAACCAATCCAGCAGCAGGGAGAAGGAAAAAAAAAGCCATGTGAAAAGGACTAAGTTGAAAAGACTAGCTTCTGTGTGAGGTTGATAATGTTCCGAGTGTTGAATCTGTGCCTGCTTTTATGTAGAGCACCATGGATCACATCATTATTGCAAACAATGATTGTAATTAACAAAAAACTTTCGATGTTTTCTACAGTCCGCATTCAGTTACCTCTTTTATTTCCCCATCAGTAGCTACAAAAAAGCTTTTCCAGCCTTCTATTGAAGCTATAATGTGTCTAATCCTGTACAATATTCTAATTATACCTTTGTAGCAACATACTGCATGCTAACAGAGAGTAGCATGCAAAGCGCAGCGGTTAGCAACACTCGCTTCATCGTAAAGGAGAGGCTGAGTTCGACCGGATGTGGAGTTTGCATGTTCTCCCCCGTGCTTGTGTAGGTGTCCTCCATGACATGAGTGTTAGGGACTAGGTCAGGTTGGCCCATAGTGGCGGCGCGCTCAGGACTAAGCGTCGCTCTGATCATCTGACGCAATTTCTTTGTACACCTTGTATGTGTAATGACAAATTACAGCACTTTACGCTATTATCTGATGTTTAGCAATATTAAAATGCTAATGCACAATGACCCGCTCTTCAACACATAGCCAGGAAGGACCAGCACCAGAATTCACCTATTTAGTGTGTTCCTGTAGGCTCGTGCTTAAAATACACACACACAGGATAACACTTTACATCAGACAATGTTTGGCCTTCTCTGATTGGTCAGAAGGGGGAGCCTCGCTGTGAAATCTT
The DNA here is from genome assembly GCF_033026475.1 of Channa argus. Classification (NCBI taxonomy): domain Eukaryota; kingdom Metazoa; phylum Chordata; class Actinopteri; order Anabantiformes; family Channidae; genus Channa; species Channa argus. The sequence continues at coordinate 17,262,498 of NC_090215.1, read as the reverse complement.
TAACAGGAAATATGTGCACTGCTGCCAGAGCTGTTCTGTGACTCTGTGCCACAGGAGGCGACAAAATCAGCACCTCTCCGCATCAAGAGGAGAATCTTCCACCTAAAAAGTTGAAGTTAAACTATAGATTGGACGAAAACGGCGCAGGCTGCATTGTTTATTTGGGCCTCCACTCCTGAAATTACGGTTACGGGAGGTTTCTGGAAGGCAAGGCCAGGGTGAAAGAAGAAAAGAAAAGTAATGGGAGAGAAGAGAGGATGGGCAGTGAATGAATGAAGTGAAGAAAAAAGGAAATAAGAGAAGGGAGTGGGCAGGATAAACGAAGAGCAAAGAGAAATTAGTTTTGCTTGGACTGCTGGCATCAACACTTGCCACACACATACAGTAAAACACACACATCTTGAATTTGTGGTTGTGGAAAAGCTTTGTTATTACTACAACAGCCTGCTGTCATTATGTGATGGCTTTTTAATTTGTTTTACTAGAGGATCTCAGTCACAATTTTGACTTGCAGCCAAGTGAACTGGCCAGAGCTTCAATTAGCACAAAAAAAAAAAAAAAATCAATACATTCAATCCCACATTAGTCATTTCTTCACTCAGCTTTTTTTGGGGGGGTTGTTGTTATTCCTGCTTTCAAAGTGAAAAGGTTGTGAATGACTTGGAAAAAATAGAAAACCGAATTTAAAGTAATTGATTCATTTGAAGAGAAGTAGGACTTAAATGCCATAGAGGGGCTGCGCCAGAGACAAATGTCCGCAGAGAAAATCAGTTATTCATATTTCAGCCTTTGCTGTATGTTCAGTCAATCATCTGTTATTTCTAAAAGAATCAATACTGAATCTTTTTTGTTTGTTTTATAGTGTATCCCCCATTTTTTTACTGAAGTAATCAGCCACATACCACAGCACACAGATATTTCTTCATGATGAATGAAACCTGAGTAGAATTTATAACATTTATATCTTCCCAGTAATATTTGTGTCCAAATGTTAAACATACACACGCTCTTCTACACAATCATCCCCCTTTTCTTACTTAGCAAAGAAAAACTGTTTAAGTGAAGAATTTCCATCAGAGATAATAGTTCATGAGCTGGAAAGCATTTTAATGTAACAGAGTGATTGGAATTAGACACATTAGCAGGGAAATGAGACATCTTAACACAGAGTAGTGACGTACGTTGTCTGCCTGGGGAGGCATGTGGTGGGAACTGGTGGGAGCGTTGTATTAAAAATCTGGCCCATCAAAACCCTCAGACAGGCCTGGCTGCTTCGATTCAGCTATAAATGGTATGATCTGCACGTATCAAAAGGGCCAGGCCCTGAGACGCGAGGCGGGGGGAGCACTGGATCCGCTTCATCGTGGACTAGCAGATGAAACAGTGTGAGAGTCAAGCTGAAAAAGGACGGGGAGCGAATGGGAAGGTCAGACCTTTCAAGATATGACGCAGGACGAAGCTTCATTTTTTTATTTTTATTTTTTTAAGCTTGAAATTAGCAAAAATAGCCAAAACCTAGAAATGGCATGTTCTTCAATGCCAAGTGTGAACAGTTTTCTACTGTAGCTGCAGCTGAGTTACACACCTCCACTCCATGTTTGCAGAAGGTGGCGGGTGGTTTAAGGAGTAAGTAAATCCAGTTCCTATTTTCAACATGGAAGACCACATGATGTGTACACGTACCCAGCTCAGATTGACCCTATCCACAACAGAAAAGTTGCAAAAGTTCACTTATATTTCCATAATGTCACTATACTTGGATGTGTTTCGTTCACCATGTGACTCCTCGAGTTTAAACACACTTTGATGGCACTGCCAGACAGGAGAAGTGTAACACGATGCATTATAACAGGACACGTTTAAAGTTAGCGTAAAATGAAGACTTTCTCATCAAACCCACATTGTTGCTAGTGTTGTTTTCAGGAATTGGAATCCACCTTCTTTGCATTTTCGTTGTTACAAGGCACCTAAAAATGGACGAACATGAAATCTGCAACATCAGACTATGCTGCTTGACATCTTGTTCTTCTAAACAAAACAAAAACAAACAAACAAAACAAACAAAAAAAGACAAGAGAATGAAATTCTGACATGTCTGTGCACATTTGCTGTCCTTGTTAAACTGTTGAATTCATATCACAGAATCTAGTCAACCAGCTTGATTATATTTGAACGAGAGTCACTTCTGGCCCAAGCCAGCTCATTTGATGGGCTCCTGAAGGTTCAAATGAGAGACCGAAGTAAGCAAATAAAGAAGAGACTGATAAAATGAGACAGGTAGAGAGTGACTTAACCTGCTCTTTGCTCTGGAGCCTTGAAAGATGGTGAGTGAGTTATGGAGGAGAGTCCTGAGAGCCGTGCGAGCCCATCAACACAGCAGTCCAGAACAATATTACATTCACAGTCCTGTGGCCCAACCCGGCTGGCTGATCGTGTCTCCTGAGCCAACAGATGCATGCAAACTAATCACAATCAATCTTCGAATTAAAAGGAGCGATACCTGCAAACACTTTGCAAGTGGTGACTACTAAGAAAGACTGAAAAAAAACAGGCGACAGTCCAACTAAAATATGACTAAACAGCAGGATCACATGTCTATTTAGAGTGAATTAGCATCATGCAAACCACACGGGCCTAACTGCACTAATCATAAAGATGCATGTCTCACGGACGCGAAGCTGCAGCCACAGCAAAGATCCAGCCACATGCACGCTACAGCATGAGTGCAGCTTCAATCCTTACCATTTTGGAGGTGGTGGTGTCGATCTGCTGGGTGGCAATTAGCATTGACATGACTTAAGTGACAGTGAAAAGTCCTCAAAAACAGAAAAGTCCTATGGACAAGTGCCGAATGAGTGGCAGGCTTGATATGTGGGAGGATTAGTGGGAGCCCGAGACCCCCTCCGTAAACTGACTGGCACACTCCACGCACACTTCCACATTAGCCAAGTGATTACATGGCGACAAGGACTCGGTCTGCTGCGCGGTGATCCATTCGCCAGGATGGGCTCTTTGGAAATGTGAGCTCCTTCTCTCACTCCAGCTGTCTCTCCCCCCTCCACTCTCTTCTTTCCTCCACGCCGCTCTGCCTATCCCTCTGTGACTTTTTGCAGCCTCTCGATCTTTCCTATCGACTCCCATATAGGGTTTATCGGTCTTAGTCTCTTCAAGACAAGTCGTCTTCCCAAACTCTCTCATGGTAGTAGAACTCTCTCATCTGCGGACTGCCTGCCCCCCCCCCCCCCCCGATTCAATCTCAGTCTTAGCCCTACCTTTCTCTCTCTCTCTCTGCTGAGCTCTTCCCCACTAGAGGCTTGGATGGATGTTTTTTTTTTTGTTTTGTTTTTTTGGGAGGGTTTAGCACCTGAATTAAATTGGAGGTTTAAACGTGATCTGTTGGGCATTGGCATGGGAGAGGCATCTGCCAGCAAACACAGCCAAACAACATTCTTTACATCTCCCTCGCAGCCTTAGTGAGGCAGCGGTGTTTGACTGTGTGTCTGTTTAGAGCTGGCAGGTGGGCAAAGTGAGAGAAACAGGGGAAGGGAGAGTGAGGAAAACAGAAGGACAGGAAACAAAATCCTCTATACTGGTAAAATAAACACCAGAAATTCCACACAATGCACTGAACAAGATAAACTAAAAAAGGTATAAAGAGTCCTGCACTTTTGAATGACTCAAATTACAGGCAGTGAACATGTCTAAGATGCAACATATACTAGACTTTGTGTTTTTGCAGGTCTAGCTGAATGAAGTGATCAATCTAATCCGCCTCTGAGATGGGCTGTAATAAAGTGCTGGTGATATATTCGTGCCACGAATTGCACCTCATGAATTACCCTTACATCCTGGGAAGATGGGTCCCGGGCACAGCCCAGTCCGATTTTAATTTATGTAGCATTTACGGTCACAGAATGACAAGCCAAAGTGTGAAAAGTGGAACGACCAGTTGTACGCTAGCCCAACTCTAGCCAGGCCGGCAGCTAGAGGAAGAGAAGCCATGAAAGAGTTGCACTAGGCTGGGATTTAAAACGTTTGAATGGCTTAAACTCAGGGCAGCACACACTTTGTGAAAAGAAAGTTGTGGAAGATTTCTATTAAGTTTAGTCTGTTTGGTCAAAACTGGGCCAACTTTGATTATTCAGGGGAAAACTTTATTCAGTCCATAAAAGGGGAGGGGACGGCAAACCAGCTGCTACTGATCAACACCAGGGTAACTAACAGACAGACTGACCTAAAGCTATTTTTTTGTTGCAACAGAAACAAGCAGTTCATGTAGCCATGGCCTCTGCCCAATACGATACCTTCAATTTAAACCGAACTGTTACCTAACAAGCCGGTTTGTTGTCTAGGACGCAAGTATACGAGACGCCCACAGGTCAGATAATGACACTTCCTAGGGTGTCAAACTGCTTTAAAGTGCTTTGGTGCATCATATTGACCTTTTGGGGTCAACATTGGAATGTGTTGCCGCCGTCAAACCAAAAATCATCAAACTGAGCTAATATTTTAGATGAAATAGTAAAATGTCTCAGTTTCAACATGTGATATGTTCTTTGTGTTTTATTGTGAATAAAATATGGGTTGATGAAATTCGCAAATAGTTGGATTCTGTATTTATGTACCTTTTGCACATCATCCCAACTTTTTATGAATTGGGGTTGTATGTTTGCAATAACAGCAGGGTTGGCGAGATTCCATTGTCTATTTACATAATGAGAAGCATAATTAGCATACGTGGTAACTCAACAGACCGTATTGTATCTTCTTGGTCTTCTGGCAAAATACCTTGCAATACAATTTCTGCTCAACTAAATCACACAGTCTTTTCCCAACTTTAAGCAAAGGGAAATTTTGACTAGAAATTCAGAAACCAAATTTCCAGGAGGCCAGGGTCGCATTTTAAGAATACATTTTACATTTCATGTATACATGAAAAAAAAAAATATTACTCCAATAATTAATTCAGATTTAAACTGCTATTATGACAGCACTTTGTATAGAGGTTTTACATTTTTTAAGCAGCTTTAAGCAACTGCAGGAATAAACTTTAGATTATCTTACAAAAATATGAGGACATAAAAGAAACAAGGCAAAAGTATCCAACATGAGATTTGGTTTATGTGCAGCCGAGGCAGATTAAAGAAGTTCTAGTAAATACACTACAGCCACTCAGGTATGAATCCTGCCTTAATGTTAGCAATATGTGAGAGATATTTTAGGAACTGGTGTAAAAACTCAGCAGGTCCATCTGGTCTATCTAGAGACCTGGCATTTTTCACCTTGACGTCAGATGTTTCACTCCACACAGCAAGCTAATGCTGCTGCAACGGGGAAAAAAAAAAGCGGGGGGGGTCTCATCCAACAATGAGTACAGTCCTATTTGAATTTGAATTTAAATTGCTCATTTTTTACCCATTTTTACAGACTCAATAGACTGTGTGATTACGTGCATTTCAATCGTGAAAGCTAACACATGAAAATGAACCTGCTCAAGTAATTATCTGCCTTTTGTACACTGATATTATAGATGAATAATCACGCCATGTCAGAAAATGCGTCAAAATGCATTCTGACACTCAGAAACACTTATATTAATACAATTACAGAGTTATCCCCAGTGTATTATGCTGTACGCTGCATAAAGTGTTAAGTGTTTTATTTGCTTGTTTAGGTTTAGTCTTAACGCAACCTTACAGTGGGTGACAAAGACATTACCATAAAATAGACCCCACAGACGTGAACATATCAACTCATTAATAGTAACTGATGCTGATAAATATGCAGGTGATGCAGAATCTACAGTGGACAGAGCATCAAACTCCCGCCTGACACTGTGTATTGGCTATTAATACCTGGATAAGGAAACTGTTCTCCACCTCAACCCTTTAAACCCATTTATTCCAATATTGAGCACTGACTTTTCATTCCCCACAGATCACAAGAGAGAACCGAGAGACAAAATGAAAAGAAAAAAAAAAAAAAAAAAAATCCCTGAGGTCTGAAGACACACTATAGGCAATTCCAACATATTGTCGATGAGGATGAGGCTGGATGAAGCCAGGGCCAGCCAGGTAAGACTGCTCTGCTTAACGGAAGGAAGCAGCCGTGAAATCATCACCGAAATCAGATTTTCAGACTGTGAAATGACTGTCAGAATTTGGTGAGAGAAAGCGTGTGCCGTGGGCTGCTGTGAACGCTCGTAATGGGGCAACGTGTCAATATGGCAAATTGAATCCAAGCATCATTTGGTGCAAAACAGGAAGCGAAACGTATTACTCGAAGTCCTCGCAGTGAAAAATGACCATGATGTAGTACAAAGCCATTTCAGCAGCGCTTTTCTTTTTTTTTTCATTAGCAAACAGTTCAGAATTTTGCTAATTTAATCTGGCCTCTGAATTGAATTTGTATTACAGTCATAGTTAATAACTTGACATTCAGCGTATGGCTCTGTGCTATTTGGATAAGTGATGGGCCTTCTTTGAACACCCACATGCTTCTATGCCAAATTGCCCCATTGCTCATAATAAAAACTGTGTCTGAAAGACTCGCTCCTGTTATATTTTATTGGAATTGTTATTAATAGGACTATCAGAATATAATTCCAGGTCCATATGTAGAGATATCATTGAGAGGGGGGGGTGGAAGGAAGAATCTCTGGGGAGGATTTAAGGGGATGAAGGAAGTCTGAAATGGCATTATGCCACAGCTTCTGAATAAAAGATGAAAGTTTTGTCTTGGCTCCAAGTTTCTCCTTGCGTGTGGCTCATCTTAATTAATACAGAGGAAGTCTAGAGGAGAACAGTCAGTAAGTACATTGTGAGGAGGAGACAATGTGGACGGCTTACTCATTTTTAATACACAGAGGACAACGTGTGACCGTTCAGACACAGACAAAAGTCCCTAACACGGGGGAACATTGTGGTGGCTCAAGAGTCATGAAGCACTTCAGTCAGTCGTGGGTGGACAACAATAACGTCGCACAGCTCTGTGCTGCTCTGCTATCAGTTTCTAGGTTAAAACCTTGTGATGCTGTAGGTCATTCTTTGGACGATGTTTGGTTCAAATCAAAACTTCAGCCTCATCATTTGTTTTCGTTTGGTCACCCGCCAGAAAATGTCCAAAGGTGTTGGAAGGAGAGGTACAAGTTAAATATCTTCGCACTGATTTTTAAAAAATGTACTTATGGGTGTGTGTGCGTGTGTGCATGTGTGTTTTCTGTTGCGAGAAGTCATAATTCATGTTAACTTACAGCACTGACTGTTGTTTATTCTGTTATTCGGTTTATTCTGTTACGGACATTAAGAATAATGCATTGCACTACCGGTACAATTTCCACATGCTGACTCGTAAATAAGTGTTTATAGTTTCGGCTGAGACTTTCTCACCTAATAGCACACGTTCATCTGTCCATTATGTCCACAGTACTCCCATCTGTATTTCCTTTGTCCGTAGTACTTCCACATGTACAATATGTCCATAGTAGTACCTGTCTTGTACTTACTGTAGACTCTATATTTTGCACTTGCTGCTCATTGCACTTCTGGTTAGATGCTAAGCTGCATTCTGTTGCCTTGTACTTGTTCCTGTGTAATGACAATAAAGATCCATCTAATCTAATCTGATCTAATGAGGCCCAGCTATAACAACTACAACTTCTAAAGAACATTGAGAAATAGGTGGGAAGAAAACTGGTACATTTCCAATCATGCACAAACTTCCACAATTTACATTACAACCTTCAAAGAACACACACACTTCTAAACACATCAGCATGTGACCATGGCCATTGGGAGCATGTTACAGTAATATGCTGATGTTTGCACGTAGCTCCTAGCACCACTGTTAAGTACAGCCTCACTTGGCTTTCCTACACGTGAATAGCTTAGAGTATGCTTCTAAAACCAAACACAGATTCGTTTGTATAGTTAAAAAAAAAAGGAATTTGTGCTTTTACATTGTCAGATTTAAAAATTCACGGTAAAGAGCAGAGGGAGCGTTTGACATTTTCAGCGGGGTTACCCTGCATGTTACAGGATTTAAATGCCAATCAATACCCATGTTTGAAACCTTAAGAAGAACCAACGGATGAAACGCAGTCCTATTATGCCTTGATATAAAGAGTTTAAACATTTATTAAGCGTAAAAATTAAAAAAGGGATTTTCTAAATGGTTTGAGAGCAAAATAATTGTCGTGTTGACAAACCACAGGAACACAAATACAGTTTCTCTCTGATTACCTCACACAGGTAAGAAAACATCTTCACCAATTAACCTCAGTTTGTCTTCAGTAAGTCTTCAGCAGGAGATTAAGCTCCTGTTAAGAAACAAAAAGCTCAGCAGGGACAAAACATTCATTTAATGAGAAGCCTGCAAGTAAATTCAATACGGGATTCAACAGCAGAATAGATGAGGGGGGGGGGCAATTTTGTGTTTGAAAAATTGCCTAAAAGAAATAATTCACCGACACTAACAAACAACTCTGACCACTCACTCAGTCCAGAGGGTGTTTTAACTAAACATTACTCTAAGACACCTCCTCCATTAGCCTCAGCTTGAGAGAAGTGACACCGGATAGAGAAAAACCCACTTTACCGGCATATACCTTTCATGCCATGCAGACCAAAATGCTTTAGGGTTGAAGACTTTACAGCACTCATAAATACTCATCTATTCTTTAGTGCGTGTGTGTGTGTGTGTGTGTGTGTGTGTGGGGGGGGGGGGGGGGGGGGGGGTTAATTCCTCCTTCCACTGGCTCTGGCTTTGGTTTGAACGCGAGGGATGAGTGCAAGGTCAAAGGCACTCTGATCATTGATCTGGACACCATAATAATACTGAAGCATATGACTGATGACAACCTCAGCCGATCAGGTGGTACAGGCAGGGGAGCCAAGCACGGTGACAGATGGAGGAGCATATGCACGGAATTTTATAATGTAGAGGCTCATCATGCGGAGATTCAAGGTAAATGATCGCAGGGGCAGGCTGTAGACTGTAATTATCCACAGCAATGTCAGACACTACCTGCTGCTCGTGGACTCGTGGACAGTTACATGGACGCCAGCCAAACTTAAAGAGGATTAAAAACAAGACCGAGGAGGTAGAAAAGTTTGTTCAGTTGAGTTTCGATTCACATTTGCTTCCTTTTTTGACAAAGTTGCCAGACAGGCGCCAGGTCACCATATTGCGGCCTGCAGCTATAATGTAATTTAGCTTCTGTCGCCCTGTGACCGTGACCTTTATATCATAAACCCTTGGAACCTTTCAGGGCTATCTTTCGGCCAACAGCAGCACATAGCCATTTATCCTGGAAAGGAGAGCTACAAATCCTGGGACTGGGAAATAAGTAATAAAAATTCCATCCTCAGATATTGATTTAGCAGCCATGTTTTTATTTTTCCCTCCTTTTTTTTTTGGTGTTTCCACTTAACCACTCCCACCTTCTTGTGCTTCAGTTGTTGTTTTGCCGCTATGTAGGTGAGAACTCTTTGTCAGAGATAAGAGAGTATTACCAGTTGAAGACAAACAACTGAAATACATCTTTGCAGTTTGTGGTTTTAATAAATTCCTGTGCAAACTGCCAAATCTACATAGAAGCTCTGCTCTTTAAATCTGCAGGACTGACACATCAATCGGATTTGTTCTGCTCTCCAAACAGAAACATCAGAATGTGACGACTCGTGACGATAAAGGCCAAATCATTTAGATTAGGTCTGTTGTCTTACAGAATCAGCTGTCAGCACAGGAAACCAAAAAAAAAAAAAAAAAAAATCTCAGGATTAGAAAAACAGAATTGCTCGGTGACACTTAAAAAACTGATTAGGTGTGTTTTAGAAAATTGCCTTCAAGTTAAACAATGTCAAAACTTCGGAGTTGAGCTGTTGAGAATACAGAATATGTTGACGTAGCATATCGAATGTGGCTCCGCTCTGTGGGTTCAATCTGGAGGGCCACTAGGGTGAAGGATAAAGAGATATTGTGCGAGCAGAAAACAGATAACACCAGCGAACCTCGGAGATCCACAACCACTGCACTGCTGACAGGTACAAGGGAGGGAAAGAAGGGGGAGGGGGGCACATGCTCGACAAAAGGGCTAGTGGGAGGAGGGCTGGTGGCACTGCCAGTCAACCATCCCCTCGTTTCCTTGTAGACAGCTCCAGATCTCACAGTTCTCCACACTTTTCCCCACAGATTAGATGAGCGATGGGAGAGGGAACACAGCCAGGGTGGCGGACGCTGTGGTGGACAGAAAAATAGCACGACCCTCTATCTCCTCTGCTCCACTGTGTGCACAGCGCCGCGAGCACCAAGGGGATATTGAGACAGACATATCCCTCCTAGATGAAAGGGGCATTTCAGTCACACAGGCCCCAAAGGTAACCGTGGTCTGAGCTAGCAGCTCCTCGTTTATTGTGGAAAGAGAAAGGCTCAAAGGCACCATAACAGCACCGAAAGCAATAAAGGGCAACTGCTCTGTTCACACATCTGACAAGCTATTTGTGGCTCTACCAGGCCATCAAGACATATGCTTATTTGCCATTGTTGGTGGAGCCCTCGCAAACTTCGTCCCTGCAGAGATTACTATGTGCTCTCCGTCTATTTCCTCGCACAGCGGCGCAGCGGCAAGCATTTCATTTTCAGATATGAAGCCCCATACCGCGTTCTCGCCTTATCGCGGGTTATTTGTGCAAGTGATTATGCACGAGATAAACCTGAGTGTTTGAAATCTCTCTCTTCACTCCCCGGAGGTTCACCATGACAGTGCTCGGATCTTCGGCATTTTGTTGAGGCTACCGTCATGCACGCTGTAAAGCTGCAATAAACAAGGTAAATGTTTGCAAAACCCTGTATAAGATCCCCAATCCTGTGTTTGAACTGCAGTACGCCTTATTATCTACTCCACCACATTCAACCTGCAGCCTTTTCTCTCTCTTGATGAGAAGCAAACACATGGCAGAAATGAGCTGCAACATGTCATCTCACTCCAGGTGTCACCATATCTCAGTAATAAGTACACACAGTAAGCTGAAGGCATACAGCAGCTTCCTCAATGATTACCGAGAGGCGGCAAAGTAATACGCCTTTACAGGGCGGCCACATTCATTTGTATTCCTTTCTGTGTAAAATACATTCAAAAAGACTGTTGCAAATTTGTCTAGACGCCATTATCTAATATCGAAGGAGCCATAGTAAAGGCGAGCATGGGACGCCCATGGCCACATCGTCATTTTAGCAGGGGCACTGCAGAAATGCTGCTATATTTCCCCGGGGAAAATGTGATTTTGTGTACTGCAAAAAAAGGAGAAGACTTTCAAAGAACATGTTTTATTTAGCGATGAAGCAAAACATTCCTAAAATGTTCTTTTGAGACTGAATTCCAATGAGCGCCTCAGATATAGTGAAATAGGAGCTTATTCTGCAAGTGTAACTCAGTCTACATCGGAGGCCAATCAGTGCACTATACACTAAAGTGTAGATTTAGCTGTGAGACTGTTGCTTCTTAGAAATAAATGTTTCTCTTAAGTTAGGTTCCTAGTTTAACAAAACGCATAAATTCCAATTAACAACTGTTGTTGTTTTCTTCCCAAATGGACACGCATTGTTCTTTTTAGTCCGACTACATTCCGGAAACATAATGAATGCAAATGTTTTCATTTTTCAGCCCATTATGAGTGGATTAAACACAGAATTTTAATGTAATCACGATTAGGAAAAGCATTTTGCGAGGTACATCTGCTAAGCACTGAGCTTTTTTAGCACATGAAGACCCAAAAAAAAAAAAAAAAAAATAAGAAAAGTCAGAAACAACTCATTTGCATATCCTAATTAAAAATATATAAATCTACACTAAAGGTCATTATGTTCAAACAAGTTTCCATTAGGTTTGTAAATCGTTAGGTAAACTTTTTTTTTCGGTCCTTTTTGCTTTTATGTGGCTCCTGAAAAGCTCCCCCCCTCCCCCTCCCCCCCACCCCGGGTAAGCTGTTGTGTTGCACAAAGCGGTTTTTCAAATAATTGCTGTGCAGTCAATTGGTCGGAGACACAACCGCCCACAGCGCAGGCACAACTCACTTCACGCTCTTCTTCTGGGACATGAAATGGACACTAAGAAAAGTCATAACAAGGGATTTATATAAGCAGCAAGTGTCAATCAAACTTCAAGTAACTAAATTCTACTGATTATCATTTTGCAGCACTGGCTGGCTGGATTTCACTTTTTAATTTCCTTTGCAGCAAATCATTGTTTTGTTTGCCCCAGATATTCCCATAAAACACAATAATCCTGAACAATTTTGCCATATATTGTAATCATGATTAGGAGACTAATAAGCCAACCCATTATGAGTTCTTAAGCTTATCTATGAAGAGCCAGCTGTGCATGCAAGCATCTCTGAGCGGTGGCCTGTTTCAGACGGGGTGAATAACGTTGTGGGTAGGGGGAAAAGGGAACCATAGAATATTCCTCTCCTCTTGTTGTAAATTAAACATATGTGCAGAGGATTTATTGTCAAAGTAACGCCACAGAACATCTGCTGCCGTCGGTCAGAGACAGCAGCTCTGGTAAACCTTACCTGGGAGACGTTGAGGGACAGTACTAAGTTTGCGTCAACCAAACCACTGGCTGGATAATATTACCGTCCAATGTATTTTTTTTAATGAATGAAGCACTACGGTCAACTATGGAACTGTGCGTGGTGGGGTTTGTGTGACGAAAGCCCTTTAGTGGAGGTTAGGGAACAATCGCACGACTCAACAGGTTGTGTTTAAATAAATAGTCCAACGTGTCATTATTTTTTTGTTTCTAGAAATCCATCTGGACGTGAAAATAAAAAGTTCATAATGCTGGCGTCACAAAAACTGGATGTTGTGCTGCATGATGAAATATTTTGCTTAACTAAAAACACACAGGTAACGTGTGCTTCACAACAGAATTCACACCCTGGTTTCACTTGTTAAAACAGTTGCGTCAGGAAATGGGTTGGATTTAGCAGCAGATTAAAATGTTTTCTAATAGGAGGAGCAGAGTAGGGGAGACAACAGTAAACAGAGAACTGAGAAGCATTTTTTGTAAATAGGTCAGCAATGAGACCACCGCTTACAATTTACACCAATACAAAGCAAGCTAAACAACGTTAACACATTGAAAACTTGTTTGATTGTGTCCTGAAGTCAGTTGCTTTATTTATACACCTAACTAATCCTGAGAATGACCCCAGCATTCACATCCATTCTCATCACTGCAGCTAATATTCCACACAACTGTGCATTTTTAACTTTTCCTCCTAATTACTTTCCTGTAAACTTTGAGAAGCAATTATCTTCTTCGTGTCCTCACCCCACAAACACACACACACACACACACACACACACACAGTTTAAATTCCAGCGGCAAGCTTTGATCACCAGTACATTAGCTTTACATTAGAAACAATCATTAGGGGGGGACATCATCCCCACGACCAATTTGCCTTCAGAAAATAGTAGTGCTCAACTGTGCTGCAGCCCACAGAGGACCAATGAGCCACACCAAACTTGATTAGGCCTCATAGTAATGTATCATTCCTCCAGGCTAAGGCTTTGTAGATGAACAACTTGTCTTCATATTAAATGCCCTATCAGGGAAGGGCAAGAAGCTGAAGTGGACTCCTTTTCAAAAATCTCTTTGAGGAGGTTTGCTGTGGCAGAGAATGAGTAATAAGTGCCACGTTTTCAGTCCGGGATATTGAGATGCTGTGCAAGCATTTCAGGTTTGATTTGCATGAGATGCCGCATCACGCACTCAGCGGAAAACTAAACATGTTTAGACTGAACTGCTCAGGTTTTTTGGGTTTTTTTTTTTTTTTTTTTTTAAATTAAACATGTTTTAATGTCAGGCTTAATAATAGAAAAGGAAGCAGATCATTTTTAATTAACTGAAAAACTGTAGTGATTTTGGAAATTACCTCTCAAGGTTTCAGATTAAAGGGAAGAGCTGAAATGCCACATCTCCAAAAACCCTTGTGTGCTTTACGCTTTCATACAGTTGTATTAAAATCACCTGTAACGTGCAATGACACCCTAGAAATAAAGCCTACCTTATGAAAGTCGATAAAAAGAAAACCTCTGAGCATGAATTCTTCATCGAGATGCTCCATCCCATGTAGATGGGCTCATTTTCAGAACATAAAGCCTCTTCAACGCCAAGTCCCCACTAAAAGCAGCCATCAAATCTACCTCACGACAGCTTTATGAGAGCATAATGGCCGCCATTTTGTGGCTTGGGGTAGGTTTCATGGACCAGATGGGTGTGAACTTTAAACTCAGCAGGGAGTGAACAGCAACGTTCAGCTGACAGTGGGGCTGCCCTGCCTGATGTTTGATTAAGAGACACGTTGACCTTTCCGAGGCTCCAGGGGGCACTGAGATTCGCTTTAACCAGACAGCCAGCAAGTCAGAACCTTCTCATTATGGCCCAAATCTATCAATCTACTCCAGAGCATTTTCTCTCTTCCTCCCTGGAAAAAAGAAGAAGAAGAAGAAGAAGAAGAAGAAGAAGAAGAAGAAGAAGAAGAAGAAGAAGAAGAAGAAGAAGAAGAAGAAGAAGAAGAAGAAGAAGAAGAAGAAGAAGAAGAAGAAGAAGAAGAAGAAGAAGAAGAAGAAGAAGAAGAAGAAGAAGAAGAAGAAGAAGAAGAAGAAGAAGAAGAAGAAGAAGAAGAAGAAGAAGAAGAAGAAGAAGAAGAAAAGAAGAAGAAGAAAAGAAGAAGAAGAAGAAAAGAAGAAGAAGAAGAAAAGAAGAAGAAGAAAAGAAGAAGAAGAAGAAGAACTATGGGTTTGTGGAAGACTGTGTGTCTACTTAGGAAGATATAACTGAAAGTAAAGTGTTGAAGGGTAAATGTAGAGAATTGGATGATGTCTTAAGGTGCTTATAAGAGAAAAAAAAACCTTGTGCTGAAACAGAAAGACAAATCTATGATGCATGATGAGATGTCATGCAGAGCTGCATATAATGTAAATCGTATCGTAAATCTGCATGTCTAGATTGTTTTTTTATGATTAAAACAAAAGAATCATCTCAGCGCAGCACTGATGCTTTCTCCAAAGAGTATAATTGATGCCCGGGAAGAAGCTAAGAAATGTCAATACAGTGTGATTAATTGGGGCTGCACAGGGGCATTGGGTGTGTACCTCTTCTGTTCATGACAAATTGATCATGTCAGACGCCAGATATTTCACTTGAAGTCAATACTAGCATACTGACAAAAGTGCTGCCAAGGCCAGAATTACTTTATAATTACAGAGACAAGATGGATGGTGACACAAACTTTAACAATTTTACTTTACTTTTTTAAACCTAATACGTTTGTAAACTAATTTAAAATAAATGTTTTAATGATATGATCTCCTAAAATAACGTTAAAGCAGCTCTGAACTATTTATATGTAGTGAGAACATATAAATTGTTCTCCCCGTTTAATTTAATGTTGCTAACTGTAAACATATAGGCTAAAAATGAAACCAAGTTGAAGGCCACAGTGCGACTTTCTGAATCATTGGCAACGTTCTCTTCTCAGGAGTAAAAACACTTAACTTTCAATGTTTACTCATGTCTAAAGATTCAGAGATCAAGAGATGTAGAACAGTTAGAGTGGCTATTAATTTGTCGTTAATTGAGACGACTATGGCATCATGGTTGAGGATGACCTAATAAATCTATAATTCTTAATTCTCAATTTTCTGAATATGATCTTAAATAGAATTTTAGAGAACATTAAACGCTAAAGACTTAACTAGTGTGGCCAACTTCTACAGGGTACAGAAAGTATCGCGTAGCCATGGATACGAAGAGTCACACTGTAGGCTGCAAATTGAATCAGTGGTCCAAAAGTGGGGAATAAAGACAGGATGAAAATTTGTCTAATTTTCTGCCTATCGTAATTAATGCGATGCTTTATTAACAATAAAATTCATACACTCAAGACAAAATGACCACACACAAACATAGGGGTCATTAATACAAGTAAATTAAAACATCATCAGTTAGAGGACCGGGAGGGAAAGTGGAACCAGTGCGAAAGTGACGGTTTAACGCTGGCATGTTAATTGCAGTAGAACAATCTAAACACATTTACACAGACGGGCAGCAGCAGACGTAGCAGGCATAACAGCATCAATGGATACATTTGTGACGCAGACTTTAAAACAAAACACAAAAAAAAACCATGCAATTCGGTGCCAGCAGAGACACCAGAGACAGAACGCCAGCCTAATCAAGCAAAAAGCCAGCCTAAAAGAAAATAGGATAAGGCCCATCTTGCTCTTGGATTCACCATAGGGACGGTGCGGGGCAGAGGAGAGAGCCATGTGTGTTTTGTGTCCTAAACCGTTGGCAGCAACAAATAAAGAAGACAGTTAGAGACAACACACGGCAGTCATGTGAATAAGCCGCTCGACTTCTTTCAGAGAGAACTGGCAGAATATCGTCAGCAGGAAAATCGCACGGTGAAATGTGCATCAGTGAACAGCAGAGCAAAAATGGCCTTTTTCAATGTTGCATACAGAATTGGCCAGTGCAACAAAAAACACATACACAATCGCTGAGCAGCTCATTCATCCCGCTGCTGTAGACAATTAAATATTCAGCTTCACCTACCTCACCTGGGAGACAAGATCACTGCTTTTACCCGAAAGCTCGAGATGTGGGGCAGGCACTTCAATCAAGGACATACGGATATCTTTGGTGGCTCCAGAAACACTGGCTTCAACAAGTTCACGCAAATTCTCTCAGTGATCCCATGTATTAAGCAGCGCGTTTCTTCCACGAGGGGGATTATTTGAAAAATACTCCCCAAACAGCAGTGGTCAGTATGGCTGGGTTCTGGATCCAATCGATGCAGCAGCACCTGTCGATTTCAGTCGCGCTGAAGAGGACCAATTGATGGAGATGACCTCTGACTCCACCCTGAGGCTGAGGTTTACAGCTCAGACACGGAGTGGTGAGTCTGGCTTGGAGTGGAGAAAGAGCATCCGCTCATTGGGCGGAGGGCTGTGGGCATCCTTCTTCCTTTCGCCACATCTTATCTCTGGGAGATGTACTTTTCAGCTGTTACTTCACTGAAAACAAAGTACGGATCTCAGCTCAACACTGAGCCTGACTTGAGAGTAGCAGCATCAAGGATGCAAACCCCATTTTGAAAAGATATGCAGTGCAAAACAGGCTCATTGCAGCCACTAATGCAGAGATAAGACTCACATATTGTCGACTTCTTCTTTTCCAGTGTTCTTAGCAGATGCGTTTGCTCTTTTTTTTTGCATAGGATGGCAAAAGCTAAGTATTAACACAATCACACTTTTATTTTCTCCAGTTTGAACCTGATGTTATTTGATGGTATTAATGTAAAACATGATGAATTACCATTTTGATGGAGGACAGGTGGGGCTTTCTCCAATTTTTCTGCTTTTGGTAAATGCAATGCGCCGCCGTAGGTTATTGTGGGTTACAAGAAACCTTTTTTAAAACTTTTTTTAAAATGCCAATGTTGGCTGCAGGTGGAGGAAAATATGAAAGCGGCTTTAAAAACTGAGTAAAAAGAAATGCTCTCTCCCAACTCAACCACAACTTGCTCACAACTTCAAGTCTGTGCAATCTACTGAAAAATGGTTTTAGAAACATATTCAAAACAATTTTGTCTAAGCAATATCAAAATAATAAAAAGGGAATAATACAGCAATGACATCTGGTGAACACCTAGGTTAAGCAGCCTGAGGGATCTTTTTTTAATATATTTTTTGATTTTAAAGACAGGCCCCCATGGAGAAATAATCTTTGTCCATTCGAGTAATATTTCTTGAAGGCCCAGGATCTTGTCTAAGGACACCGTGAGATCGAACCACAAACCCCGCAGTTGGACGACTAACCGATCCACAGGTGAGTAAAGCTGTAGGGGTTTATTTTCAAAAGCCCCCGTTTAAAGTAACCTGCCCCAGGAAGGTCAGTCAAGAGACAAGAGAAAAAGAGCATCCTTTTGTCCTGCATAATCTGAAAAGGAAATTCGCTAGCTGGCAGCTCATAGACCTTGATTTAAGGCAGGAAAAGGCTTTCATCACACACACACACACACACCTGCCAAATTTGGTTGGTGAGAGATTCTTGAGGCTGCACTATTGGTGTTCCCACAGTGCCCAAATATAGCCACTGTAAATCTTTTCATTTGTTCTTTGGACCTGTATTAAACGTCTGTGCGCATTTTAATGGGTGTAAAGATGCATCGTTGTGCCACTGAGCCCATACTGTACTGCTGATGTGGATTCCTGCCAGTGAGCATCTGCCCAATCAGTGGGGACTGGCAAGTGGTCCTGGGATGCTTCTGTAATCTATTTATTCAGCTTCACTGAGCTGCCTGCGTGTGACACCACAGCACAGTGTGCACGGAGGAGGCTTACTGAAGCTGTGTTTAATTTACAGTACAGACAGTGGACTACTGTAGCTGTCCAGAAATATAATATTTCAACTGTTGCGGGTGGGTGTGTGGGAGCGGTTAGAGCGCTCGGTGATAACTCCAACTCCTGAGAACAATACTGGAGGTACAGAAAGTCGTCCCCTTGCGAGAGAAGCTCATCATTTTTAGTGATGAATCAGTTGAGAAATTATCTCCACTCATTTCCTGTTTTTATTTACTGTACAGCTTTCTCAAATGCGGTACATCAAGCAGGCCTTGTAAACCAACTGCACTCAGACATACTGTAGCTTTGTTCTGTGCCAGAGGTGCGATAACTTCAACATCAACCCTGGAAAGCTACAGTTTCTGACAACAGGGGAGACTTATTAAATCTACAAGAAATCTACCTGCCTATACTGACAAGGCATTTCACCTCATCTCGACTCTCTAGCTTTTATCATACAACAAATGTCTGTATACATCCATCAAATGTTATATTTTAAGGCCTATTACTGTTCTTCCCTGATCACATTTCCGTACATAATTCACTTATCGCGTGGCGTCTAAATCATTTGTGGTTTTGTCGTGCAAAGAAACTAAAATTCCCCAAATTACGAAAAATATGCATGCCATGTCAGGTAATGTGTGAAGGCAATAGGAGCCCTTAAGGAATTCAAGAGGCGTCCAATTAATTCAAATGAATCCCTTACATCCATATCATAATTAACAATATATCAGCTACACAAGACGTGGATGCACAACAGTTAATTTAGCTATGCAGCACATTTCCCAATGCACTGTGAAGTAATATTCTTCTAATGTTTAGGGAATACACAACATTCCCCTCTACAACAGGTGCTTTTTCATTTTCTGTCTGGCTGGCTTTAATGATCTCATTAGACAGCCATTCTAACTGGGGAACCGCTTATGGCACCTCTGCCACACAACGGGGAGAACAACAGAGCAGAACAGGAAAGGCCGGGCATCTGTCTGATGTCACCGCTGCAGAAGAAGCTGCTTACTTACAAGATGGACAAGAGAGTGAACTGGGGGGGGGGGGGGGGGGAGAGAAATGGGGCTAATTGAATTTGCTGTCCTCCCCGTTTCATGGAGTCTGGAGAAAGCTAAGAACCTTTTTAGACTGAGTTGTACATCATTACCTAGAATTCTAGCTGACAGTTTCCCCAACTTCCTTTGCCAGGACTCAAATGGCACAGATTAATCATAGATTGCCTGATGGCAAAAAGCAAAAGAGGGAAAATGGTCTTACACGTGGATCGTAAAGCTTCCGCAACAGACACTCGTACAGCAGCAAAGCTCATAATGAAACTTCTGCTTCAGACCAAAGCTTTCGAAAACCAGTAAGTATCCAGAACTAAAATCTATAATGCTATTTTGGTTGCTTTTAGTGAACACCACCAAATACTTTAGTATTGTATTTCGTCAGGTGCAGGTGGTTCACAATAAGTAAAACAATCACCTTTTTAGTGCGATGTCACAGATAACGGTGCATACAGCTGTTATATTGTCACTAGCTCTTGGCTTTATTGTGCCATTTAGTGGCCCCTATCTGCTGTTAATAGGATTGCGCAATACATCATTTCAGCATTGTGACTGCAGTGTGTGTATGTGCAATACTCACATCACAGGACATGGAATACGAACTGAGGCTGATTAATGATGCTATATGTAATTATTGTGGAAATAAAAGAAGACGACGACCATCACGAGTTAACAACTGTTTTAAACTGCATTACTTCATCCTACACAATTACTTCAGAGTAGTAGAGTAGTCACAGTTCTCACCTGCTGCGCGCTACAGTTTTTCAACAGTCAATTGAACGTTTAGATTTGCAACTAAAACGGAGGTGAACTTCAATGTCATTAACACGGATGCTAAACAGGAACAGCACATTCTTAGTTTGCTAGACTGTGTGTCCCTACATGCTCTGCTCAGCCACCACGTCTGCCTCATACAACTTTGTGAATTAGTCAGTTGTGATTTAATAACAACCAACACCCCGTCATCCCTTTTGTCAATTGAGCTATTTAAGTCATCTAGTAAAAAATCCTGTAGTTCTCATATCTCAGAATAAAAACAAAAAAATTCAATATAAGAGTTTTTTTCAGCCCCAATTGTCTTCACCACCGTATCTATTTGCTAGTAGATACCAGCATTTGGAGCTACTTGCTCCAGTGTAAGTTTGGCACCTATATAATTTACTACAGCCACTAGAAGTTTCCATTTACTCATTAAAACTATGCCAATAGGTAGTAGGTGACCTACTGAGCCAAAACTATGTGTGATTACAATTAAAATAACCAATTAATATGACTTGCGTCAGCTAATATTGTGGCAGGTTACAATTAATACCTTATACATTTCATGGTATGGAATGTAAAGAGTGTGTGACGCAGTTTGTTAACTGTATGCAGTAGTACAAGCAGAATATACAAAACACGAGTAATTGTTGTATGTTGCTTTTTCATTGTTGCGCTCCGTTTGGTTTTTGCCTTGTAGACACTGTTGTAAACTTGCCAATTCTGCTACCTTTTGATGTTGTAGATTCTAATCAGAGTCTGAATTTGAAAGATGTTTATTTGCCCAGTCTGACAGCATGCAGCTAATCTTGGCAGAATTTTGGCAAAATTGTTTTCCTCAGCTTAGTTTTTTAATAGGTTTGCAAACCTCCTCATCATGTTGGACTGGGTGGTCCAATTTGAAAGTCAAAAAACTTGGCACATACTCCCACCCCCCTCCATCTGCCCCAGCCTGTCTCACTTGTTTTTCTCCTCATGTTTACCTCCCCTCAGACCATTACCGCTTTAAAAAGACAGAGCCGTTCAACATTTCTCCCCATTTTCACACCCAAACAGTCTCTACAGTATAAATAACTACACAAAACAACTATGCACAGTGACACACAAGGGTAAACACTGTAGTGATGTAAAGAGGCGTAGTATTTTAGACAAATTGAGTTGTTGTGTCATCCGCTTGCTCATTCTGTGCACACAGTCTGCCTGTGAAATGCAATTACATTCAATGCCATGAGTAAGTGGTGGAAACCAGCTTATCATGTCAGAGTCCTAACGAGTGTTACTGAGGGAAATCATCATTAATGTCGAGCACAAAGACAGAGTTTGTGTGCAAGACGAGGAAACAGGCCTTGATGAGACAAACCATTGTTTTCATAATCCAGTAACAGTCCTTCTCATTGTACTGTAGGTCAAAATAATGACAGTAGGAGAAACTGAACATATAGTTTCAATGTTTACTTCTTCAAACTACACAGGCCGCTTCTGGCCAAATTAACCAATTGTTATGTGTTGTCTCCTCAGCCCAACACATGTCAGAACGGTTTCCAAGTCCAAACCCACCACAGCAGCCTGAAAGCGCCACAGTATTTGCTAAATCATCCTAATATTAAATTGCAGTGCCTTTTGCACAACACACATTTCAACTGTATTCAAGCTTAAAAAAAAAAAAAAAAAAAAAAAAAGCAGCTTGTGGTTTTGGGTGTTTTACCCCATTAACTACAAATTGCATATACAGTTATTGCTGTCCTCTATCCAAAGCATACCATATGCCTTTAGATTAATTTCCTTCCTTGCAGGCAGTTTCCATTAATTTCAGTGCACTTTATGAAAATCAAGTCGCAGAAAGTTGAAACTTGCTTCAGATGGGCAATCCATCACACTAAATGTTTCGTCAGCCTTTACTTTTTTGTCAAGGTTATTTTAGTAAGCTACTGCATGAGAAGGGCCGCTGTTTGGAAAACTTGGGTATGTGGAAGTGTTAAGCACACCCAGGCAACAGCAAAGCTTTTAATGTGTGAAATCATTTTTACTAGTTTACATTTTCCCCACAAGTAGAATCGTCTAAATGCACGCAGTTACCTTCCAACGGTGTCCCGACAGCTCCTTGTTCTCCTTTCCCCCCCGTTTGTTGAACTTATGTTAGTGTTCGCAAAACATGTGCATTTAGGAAAACCCAGACATTTGGAATTAGACTGTTAACTTAAAAACTAAGCATCAATGGATTATGAAACTGGAAAACCAATCAGAAACAAAGCCGTTATTATACAAAGGGGGAATTTGTAGTCACACCATCAGGGAGGTCAGTCGGGCCACATTTATTTCTGTAGCATCATAGTGAAATATCATTTTCTTGACAGCTATTGAATAAACGCAATGACATCTCTCAACAAGTTTAAGGAACTTTTAAAATCCCTCGGTAAGTTCAAAATGTCAGTTTGACCAACACTGTGCTTTATGTCAACGTACAAGCAGAAGTCACGATATTCCCATCACCCTCAGCTTATCATTCGGTGCAATTAGCAAACTAAGATAGAAACTAAGATTACTGACTATTTATATAACCACACTTTTGTAATTATGTAGGTCTTTGACCTACATAATCAGGAATTCACCTCATCAATGTACTTTTTTTCCAGTATGCATACTGAGACTATCCACGTTACAATATGATGAATAACTGCATATAAAACCAAAGAAACACATCAACAAGGCCACTTGAACAAGCCACTTTACTGCATCTTCTCATAAAAGACGTACATCACAGCAATCAGAGCTTAACTAGCACGGGTCCTCAATCTCAGGAGGCTAACAATGTAGGGATAGATAGGGCGGGCTGTATGAAATATTCAGCTACTGTATAATAATTTTTTTGTTGGAGCACTCAGCATAATGTAGCCTGGCTAAGCAGTGATTGATTGCTCAGGGCCGTGGAGAAGGTGCAACAGACAGAGAGCAGATACTGTATGCACAAGGAGGGAAAATGGCTTTTGAATATCTCAAGGATTTTATGTGGGACATTTTAATGCATGAGGCACTAAAGACAAAAACACAGCCCACAGTGCGTTGCTATTGTCGCACGTTGAAGAAATTCAATTATCTCTGTGGTGTGAGTAAAAAGAATGGTGCAACAATAAAAAAAATAAAAAATAAAAAGTAAGAAATAACCGTATGCTAGGCTTCTACCAATATCAGCATACATTTGACTGCCAGTAACAGTTCTCTACAAAAAGATCTTCAATGGCTGCATTTTTATGCCAAATTCTCTGGCATCTCTGGCCCATTTTTCATGGCATAATGGTTCCAAGTCCACCAGATTGCGTGGTTGTCTGCCATGTACAGCCTTCTTCAAATCCATCCACAGGTTTGCAATGATATTTAAGTCGAGAGCCTGCAAAGACAATGTTAAAACACCCACCTCATTCTTTACAAGCCATTCCTGAGTTGACCTTGCTTTGTGCTTTAGGTCATTGTCTTGTTGAAGAGTCCACTGCTTCTTCAGTGTTTAGCTTTTTCACTGATGGTTGGAGGTTTTTCTTTAAAAATTATTATTATCTTATTGGGCTGCATTGCATCCTTCCACTTTATGCAGAGCTCCAGTGCCTGATGCTGACGTACTCCCCCGAAACGTCAGCGAGCCTCCACCATTTTTGACTCTGAGAATGGTGATAACTCTCCTCCTCATTTTTTTCCCCCTTGACACATAACTGTTGAAATTAGGACCAAATAATTCAACTTTAGTCTCATCAGACCACGTTATGTTATTAGAGATCTCATTGCTCACATGCTCCTTATCAAACTCCAACTTTGATGCCTTATGTCTAGAACTAAGCTCTGGCTTCCGAACAATCCAGACTTCTGCGGACTGCGATTGACTGTGGAGATGTGGATTTTTATTCCAGTTGCCTCCAAGGACTTTCTAATGTCCCCTGCAGTTTGTGTTGGATTCATACATAGCTCTCGTGCAAATTTCCTAGCGCCGCTTATTTTTCTTGGTCTTCTTCTTGAAAAAAGTCTGTGTTCATGTTTCTTCCATTTTTGAATCATGGTTTTTACACTTGGTGCTGGTGCAGTACTCCAAAAAAATTTATTTTATATTATCCCTCTCCAGCTTTATGAAGGTTCACCATTTTCATGAGAGTGGTTTTGCTGCCCTAATGTACACACCTGGTGCCATTCACCAAGCATTAGGTGGTGACGGTCTTTTTTTTTTAAAAAGATGAGACACCTCATTTTGCATATTAAATTGAATCACCTAGAAGTTAATTATATGTTATGTATATATGATTGTATTTTATCTAGTGCTTTGAGCTTTCAGGGCCACCGTACATTTTGTTCAGGTAAATACTTAACAAAATAAATTTGTTTTACGAGAAAAGATGACTTCACACAAGAGAAATGAAATCCAACTAACTATCCTTGTCATAAGTTTTTAGCTCCTATGCTGCAAAAAACTGATAACTCTAGCCATCTGCCAGCCTCGCTTGATTGCTCAACAAACAAATGTAGCCAAAGGGGAAACACTCAGTATGATGGATTCCAGCGTGCCTAATGAAATGCAGCTATTGCACGATGAAAAACTGTGGCCCATATAAAGGTCACTATAAATCAAGTCCCTTAGTACCAGACTCTAGCATTTCTGATTTTGGAAAAAGCTGACCCCAATCAAGTACATAAATGATGCTTATGTATGCACAGAAGCTATCAAGGATCAGTTTGCAGGGACACAGCCTCACTGACAATTTCAAAATATGAATAAGCACTTTGCAGCAGGGGTGTGTGACAACATTGTGGTGTCAGTTTGAAACACATTTTATTGAATCGCTTATTTTCTTTAGTAATTTATCAAGTAAAAACAGGTTGGTTTTGGTTGCTATTGGCCACATGCACGATTTGAAGATGTTGCAAGCTAAACAATTAATTCTTTGATGTGATTCAATGATCAAATCAATCAGTTGCAGCCCTACAGCTTCCTACCCATGTCGGTTGCATACAGAAAATATTTACCGTGATGTCTAACCCCTTATTTCAGACCCAGTTTGACAACTTGAAAGCCTCAGAAAGCTGCAAAAAACAACATAAAACAAGCTACGATAGCAATGCTGACTCACACACTAGAAGACAGCAGGTAACAGGTGCACTGATGCCAGATGTCTGGAAAATCATGGTGCAGGGTGCAGCAGGCATTGCACAGCAATCAATAAAGCAGCATGCATGTGGAGGTAGACAAACAGCGCTGTGATTTCACTTCTTCTTCACGTGGTCAGAAATGGCCAAGCATGAAAACGAGTGAAGTGCGCTATTGACGTAACACCTAGAAGTTGGCCCCCAGCCACGAAGGCTGTATTGAAAAGGCATTATATGTGCGGTGGAGAACCAAACCATGCAGGGTGGTCCTCCATCAAAATGCACTCATCAGCCTGAAGGTGCACAACACACTAAACAGCTGTTTGTTGGGGAAAACAGACGCATTCTTTAGCATGCAAACAGGATCACATCTGTTTCTAGTCTGTGCTCTTGGGAAACGTAACGGACGGCGAATTAGGCAGATCTTCCAAAAAGTTTGTACACAGTGCAGAAAATTTGTATCTTTTAAATGACAAGCAAGAAAGACAATGGTATTGAAAGTTGCCGTGTTCATTTTTAGAGGTTGTCTTTTGTTGCAGTGTAATAACTCAATAGTGTCACTTCCACAAATAAATGAATTTTGGCAGAAACTTGCTGTCCCAGATGTGTTTTCATCCTACAAAATACTGTCATCCCAATGAATGGTTTAAGCAAAGTGTGCTTAAACGCTAAAAAGTCTTTGCTTTACACATGTGAACAGCTTTAAAAGACAGAATGCAAATCCACACAATCATAATCATATTCAACCTACAGTATATTGGATTATGTTATGTGGAACTTTGAAAAACACTGTGGTGCAACACTGAGCTCACGAGGGCTGGGCACTGAACAATTCCTCAAACTAAGAAGCATCACAAACTCAAACTTCGAATGCAGGCTGGTACATGTAAATCGGATATTCTTCATGGAAGTCCAAACGTATTGTACATATTTTGTGTATAGAAGACAAAGTTGCGGTTTTGAAGCTCAGGCATTAGAACTTCAATTCTATATTACGTGATGTAAACCTGCTTATTGCTAGACATAATATAGTAGAAGTCCCAACTAGAACTAGACCCACCAAATCAGCAAGAGCTATAATTTTGCTGATATTAGCTATATAGATATACTGCAACAGAGTATATATGTAACAAGAAGTTGCAGTGCAGAAATTCCAAACTATGTATAAAGTCATTTCCAAACAGTCTGTACCATCATTTGCCCACCAGAGAGCACTTTTCCGCTGTAAAACCCTCCACTTAAGGGATCTGCATCAAGATTGTGTGTGTTGTATGAATTACCATTAGCTGTTATAGTATCCTCACTACCAAGTATCAGTATGGGACTTAATATTCCAGCATCAGATGGGCCGTAATCGTAAAATGACTATAATCATACAGTCGTCCAGATGGAGATTCCAGCATGGCTGTAACTGTCATGAGGGTTCACGGTCGAACCAATACATAACAAAATAAATTTGCCAACCCCTCAACATTCCGGGTTGAACTACAGACAGGCGACAAATTAAAGGGCAACACGCAGGGTCTTAGTAAGTTGTTAGGCCACCATGTGCTGCTAGAACAGCTTTAATGATTTATTTTCACAGTCCATCTATTCTGTGACCCCTCGTGGCCTAATGCACGGGGGGCATCATCATCATCATCATCATCCTCATCCACAGGGCACTATATATATTTGCTTCGCTTTTCCTTTTAATTTGTCACCTGACTGTAGGTTGCTGTGAACCACCAGGTAATAACTGTGTGCACACAGGCTTGAAACAACGTTCCACAAATACTGCAGTAAATACAAAGAAGTACTTAGTTGCTGCATACTTTTGAGTGTTACTTTGAAGTTAACAAGAACACATTTATTTAAAGTGAGAACAACAACAACAACAAGTCTCAAGCATAACTCATAATAACGGGGTACTTTCTTTCCCCATTTCAGCCCAAAGAACCTAATTACGAGTTGTTCAACGGGGAGACTTCTGCCATGTCAGAGAGCAATTACACAAAAAGTGAAAGACCATCTGAGCCTCTTCACTTGTGCCAGCGGTTCATATATTTGCACACATCAAGCACACAGACCTCCCCACACTGTACTGCAACTGAACTGATGAGATAATAGGCAATGTATCCCATGGTAACTCCTCTGCGGTCATTACCCCTTCGGCATCTTAATGCAGACTTGATTACCAGCAATTTCCTTTGCAAGCACCAGGCCTCGGGGCTGTTTTGGGCTCCCATTTTCAACTACTACCTGTTTCACATGCACACAAAATTTCCCGGCAGGCAACAACAATGTCCAACTGTTATGTCTGGTGGTCAAAAATCTGTGCGGTTTTCTCCCCGTTATTGTGGAAACTTCCCACTGAGGCGCTACAGGTAATCTCCATCCCATGACTGTGGGCAGAAAATGCTTTTCGTGCTGTAAACCTGTCGTGTTGATGCTTGAGTTCATTGTTACTGCCAAGTAAATCGCACCCTAGAGGTCAAGTAATTTGACTCAAATCGAGCAGTGAATTGGGGGATATGCATAAACAAATCAGTGCGGCAACGGAAGCCACCAATATCTAAATGCACAATGACGAGAGTTGAGAATGTGTTTTTTTTAATTATACAGGGCCAACACGGGTCCTTGGAGAACTACAACATGACAGGCTGGTTTCTGGACCAAACAGGAGTATGTCCTGCCGATTTTTAGTCAGTTAACTGAACTGACAGGTTGTAAATCTCACTGAAGAGGCCAAAACTGACCAACGAATGTCACGACTCTGGGAGCAGACTCTCTCTCTCTCTCAGAGAGCTGTTTCGCCTTATGTTCCCTCTTTACGATATAAGCTTAGCGAACTTCCTTTCTGTTATTATCATAGACTCATTATAGTTTTGCTGACTGCTTCAGGCACACGATTATCCTAAAGTCAAAACTTGCTGAAATTGTAAATACGATGACATATTACAGCCGCCAGCTAAAATGAAAACTCAGGATGCCTGACTTACTTATTTGGGAAATGACCAAATTCCCCATGATAAACACCTATGTTTACTTTTCATTTTGCGGGGATAAAGGAGATAAACACAGTCCCCACATCTATGCTGAAGATAAGGCCGGCAGGGAGGAAGAGACCGTATTCAGTTAAGAAAACGTTTAGAAAAGCCTCCACGCAGCTGTGTCCCGCATCTTCTAAAATGGCCTTGAGGGTTTGCAGAGCGCAGCAAGTATACAGCAACTCAAAAATAATCACCATCAATTTAGAGGTGTCCCGGCACAAACTTGTTTGGAACAGAAATTTTGAGAGACAGCCAGGTTAAGGTAAGATGCGCGGGAAAGAAATGTGTTAATGCACAGTGAACTTGTACACAAATCGTAGAAAAATAGGAGTCGTGATAGTGGCCCTTAATACCTGAAACAGTCCCACAGGACATTAAGTATTCACTCCCTTCACATATGCGTCCGTGGAGCTGCCGCAGCTCCCAGCCAGCAGAGAGCCGGGGTAATATATCCTGCACCTCGCAGCTTTAGAAGGTAGTAAAATATTAATGGGACCCTCCTTGAGCAAAAGGTTACCTCTGCCCCCAGAAGCTTCGTGAGGTAAAAAAAAAATAGGAGACGAAGCCAAACCTCAGCACGGCTCAGCTTCACCATGATCGGGCCCAGAAACACTGGACCAAACTTCCCAACTCCTGTAACTAACTATAGGATTCATGTCGTCGCTGTCAGCTGGGAACAACACGTGAAATCAGGAAGAAAAAAAAAAAAAGGACAAAAAAAAAAAAAAAAAAAAAAAAAGGGCGTGAACAGTCGCCTCACTGCGTTAAAACGGATGCACAACGACATGTAAACGTGGAATGCGCGTATTTCCAAAGGCTTCGTTCGGACGTGCGTCTAAGCGCGTGCGGATAACGGGACGCTAATGACGAACGAGAAATCACCAAAAGCGGCGTCACCAAAAGATGTAAAGGACAGAAAAGCGCCTTACCATCATGTTGCCCTGCATCTTTGCGGTCTCTATCAGATTAGTTTCCTTCATGTTTGCCTCCCTTCGCGGCTCGGAACTGCTCCACGAAAAGGGTTGAATGTGCAGACTTTTGGACAAGCTTCTGTCGGCTCTTCGTCCCCGCCAGCTCCCAGCCAGACACCTAGGTAGTGAGCCAGTTCATAAGTGGGTGGGCTTACAACCTAACGGACTGATTAGAAAGAGAATAGACACCGTGGGCTCTGTTTATCGACAGAGCTCGTCCTCCTTCCTCGCACACAAACACCCATAAATGACACGGGGAGGTGAACTTATCTATTTGCTTTCATGTTAAGTGCAGTGTGGACCACTGTGGATGATCGCTTCACGCTGGATGGAAGATGCGCAGAGGGGTCTCTAACCACCCCCCCTCCCTCTTGCTGTTTGTTTCAGAGAAACAGAAAATCCCTCCTGTCAATCGGTGCTTGTTGTCAAGCTGCTGCAAGAGCCTCACTTAAAAATGTGATGAACGGCACACACACACACACACACACACACACGTTGCAGAAAACAATAAATAAATAAATAAATCTAAACTGGGGGCAGGTCAAGCTGTAAAAGTGCATCACGTCGTCCCACGGCTTTAATTAGGGTCTGCTCTCCTTTAGACGTTGATGTAGTAAATATAAAAGCTTTGAAGGTCATGATTGGAGGAGGATTAGCCTGTAGAAATCTGTGGTGAGATCCCTGAATGCTGCTGGCCCTTTAAGGAACTTGGAAATCTATCGCGTCTATCAAAACCTTATGCTCTACTCATGACCAAATACCAACAACATTAACAACAATGGCACCAAAGCAAATGCAACAACAACCAGTCGTCCTCCACTAGAGACACGTTCTTCAATAAATAAATAAATAAAAATACACGAATACATGTTTTTCCCTTTTTGCTTCTCTTTTTACATTTTTAAATAGGTAGAAGATGTATTTGGTTCACAAGAAGAAGTCACTCTCATACATTTCCATTGGTTGTATCAATAACACATCATCAATGTATCACAAAGTCAAAGTAACACCACAGAAGTGCATCTGATACAGTGTGTGTTTTGTTTTTTTGTTTTTGTTTTTTGGGGGGGGGGGGTGCTCTCATGCATTCCTCACCATTTCTGACGCCAAACAATTTAATCAAGAAAACTTGCCCTACTCACTAATATTTTGTACTGATTTTCTTCAATGCACCATCAGTAAAGTGTAATTGTATTTTTGTAGCGAAAATACAATCGGTTAGAGACCAAGACCCCTGCATGACCCTCTTACACACACACACACACACATACACACACACACACACTATTAAAATCAATAAAACTCTGAAAGTGCATCTTCTGAATTTGGACTCTTTGTATATTGCGCGGAGTAAAACGAGTGTACACTGATGATACCTCCAGACAGCTGAGGGTCTTAAATACACAGCAGCACTTCGCTGTGAGCAGGTTCCCCCAACTGGGAAGTGCAAACAGCATGTCTCACATAAATCTCATTTAAAAGTGCCTGGTATTAATTACTGTGGATAAGGCTGTCAAAACATCGTAATGGGGCCATCAGGCTCTGTCAACTCCAGCTGGACTGCTGACAGAGGGAGAACACAGCAGTTGGAAAGATAGGTAGCTGGCTGGCTCGCTCACTTATTTTATTCATAACTCCTCCACAAAGTTCTTCTGTCAAAGGCAAGTTTAAAGGATAACCTTCTAAAGCGTTATTTTCAACTTTAATAGTGCCACACTTAATCGGGGTTCATGTATCAAACATGACACATAAACTCCCCTCGACCCTACAAGCTGGCTACACACGCAATATTGAATTCGCCATGTTGTTTATTCCCCCTACGAGACACATCGGGCCGAGCTGGAATTCATCACATACACGTGCGGCGGCCAAGGACATCTGCAACAACAATGTTGGCTGCACAGAAGCAGGCAGCAGCTGCCTAATGTTGAGATTCTCAGAGACAATGACTGGCCAGGGATGGCTAAGTGCTACGATGCAGTAGACCCCCCCCCCCCAAACACACACACACACACAAAAAGGGCAGCTAGGCGAGCAGACAGAAGCCGAGCTGCATGGGAGCTCTGCTGGGGAGAGAAAACCTGCGGCAGTGTGGACGGATGCTCCATTATGGAGAGAGCCGGGGTAAATGGAAAACCAAAAAACGCTGTATTACAAGCACAGCGAAATGAAAAAGAAGAAGAAAACAAAACTACAAGCTAACGCATACATAAATAAACACACACATGAAAGTGTGTATCTGAATCCAATTTCATTTAATCCTCCTATTGTGTCAACAGATGAATGTGAATAATTGCCAATGAAATATATGTAAATTAATGACAGTTAAAGTTTTTCTGCATATGATAAGTGCAACAATTGACACCAGCTAATTAACAAAATGATTTAGGTTTGTAGTCATTTGGGCTTTTACACATCCATTTAGCTAACCCGTGTGCTCCCTAGTGGCTGCTAAGCAGTGCGGTAATTCCAAATTTACGGGGGATCGGATGCCAAACTGCTCCTCTCTGACGATCCGAGAAGCCTTTTTAAACAAAACGAGATTAAAAAGCTTCCCAAATCTAGCATTGATTGGCCTAGATGCCCAATGGAGTGGGCCCGGAGAACAGGCTTCATTCCAGTGACGGCAGTCATCCAGCACGATAAACACAGCAGAGACCTTCGTGGAAGGAAATCGATGGTTTCATTATCGGCTTAATTACACGATACCACGATGTCCTGTATGCTGCTGTCGCTGTTGTGTTTTTGCTGTTTTTAAATGATAGCGATGAGATATATATACATACACACACATACACACGGCATGTTTCAAAAGGGAAAACAATAAATTAAAATCACTAAATTGAATCTGTGTACAGTTTTAGGTTACGAGAGCAACACGGGTTGCTATAGTGTTTTCCACAGATGCAGATGAGTTGTACTATGTGGGTCAAGGTGCTTTTGAGTTCAGACGAGGCTCATAGTTTAAGCAGGACGGCTCTAGTTGAGCACCAGAAAGCAGTTCTCTCAGTACAAGTGCTAATAACTTATTTACATCTCAAACAACTTTCTGTGATTATCCGGGTGCACTTCTCTGTACGTGGGCAGCACTATAATCTACATAAGAGGCCCGTGCTGATCAAGGCAACAGATCATTACCATCTGAGTAGAAAAAAAAAAAAAAAAAAGATTAAATTAAAAAAAAAAAAAAAAAAAAGTGCACAGGTATGTAAACTACACATTTAATCTTTCAGCATCAATGCAGGAGATCAATTAGTGGTCACACTGCAGGTACAAAAGATCATAAAGTGATGCAGTGTTTGAAAAAAATGCCTGCAATGCGTTTAGTTTGTATGTACTGAACTCTGAATGTGCTGCAGGTGAAAAGCAGTGATCTTTTAAATTCAGATTCCTGTACTCCTGACTTTAAACACACCTTAATAAAATATGACATAAAGTAAATTGTGAACTGTAGTACTACATCCAGTTGGCAACACACGACGGAAAAGTTACTGTAATTATTTTCCAACTTAACGGGACTTTTGCTTCCCTCCACCTTATGACAGAGCCAGTAAGCACATCTGAATATTAATGGAAACAGTTGCCTTGAACAGCAGGCGTTTGTCAGGAACTTGGATCAGATTCATCACTTTAACCTGCTCTGCTCCGCTCAGGGACGGATGATGAGTTCTCGCCGCACAGCAGCTGGCTTCAGCTTCACAACTCACACTTGAGCGGCTCAAAAAGGATGTGAACAAAAAAATAAAAAAAAGAAATGTAAAATGAGACGTACGGGAAAGGAAAATCAATGTCAGCATGCTTAAGTTATTACAAACAACTTTTTACGTTGACTTTTAATAGATGTTGCCTATTTAAAAAGTAAAAGTACAGGATTTTATCATTTTGTTTTTATAGTTTATGCCTTATTGATATAGCACTGAGTCAGGTCCATTAAGAATATTTATATGCTGCTTTAAAGAGGCCTGGAAGATGTTGTCTTGAAAGATTCCTGTAGTTATTTTACATTTTTAGCAGTAGTTGTACCGTGTTTTGACATATGGAAAACTAAAACCAGACGGGAATTTGAGAGGTTTACTCATTAATTAAACCTTTGCATTTACGCCGACGGGAAAGTCAGCGCACTGAATATTGACTGGAATGAATAGATGACATCCGAGCTCGACAGCGGTGAGGCATGTGAGGACAAAACACAGATAATAAAACACCTTCTCCGTCGGCCTTGTAGAAGATCTGCTTCCCACTCTACTGTCGGCAGGCCGTAAAACGGTAAGAGCTGGTTACTCTGTAATGTTACAACCGTTCGGGTTGAGCGATGGCACTGCGGCATTGGATGTAAACTATATGTGCCTGAGTGGTTGATGTTTATCCGTCGGGGATAGGTTTTCTCTTCTGGTTTCATGCAGTAGGTCTAGGGATCTAACGTGCCAAAGACGATACCTATCAGTGGGCTAAGTGCGTTATCATCCATCCTTGTGGTAAATGGTGACTTCTAACAGGAGCAAGACTGGTGGTCGGTGACAAAATTTAAGGGCCGTGACACAACGAGGCAATGGTTGGCTGTTGAGTGAGCGTCTCGCAGTGTGTTGCCCTGCAGTGTTACCAGTCGCACCCCCGTCTGCAGCTTTTCAGCCAATTCAATATGTTGAATCTGTGTCACCGTGACTTGTTAATGACACCGACCGTGTCATTGACAAGTACAGTGCATAACCGCTAGTATATTAAGCATATTCAAAACTAGATTACTAGTCCGTTAGAATAAGATTTTCCCAAAAGTGGTGTGAAGATCATGTGCGGTCCTAGGTCTTCTGCTTAGCCTTCCTCTCAAGCAAGTGCAGAATGCGCATGCTAGTTGGCCATTGTCTGTATTCTTTGTGGTTGTTGGGTTTCTCTCCTAAAATCCCCAAAGTCTGTGCAGGAAGGCAATCGAAGTAGATTTTGAAGTGAGAGACACCAGTTTGTTTCCCGTTTCCAGCCTTCAGTCATTGTGGCTTTCTTCGAATTCACAACAATGACCTTCTCCCAAACCAAAGTTGTGTGCCTAACTCTGACTTTGTAGCTTTCTGCTTAAATTTAGCAAGGCTCTGTGCTTATGACAATGAAATTCTGGCATGTGATAGAATATGCTAAAGATCTAATGTGCACATAGACAGGAAGAATATGAGCTGATAAGAACAGATAACAGGCCATCGAATAAGATAACAACATCTGAACCAGGTATGTGATTATTCTCATAACAATACCATGGACATTAAGCTGATCATCAGTCTTCCATAAGATTTTTGAACATGTCTGCAGCGATTTGCTCCCATTCTGCCATGAGAGGATACATGAAGTGGGGCGATGAGGCCTCCCTTGCAACTGGGACTCCAGTTCATCCTGAAGGTGCTGGATGAGGTTTAAGCAGTAGCTCTGTATAAGCCGATCAAGTTTTTCCACACCCTTCTGGAAAAAGTACTTCTTCGTGGATTTAGCCAGATACTCGCCCATATGGGTCTTGGGCATGAACTGCCCATATTTGCTCCATTTGGTGTCTTTTCTGTATATTCATTTACATCCTTGTTGTTAGGAATTCAAACCATTGTCCAACAACAACTCTGTCAGCATTAGTGCCTGACATTATGATTTATCAGTAGAATTAATACACCTAAAGAAAACACACATTTCCAATCATTTACATATGGTGTTTTTTTTGTTTTGTTTTTACACTACAGTAAATCAGTGGATAATGAAACTTGCCAACAAAAGCTTCCTCCCTGTCATCCTCTCTGTAATTTTTACTGCTTTTGAAATGAGCTGCATTCAGACCCTGGAAAAGGCTGTCGTTCATTACCAGTCAAGGCCCGTGGCTGCCGGATATCTTCCGTGAACGCCCATATGAGAAGATTAACTACAGGAATATGCTTTAGTGTCTGATAACGGGAGAGACATATCACATCGCCCAGGGTGGTTTCTGGGGCAACAGCGTCACCATCAATCAGCTGGGTGTAATCTCACTAGAAATCCTTGTCAGCATGCAAATTAGTGTCACATTTCACACACAGTTTGTGTGTACACACTAAAAACTTCAAAGATTGAAAGTGTGATATATATAGATATATATGCATGTGCAAGAGTATTACAAACTGGAACTTTATGCAGTGGAAAAAGTTAATGCGCATTACATGAAAAGCTTTTCCAGGTTCTCTCTACACACGGTTGTTCTACAATGGTGCAAAGGCATGACATCCTTTCCCTTGTATTGTGGAACTTAAACTTTTTGATTTGTGGTGCTACTAGTCAACAGAGTTTTGTTCTCTCTGTCAAAGTTGTGAAATGGAGGTGAAAAGTGTGTGGTGGTTAGCTTTGACTTGCAGGTTGCAGTGCGTGAAGGGTCACTCTATAGAAAAACGGAAGGAAAGGAACAGCCAAGATCTTAATTATTCTACCTTGTACGATGCATCAAGGCCTAAATACGACAAAAAGTGTTACACGTCAGTTTAACACTGACAATCAACAATATCAATTACGGTTAATTAGAGGAGATTTAAAGATATCTATGGTTGGTCATCTATGGTTCGCAAATGGTAAACACTACTGCAGGACTTGGTCCTCTAACGTTGTCTTTTACATCAAATGCACAAGCACAAGCTTTTGTCATCTGCATCATCCCTAGTATGTGCATATTTATCAGACCTCACCACTCACCAATAACTATATCTAAAGCGGCAATTACAAACCACAAAAGCACATAATAAGTAAAGACTGAAAAATACAGCCCTAAATAGTTTCAAAGATGAGGTTTCTTAAAATAAAGGAGTTAAGAAGTAGCCCATGACTTCGGTCTCTAGAGTTCCGGTGCCACAGTGCACTCATTAAGACCTATATTAACTTTATCATTAAGAGACAAGTTAATGATGCTAAAACATTTACCCCTCAGGCATCTGCTCTCACACAAATATTCAACAGCCTGCACACTTGTATGCACACAACCATACACCAAACCAGGTTAGCCTGAAGGACAGGGCTGAGTAGGCTGTTTAAGATATTGCACCTGCATATCTGTCCCACTTTCTGCCGTTGCCTACAGCTTGCTGCTCATTTTAGATTGTACTGTCTCTGGAAGCGCAAAGCCCATTAAGTGAAACTAATACAAATGTGTGGCAAGGTGAGGGCCAGCAGTGGTGAAATTTCAGAAAGTATTATACTTTGCATTAACTTTAATGACGGCTCAAGTTAGGAATTGAGTTGAAAAGATGGTTCGCGGCTTTACCGATCTCCTCAGTTCTCGGACTCGCTGCACCTGTGCCGTGAAATAACTCACTATTATTATTGGTTCACAGTACACAGCATTGGCCGGGTGCTCTTTATCCATCTGTATTAACCGGTGTGTCCACAGATGTATTGGCTACACAGCATGGATCTGTGTTTGCATGCCTCCTGAGGATGATTTACAGAGCATTGACTTGGAGGCTCCCAGGCTGGAGCACCATAAAACTGTTGTTTATGTTCAGGCAGTGAGTGTTCATTGTCAAGGGGAGCAGCGTCTTGTTTTAGGGCAATGTAGAGCACCATGGGAGTTAACGCGACAAATCATCTCCTTTTAACTGCCAGGGACACGGGGAAAGATGAGGCATGTGCAATCGGTTATACACCAGCTTTTTGCAATAAGTCAATAAAATCACCTCCCCTAGTTATATGAAAATGAGCCGTGGCAGGGCCATGCTATACATTTTAATAAAGGCTGCAGATCGGGAGTGCACGGAGACAAGGACAGAGCTTGAAAAACAATATGGAAAGTCAAAGCCAAGCCAGAAGAGTGCCAAGCAATCAGGCCAAATAGGGCTAAATGACTGCTTTTGCTCAAATTATTATGTGCAGCAGATACAGAGGGCTTTAAATTCACTTTTAAAGATGGTAATGAAAATCTCGGCTGTATTAAACTGGCAATTTACAGCCATATAGTGATACATATAGTGAAATCTAGCATATAAGGTAACAAGAGCATACATCAAAACCCATTCGAATTAAAGCATAGCCTATGGCCCAAAGAAAGGAAAGCATTTTATTCGTGAAGCAGCAAAAGGGGACAACATGTGGACAAAAACAAAAGGCTGCTGCTTGTTCAAGCATGCTGGGGTTTAACTGATGACATTCGAAGCATGTACAAAGCTAATGTGCTTTCACCTAAAATTAAGCGAAGTGATTCTAATTAAAGCATCTGACCCGAAGGTTTCTTTGTCACCCAGTATATGCCACCGTGCACGGACGCGCATGGGCAACCAGGAGCTAACGCAGGGTCTTCAAGAGCTTACTGCTGATAGACCCAGCTTAGGAGAGGGATATGAAAGGATTTCAAAGACCCAGATATTCCCTGGTATATACTTTGGACTTATGACCTCACCAAAAATGGTTTTATGTGCAAAAGTTATTTGTAGATTTGTTAAGAGCCCGTGTGTTTTTTTTTTTTAGGAAGACAAACTGCTGAAATGGCTGCACTGGATATGAATCATCTAAAAATCAGCACAGCGCTTAAACGTATAGGCCAAATTTCCTTTAATAATTAACAGAATATTAGAAGAGGTTTTACACCGATTCATCTTCAAATGCCATGGCCAAAAATCAATTTTCTTTTGTTAATATGAAGCCACATACTTAGCAACAATTAAACCTCGTTTCTGAGGAAATGTCCTTGGTAAATTAATTGGACATACATATTGCATGTACGGAAGTATCTGCTAGTCCAACACAGCCCTCCCACACATTTCACACATAATCTACGGCCATAGTTACACATCACACGTCATGGAGGTGCATGGAAGTTATTGCTAAACCTCAGGGTTATTGGGGAAAAATTAAATGTAAAAGCAGTACAGTAGCAAACACATATCAGTGCCACCATACGGTGAAAATTAACATCAATGCAAGCTACTGATCCTACCTGAACGCATTTTCGCCAGGGGTTCAATTGTGCGATGGCACTGTAGCCCTGTAGATTCCAGGGTTTCAGTTTGGAAGCCTAATCTATTATAGCCCCTAAGCTAATTCTGTGTGTTCCAACGTCCTCAGCAAAACCCACGATATCAAACTAACCAGCAATGCCTCTCCTGCTAGTTGATTTCAGGCAAACCACAAGCTAGCCAGCATGCTAGCAGAATGCACAGTTAGCCAGTATGGTGCCTAAAGCACCACACCAAGCGTCCTCCGCTATAGTGTATTAGCAATCAGCAGTCGGCCAATCACAGTAGCTCAAACAAACAAACCAAAGGAAGCTGCCCATGTTAGCCAGCAACAACCAAAAACATGCTAAGAGGCTTCCTCCTGGTAACAAACCAGTCCTCATCTTAACATACAGTCATACAGTATCTGTGACACTTCATAAGTACTACACTTACTTATCTTTGCCCCACTCACCTCTCTTTTTTTTTTTTAAATCCACAGCCTTTTAGTAAAATTAGCTGGGCTGTCAGCCATGTTTTCACTTCCTGCTTTAGGCTCCACCCATTACCTTACTCTGACACTGCTGCAAAAAAAAAATAAATAAATAAAAATAAAATAAAGTTAAAAGGATGCATTCACTGATATGGACTTTCTTCTTTTGGTTCTAGTTTGAGTAGTAAATGTAAAGGAATACCATAAAACTTCCCTCTGACTTCCTAAATTAAAATATCTTTCTACTTCTAGCTGAAAGACGCCTCAAGATGACATCATTTGGAGGAACCTTCAGTTCAGATTGGGTTATCTTGCTTTTCCAGAGCACCCCACAAATGGTATCATCAAAACTCCCAATGATTCAAACCTCCTCCCGGTGGTCAGTAAGATTCAGAAACATATTTTAATATAGGGAAGTTTAAAAGCATTATTGTACATCTACACTCTCAATGACAACGGCTTTCAGCTCGTCCCTTCAGCGGAACACGTTCCACACATTGATTTGTGTTTTTACACTGGTTCGTGTCGCAACCCTCCCGTTTTTGTCCGGTGTGAGGACCGACACCAAGGTTGCCCTAGGTGGCTGGGCAGGGCCAAGCCTGGTCGGGTGGGATTCGAGCCTGCTGCCTTTTGCATCCCAACCCCCATCCTCTACCACTGAGCCACCAGGCCCCCAATATTTACACCCTAAAACTAAAGCTAGAAAGAAAATTTGTGAAGTTGCATGTTAACCTCCAGTAGATGGCCCTGAACCTTCCCACCAGGCTCATTTGGAGCAAATGTTATAAGTCACAAGTGGGTGAACATACTCATATTTCCCACACCTCCCTCCATCTAACTTCCTTCCTTTCCACACTTTTCCAACTCATCCACTTGCGCTGTGCTGGAGAGCCTCCCTTTGCACAACCCACTAGCCTTTACTTGCCACTGAATCTCCTCTGCAACCATCTTCCTCCTGTCAGCTACTGCTGCTTTGCTTCAAATAGGTTGTGAAATGCTTAAACCAAATCCATGCTACCCCTGCCCCTCCCTGTGTGCTGCCTGAGCTTATAACACAGCTGCCTCCCTGTTGAGACGGTTGGCGCTGCGCTCTGAACTTCTATATCCCAGGATCCTGTCAGTGTCCTACAGTGTAGATTTTGTAAATTTATACTCCACTGGTAAACTGGTTAAATGAGCTCCAAGATCTCTGTTCTATGCCGGGCCACACAGCTGAAGCATCCTCGGTAAATAAAGGTGGCAAAGGTCATAAAATGTAGTTGAACGCTGCATGTAAACACCAAGATGCTGCTAGTACCAAAATAGAACAATAAACATTTTAAGAATGCTTAGGTTTTGCTTGAGAAGGTGTTTTGAGTGAATTTTGTATTGCTGAGGCATCTAAAACATACTTCTGTAATGCAAAAAGTTGAATATAAATGTAATTTATACAAGACATTGTTTGCTGGTAGAAAGGATGTGGAGAGAAAGGTCTGACAGCAGATAACTTGGTAATCGGTAACAACTAGCTTCGACGCTGCAATACTCCCCCGAGAATTCATATCACGAAACTTGTCACCAGTTTGGGTTACAAACGTACTTATGGCCCTTGCAGCATTTACTTCAGGAACAAATATTCTAAGTGAAATACGATAGAATATGCAAAACCGATTATCTTTTGTTGTGCTGGTTTCATAATCTGCTGTTCACAGCAAAAATGCTTCCGTTTTTGGGATTTTAGACTTTGTTCATACTGTAAGTGGACAGAGCAAAGAGCTGAAAAAAATAAAATGCAGATCAGTACCTTGGAATAATAACCAGTTCTCTGTCTCGCTGACAACGTATGGACTGGCATGTTGACATGTTGAAAAAGTGACACATTGTGGAAGACTGCGAATAATTGTCTTAAAAATCTGTCACAGTGAATATCTCTCACTTTTAATAAGTCGTTATCTATTACATTCTTTTTTTTTTTTTTTTTTTTTTTTTTTAAGACAGAGGGAACAATGCTTCAAAACTAATTACATTTCTTTTTTAATCAATAATATTGGCAGTGCATTTTTTTTTTCAGAGCATACCAGGAGGCTTTTTGCTTATATTAAATTTTTTACCATTTTCTGAAACAATACCAGAGAAAAATATCTGCAGTGTGCAGACCACATGCGGAATAAACCCGAGGGGGCTTATGGGTATTTGTAGACACGTCCCTGGAT
Organism: Channa argus; assembly: GCF_033026475.1. Lineage (NCBI taxonomy): Eukaryota > Metazoa > Chordata > Actinopteri > Anabantiformes > Channidae > Channa > Channa argus. The sequence continues at coordinate 17,221,537 of NC_090215.1, read as the reverse complement.
ATCTGACCAAGGCCAGTCAACACATAGGTTTGCCCTGGGCAGTATTGTGTGGGTTTAAAATACATAATGATAAACAGTCTGGCTGGCAAAGCAGAAAGTGGCCTTTTTCCATTAGGTTTTTTTTAGTACATAGGTTACAACTGCAGGATCAAGCCACACAAGAACAACACCAGGCAAGAGAATATTTTGTCTTTTCATATTCCATTTCACGTAAGAGGAAACACAATATGTGGACGAAATGGATAAAATGATGGTTTGTGTAGAGAAACCGAGGCCTTGCTGTTACATGATGCAGTGGAAAGTCCCACTGTGCCTTTATCAGACCGCAGAGTGAAGCTACACTGGCACTTTAGAAAGCAAATATGAGCTTGTGAACAAATGTTGCTTTCTGTGCAGTTATTCTAAACACGGCCCTCTGTTTAAAAGTAAGGCTGGCCGCCTTAAATAAAGCCTTCATACTGCAAACCAATTTATTCAAGTCTTACTATTAGGAAACAATTATTTTAATGCTTTGACCATTTCAGAGGTCTCATTATCAGAAGATCATGAACTCTTTCATCCAGCAGAGGGCAAACTTAGACCTGACCTGCAGCCCTAAGCTCTTGCATGTCAGCACATTGCGACATTTTCCTGAAACTGAGCTTTGTTAAAAAGGCTCATTTGCATTAAATGGCCATAAAAGTGTCACAAGAATTGATGCAATCCATGGTGACAGGCTCTGACAGCAGCAGATACTTTAGATGCAGCAAGCTGAGCCCGGTTTGACAGGAACTGAGGCCTCTGGGGGGCTCAGAGTGGATATGTTTGTGATTTTAGATATGGCTCAAGTGTCTGTCTCCCAACCAGCAGCGGCTGTTTACTGTTGTGGCACCATTTGTCTCACTGGGCCTTGTTGACTGCTTGTGATACACCACCAGATGGGCTGTCATGACCCAAGCTTTTTGCCGAGCCAACCGCTCACTCAAAGGGCCTGGGAGGTCTCAGTGACTCATGCAATTACACTACCTGCGGTGTCAATCATTCCTGGGACAACACAAAACAGATCCGCCACAGAGTTCTTGTGGCTAATATAGTGTTTGTCTTTGAACGTGCGTTCATGTAAGCATCATGCTGCGGTTGCACGTTTTCCCCAGGCCTACATACTGTAATAAAGCTCCTGTTACCACCCAGAGGAAATCCTTGAGGAGAGAGTTAAAGGATGGAGAGCTAAGCAGCAGCAGCACCTGATGATGAAGTGCACAAAACAATAAGTTATTACTACCAAAGGAACGGCAGAATTAGCTGTGAAAAAAAAAAAAAATCTTTAACACATTTAAGAACAAGCACTTCACCTACTGGTGAAGTTAAAAGTGAGAAAGTAGTCGACGTATGTGTGCGCTGCATTATTCATCTCACAGGGGCAGAGCTCTCAGATGTGCCTCCGAATGCAATTTCATTGTGTACACTCTGAACAAGTTACAAATACCGAAGAGCACGAGGTGCGTTTGTTTTTTCCACACCGAGTCAAGAAAGAGTCGATCACGTCGCTACCAGACAGCAGCTTTCATGTGCTGGAGATCAGCATGAAAGAGCAACTTCAAAAGCAGAGGTGCAGCAGAGGCTCTGCTGTATAATATGAATGACTTCAGCTTGACCGGTGCCTCGGCACCATCCTCCACAGTCACCGGGGTGAGAAAAAGATACTGGTGCTAATGAGCGGGAGGCAGCTTCGGAGTACAGAAATTCAAAGTGCAGAGATGATTGAGATAGGCCTTCTCCTGCCATTTTACTAAGGCTGCGCAAAAAAAAAAAAAAAAATCAATGATCATTTCCATAGACTCCAGTGAGGTAGTTAAAGTGATAGCTGTGCATTACAATAGGCCCAAAGTGTAATGAGAGCAGGGATCAATACTTGGCACGTTTGCACTCGTGTGTGTCCTGCTGTTGGCCAACAAAGCTGCGGTAATTAAGAAGTCTCCCCTCAATCCAAGTACCTTTCAGCTTAGCTCCCGTGTTCCTTGAAATCTCAGTTTAGCACTCACGATTTCCATGCAACTGCTATGCTCATTTGTTCTCCGACGTACGCCCAGCTACTGCAGTTTTTTTTTTTTTTTTTTTTGCAGAACAAAAGTCCAATATTTTCACCTGACACACGTACTCAAGCGATCAATTTATATTTGGGCAACAGCAGTTAATGCATATTCATCGTGGTGGGGTCATCATTTCAGTTTGGCTTTTTATTTTCTGTCTCAGGTGAGTCACACCAATTCAACTTATTATGATCAGAGGAATTGGAGGATTCTCTCAGCTTTTCAGATGCCAAGATGGCTCTGAAACTAGGGAAGGGGTGGAGGCTGGTGGGGGTGTGGGGGTCTAATTGGGATTTAGTGTGCACACACTGTACTGCAGGCCTGTCAAGGGCCAAGATAATCAAACTAGCCTGCTGTGACCGAGAGGAAAGACAATAGAAAGGAGCACCACGAACTGTAGAGTCAAAAAAAGTTAAGCCCTGAATTGATCTCAGAGCAGTGGGAATTGCACAAGCTGCAGAAATCCAGCTTTTAATAAATGTTATCAAACTAAAGCTCCAGTTTGTTATTAGGACTGCACATTATCACACGAAGGGTGTTTTATGTTGTAAATCATGCTCCATCATGTAATCAAACCCCTTTGGATGGAAAAAAAATGTATTTATTAATACATAAATATTTTAACATAGCTGTAAGACTTTATCTTGAAACAGAAAAAGGTAAACACACGTCTTACAACAATGCACTTTTCAAATATGAATCCCTGACACGTACTGTACATGTGTTGCAGTGCCACACTGCCCTCTAATGGCCTTTTAGTGCTATGGCAACATTTTGATCATGGCACTTGTGCAATAACTTATTTTCCTCTGCTCATTCAGTCTGAGGTAGGACAATAAAAATTTCCAACAGCAGATGGAATCGTGCTACACTTTCCAAAGGAAGTAAAGTACAATTATCCTATCGTGTGACATCACTCGCATTTTTCTGTCAACTCATATTACAGCCTATATGAATGCATCACTTAAGAGTGCAGAGAGTTAAAAGAAAGCCAGTCGTTCAAAAATCACTGAGATTCTCCATTTACACCAATGTTAACCACGGAGGCGAACCAGATATTCAATTTTTATGATACTCTCATTCAAATTGCCTCCAGCATTGCAAATAATTTCCTACGTTTCCCAGAATGCCTGTGCAGAACTTCCAAACAGAAATTCCATTCTTTGCTGTATGTGAGCGATTAAACAGAGTTAATATGTAAAAAGTGGACACGGTTAAAATGAGTAAAGACGCTGATTGAAGGAGCAGGTTTATTGTTGCTACAAAGCTCCAAGATGTTGCTGCGTTGCACGATGGTGTTCAGAGGCTAAAGTCAGTGGAGAAATTCACCCGTTTGCCTCTTCTATGACTTGATCAGGTTTTAATTCACATCCCATTAAGCTACTAGAATTATCAGTTTGGGAGTCATTTTTTCATTGACATATACTGCGCCTCCTGTGTCTGACTGTCAACATGACTGGAAACAGATCCTCCACGGAGAGACAATTCAAAGACAGATTCTCTGCTGCACCAAACACAAATACAAAACCCAAAGTGTTGGAAATCACAGACGATTCCACCAGGAGGCTAAAAGTGGCCACAGGACACAGAATGAAACAGACACTGCAGTCTGGACACAAAAAGTGTCTGGAGAGGTGTTAAGTCTGGATCTATTTTCTGTCCTAACGTTGATGTGAAGGGGGAGAAGTAACACCCCAGAATTAGAACAAGCAGCGAGTGAAAGCAAATAGTAAACTATGGGCACAACACTAGCTTCCTAAAGAACAACAACAACAACAACAACAACAACACAGAAAACAAATATGAAAGGACAGTAATAAAAATATGAACGTACGTCAATCCCTCCATTATCGGTAACCACTCATCCTGTTCAGGGTGGCGGGTGGGGGGGTTGGAGCCTCTCCCAGCTGTGTAGAGAGGGCGAGAGGCAGACAGGGTGCCAGTCTCACAGGTCCACCACAGAGACAGACAACCATTCACATTTACACCTACAGACACCAAATCTAACTGCATGTCTGTGGACTGTGGGAGGAAACCCCACACAAGCACCAGGTGAACATGCAAACTCCACACAGAAAGGCTGCAGCTAGCAGGCACATGCAAACTGAGGACCATCTACTGTAGCTGTGAGGCGCCAGAACCAACTAGTCCACGGCTGTGCTGCCCACAGATCCAAAAGTTAAGTAGAGTACGCGGTTCTGACAGCTAAGGTGAACTTATCTCTTCACGAACACCATTGGCCAAGTTCTAACTGTGCTCTGCAATCTGGATGTTATTTGAAACACCTAACTCTATGAAGGTGGAGATGCCAGTACTTGTTCAAACATCTGAAGTGTCAGCGTTCCGCTTTCGAACCTTTATTTCCCCGTGGATGAGCTGCCATCTTTTGGCAACTACGTGCCCCATTTTATTCATTTAAACTACCGGCTTTTATTCGGTAATCAAAACACGCAAGCGTGACCGTGGAGTCCCAGTGTAACTTGTTACAATCACATCAGCGCCGTGGATAAGGAAACACCGTCTGTTTCAATTAAACTGAGGAGATGAATAAACACAACGCAACAGCGCTTGTGAATTCGCGTCCACACGCATCAGAGCTCATTAACCACATCATTCCAAACACCACTAGGAGCGAACAAGCTCCTCTTCAATCAATGCACATCAACTCCAAATATTTGTAGCTGGGAAGACAAAAAAAAAAAAAAAAGAGAACTAAAAATGAACGATATTTGTAGACCCTGGGAAATCTGCTGTGGATTTTCCATGTGTCACAGCTGCTGGTGAGAAAGAAGTGCTCATAGTTCATCTTCACTGATTGTGCATGCTGACAGAGCCTGTGTTGGGGATGAGAGCAGCCCGTATCTCTCCCTCTCACACACACACTCACACACCAGAGGCTAATGGTTTCACTGGAAAGACTGTACCGTGCACTCCCCCTTTCCACCCACATTCTCCAGCTTTTCTCCTCCAACCTTCCTTTCATCCTCACCCACCCGTCCCTCCCTCCCTCCTCTTCTCTCCCTGTTGACTAACAGCAGCAGCAGCATTACAATGTGGGTCACAGGCTTGATAAAAACAGTGTGCTACAGTGTTATCAGCTTGGATATGAGGGAACAGCAGATGACTATCAAGTCACTGATGAAGTGTTTTGAGAAGGAAAATGCACCAAAACCGGGAAAACGGTCACTGAGCGTCAATCCAGCCGTTTCCTGCATCATTTTTCACACTTTATATTAACTACTTTTTGCAGTGTACAAGCTACTTCCCCATAGCTTCCAACGGTCTTGTAAACTAACCATCAACGTAAACCTTGGTACTGAAACTGTTCACTCCAGCCAGTAGCGGAACATCACTTCCTGTACCGCGTCTCCAAAACGCACATATTGCGCAAAGGCTAATATTTTGGAAAACAGCCACCTACAAAGCTTCTACTTCAGCCTGCGATCATCACAGCCACGCTGCTTCACCAGCTCCTTGCTTGGTCCGAATCTCAACTTCTCTGAGCAAGACTTCCTTACCTTTCCTCCCTTTGAGCATCTGCGGTACGCATTAGTGGCTCCCGCGGTTTGGTTCATGGTGAAAACTTCTGTTAAATAAATAAATGCATACATACATAAATAAAGTTCCGGACACACTAAAAGTTGGATTGAGATTCACAGCAGCCGATCACTCGACGCTAATGAGCGTTTACCTTGGATTCACCTGCTGTGCCGGATCCTTCCGCGCTGTCGCTCCTCGTTTGCGAGCTCGCAAAGAGCTGGTTCGGCGGTCACAGATGCATTGAATTGTCCAAATATGTTCCCACGTGAAGTCTAGCGAATTAAAGCAGATGCGTTGTTCCAGGCAAAGTGCTGCTGATTGTCAGAAAGCCAAATATAAATCCGCTGAGCTGAAGTTTTCCAACCAATCAACTGATAAAACTGACTCTTAGGTCCAATTACTGTACTCTGATGTTACGTCCTCTGCATTTACAGGATGATTTTAGAACATATCACTAACCTGCTCACACTGACGGGTCTGTGTGTTTGTTTGAGTGAGCGCGCGTGTGTGTGTGTGTGAGTGAGAGAGAGAGAGAGAGAGAGAGACAGACAGCAATTGCGCAAGCGCATCCCATCTGAAAGCCTGAGTGCGCGGGGCTGAAGCAGCAGCCTGTCAACATTGCTCGCCCACTCCAGCACCAGTGGCTGCGCGGTGCACCATAACCATGCTCCACGAGGAAACACATAGAATGTGCAGAGGTGTAAGTAAAAAAAAAAAACAGTCCAGCACGTGACCATGTTTCCACACGTTTTCCGGTTACTTTCCTGCTTTCAAATCGAACCAAATTACAAGTTGATCGGTGCCATTCCCAATCAGAGTGACCTCTATCCAATTCACATCAGATGACGGACACACGCCATTGCAAGTGACAAATTTTTGTGGCAGTTCTAATCATCCGAACACGAGGGACGGAATTTTAATTTCATATTAAATGAGTGGATGAAGTATGACAGTTAGGTCCTCAGCTGTGACAAAGTTGCTGTCACTCTCAGAAAGACTCACAGTGTGGAGAAGATGTAATGAGCTTTGCTTACTGGAAATTATTCAATATAGACACAAATTAAAGGAAGACACAAGGAAGCACTTGGTTCACCGCAAGTGTCACCACAGGATGGAGGATTCAAACACAGGATCCTCCATCCTGCAGGTGCAGTGAGGTGCTCGGCAGGAACAAGAAGGTAAGATGACAACAGGCGGAGCAGTAAAACAAAAACATCTGGATACTGTGCAAATACTGGATGAGAAACAGGTGAGGAGGTGGGTGTGGGGAGTCAGATCGATGCAGGAGCTTCTTGCTGCAGACAAAGATGGTGGACTCCTGACCTCAAGCAAGAAGTAGAAGAAATTAGCCAGACGTTGTATAATAAAAAGCGGTTAAGGTCAGAGGTTCTCCACCCTGGACCTCACAGCCTCACGGCCCACTGCCCTGCTTGTACCTACTGCTGGTCACCTGGTTCAGGTGTGTTCCATCAATGAAAACCTGGAACATACCATCTTAAGGGTGAAAGGGTGAAAGACAAAGCGAATTATTGTCCAGCTTCTGATTGACTGAACACAGCTGACCCAGTGCAGTAGTGGGTAGGTTGTAAAACAAGCTCCCAGTGGGCATTGAGTTCCAGGGTGGAGAACGTTTGTGTAGGTAAACAGCTCTGAAAACACGTTCAAATGACTTAGTTTAAAACTTCGTTTTCTGATCTCGGTCTGCAGTCAGGTGCTTCTCAGGACTGTCTGAGGACAGAGGAAGTAAGAACCAGGGACAGACTGGGCATGACAGAAAGCTGCCACCAAAAGCTTCTGTAATGAGGAGGGATGAGCTCTACCTGTTCAAGGTGTATTCCACAATCTTCTGGATGGTCAGCAACTTCCCGTGCCTTATAATGAAGCCTCATTTGCTGTTTAAATCAATTGTCCCGCTCCTGTAAACTCCTCACCAAGCTGCTGATAGACAGATGTCAGAATACGAACATGCTGACCAACATTGAAACGACAGTCACGCTGTCGTTTTGAGGGTTAACTCCGAACTATAGAACTTCTCAGAGGGAGGTCTAAGCTTCACATCAATTCAGTTCACCGCCATCTCGTCCCACAGGGGCTCAGACGGAGAAACTCGAGCTGAAACGTCAACTAAATGATGCGTGAATTTAAAGATTTGTGTCGAAGCTCAACTTGAAACCGCAATGAAGGGCTGCACGTTTCTGGTGTTTAACTGTGTGCTGACTCGAGTTTGCCTGCTTGGGATTCCGATTCACTGCAGAGCTGATGATGTTTCCCTGTATGCGGATTTTAGTGTGAAATCAGCAGGAGCAAAAATAAAATAAGCAGAATTTAATTAGAAGCCAGTCAGTTCATGCAAACCTCAGTCTTTTCTCACTTAAGCACTGTTTGGGGAACAATGACAGAAAAAAGAAAAATACAAACTTTAGAAGATATTTGCTTGATAGCTCATGCAGCAGAAACCTCATATTAGCCGAGATGTAACAACGGAATGTGTTTTTTCATCATTATTTATCTTTAGGCAAGCAGCTTCTTATGACTCATAGCTGTGTTTAAATAAAAAAGCATCTTAGAGGCCATAAAATTCAGGAGGAAGTCAGGCGATGCTGCAACATTTGCTCACTGCAACAGCTCTATGATGTTGGAGAGCTGTGTCTTCGCCCTTAAATCTTTTCAATGACTTTAAACAATGAGTCCAAAAATACCTTAAGCGCTTGTTGTGACCACAATTCCCTTAACCTCAGCTGGTCCCACACATGTTGCTTTGCATCTTTTGCTGAGCGCTTCTTCTTAAGAGCGACAGATAATCATTTAAACCCTAAAACCTTAGCGAAACGCATTCACAGAACTTCCATTAGCCGCTGGAGAAGCTTCTGTACCGTACTGTAAGATCTCCAACAGCTCGGCCGAGGCGGAATTGACTCGAAGCCTAAAGCAGAAGCGTGAGCGAAGGGAAAACAAACCTCACATCAGGAATAAACACCCCATTTCACATGGGGGGGTTGGAGAGCTACCCCTAGGCTACCTGAAGGTTTAAGGAGATGATGCAAAGACCCAGATGTATTCTGCACCAACTTCATTTTCTACAGCCAACACAAAATTGGAAAACCAAAAAGCGTTTGGGTTGGGTAAATGTTAACTTTGAGTAAAGTTTTCAGTGTCAGGAGGCAAAACCCAGTTTGAGGCTTTAGTGAAATGGGTGGGCGGCTTCATGTGGGAATCGTCTTTCTCCACAACCTCTACAGTACATCAACACGGGAGAAATGATCTTGATTTGCCAACTTCTGGTATGGAGGTCCTCTGAGATTTAACGTCTGTGCCTTTCACTCATACCGTATGTTGTGAATGTTAATGTGGGACGCTGCTTTCTCTATTGCTATAACTAGACAATTGACTCGTGCATAATAATGTTCAGTTCAGGTAATCTCATTTTCAAGGCTGCCCTCCTTTCGCTGATAGCATCCTTTTTATTTTATCACATTGTACCATAACATTTATTTCAACATGTAAAAAACACTTGTCATTAACATTTAGTTATTCTTTTTGTTTAGCTACAATGTGATCCAGAGTTAGTTGACTTTACTATAACACTGCATGGCAACCAGTTGCCTTAAAAGAGGTTTTTCCACAGGTGAAACTAAATGTCAAACAGATTAACTGGATGCACTTGCCAAAGTTTGCATTAGTGGCCTTTGTTAAAAATCCACAGATATCCTTTTAGTTCTGTTCTTCATTTAACCTGAAGAATATACAGCTGCAACTGCTGTAGCAATTTTGTATCAAAATCAGTGCAGCAGCAGCACAGGAGGCTGCTCCCACTATATTCTAAGTGGGCGTAGCATCAAAAACACACAGAATGTCTTTTTTAACCTACAGAGAAGCAGTGTCTATGAAGAGTTTCCAACAATGCATGCTGGGATGTTTAATGCGCTTAAACCTATTTAAATAAGTTGAGTAAACTTGCAGAATTTCATTAATTCTATTTATTTCAAATTAAAAGTCTGAACAACTAACTTTCATAAGTTCTGACAAATAAATCAAATAAACCTGCATTGAAAAAAATAAAAACATTTACATTTATGTTGTTAATGAAAAAACTAGTCTTATGGATGTTTACAGTGTACACTTGTTTTTTGTCCAAACCTGGACAAAAAGTCAGCTGCTATTAAAAAAGGAGTTAGTGTATTCAATTATCTAGACAGAAGAGATGACAGAATCACTGCACAGAAGTACAGGGAACTTCGCAGTGGGTTTCTGTATACACACACACACACACACACACACACACACAAAGAACACAAAATATAATGAAATATATCTAAAATAGAAATGTGTTTGTTGCACAATGTTCTAATTCTGAACAAAACCTAGACTGTGACTGTGAAGTTCAAAACTCCCCTGTTGGCGTAATTTAATTATTTATCTATCAACCTAAATTATGCACATCAATGTCTCCCTAAAGTCCTGTGAGTGTAAGCAGATGGTAAGTAGGTGAGGCTTAAAAATACCACTTATATCAAATGACTTGATAGGGGAAAAAAACGATCATGCCAGCACATAATACATGTCCAACTTTAGCTCTCAGCTCGATCGGATAACCGAATTAAACCCATTTCACTTTCAAATATAACCCGCTTTCGAACAAACCTTCTTTTTGGATTGATTTTATTACAAAAATTTGGATGTTACGAGTGTTTGATTTTGACTTTGAAACGAGTGCAGAGGAGGAAAAGGTCACCCTGCAAACGTAGGGATTAGAGCAGCTGCTGGGTGAATCCCAGTCCACATCTGCTGCCTGTCTTCCTGTCTGCTAACACACCTCTGGCTGCTTGGCAACACATTCTGAACCCAGTCTATGGTCAGCAGGTTTTTACCTTATTGAGGGAATAGATTTCATTACTTCAAAACTGCACGTTAAACGACAGATTGTGTTTACATTGCTTCAATACACCTACAATGTGTAACTGACATGCATACATTTTGTAAACAACAACAGCAGTAATGATACATTGATACAGAGAATATTGGAGTGTGTAATCGGTAAGTACAACATTTGTATAACAGATGACTCCTGAGACTTGCAATAATGTAAAAGCAAGAAATCCCACATCTATGCTGAATATTTTTTAATAGATGCAGGAAATGGGATCTGTGTCAGTATGAAATTGTCATAAATGAGGATGGGAGTCCTGTGGTGGAGCACAAAATGTGATTGATTTGAAGCCTGAGGCTCCTCTACTTTACCATATGGAAATTATCTGTGTTATTGTGTTTTGATCCTGGACCTGATATGCCAGAGGAGAACACCCCAGTCTTCCAGGTGGAAAAAAAAAACAAAAAACTATTTGAGAAAATAAGACAGAATTGTTGGTTTGCATCAAAATAGAGTCCAACATAATTCAGTTAACAAGATATTACAAGTATGTGCGAAGCTGATGGGAACAAGGTTTGCATGTGAATCTGATTTCCGTTAACTCCTTTGGCAGTTTGGGATGTAAATGATGACCATTTGCACGGCTGCAATTTTAATTTTAGCCTTTGCCTGTGTGTGACATTAGGTAGGGTAATAATTTGGTAACAACAGGGTTACATGGTTATTTTATTATAAAGAAGATAATAACATTATCTCATGGTAATTGCGAAGTTAAAACAGGTGATAACATGGTAAAAAAAAAAAAAAAGTTAGATCTCGGTAATATTAGGCCAAAATCGTATATAAAATCGTGATATATTGAACAAACTTGACGTGTGTGTAAAACTCTCACTGGGTTTAAGGAGACGTCGAAAAATAATGTGTTGAGCAAGTACAAGAATTTAGGTCAGTGTAACATGACTTTGTGTCTCCACGAGCAACCAATGGTTTAGTTCTTCCTGTTTGTTGGTTGATTGTGGTTTTGGAGAACACTTAGATATCTTTATTTACGGACGTACTTATCTGGGATATGAAGCAATAATGACATCATATTTGTAGACAGTTACTGTACATGTACATGGATTTTAGTGTTGAATGAATAATAGCTAAAAACATGCTGCCATTTTCTTATGTTATTTCATTTCTGTTAAGCGTCATGCAACATGGTCTTCTACTTTCGTCCTCAAAACAATAGAGGATTGTACTTTGGCAGCAAAAGGAACTGAATCAAGGGCCCTAAAGGTCTAGTAAATACAGGAGCAGATTTAATGTTTTTCTGGGTTTCTTCACTGTCATAACTGAGGACGTGGCCGACTACGAGGAATAACTGCATTGTAAAACGTAGTACGATTCACACCGCAGGTCACGGGCTGTTGCGGACGGAAGTAAAGACGTTAGCATGTGACGACGAACATGTGAACAACTCTATTCCTCCCCGGCCGTGCCAGGTGCCACAACCACCAGTTTCAGGGTCATAATTTGCTTTTCCACTCCAAGACACAATGATATCAGCACCATCAATCTGCGGCGTTCCTGCAGAAGGCTAGTTATTACTTTGGATCAGTCAGCCTTTTCAGTTCCATTGATGGAACATCTCGTGAATTGTCAACACACGTAGGCACATTATTCGTGATAACCACCTTCAAGCTTGACTGGTTGACACTGAGTGGTATGACATTAGAATGAATGGGCTGCCAGCTTGGTCTGACTCTAGATTTGCATACAAAGTTATGCAATGGCTTGAATATTTAAAGGCCCCAGAAACCTATTTGCTAAAACATATTGCTACAATTTTCTCCTATTTTAGAACTTTTTAGTTAAACAGGTTTAAAGCATCAGCAAGTAGCGCTATCCACAAACAAAACTTTTTGTTTTCACGCTAAACTATTTATCGTTTAACATCTGGGAGAAGGAAGAAAAAAAAACTTGGCCAGGACTTATTAAGGTGTGGGAACAAGATATTATAATTCATGTCCTGTTTAAGATGAGATGCTTGGGTTTTTTCTATAGAAAAGTTGGATAGCCGGTCTTCGGTCAATAATTATGATTGGACAGGATATGCTATTTGTTTTTCCATCATAGCTAATGTGCTGCCTTCATGATTTATTTGTTATTGATGGATATGAAATTAGATGAGCAAGTTTTAACAAGCAGTAGAGCCTGTTCAATACAGCAGCCACGTTGGGGTTTTAAGACCTTAATACTATGTCACTCGCTTCTCCCTTTTTTTTTTGCCTTCTCTGTTTTAATTGTTGTTTTAAATGCAGCAAAAGTTTCCATTTCAGAAACATTTCACCATAATAACCAGCTCGACAGAATAAAAGTGTGTCTTTATGTTATTACTGTTCTGCTTCCTACAAATCTGTCTATTCTTGTTTATCCCAGCTTTGTCTTCGAGGAAATTATATGATATTTACCACAGAAAACCTGTGATAAACTGGACAAATGTATTGTTATGCGTTTGAATTTTTTTACTGATCTATCATAAGGTTTGCATTAGCTCATTGTAAGAAGAAAGGAAATCTTGAACAGAATCAACAACATATTGTTATAAGATTATGAAATTTAATAAGTGCTCAATTCATGTGTTGGATTGTTTAGTCGAAGACTAATAAATAAAGGTCAAACATTATTTAGGAACATCTGTATATATTTACAGTACCACTGAACTTCTAATGCAGCATAAAAGCGGCAAGATTGTAAACAAATGTTTTGTAAACAAATCTTTTACCAGCTAAATTCCAATTGCAGGAATTTGTGGAGACCAAATCAGAAAGTGAAGAAACATTGGACACAAACACTTATACAGCAATGTTGTGTATATAGCTTTAGCGTCATATTACTGGTAAAAATACAGTAATATACTGTTGAAATTAGTACACCGCAAGCTAAAACACTGCGGCTGGTAGAAACAACCTGTAAGCCGCTGCACATCCTTCCCATCTCTATCTTGCTGCCTCGCCAACCTGTACAAATGCAAAAAACAAAAGGTCGCAAAATGAAACTGGTGACAAAATGCTGGGCTAAAATCTTGCTACCTTTGGGCACTGAATCGACTGAATGTTGGGCACAAAAAACATCTGGCAGGTGAGGGAAAAATCGTGAAATAACGACATCTACCGTCAGTTCAAAATAGGAAGCAAACCTCTGTCTTCCCTGTGAAAGTTCACACCCACCCAGGAGTCACTGCTACTGCTCTGTAACACTACGGCAGCTAGGTGCCATCTCTCCATCACATGTCTGGAAGAGAAAAAGGTACTTGGCAGGATTTGATTATGCCCCATTTGAATAGCATGATAACAGTCAAAGTGGCTAAAAAAACACACTTGGCACAAATCTTTGAAGTAGTCTGGCATAGCCCTCAGTCGGGGGGATTGTGGGAAATTTTTTATTAAAAAACAAACCATGACAACAACAAATATTTTAAAGAAGATTCCTAAACTGCAAAAGCACTGGGTCCTGTGCTCTCTATTATTTTGTGAAGGCCTCCTGACGCGTCCTCTAAACTTCACGTCACCGGTTTTTGTTCCAATCAATTCATTCCAATCAATATTTGAAGACGGAAAACAGGAGGTTTTCCTCTTCAGTAACAAACCTTTGTACAAACATATAAGGGGCACGAAGCACTGAAATCTACACGTTCCTTTCAGTGTCCTGAACTTTAATGCTGCAGATAATGCAGTTAAGGTTAGTGTCTGACTGCAAATAGAAATTCTGGAAAGATACTTTGAGGATAATCAAGTTTAAAATTCATTATCGCAGCAGTCCTCAGTGACAGCTGCCATCCAACGGCGGTAAGTCGTTAGAAATGCTCAGAATTAATTCTGCTCACAGGCAAGAATTGCTGCGCTGTACTATAAGATTGAATTAAGACACTGATGGACGATTTGGACTATGGTGCATTGATTGACATATGAGGCAAAAATTTATAAGAGCCTGAGATAGAATTAAATAGTATCTAATTCAGTGACATGCTAAAGGGATTATTATTAGATCATGGTCTAGGTTTTAAAGTTTAATGATCGAAATTCTAAAGTAACTCTGTCTCCGGTATCACTTTTGCACCTGAGATGAAATAGTTTTGCATCAGACGCATTCGCAATTAAAACCAATTTAAATTAATGTGCTAATGCCGCATGGATCTGTGTTAAGCCCTTCATCAAATGCCCGTCGATGTTTTTTTTTATTATGTGAGTGTGTGGGTACAATGTGTGGATTTACAAGCAAGAGCTAATGCAGGTGTCTTTGCACAGGCTTTCTCTCAAGTCTCTGCAACAGAAACAAGGAGTACGTGGCAAAACACTGCCTTAGTAAAAGTCAGTTTGTCTCGCATTGTTAAGCATTCAGGTCACTTAGTATGCCGGGATAAACATAGTAGCAATAACTGTGGGAGAAAATCATCTTCAGCAGGTGCATGTGTGTGGCATCAACTAGACTAGAGTGGCACAGTATGCATGCAGAAGTGTGGGATCATTTGAGATGAGGAACAATGTATCCCAAAAATAGTGTGGCGTGAATATTTACTTTCAGACCTTTCGGGACTCTTCAGTGGTTCCTTAATGATATCACATGAGTGCACACATTTTCTGGCAAAGAATAAAAAAAAATGAATAAATCGGGAAATCAAACTGTTCTGTAGGGAAAACCTGTGGTGCACGTATGACATTTCAAGCATGCATTTTAGATTTATTCACAGGAATGTGTCAAAACAATGACACGACAACAGAGATGTCATCATGTCGACTTGATGGCCCTGCAGAGGCGGAGGTGGAACTGATGCTGCTGCCATGCACTTCCACTGCACTTTAACCAAGACACTGACACCAGCTGAGCTGTCAGGCCTCCGCCTTCTCTGCTCCATCAGAGATTTTGCCAGCTGGCAGCCTGACTAAAAGAAATAAGGTAAATAAATAAATAAGTAAAATTGTTGCAGAGCTATCATTAATGCCTAATTTGGAATATGTTGTTGTGTCACTTATTGTACCATATGGAAACCATTTTGCTGTCAGGAGTGGAAATATTGCAGTTCAATAGAACAAAACCACAATTTACAATAGATCATCGCCGTCATCATCATAATCATCATTATCATCCTTGCTTTTATACGTTTATCATTACTGACTAATTGCAAATTGCTAACTCCTAGACATCTACCGATTAATTTTTCAATAATTGCATTTTGCTTGTATCCACTTGCCACTGTAAAATAGTTTTTATGTTAAATCATAAACTTGAATAAAGTAAATTGAAGCATTTGAGGGTTTTTTTGTGACTTCACATTCACATAAAGTTATTGATTATCACACTGTGTTATTGAACTCGAAAGATGGGACAGATCCAAAAATGTAACATCTTCCTTCGTGGCTGTGATGCCATAAAAATGTATTTGGCTTTGCGAATGTTTTACGTGAATCCATTATTTGAGATGCAACATGTATGTCAGTTCTGAAAGAATTCATTTTTAAGAATAATTAATTGTAAACACAACTTCATTTATTAGTAGCAGTATTAGGTGGATCAGTGGGTCGTCTATGAACCCCAGGGTTGGTGCTTCAATACCCAGTGTTTAAGTAAATGTAGATCCCACTAGTGCAAAATCTAATTCATTTATCCCCAAATTCCTGAATGAGTGCAGAGAAAAATGTTGATTCCACATATTCACTGTTTTCTACAGCCTATAAAAAAAAAACAAACAAGAGCTCACATCGAGCACATGAAGTGGAACCAACAATCCCAAAACTTTGTACATGTTGTTTGGCCAACAATTTTACTCATCGTTCACTCAGGCAGGAGACAGGTTCTTGATCCCAGAGATGAACGTGCTCTGGTGCGAAATGTGCATATCAACCCCAGAACAAAAGCCAAACAACTGGTGAAGCTGCTGAGTGAAACTGGTGAGAGAGTGTGATTATCTACACTGAAGCGACACCTGTACCGACGTGGGCTGAAAGGCCACTCAGCGACGCAGAAGCAGCAGAAAAATGTCAGATTACAGTTTGCAAATGCACAAAGGACAAAGGCCTTAATTTTTGAGACGTGTCCTGACTTTTGATGAAACTAAAATTGAACTTTTTGGCCATAATGATCAGAAAAAAGGGGGGAAGTATGGGGGCGGCAGAGTCTTCTGTTGTTTTGCTGCAAGAGTGACTGTTTAAGTTTACAGAAGAGATGGCATCATGGGGAAAGATCATAGTGGACAGTAAAAATATTGAAGCACCGTCTCAAGACATCAGCCAGGAAGTGAAGGCTTGGCCGCAAATACAAAGTGGCTTAAGAAAAAAACAAAGTAAGTGTTTTGGAGTGGCCATCACTAAGCCCTGATCTTGATCCTATAGAAAATGTGTGGGCAGACCTCAAAAGACGTGTGCGAGCAAGGCTACCTACAAACGTGCCTCACTCGCGCCAGTTCTGTCAACAGGAATGGGCAACAAATGTCAGCAAACCATTGTGAGAAGGTTGTGGAAGAATATCCAAAACATTTGTGCCACGTCGTACACGTCAAAATACTAAGGGCGTGTATGTAAACCTCTGATTTTGAAGACAGAAATAAAAAATAAAAAAACTCTCTCATTATTCTGGCATTTAGCAATTAATATTAATTTAAATCATTAAAAAAAAGAACATTTAACAAAACGCATTTCAAAATCTAGTTATTGCTAACATTAATATCAGTGTGGGGGACGTCCTGACCTCTGGTTTGTTGAGGGGATAACTGGATTGTGTGGTCATGTGTTGTGGATGTGTTGTATGTATTGTAGGTGGGAGAACTTTCAAAGAGAGTGAGAGATTTTGGCTTCCAGGTTTCTCTGTTACACCTCTCATGTGAAACACAAAGGTATGAAACAGCATGTGAATAAAGTGAAGAAAAGGCATGTAAAAAAAAAAACAGAACTATTGATGAAAAATGCTGGATTTTTTTTAAATTCTCTTTGACTCCAAAAGTTGCTAACGTGTAGGCAAATTTCTAGATTTGCAGGCCTGTTAAACTGGGACAGAAAGAAACAATATTTACTTCTTGCTAAACGTTTTCATGGATAACATGTGATACAACCTTGTTGACAGTCACTGCTTGCAGGGCTACTTGGTGAAGGGACAGTGTCTTCTGTTGAAGGACTGTATTTTATTTGTCAGTGGTTCCACATCAAACTGGGCATTTCAAGATAAAGATCCAGAAAGAACATTTACACAATGGAGAAAAAAAGAACAACAATCACAACAACGCTGTCCCTCCTTACATTGTCCGATAAACTCAACAAGCACAGCATCCCTTCACATTTAACACCCAGCAACACACTGAGGCAGAAGCTTGTCTGTCCTAAGGACGAAAAAAGCAGAGTTCCGTGACCCAAGCAATGCAAGAACTGGATATGGAAAATCTACCGTTGTTCTCGTGAAGCAACGACTACTTCTTGACCCAGGTGGTGTTTTGCATTGTGCATGTGTGGTTTGTTTAAAGACCCAATTATAAAAAGTAAACTTCCACAACATGCAGTCGCCACTTTGCCAGTGGTAAAAGCGGATTTCTACAGCTTAAATTAGCGAAGATGTGGCAGAAGGACTTTTGGTGACAGATATAAAGAGGGTTGAGAGGAGAGAAAAGTGTGTCTGACTTATTCCACGTTGCTCGAGGAATAAAAATGTAAAAAAAACGGTTCACTTTACCGATATCTCAGAGAGTAACCCCGCATCGCTTTCTTCTGGTAACAATTTGCACCGGACAAAACTCTACTACATTTCCAGTCACGTAGGCTGACAGAGTTAGTTTTTATATCAAACTGACAATAACTGGAAAAAGTTATTTAGACGGTTGCGATTTTTCTTTTTTTGAGCAAGTTGAGCTTTGCAAGATTTGATGGCGCTCAGCTCTGAAACCACATCCCCCTTTTATCAGTGCCTTGTAAATGATAAAGGCAGTTCTTCCTCTACACCTCGCCTGCTCGAATCCCCCCGCCGCCTCAATTGTGGTATCTCTCATCATGGTGTTTTAATAGCTCAGCAGTTCTCATGTGTGATATGGATGTGAATTCCCCTCATGGTATCATCCGTGCTACAGCCGCTGATGGATTGCAGCATGAGAAACTCTACTACTAAACGAGGGGTTAAATCAAACAGCGTTGCCTGGAAGCTGAACAGCCACTAACTGTTGGTTGTTACCACGGTGACCACTTTATTGGCAAATTACAATAATCAACCTGACTATGCATCTCTGGGCTCACAAGCTAATCTGAAAACAGGGGGAAGAGGGAATATCCCGGAGACACATTCGTAAAGTGTGCAGAAAAACAGCAAAAGGAAAACGCCGAAGACTGACAGTAAGACACGTTTGTCTCTATGATGCTGAGGAGATGTTCCCAAAGAGATTTTCCTGTTGAAGAACTAGATATGGATCTAGTCTGTGCTACTGCAATGGATATAACAGATTTCAAGAGAACGAGAATGCTTCCAGTCAGAATGATGCCGAGAGATGCCATCAGTCCCAAAGTACGTCGTCTCTACAGATTGTGCCTGAGAGAGTAATATTTCCACCCACACATGTAGGGTCTCGTTATCCACTCGGCAATTCGGCTCATTTAACTCTTCTTTGGTCTCTGCATCAGAATACTTGTGCAAACTAATGAGCAGGAGTTCTGGAATCATCCCACCAAAAACTCTGATTGGCGGTTCTGTGCCAAGACACAGGACATTTGCCACAGTGGACCAGGGTTCGACTCCAGTGCCAGATGTTGTGCATTTTAATAATGATTGTCGCACATGGTTACTACACTAAGGAAGTATACGTGTGATGCTGTTTGTATTCTAACTTAAGCTCAGCCTGAGGTTTTAGTGCCTAACCCTAACTGAGGTTGTTTCCTCTAAACCTAACGCAGTTTTGCGAGTACGTGGCATCACATAGCGGGACTCCTGGAGCATCAATATGATGTAAAAAGTGCCTCAGAAGCGTCACTGTCTGACTCTGTGGGATGAGAGAGGTGCTGACTTATTATCTATTGGTACACAGGCAAAAAGACAGCTTTAGAAAAAAGCATTCGAACTCAAACCCACTCTGTTTGGATTTCCACAGCTGTTGTATGTCAACCTGTCGAGCATGTAGAAAAAGCTGATGTCACTCATGTCAACGGGGCAGACGGAAACCTGGGCTTTTCCCTTACAGCAAGGATGTAAACACAAGTTATCCTCAAGCCTCGGGCCTTTTCACCGGCGTATCATGAATCAGGAATATTACACCAGGCCTCTCGAAGGCAATGATTAAAAGAAGTTTGCTGATTTAAAGTGGTCCTCGATCATAACCTGTTTTCTGTGTGTGACCAAAAAAAATAACACGTTCCCTGCTGGTTATGGCAGAAGTCCAGGGATGTGAACCAGGTTTCTCCTATGACGGGATGAACAGAACAAGGGTGTGATGCTTCTGTGCTTCATGTTATGTGTGGAACCAGGTTGACAAAAGCATGCTGCATGCTCGCAAACACGCCCGGTGAGATTCGCCGCGCACACTCATTATCTCTTCGGGAGCGTACGTGTGCACAAAGCTCAGCGTAATCAAATCTTCAAGCAACAAAATTGCCATGTGCTTGCACTTAAAGGGTCACAGTGTTTTCAACGAAATACTGAAAAACCACCCACTGTAATAACAACTGTTTTATTAAAAAGTAGCACAGACGACGACTTACAAAATGATTTTACGTTTCTAAAACACACTTCTTCATTAGGAGTGTTTATTGCAGGACTGCGCGTGTACGTGTACCTAGCAAACTGGCAATAAACTAACACCTTTTTTATCATGTTTCCATGAGACGAGTCCTTTTCGAATTCAACACTGGAACATTAAATTCCACTTTGTCCGACCCTGATTTTTCCTCATTCTTCGCTCGACACGTTTCAGCTCAGTACCTTCTTACTGCTCCTCCGAGTGACTGTACACAGCTTCTCCGTTCCTATGACCTCAATCACTGTGAAAAACACCCTGTCACACTCACTTTGAAAGGATTAGCGAGCAGCTGTGGGCAGGAGGGAAAACTCTATTTTCCATAATGTGTTTCTTTGTGTGAGCCGTTTCGGAAGTGACATGTGGGAGCTTAAGTGAAATGTTTACACAAATACCTCGTCCCCCTCCCCGTGGACATGCGATCAAAGATGATACCTTCTCCCCGTGGGTGGTGGCGGTATGCAAACAACAGTGAGAATGTGCCAGAATGTTATGTACAATATATTGCTTTTCCAGTGGCTTGATAACTACTGATAACCACTGTCACGGCTGCCAGCTTTGAAACAAAATGATAAAACTGTGTCCTACTTTCACATTTTTCCTAAACCTACTTATGAAAAGTACTGCTTGATAATACAGTGGCCTTCCTCCGTCATTTTTATCCTCTCCTCCCTTGCCATCCAGCCCACTGCCCCCCCCCCCCCCCACCCCCCCCACCCCCCCCACCCCCACCCCCCAAAAATAAAATTATTTTTCCTTTGTGTCCTTGTAATATATTCATTGCACAGGAAAACAGAGGATCAAGATCAAGCAGACCAGAGAATATCAAATGGAATATATTCACAGGGATGTGCCGGTTCTCTCTGTGGCAGACACAAAAGAGAAACCATAAAGCATATTTCACATATCGCATACACAATAACAATGTTTGGAGGCCAACGCTGTTATGTTCATAAAACCAAACAACCAGCATCCTTAACCACTTGCCTTCACCTGCTGTGTTGGCTGATGTTGCTAATGAGATTTCGCGCCGTCAAGTCTGATCGTGATTTAATATGCAATGTAAAGAATAATGGCTCATTATGTGATGTTTTGTGACCACAAAGATCTAAAAGTGTTGAATTAAGGCGAGTAGAAATTTGAAAATTGGAGCCATTTGCATGCATGCTACTGACTGTCAGGACCTGAACGACACATACAGACCACACTCAAATGAGCAGTTTATTAGGCACAGCAGGCTAAAGCCAATGTGATCTGACATAATGAATCATCCCTTCACGGAGGTAATAATGTCCAGTTTTGTGCTGCTGAACCAAACTGCATTAAACAGGGAGGCGTCTTCCCATTCTTTGTTACAGTGTGTCCAAAAAATAAAGAAACAGCTTGGTTGTGGTTAGAGAATGATGAAGGTCATGGTTGGTACCAAACCAAATGTGTGCACAACTATCCTCAAACTCATTCCGAGGAGACCGTGTGGTGCTGTAAGTGTCAGAGCCTTTATTCCCTGACTGTAAATACAGGACGCTGTGAGGACTTAATGCGACTACAATTAGACTACATCTAACATTTTTCCAATTCTATCATGATGTCCATCCATCTACCCCTTATCTCTAGACCCCTTATCTCCCAGCTGTCATTGGGCAGGAGACGGGGGTCCACATTGGACAGGCTGCCAGTATATCTCAGGCCCAACACAGGGACACATAAACAGAAAGACAACAATTCACACCTACAGGAAATTTAGAGTCACCAATTAAGCTATCATACAAACTGCAGCACCGATCTTGCAGCAAGATATCCGGTTGGGTTTTCTGCCGTAAAACACCATCCTGCAGTACAATGTCCAGTTAAAGCATTTTATGGTTGTGATTAGGCAGGTACACGAGCTAGTTAGGGTCAGAAGAAGATCGAGGGCTAGCGAAATAGAGGAAACGTCGCTTTACAAAAGGCCTAAAGTCTGTGGTTTTCTTGCCTAAACCTAAACCTAACCTGTCCCAGACTTGGGAGCCGAACTCGGGTCGTTGGCTTGAAAGTCCTGTGCATTACACAACCACCATCCTGCCCTACCACCGCTTTCCCTTAATGAAAGTACCGTCTCATTCATTCGAAAAAGGCGTATCAGAACGTAGTAATTACGTTTGCTACAAAAACTTAATGGCGTTTCCAGTTTAGTTGTATAGTTTAGTTTAGTTGTATATTTTTTAAGGACACAGGCTGATAATTAATGTGATATTTGTGTAAGAGTGGATGTAAATAAAAAGCAACTACTAATTAGTCCATGTGGGAGGACACTTGTGTGTTCTTCATCAATAACATGGTTCCCATGGGAAACAATGTCAATACACATCTGGATACCAATTAAGCTTCCGCCTCCACGTTATAATGCTTTGCTAGTGCCGGAAACCTGAACTCCCCTGCATTTATTTCTTTACTCTCATTTATTTATTCGTCTGTCATTAGTTGTTCTATTTGTGGTGGGATCAAGTCGCTTTCCCCCTGCTCTAAATGGATTGCGCTAGTTCGACGACTCTTGTTTCGCCTGATTTCTTTTGATCAGGTTTAAATTGGCACAAAAAAAAAGCCACATCTCGCACGTCCGTTGATTATTAATGGAAGTAACATTCTAAATATAGAAACCCGACTATAGAAGAGCAGAAAAGCATTTTAAATACTGCCTTTGAACTTTATGCCGATGAATTCCTTTCAAGTGTTACTTCTTAAAGCGGCAGTGGACCCCAGTCCCTGTGGGTGTTTGATATTGTGTCTGTTGGACTCAGATGAGCTGCAGTGGAGGGTGTGAAGTGCAGACAGATCACATTGCCACTGTAGCGTCAGAAAGACCTCTGCATGCTTTACTGTCGCTATCTGCAAAAAGAAAAGAGAAAAGATTTGCACATCAAAGTGCATCAGTGTTCTTTCCCAACACTGATCTTAATGTGGAAGCTTGTTTACTGTGTCATGCTTAATGCCATTTAGAGATACGTGTGGCACAAATGGCAAAAAAAAAAAGATCCCAACTAATCGCATTTCATAAATGTCAGGAAAATTTGCAAGACAGGGCCCCTGTGAACCGGACGACTGCGGAGAAAAAAAAAAAAGCTCATCAGGGACGCGGAATGATCACAGCAGAAAGGTTACACGTTTTACAGGGATTGTTGCTTTTCTCAATTTGACATTTCGCTGTGATGACGACGACTTTAATGCGAGTGATGTGCTAATGTCAAGGATCTTCTGCTTGTGCGGACTGTGGAGGAGTGGCATTCAAGGTCCCCGCTTTCAAGTCCAAAAAGGATGCATACATCATGCAAACACAGACACGAACACATCCGGGGACACACGGCTGGGAGAGCTAAAACTCTCTGTAACCCTCTGCATGCTATTAAACTGACTGACTTTAGCTTTTCTTCTTCCCCTGAGAGCTTCCACCTTTGTTGATATTCACTTGGTGCCTCCTTGGTGTTGGAAAGCTTTTGTCTATTCCCAGAGTGCCCGCGACAGAAATCTATCCAGAGCCAACCTTTTGTTCTTACCACCAGATCACAAACACTGCAGATGCAGATTTGAATACAACAACACGGCTCCTCCATAGTTTTTTTTTGGGTCGGTAATTGATGTGGGAATGTCTGCACGTGCTGTTGGCTACCGCAGACTGGGATGTACTCGTTGACTCCGACTTTGGCTCAGAGTTTGTGACTACATCGATGTGAGACGAATGTAGTCCCTGGAGTGTGATTTTGGAGGATTAATTGTCTCCAATTTGTTTTTGTTTTTTTGTTTTTTTACATTGAATAACTTCTAGGGTGAAGCTTATTAATAGGCCAATATCACACAACTATTTGAATTACACTGCGACAACTGAACCTCTGTCAGCACAACTAATGTTCCTTACTTACTACTGTTCCAGGTGACTAATGGCAATCTGCCTCTTCGTTGCTGTTTCTCTCTCCATCCTGTAATGGCTCCTCTGAGAGCCATAATGGCATCCGAGACCGGCAGTCAACTGCTAATACTCTCATCTCTGTCACTTAAGGAAACTAGGGTGACATTTAGGCCCTGCATGGAGATCCACTGTCTCAACCAGATCTTTTTTCTTGTTCTTGTGGAACAGGTTAGGTAATGTGAATTTTTCTTTCTCGGTAAACAGGTGGAAGCCTTGGGTTTGATTAAATGAAAGCCTCTAATGGTTCTTTTCCACGTGCAGCGTGCCGTCTGTGGCTTCTCCCTTTCCCACACAGCACAATGAGCCACCGTTTCTGACGTATTTTCTTTAGGAGTCTAACCTGAATCCACCCACACCAGGAATAACCTCTGTTGGAATATGGACTCGTTTGAGGTGTAAATATCCCGCAGGTCAAAGACTGCTAACAGAGAAGTCAGATAGCGTATTTTTATCCACCAGAAGGCCTGCGATTTACTTCTTTATTCTATGTTTGGGATCTTCCAGCAATGGATTATTTTTATTCGTCACTTTCAAGCTATATTAAGTGCCGTTAGTGTTGCGTTTGTCCGGTAAAACAGACAGAAAGAAGGTCTCAAAACTACCAAGATTGCCCTGTAAAAACAGTTTGAGGAGCAACGTGAACAAAACGCTGCGCTTGAATTTGCCACTCAATGTTGAATTAGCCATGTGGCAATTAAGCGGTGACAGCCTAAACGCTCTCAGCGCTTGGCGTTTCACGTTAGGAAAACCCATCAACCGTCATCATCTATGATCTTTGCTGACTCATAAGTTAGTGAGTTTAGGCAAATATCCCATTATTCCAAGAAACCTTGTTGTAGAGTCAATCTGAATCACTATTTCTGAATCCAAATGTAATTTTGAATAGGCAAAACTCTTCAAAACTGATGACTGTGACATATTTGTCATTCAAGCAAAGTCAGAATAGCATGACATTGTTGCAAAGACACAAAATTGAGTGGGGTAGAGGCCATAGTAGATAGTGACATTGCCACAGGAGACTGCTTTTGTTTGCGCTTTCTATTGACCGGGACGATGTTGTAGTGGACAGATGGGCCCTAAATCCTGGGACTTTATCAAAAACAAAAAACCTGATGATTAGCTTCAGTAGTAGCTTCTCTAAAAGCTGTAGGGGTGGGGTGGGGGACGTTAGCATCAATGTTCCTGTTTCTAACCCCTCAGCTAAATGCCACAGTGGAACCAACATCCCAAAGAAAAACCCAAGTGTGACCTACATTGTGAGGAAGATG
This sequence comes from Channa argus, assembly GCF_033026475.1. NCBI lineage: Eukaryota > Metazoa > Chordata > Actinopteri > Anabantiformes > Channidae > Channa > Channa argus. The sequence continues at coordinate 17,196,111 of NC_090215.1, read as the reverse complement.
AGTGAATTACCAAATCTCCTTGGTTGCATGTTGCTGGTCATAACTTTTTCTCTTGTGGTGCCATACAAGCCAGTACAACTTAACCATCTCTTCACTAAATTTGCAGCGAAAAGCCCTCAAAATGTACAAAGAGCCTTCAGACTCCCAAAGAGCATTATTTATCAAATAATCATAGATTTGCTCTATACTCGGTTCATATTTGAATGCCAGAGAAATACTACATTTTACATCTCTCACAGCTCACTTTTCCTTTCCTACAGTACTTACTGTGGGCTCAGTGTGCATCATAGGCAGACCCAGGGGGCTGCAGGAGGGGTGCCCCCCCCTCCCCCCGGTGGTATAAATAAGGATAAATAAATATCACATAAAGCAGAGAATTTGGTCTAAAGCAGAGCTAATTCAATAAAGTGCCCTGTAAGGTTCCCCTACAGTAAATTAAACGTGATGATAGGGCCTGTACCAAAAAAAAAAATTCTTTCACCCCTGTCCCTTAGACAGCCTGAGTCTCCCACTGCTGTGCACAACGTGGGGAGAACTACTTATATAATATACTGTATGAAAAAAAAAAACTCAAGAAAGTATCTTTACTGTATGTTCACTTTTTACTGTACTGTTAGGATGAACACTCTCTATTTTTATTCTAATTTTATGGATCCTTTAAGTGAAGCTTTCGACGATGCGGTTTAGTGTCTGAATCTCTGAGACTCCTGATTCTGATGAAAAGTGATACCACCGTGTAAGTATGACAGAAGAAGGAATGACTCTAGGTGATTTTAAAGGGAGAGAAAGTCTTGGATGGGCATCAAATGAAAGGTCTTTAAAGTAGAGGACAGGGGTTTGGTTACAAATCAATGAATGTTTGCACGGTCAGCCCTGATGTTTCTGTGACTAAACCCAACCAAATGTGGAATTTATGTATAAACCCTGAATAACTGTATCCCCATGGTCATTTTGTAACCACGAAACGTAATTAACACAACACAATTCTCTTTAATAGTTCAATGTTGTGATAACTTAATGATCTGGTGCCATTCAGACTCGATTGCTTTTCCTTGGTGCCCGGGTGTTTACATATAATTGTTTAAAATTATTATTATTTTTTTAATAGTAGGTTCTTAATTTGACCAAGCATATTTGACTATTTGTTTTGTTTTTTAGTATCATCGAGTTTAGACCAACCTAAAAATTGCTTTTGAATTTTTGCCACATTCATTTTTGTATCCGACTGTGGGAACCCTAAAATAAATATGTGCTTCAAAAGTGAAACTGCGCTGAAGTTGAAATTGACTGTTGGGGAAATCCATTGATGGATTGATGAGCTAATACAGAACAGTTTGTGGTGTTTGCAGCATGGCTTTAGTGGAAATTAACTGACATTTAGGAGGGAACATTTAAAACTGCAGTCTCTGGTTTGTTTTCGTTTATATTCATCAAATACACGACTTAAATTTCACAAACCAAAATGAAGCTTACGAGATCGGATGATTTGTATCTGGGGAAAGAAGTAAACAACATTTTCCAAATAGATTAAGTCATTTCACAGTTCTCACTGCTGAAATTCAGTTTATAACATTAACATATCTTCCTCTTTGATCAGTAAACAACTATTTCCTCACAGATACATGAGATGAAATCGGGAAATATGCAAAACAGTTATTATCACTGAAGGCTTGATTTGGTTAATGAAAAACAACTTTTTTCACTATCCGCAGTTTCCTTTTGGACAGGTTTTTTTTTTTTTTTTGTTGCATTTCACATTCCTCAGATTAATATTTAATTAATTGCTCGCGGCTGTGTTGACACTTTTCCCCTTAATGTTGCACAATGGAACATAAAACCTAGACAAATATGTGACAGCTGGTGGCGTCATCTTCAGTAGCATTTAAAAAGGAGCAGATGCCTTGTTCAGTCTAATTTAAGAGAGCTGGAGTTTACAGCTTTCTACTGAGGTTAACTTTATTTTACACAGGCAAATTGAATATTTCCTCAGCAGCACTATGAAATCTCCCGGGTTAGTGACAGTAAAGGTTGCTTATATTAGTGTTGTGCTGAAATCTGCAACCCATAAAAAGAAGTTTCACTAAGGAAATGGCACGTAGACAAAGTGACTATATTTCTGTGCACCTTCCATATGCAATGTGGCATAAGGACAAACTTGGAAATCTCAATGAATCTGAGCAAAATTAGATTGACACAGTTGTATCATTTGATAATAAGAGTGAAAAAGCAGCTTCCTTTATAAATTTGCATACTTTACTGTGAAGTGTCATAGACGTGAGAGAGACGGATACTTAAGAATGTACTGAATTATTATACAATTTTAAATAGTTTGTATCTACATTGAAAAACGTTTCATCTTTGTCCTTTTATTAAATCTGTGAACACGAGTATCCCAGTTACTGTATGTAACCCGAGAGAGACTGAGCTTTGTAGGCAGAGACGGCAGGCGATGAACAATACTGACTGTAGTTTGAGGGACAGGTGAGTCCAGGCTGCAGGTGCGTACTGTGTAGTTCAACACAGAGTACATGGGGGAAGGAACCCGGATGGAGTCTGGAGGGATGGGTTAGAGTCAGGCCGACAACTGGAGGAGTCAGCAGGTGGACTGATCAGACAGGCAGCAGGCAGGTTAGTTTAGCAGATTAGCAGAGCGGTAACAGGCAAAACTGGTTTAGCAGCAGGCTTCAGGCAAACGAGCGCAGACAAACAAAGAAATTACCATGATCCAAATGACACATAGAGACTGTCTGGAAGGCTCATTGCAGTCATGCAGGGAGATGATCTGCCAGGGGACTGTGGCAAGAGCTGGGTTTAAATAATCAGGGGAACAGGTGAAACCAATTAGGAGTGATGATGAATGTGAAGTAGCTGAACAGACTAGGCAGGATGTGGAAACAGGGGAATACTGCCAGAGACAGGAAGTGAAACCAAAATATCCCCGTTTAGTTACCGCCACCACTAATACTACTAAAACTATTATTCATATTTATAATATACTTATATATGTATATTTATAGAGCATATTTATCAACATGTGTTGAACAGTGGCTAAAATGTTAAAACACTGCCAAAATCTAATAAATAAAACCTACAAAACCCGCGTAAACAAATGATATAGCATAACATTTTTAACTGTGATTAAAATCCAATGAAATCTGAAAAAGGTCTCTGACAAAAGGAGAGATTTTAAAGAGGTTTCTGACTCTGCCAACCTGGTTTCCTCGAGTTGTCCCAATAGCTCAATCCAAAGGACTTTCACACAAAGATATGAATGTAAAGCTCATTATGATGTTACAGGACATGTCAGAGGAGGACATGTCAGAGGAGGACATGTCAGAGGAGCTTTCTTTGAGAGTTGCAGGTCTTACGGTTGGAGTTCAAATCCTACAAGCATGCAAATCATAAAGTTATTGTTTAAGTACCTTATGTGACTGTGATGGGGCCACAAACACATGCAAGGCAGTAAATTTTCACCTAACTGGATGTCAATGCTGCTGCTGTACCTATAGCTCTGAGCCTGAGGCAGCACACTTTATTTAAAGTAAAAGATAATTGTGGTGTCCATAATTTAATGGCTTCAGCTTAATGTAATGTAGTGTACTGATCCATACGACAGGAAATGCAAATGTCGTTTCCCGTCTCACTGCTGCAGTGGAGAATCGAACGCTGCGGTGGAAACCTCAGCCTCACGAGCAGAAATTACATTAAGCCCGTTGCTGTAAACCGACCGCTTGTTAGAAAATGAGTTCAGCAGGGGAGCAGACGTTTCACAGTTCAGTTTGATGTGTTTTATTTCCCCGTGTCTGAAAAAGAGTTCTGGCTTCAGGATTTGTTTCAGCTACATGCTGAGCTCATTCTGCTCCTCATAGATGGCTTCACTGGTACATGATTTTCCTTATAAAGTCATTAAAGGGAAACCGTTGACTATTTACTGATGTAACACTTGTGTTCAGGCTTTTGTCCAAGTTTCAACCATGTTTCAGCAAAATATTTTGTGGCTCTGCACACAAGAGAAATTTAGCTGAAGGACAACATTCTGTTAAATAATTTTCAGGGCATATTGCAGATTATTTTTTTGGAAAGGCTGCCAGTACTTTACCTGACAGCATGCTAAGAATAGCACTGTGTGGCTGGTCTGGTCTGTCTGCTTTGGTGTTACCTGAAATATCTCAGCATGGACTGGCAGGAACACTTTTTGTGATTCCTCGACTCTGAACTTACCCTTGTCCCAACGTTTTTGAAATGTTTTGCTGGCCTCTAATTCAAAGTTGGTTGATATTTTTCAATCAGATTTCTCACTTAGACATGTTGTCTTTCTGCTATTTATAATGACATGAATGTTTTGCAAATAATCACACAATTGCTATGTAAAATTTCACACGACATCCCAACTCTTCTGGAAATGAGATTAATAAATACTAGTTATATTTTTGCCAGGGATTTTAGCAGCACAGCCTCCAGATATGAATTGACTATAAAACCTTCCTTATGAATTACACATAAACATTTTTTTAACTGCCATTCACATAAATTGCACACTTTGTGTTTTTGTTGTTGTTGTTTTTAAAAAAGCTCTTGGGTTAATTTTTTTCTAACAGTGTGAGATATTTATCATTTAGTGTAAGAGAAACCGTTTGAATGGTCAAATATTGGTTCAAACTGTGATCTCTTGTTTACCATTAGTCCCGGCTGAGCCACATTGGAGGCCAGAAACATTTATTTATTTATGATATATATATATTTTTTTTTATACATATAATGAGGCCTTGGATTACCATCTTAATAGGCATTAATGATAGATGAGTGACGGCACAAGGCACATTTGCAAACAGTACAGAGCGAATGGAGTATCGAGGCATTAAGCACACTTGGAAAGGGAATCATAATCTCATGAAAATTCAATTAGCCCACTTTAGAAATGGATTATGTGTGAGAAATAAAATAAGCAAGATAGGGCGAGAAAAAAAAGAGCATTCAAAATTGAATGAAAATGCATGAGTGAGTTTCACTTGTGTTTCCCTCATATTTGTATGTACTCTGAGCATGAACGCGTAGGACATACTGCATTATGGTGTTTTCTGTGTGTGAGGGTAATGCAAGCACAGAGATTAGCATGTTAAGCTCTATAATGAGATTTTACACTATAATAAGTTATGTATCTGGTTTTTAAGACAGACAAGCTCATAATTAGCTGCAGCCGGTGGGATTTAGTCCCAGAAAAAGTTCAACCATTGACCAGTCATCAAAAAAGCGAATAAGTGAATTCAAAATAGTAATAATACAGATTGCCTCTGTGCGTCTGCAGATTCTGTTCCAAAACACTTTGTGGAGAAATGCCAAGCTGCTTCAGGAAAGAATGTAATGAATTAGTTTCAAAACTGTGATCAGCATGTTCCTTTAAATCGCTGTTGTTTTTTTAATTCAAGTTTGAAATTGAAAATGATCATCATCACGAAGGAGAAAATAGTGTCATACTGCTGTGGATTATTTATTGGCAACAGGTAAAACAAGGAAACTGTTTGGGGAAAAAAATTTTTTCCCAAACGATGGAATTACAGTAAAAAGCTTTTATTAGCAGTTGCTGCTTTTCGTGTTAGCCGATCAGTTTGATTCCTTTAATCCAAGACTGAATAGACAGCAATGAGCCCAGAAGTGAGCACACATGCCCATGAAGTAGACATGAAGTATCCTGGAAACTTATGTGATGGCTCTTAATGACCAAAACAGATACATACTGTATCTCAGGAGCGTCGTACTCATTTTGTACCAACATGCCTTCACTGGCCACGATGACTTCCCCTACTGAGTCTTCTCAATCTTAAAAATCAACCATCTCAATGAAAATGGGGTTAGAACGAGCCTTTCCGGATTTCATAGCGATCCATGTGTTTAGGTCTGGTCAGAAAATCTGCATTTTGAAAAGACATAAAAGTAGAAGTAGTACGCTTAAGGTTTATGGCTGTTGAACCTTTACGTCCAGAACAATTTGCCATACATTCTTCCAATTAGGGGAAATTAGGAACTGTGGTTCTGGGAAGGATTAAAATCCCTTTGTCAATGACCTACAACCAAACACGGACCATTACTTTACCCCTCTGAGGGCAGATTTATTGATTTCAGGGAGCAGCTTCACGGTGGAGAAGTGCTGTAGAAGTGGGAGTGTAATTTTGAGAAACACACCGAGTGAAATATCTTTTTAATAAAACACTTTGATTTCAAACCCAGTGTACACTCAGTTAATATTGTCTTACTGTAAACACCGATGAGGGACGTCCATGCTGAGGTGTGCATAGTCTTGCAGATCAGAAGACAAAGCTCAAATATGTATGTTTGGCCTTTGGTCTGAGACCCATGGAAAGGCCATGAATAATAGATGGCTATGGCTCATATAGATCTGTCCATAAATGTTGGCTCTCTTTTAAAAAGGCATCTCAGGAAAAGTGGATGCAAATTCAGTCACAACAAGCATTTACTCTTACTCACTTAGCACATGAAAATCTTCTCGCTAAATTACTGTAATATACCGCAGCCTCAGGCAGATATTAAAGCCCATGAAAAAATGCTTGATAGTCATAATTATAAAAAGGTATAAAGGATTTTTACAGCCTTATTTCCCAGTAAAAATGGAGGTTTCAGGCTGATGTTAGTTACATACAGAACATGTCTTCAGTCTTTAGAAAAATTAGAAAATGTCCTTTGTTCCCATGCAGTAATGTACGTTTGAGAGGCTAAATGACCAGTCAAAAAGCCTCGAGAACAGCTACACTGTGAGCGGCACGTGGCCAGTTTTGTCTTTCAGATTCCCAAGAAACAGGCTTAATTGTCTTTCTTATGAGATCCCACTGGTGGAATGTCGTCTTGGGGGAATTTTTGATATCTCACTGTACTTCAGACTTGCTGAGTTGGTAAACATGACAAAATATGAATAAGGGAATTGAATGCATTGTGCAGGCTTTGACACACCACAAGCCTGGACACTGTGTTAATATTGATTTCTGGTCTCATGTTACAGCTACCTTGATTCCCAAAAGTTGGAGACTGTGCTATTTCAACAAGTGGCTCACTATAATTACCTATAGAAGCATATTGTAGCTTCAGGTTTAACCAAGTGCTGAACCAAGAATAAAACATTTACCACAGAAAGAGTTTAATAACACTGTAGCCACACAAACTGGATGTTGTTGCACAAGAATGGATAAGAATGGATATGTTGGTGGAAAACCAAAGGTTGCCTCACTTTGCAGATTGTAATTCAAGTTAACAATATGGAAACCATGAAACCATAATCTAATTGCAATTAAGTTCCTCACAGAAATATATTGGTCAGTGTTCATTAGACAGGCTTGAAGACAAGCCTCACTCCTTGTTTTTCAACTCTAGGCAAGAAACAAGTGTCTCTCGAATCTCTAAAATGTGTAACATCTACCTTGAAGTATTTTAGCTCTGCTAAAAAAAAAAAAACCTTAGACTTTTGGCTTTTGATCTGACTTGACTTGTTAAAAAAAGATTGCAGCCATGACTCACAATAAAGATTGCAAGAGGATGGCAACAAGATCTGAGGTTGGCAAACTGACTTTCATCGAGCAGGGGTTTATAGGAAAGTATTATTATATTATTGCTATCAGAATTTCGTATTATGTTAATGCAACCTGTATCTTCACTTTGTTCTGCTGTATTTTTACTCCTGATTATTGAGCTGAGGTTTGTCTGGGAGATGGAAATTGAATTACTTTTACCGTCTGCAGCCTCTCCTCCCAGTACTCTGGCCTTCACCTTTCGCCTCCATCTGGAGGGTTTGGATGATACCTGATGAGGCGAAGCGTTACCTTCAACAGACTTACACAGTTTACCAAGCTACCTGAATCGCCAGTCAACAGGATCTTATAGACCACAGGGGCAAAAATACATGGACAGATATGCAGAGAAAGAATGATTAACCGTCAGAAATGGATGGAAGGGAGCGAGAGTTGGATAGAGATAATGATAGCCGCTCAATATCTAGAAACTTATAAAAGCCACCATTTCAAAGAGGGGAAAAAATTCCACGAAGGCAGGTGATAAAAGCTGGAATGCTGATAAAAGCAGGTGGTGGTGTGGTTACGAATACGAAATCACCTCCCTGGGTGAGCCGAAGTTATCCGCCCTTGATCATCACAACCTGACATATTTTCTGTGAGGACACTACAGGCAAACTTTCAGATCTACAGCTTCATTACTGCGCCTCGTCTTAAAATAAATAGCCAAGTATAATCATGCGTATATCTTAATGTGATGGTACAGGAGAAGGTGTCACGATAAGAAGCAGAAATCGGCATTTGATTAGAGCTTCAGTGCCTCTTAGTGGAGCTGCATTCAGGTAATGACTCCATCCTGCCTTTGTTTCTGTGCAAACGCTGCTCCAACTGCAAGACCTGTGCCCTGCTAGGTCCACAAAACACAAAGATGGAGCTCCATCGGTGTTTTCTATACATATATATTCATATTCAGTGAGTGAAACCTATTTACTAAGCAGTTTGAAAGGGAAGAGAAGCGCCCCAGATTCCGTCAAGAACCTGTAAATTCTCTCAACTCAGAGATGCTTCCCTTTCAAATTACAGGTCGAGTGCTCCTGCAGGAGCTGAATCCATTAATAGTGATGCATTATACAAGAACTACTCCAAAACACTGGCAAACACAGCAGCTTCAGTGTCCTGCAGGACAAACTGAAGGAAAGTACCAGAAAGAAAACAATAAACAACTTAGCTGTTTGTGTGTGCAAATATGAAATTACGGCCAGTGGCGAGGTTTGATTCATTAAACTGTAATTAGCCTAAGGTGCATGTGCCATTGGAAAAACTCAAGTTAAGCAGATTAGTGCAAAATGTCTTCACCTCACTTCAAATTACTTTTAATCAAATGGCAAACACATTGTTCCAAGTGTTTAGAGGAGGGAGCTGGGTCTGGGTCTGAAGGAAACAGATCATTTTTTGGATTAAAACATCTATATTTCTATCTGTTCTGCAGAAAAGGAACCTCCGTGCCAGCTCAATTGTGTAAAGAGCAACACTTAAGAAGGTGTTAAGGGAAATATAAGCACTATAAACAAAGTACATCTGTTGTAAATGTATAACAATTTCATAAGCAAGCTTTTCAGTGTAGATGTTTTAAATACAGTTTAAATACAAGTCACTCTTCCTCAATTTATATTCACTATTACCTAATGTTTACTATGCTGTAGATAGATTTTTTTGACTGAGGACAAGGCTGCATGTGTGTGCTGTCCACTGAAAAGACACCTGTGATGGAGGATTCATGCACAGAGAACAAAAAAAAAAAAAACCTTTTGCTTTCGAAATTTCAGATCCGACTGATCAGATTAGGAGAGAGAGCCAATATGGGAATCATATACATCACAGGCTGTAACCTCACACCAAATCAAAGTAATACGAGACTTTGTATTTCGCATGGAGCCATCCGGATGATCTTGAGGTCACATCTGAATTGCCCCATTGTTATTTGAACACGCAACAGAGATAGGACGGACAATGACTGTTTGCCGTCTAAGCTGCGGCAGGGCGATGTCTTCTTTGTTTGCTATAGGCCACGGTGTTTCTTCAGTGCAGACAAAAAAAGGTAGAGCAGGCAGCGATGTTTGACAAAGCTCAAAGGGGATTTGAAGCTACAAATAAAAGATGATGTGTGATTGTGTTGCGAAAGAAAAAAGGGGAAAGGAGTGAGTATGTGCCGGGAAGAGCTGGGAACTGAGCAGGGACCGAGTTGGAAACGAAGCATTTATCATATTTTCATTCTTTGACACATGACAGTGGAAATGAGAAACACCCCACAACAACTCATCCCCATCCTCACCAAAACAGAAGAAGAGGATGTGGAAATGCCATGTAGACAGATCACAGAGAACACATAATCGACTTCCACACTGAATAAATCATCCAGTTTTAATATCCAGAAGCAGAATAACAGTTCTTCATTGTGCAAATAAAGATGTTGTTTCCTAAATGATTTTTCTTGTATATGAAATCTTAATTTCCCCCAGTAAACATACTGGGATGTCTCAGTGGGGGCCATGTTTTTAACCGCACTAGTAGCATAGCTTCAGGCATGGCAATGATGTAAAGTCAGTCCGTCGATATGATCTGGACTGAAATATTTAGACAACTATTGTAAGGATTTTCATAACACTTTGTACAAAGCACAGGTTTCCCGAGAGCAAACAGTAACACACAGTCGGGGATGATCAGTTTTACAGAGGTGAGGTAACAGGAGGGCAAAGGTGTCCAGTGGCTGACAGGACAAATGATCAGACAGAAGGAGAAACTGTTTTATTATTATTGTTTATAGTATTTAAGGACCTCCCCAAAGACGGATAAGGAATGGTGTTCATGACAGCAAACCCCTCCCCCCCAAAAAACCCAAATGCGATCTTTATAATCAACCTGTGATGAGATAATGACTTCCTCTTAACGAAGACTTTCCTTGACCTAATTTACTGTCCTGGGAAGACCATCACACAGCGTCACAGCGTCTCTACAGGGGCGTTTTCTACTTTACGTTGTGTAACTGATGAGTTCCTTATCGCAAAGTACATGCCTCCCTGTCTTAGTATCTCTTATCTGAAGTATTTGTTGCCATGGGAAATAAAAACTGAAACTGATTGCATAACAAGCATGACAGACCAAAGTAAAAGCTTGGGGGGGGGGAGAAAAGAACACGGAAGGGGAGCCCAAGTCTTAGATGTAATGAGGCCCCCAAGGGCCCCCAAGAGGTTGGAGAGCTCTGGGACCTGCTCTAGCTCTGCAGCACCGGACCCCTCTGTAAAGGGAGCACAATCTGCAGGTACAGTGTTTTAACAGATAATCATAGAGATGCAAATTGTGATTGACATGGAACCAGAAAGGGAAAACAGACCAGAGAAAAGCAAACAAAATAATGAACATATTTAATTATGCCAATTACTTTCGCTATAATAAGTCTGAGGGCCACATGCTTACAAAGACTACAGTACATTGACAGCATCCATTACAGGATGAGGTCTATGAATTTACCCAAAGCTTTAGTGCTCGTACACTTCATGCTCACGTTGTCGCTCTCCACCACCGTAGTTGCTGCTGTAGAACGGACTACAGTGACACACAGCCAATGAGCAAATGTGTGATGCAATGGCTGCCATGATGTCACTGCAGTGTGAATGCAGGGGCACAATACTAAGCAAGCGTACGTCAAGCTAACTAACTAAAATACTAAACTTTTATTCATTATGATGTATAAAAAATGTAAGTTTGTGTTCTTTTTTTTCCCGTGGTGTTATGCTAATGCTAAGCTAAGAAAAACCCTTCATGTAAAGTCCTGGGAAACTATCATAATTACTTAACGCACGGACAACAGTTATTAATGAGCCACTTGTTGAAGACTTACTTGAGAAGCCTTTTCCAGAACAGTGACATCTGCACATCAGTGGCTCTCACAGCACCCATCCTCATGTCATGAGAGCTGTTCCAGGTAGAAAAGATCGGGACTGCGTACTGCTGCACGTACCGTGTAATGACATTTCCAGTTACGCGCCTAGAAAACTACAGTAATGTACCCGACAATTTAATGAGATGAAATGTCTTAATCAGCTGTGGAGAAGTGGGTCTTTATCAGCAGAGCATTGGCTAGTAATATATTCAACATTGATTAAAAGTGCCTCACGCACAGACAGGTGGGCATTTTGCGGCACTTGCCTGCAACGATGCGCTTGTCTGTGTTGTGAAAACGCCATCAGTAATAATCCTGAATCTTAACACAGTAACTCTCCTCTTAATCAGAAATGCTATAAACCCCTATAAGGCACAGCGCCCCGATATTTTTTGGCACAGACGTGGCTGATTGAATGGAATAAATCAATGTGTGTCTGAGAAATTTTCATGACGGCACTCGTGGTTGTCAGGGGCGACCGGCTAGATCACAATATGGCATAAGAGGCAGCGGAGGGAATATGAAACACTTGCATCATCGGGAGACATGGAGTTACGTCTGTCACATAATGCTGTGTTCTTTGAAAAATAATCAGTGCAAGGATCTTAAAATTCTTTATAAGTCAAAACAGTGAGAATGTTTTAGTGCCATTTCAAAAGACACAAAAGGTACAAAGACCAGGGTGGATTTACTCATTCGAGGGGCCTGTGGCAACCCCAGATATGTGACCTCACAAAATTCCATAATCAACAATTCTCTAATCCACATGTGAAGACGCTTACTGGACGCCTTCACTGATATTGAACTTGCTTCTTTTGAGTCTAGTATGAATAGTATATGTAAATGAAACTACTCTCTGGCTTCCCTAACTTAAGATATCTCCCTACTTCTAGCTGAAAAACTCCTCCAGATGACACACTTGGAGGAACCTTAACTTTTAGATTATATCCTCTTGTTGCTCACACTATGGAGTTCACTTATCTGAAACCAGCTTCCAGGTCAGATGCCTTACTCTGTCCTCAGTGTTGACTGCTAACCATTTCCCATTGCTGCTCCTTCAGATCATGAGAACAAATTTATCGTGACGTGGAAAAGGGAAATGTCGTGGATTTGTCACCTTCATTAGCTCCACGATTGTATTGCTAAAAAAAAAAAAAAAGAAAAATGTTTATTCGTTTTATTGCTCACAGGAAATAATCTTGTGTCGAATGGGGTACTCAATCAGGATGCGCGCCCCTCTCTACGTCGTAAGGGTTCGGATAAGGTTCAGTTTAAGGAGAACACATGTTCAACACAACAAGCAGAAACACGCAGTGATGCTGTTATAGTCTGTGGAAAACTACTGGTGCTGTGTGTGCAGCAGGGGAGCAGATCTCACTCAGCTCAGGTGATGTGAAAAAGACAACAGCCTTTTTGAAACCCGCCGTCTGAGGAGTGGTCCCCTTTCCTGTAATGTGTGGGGGTGATGAGTCGGGGTAGGTAGTAATTGAGGTGCCTTGAGTACAATCTGTCCATTGTTTCAGAGAAGGCGACGTCTATCAGTGAGGAAGCATTTTAGTTTGTACTATATCAAAACATTTTTTTGTTTTTTTGGAACCCCTCGAGGTTGGGGGCTTCAGGTTATTGCCAATGTTGCCCAAAGGTAAAGTCCTTTGCTGCAAGCAGATTACTCAAGAAAACCAGTTTCTATGAAGACTTCAGGATGAAGCCCCTGTCTTGTCTGTCTCTCTCCTTTACAGTGTGTCTGTCTGCATTTCAAAGTAAGCCGTCTTCTGCTAACTGACATGGTAAGCATGTCAAATTGATGGGCTATTTATATCCCAAAAGCAAAGGAAGGGGACAGAGTCCATTTACAAAAGCCTTGCCTGAAGGTAAGGCTTTTAAGGGACAGATAATGCGACGGTTTCCTATAGGAGAGATTTAGGCAGCGTTTTATTTCTTTATTTTCGGAGCTTTGTTGCATCAAAGCCGGACGTGGACTCAAGGTTAGATTAGAAGTCAACACAGAGCTGCAGAGCTGCCTGTGGTTCTCTATTACACAGTCAGTGCAGCTGCTCCTCCGTGACGCTGGTTCACCCATGTGGACTCGACATTAAATTTATGTGATTATATAATTGGGTTGATTTTCATGTGTCTGCAGTTAGGCCACGGTATGTTTTCTTACCTAAATGAAATATGGTAAATGGTAAATGGTCTGCACTTATATGGCACTTTTCTGCCTATTGCCGCTTCACACTGCTTCACACACACTGATGGGGGAGGTGCAATGCAGCTGCCCATATATTCTTGTACGTGCAGACCATCAATGTGAAGGCACTTCAGGTGTCGGCCTTCCCCACAAAAAAGTTAAAAGTCCAAGTGTCAACTCTTGGTATGTTGTCGCTGATGTGACCCAAAGCAATCGTAGTGGAGGAGCAGGTGAAAGATTCATAAGCCTTCAGAGCAGAGCTGAACAAGGACATCATCAAATCTACGAATAGTCAAGTGGTGGAAGACGTTTTCTCAGATCCTGTAATTCAAATGCAAAGGATCAAAATACTAATCCTCGTATAACAATACAAATAAAGGTTTTCCATGGAAAACAAAAAATAAACATGTAAATATAATATGAGTTAATGTGCCAAAAGTAGCCAACTTAAACAAACTCTACGCCGAACATCAGTGCTTCGTTAGAAATTGAGCTAGTTTTAACTATTTTGCAAGGCTACAACTAATGATTATTTTCATTATGGATTAATTGGGGGATTTTTGATTGTTAAACTGTCGAAAACCCAAAGTTATGCCTTTACATTGCTTCTTTAGTGAAATGATCAAAATCATTACACGAAAGGCAGCAAATCCTCACAAGGTTTTCAATGAAAATACATGATATGTCATGTTGGCTACTTTGACCTATAGCAACCATCATGTGTTTTTAATGGAAAAAGTTTTTTTGTAAGTACTTGTCAAGTAATTATTAAAATAAAGAATACTTTCTGGACTGAAACTGAGTAGAGTAATATGCAAAAGCTGATACTCGAGGAAAAGTATTGCAATTTACCGTGCGGATCTATGCATGATGAAACAAATCTCCTGCCTTGAGGCTGCTTTTCATGTTTCAATAACATTTATTCAACACCAATTTAATACCACGGTCGCTTTTCTGAGAATTCTGGAGCGGCTAACGCTACTGGACATTTGAATGGATAAACTTTAATCACTTTTTCTGCAGCCTTTCAGCCAAATAATTTAATTTTGTCTTCATGGAGCCCCACTGCTTCTGTTTACAGAGCTGCACTCAGACTGTAGTGTGTTGGCAAAGCATATCCCCACTGTGTTAAAATGACAGTATTAGTGGCCTCTACCATCCCCGTCCCGCCGATCTGTAAGGCTGATCAATGCGTGAAAATGCAGTCAGATTGCATTTCCACATGCGACTGATGTCGTTTCAATATCTGCATTTCAAATGGCTCTTTATCACCCTGCCAAGAGTACACAGCACATCCCCTCCCCAGGACAGCTGGCAGCCGGCACTAAGAGGGATGTAATTTCCCATGTCTCAAACTCCACGTCAAAAGCGTCAGCTTGCACAAAACTACTTTTCAAAATATTTGCATTTAAGGAAAACTGTTCCTGAAATGTTAGAAAGCTACTGACTTTGGGGGGTTATTGGGTTTATTATTTAAAACGATTCCATCCATTGAATACTACCTGTCCAAAAAATGTCTTTGTATAAATACCATCTTTAATTAAGTTCTCTAATGAGTTCTTTCTGAATACAGGGGTCAAGTGGTAAACAGAAATGCTTCCATAGTCACGGTAAAGACCAGCTGCGTACAATACACATGAGTTGTGTTTGGAGCACAGACACGTTATCAGAGACAAGGGCCTCAATTAACAGCAATTAATTCAACTAATCCCCCAGTGATGCTGCACTCGGAAACATCATAAAAACCTCACAATATGCATCACATTTCTGTTAGAAAAAAGAAAAACATCCACAAAATCTGTCTACAGGACACCAAGAGTGAAAACGTCAGAACAACTGCAAACACCGTGTCTGCATTAACATATTTTTCTGTGGGCTTTGTGGTTGTTTTGTGTCTTGTAACTAACCTCTGCGTAGGACTTGTGTGGGACAGTCGGATATCTACGCAGAAAAAGGAAATAAAGCGAATTTTGAACTTTGACGAAATAGAAGGAATCAGTGTGAAAGTTTGCAGGTGGCCTGTGCCAGTGAAAAACCGTAAGTCGACAAACCTTTTGTTCTGTTCAAGTTGTCATCCCGCTGTTACCATCCCACCGAGTGTGTGCTCCCAGACTGCAGCGAGGCTCGATAACAAGCCTCTTATGGTAATGTTTACACCCCAGCAGCAGTCGCTCCCGTCTCTTTTCAGTCATTACCGTAGACAAAGAGCTAAAAACAAAAAGTAGAATTTAGTGGACGCAGTGCATTTTTATTTTATTTATATGGCAATAAAGATAAATACTGCTGCAGGTACCAGCATGTAATAGACAGTCCAGTGACAAGATGAGGTCATTCGCCAGCATCTGTGCCGGGCTAAGGTCCAGGCTCTTTCAGGGCCTCTTTGTGGTATATTCTGTGGTATATTTACGTCCACATGGTCCTGCTGTTCCTGGGCTTCATCTCCTTGCCCCCTTATGATCGAGATGAAGTTTGTTTGGGTTTTTTTAAATCAGATATAGGCTAATTTTGTGACTCTAGACACTGAAGTGAATCTACAGGAAGTAGTCCAGAGGCCGAACAACAACAAACCCAGGAGAGCCAGTAGGTCTAGATTTGCTAGGAATATGTCTGAGCTTATACACGTCTATAAGGAAGAAGGATGGAAATTGCTCTTGAATGTCGTGCAACTCACATATGCAGCTACCTGTTTGTGGTTATTGCTGGAGTGCTTTGACTTTTTTCCACTTGGTAATTGCAGCGTTTAAGAAAAAGCCCTGAATCGTGTAAAAATACACAAATGAATTCTATAAATTACCGATTACATTATGTTATCAGCTCAAACAAAACAGTACTAATAAATAGGAACCACAAAGTGAGGAAGTATTGATGCTGCATTTTAAGCTTAATCTGATCCCCGTTGTTTTAATTAGGCTCTAGCAGCCTCAGATTATGGCTTATTAAGTCCTTATGGTAAATGGCTATGTTTGTTTCTTCCTGCAGCTTGACTTTTAATTGCGGATTTAAACCTT
Source organism: Channa argus (assembly GCF_033026475.1). Taxonomy (NCBI): domain Eukaryota; kingdom Metazoa; phylum Chordata; class Actinopteri; order Anabantiformes; family Channidae; genus Channa; species Channa argus. Next base: position 17,179,461 of record NC_090215.1, on the reverse strand, counting down.
AAGAAGCTGCACCAAAAGTCACAGTTTCTCTACCTGAGAATTAAGACAGACTCAGTTGGTCATGGTTTATTTTTGCATTTGATTATTTCATTAATTCCTTGACTGCTTGCCCACAGAAACAGCTTGTGACCACAGTCCCACATAATGACTGACTCTCCTTAAGTCGCCGCTCTTTAAAAGTCCAGATTAGAAATAACAGAGGCATCGCTGGAAGTGTCAGTTCAGCTCCAAACGAGCGGCTGATTATCCAACTTTCTCTTACCTAGCGCCGAATTTCTGCCTTTGAGCTTATTCTAGTCTAGTCAAGTTTATTTTCTTCATATTTCCTGCTGAGTGCATTTGATTTGAATGTCATCCTCTGATTATAAGTGTTGTGATCACACACAGAGACGAGGGTTCATGCCAGTGGTTTGGCTTGAAGAACTGGAAGTTTTACTGTCACATCTATTGAAGAAAACATAGTTTGATCTTTTAACTTGTGACTAAACATGAGGTGCTTGTGCATGTGTCATAGAAACAGCACAACAGCTTGTCTCATGCAAACACTGTAGTTTTGAATTTGTTTTATTAGCTATTATGCAACATAAAAGGTTTTATATTTAAATACAATATGAAGTACAGTACTGTTCATGATAACAACTGGTAAAACAGTGTGGATCTGACTGCAAGTTCTCTTTGGCTCTTTGGACGTCGGGTTAGCTGCCTCAAGCTTCGTCTTTTCCTTTCGTCTGTTCCCCTTTCAGGGGTCACCACAGCGAATCATGTGCCTCCATCTAACTCTATCCTCTGCATCCTCTTCTCTCACACCAACTAACTTCATGTCCTCCCTCACTACATCCATAAATCTCCTCTTTGCTCTTCCTCTGGACCTCAGCATCCTTCTACCGATATATTCACAGTTTCTCCTCTGAACATGTCCAAACCACCTCAATCTGGCCTCTCTGACTTTATCTCCAAAACATGTAACGTGAGCTGTCCCTCTGATGTCCTCATTCCTGATCCTGTCCATCCTCGTCTCTCCCAAAGAGAACCTCAACATCTTAAGCTCTGCTACCTCCAGCTCTGCCTCCTGTCTTTCCTTCAGTGCCATTGTCTCTAAGCCAAACAACATCAATAATGTGCATATATTGTAACCGTAGCAGTGCCTTTCCGAGCCCGGTAATGTAATGTATTGTGTAGCTGTGTTTCTCTCTCTCTCCCGTCTCTTTGTAATTTCTCTTTTTTACACAACATTGTCTGGGATCAGAATGTCCATAGAATCTGAAGAACATCCATACTTGTGAGTGTGTTCTTACTCATACTACATGTACAAATAAGTGCTATAGGAGTGTTGACAGAGGCTTCTGCTCAGCTGTGTGTTTACGTAGTCCCTTCCTCGACTGCTCAGTTGTCCAAACTTCGCTTCAGATTTACTATCAGGGGTAGTAACATGTGTAAAACCTTTTAATACCAAAGGTCAACAGCAGCCCCCTTTAGAAGTTATAACATAACTAACTATAGAATCAAGTTATGTTATCAGCACCACATCTATGAGCCAGTAGGTACATGCCAGGGCTGGATCCAGTCATTTCTTTAGGAGATAGAGTTTGAAAAAAAAAAAACTGTTTGAATATAATAACCAATATATTTATAATAATGCTGTTGTATGTGTATGAAATGCCAAATATGTAACTTATGTGGTTTTTTCTATTTAGAATTACCTGGATTTATCCCATCCCGATCCCTAACACCAATCAACAAAGATTATTACCAACGTGAATCACACTGGTTAACTTTAATAGGGACGTCTGACGTGAGCACTTACACTTAGTGTGTGCGATTCCAAGTCGAGTTTCTCACGGCCGTATGATGATGTGAAATACAGTATGTATGTAATAGCCTATGTTAACAAGGGGTTTGCAGAATGACTGCAAATGCACCACTAGTGGCAGTTACATCTCCCCAAAATATCCCCAATATAACTAATTCAGCTTGTTATATAGTCACATACGCTTCACTGTTGTCTTTTCTATTTGCTGCAAACCCAGCAAACTAGAACCCAACAAAAGTAGATCATTCGAACCTTATCTGGTTTGAGCCTGTATATGCTTTCATGTCAGAATAAGGGGTGTTTTCAACTGTTCTTCCCATTCTGCTGATATTGCATGAGTGCAACTTAACGTTTTAGTCCACAAAGTATTATTACAATCACTGCCGCACAGCTTGCAGCCTTTGTTGTACACTCACATTTACAATAGCATTTGTGAACAAAACGCATGTGAAGTGTTGAGTTAATGTTGTGGTTTTTGTAATCACAGAACTCCTAACAGTACAAAACTCTTTTATGGCATTACTGAAAAAGTTTTTACATATTTTTATCGGAACACTCCAAATGCTTTTACATACACTGTCAAAAATATAGACGACCAACAAATATTAAAACCTTAAATGCAACTTGACATCCTGTATGTACACATGCATTTCATATTCCTGTGAATTTAAAATGGCCCCTCAAGCTCAACAGCTCAATTTGCCAGTAAAAAGCAGACAATAAAGTTGTTGCCAATTCAGCGACTCCCTTCAATCAACATTGATTGAATGGTTTGCCTCACTGAACTGATGGTTCCCAGAAGAGAAGTTATTATTTCTGCTGATGTGGGCAAGTGCTTGTGTTATTAGCCTTCTGTTCGGTTTCAAATAAAACATCACCGTTATATAATTCTCAACATTTTCATTAAGATATGAAGTATCTGACTGGTAGCATATGAGTATCGACGTCAAAAGGCCAAAAGAAAAAAAAAGGTCTACAAAGACCAGGAACTGAGCTTTCTGATATGTTTAAAAAATTAATATTAAATCACAAAAGAAGGAAACACACACACACACTGGTGAGACACAAATTGAGAGCTGCTGTTGCGTGAGCTTGGATTTTGTATGTTTTACTAGCCTCCACTGCTACGTAATTTTCTACATTGTTCTGCAGCCACTTGCTCACACATCATATCTTTATTATACCACCCCCACATCTATGATAATAAGCCAAACTTGGCATAAACACATAAACAAACATCTTGGATGCACTTTCTATTTGTTTATCTTGTACCTATAACTTGTTTCATTGCGACTCGCTTGGCCTTTTAATCGTACTCTTTATTAATTCATCTGTAAATAGCTTCATATGCATATGCTCACTGCGTATTATTAAAAGAAATGTGGTTGGATTTGAATATGAAAAGTTTGTTTAATTTCAAAGTCATATCACTGCCACACTCCAGAACTACCATGCAGACCTCTATCAGAATATACTGACCTTTTACTGAAAATGAATAAATGTAACGTCTCCTGGTCTCTGTGTGTCAAGTGAGTTGAGTGATGTAAGCTAAGATATATTGCAATCTGAGGGCGTTAGACGGCAATATTTTAGAATTAGTGCGGTGAGATAAAAGCTGTAAAATGTTGATGCTGGGGCTGCTGGAAACAGAGCTGATAGCACACTTTCTAACATCTGAAGCTACAAATCTTCCCCCGACTGTATCTTTGTTAAATGCATCATTTAGGCAAAGGACATGGAGGAGGGTCTGTATCACTTTTTTTTTTTTTTAATCTTTCTATATTAACCTCAAAGCGACAAACATGCAACGTGACACAAATAGCCTTGGCGGACAAGGTTACAAATCTGTGAGAAGTGAATCTTCAGACCAGCTGGGAGCTCAGACTTGGAGGTAATGATTGAAGATGCCAGCACTCAGCAACAAACAGCTGCTGAGGTACCGCTGATCAATAAATTGTAACTACAAGCAGATCTGTCTGCGCCCTTTAACTTTAAAAAGACATAAATAAATAAATCAAGCACACATGGGGGGGTGGGGGGTGGTGGGGGGCATATAAGAGTCTTCACATCCACAAATGCTTGTAGTCTTTTGAGCACTTTTCTTCAAAATAGTAAATAAAAGAGTTCTTGTACGACTTGCATGAAAATGCTGCTCAGGTGTCGAGCTGCAGAAATCAGCCCCCGGGGGGGCTACAGACCTTTTATTTGACCTTGATTAAATATTGATGGACTGTGATGATAGGGGATAGAGCACAGGGGTTGTCAGTCCTCTCTTAATGACCTTTAGGAGAGGATTTAGTTTATGTGGGTTTCCTCGGGGCCTGAGATGAGCTGTAAAACACTCATTTAGAAAGAAATGTTAATTGATACTGATTCATCGTGCATGTTTTTTTTCTCTCTCTCTCTCTCTCTCTCTGTATTGCACCCTTCCTACACAACCATTACTGGGTGTAGAAGCATGCAGGCTACTCTTCCACAATCGCACCAAAGGTCACCATTCAAATCTAATTATATATCATTTCCTCTGCATCTACGCTGCTTCGCAAGTAAGTATTCGCAAATCTGACGGGATCACACATATTAATTTATGGGCGATATTCAATAATTCCCGTTTTTTGAGGTCCTGTATTTCACAGATAATTTCCTAAAAAATACTCCTCATAATTTAATTAAAACTAGCTAAAATTAGACCTGAAAGGTAGGTGATTTGTAATGGACATGGGAAAAACCGCTACAGTTATTATTTATCAGCTCACTGTATTTAAAAAACAAACAAACTATAATATAGGAGGCAAGCAGTCATAGCACTGCACTGTTTGGGATTCGAAGAAAAACAAACAAACATTTTTCCACCTTGATCATTTCGGTTTGTGGAAAATATTTAGAAATGCCTTTGTAACTTTTGCTGCTGAGTTCAATAGCTTGAAGTTAGTTTTAGTTGCAAAAGATTCTGGTAATTAACAGATACGGTGCAGCTAACTTAGAAAGTAGGAGGAAGTTACCTGGGAAATATGTGACGTGAAATAAAGTACCAAATATTCTACACTGAATTTAGGATAAAAGAAAAACATGTAATTAAGTTGTTGAAGACCGTTTTAATGTTTGCACCAGCTGCATTTTATGTTTTAATGATAGCACTGTTGATAGGCCTCACAGTTCAATAAGTCCTCTTCCTTTTTAGAATACTGTGATTTTCCTCAGCAATAACCAAGGTGTCAGTGTTTGTGTGACGTGTTAGGGTGTGAGTGGTACTAAGAGTGATGCTGATCAAAGTAGAGACGAATGTGTGTGTGTGTTTGTGTGTGTTCTTTTTCCCATAGAGTTTCTGAAACAGAATTACAACAATGTGGGCCGACACTGACATCTGGTGGAAGATGGTCGATCTTCCAAAGGCTCCACTAAGGCCGTTATTTATCAGCAATACCAGCTGTATCAAATGAATCCAATGCTGACATGTCTTTCTAAAAATTATATGGTGCAATAAAAGTCAAAATAATGCAGTTTAGAGCAAATACAGTCGCCAAGTTCTTTCGGATCTTTTCAGAGTCATGCTAATTCACCAGTAACCACTTCTTACAATTCCAAGTCCCTCTGTCGATTGTTGCTAAAAAAACAGCATATAATAACATATTTGAAGTTATGGACACTCACTGACCATTTCACTGGGTACACTTATAGTACACAGTCTAATGTAATCCAAGATCTGATCGTACACATCAAAGAAGGAGCTGGCTAATATATAAAATAACCAGCCAGTGGTCAAATATTTACTGGTAGACACATTTTTAAAATAGCTTATGGCCTTAATAATTAAAACCTGAATTATACTAAAGCAGTGATAGGAAGTAAAACTGTACTTTAATTATTACAATGTACTTCAGCACTAAATAAATAAATTATACAATAATGGAAATGTACTTACTTGGAGTTTATCCGGGCTGGGGACCGGCACCAAGGGGGGGCCCTTGGTGACTGGGTGGGGCCACTGGGTTCCGGGCCAGAAATGAGGTGCATGAATCATGCTCATCAGGGGTAACATCTGTGAGGCATAATTCACACGGCGTGCTCTCTCATTTGATCCGTGTTAGAGGTCACACTGTTTTGAGATTTGAACTCAGGTAAAACTTTTAATTGCTAAGTGCTGCCAACCTCAGCGGCCGACCTCGCTGGGTGCTGGGTGGGTGTGTGAGCCGTTCGGCCGAAGGTTACATGGCACTGTGATGACTCGTGATGACTGGGAATTTTAATTGGTGTTTTTTTTTTTTTTCCCCCGTTGAACATGTTTGGTTAAAATGTAGAAATATTATGCACATGTAAAAAAGGCAAACTTGACAGGTAAATGAGCTGCAGTTTTATTGCCTTCTCATTAACGGTGTGCAAATGTTCTTGCACAAAGACATTAGGCAGTATATGCTCTTACTGAAAGGAATCCTGATTATACTCTAGTATGTTCTATGACCATATTTTCTTACTTTCTTTCTTTTTGCTTTAAAAGTACTGTATAGGAATGTATCTAAGTACTGACAGCCTCTTATGAACATAGTATATGTAATAATAGTAATAAATGAAACATAATGAAATGTCACAAATACTCGTATAAAGATACATATCATATATTTGAGTTCAATGAATTTCATGTTTCCATTGCATAGAATAAAGCACTTAAATGACTTTTAGCATTTGCACATTTTCCTTCAATCAACCGTTTTGCTCTAAAACATAGAGAGTATCCTTCATATGCAGCTCTGAATGAGGGTCATAACCTCAGTGGACCTTTATTGAAAACTTAGAGGCCAAGGTCCAACAAACAATGTAAACACAACAAAAATATATTTTTTTAATGCACATTTCTATGAGTAAGTAAAAAAAGAAAAAAAAAACTATAAAATAATCTAAAAATAAAACTTTATCTCATAATAATCTATACAGTGTTGGCAGCATGTGTTCTACGCTACTTGTGTTTCTCTCAGCCTAAAAATATTGTTAACATAATATTTAGTGTTTACAGTAATAGCTCTAACAGCTTGGAAGCAGCTGTAACGGTGAAATAATTCAAATGTTCAGTCAGAAGGACACGTACTGCTAACAAGCCTCCTAAATTATTTCTGTGTTTACATCCCACTTCGATGCAGAAACAGCGTCAACAAACACCTGTCACCTGTCCGATTCTTCAGTCTCACGTCCTCTTTCCTTCATTGCACGTTGCATAACACTGAGGAGTCGCTGTGATCATATACGCCCCCAGTATTTTGTTTAACCTCAGCCCCCTCGGAGCACGTAATGACCGTAATTCCCAAATGAAAGCTCCGCACAGGTGTCATGTCTCGCCCTGCGGGGACACATTTCCTCTGTGCTGCTCGTTGAGGACAACGTCGCTGTTGGAGGCGTCGGATATCCCGCTGTCCACAAACACGGAGCCTGCAGACGACAAACGCAATCAGCCATTAATAGCGATAAAGTATCGAGACACGTGCAGCACAGACGTGCTGAACATACCGCTGCTGTTAGTGGCGTTGCTGATGACCGAGGCGCTTCGGGAGGCGGACTGGAGAGCCGAGGTCATCGCCGTGGCGACAGACGGATTCCTGTAGTTGTGGGTGGCCGTCCGACTCCAGTCTGTAGAAAAGTGTATTCGAGTTTGTTCATTTGATAGAATGATTGGTTATTATGGTAAAATGTTAATGCATTTCTTTCTCAGATTTTACAGCATGCAGCAGACAATGCTACTCGGGAGTTCAAGCCCCAGGTGGAGACAACTGCCACTGGTTTGAGTCTTAGGCCAGGTACTCCGTTATGTTTCTTAGGCTATAAAGTAGCTCAACTGCTTCCATGACTCAATGCTGTATAAGACCCCCGTCATCTAAAGTCCTATTGTTCTGAGAAAACTGAGACGCACCAGTGCTTTCGCTTTGAGCAGCATCTTACCCGCCACAGATTAAAACTCAACGCTTTAATGTTGTCAGTCACATTGTCAGAGTTAATGGAACTGATTTCGGTGCACACCTGAGTTTTCAGCCAGTCGCAGTTTCCCGCAGCAGAGATATGTCCTCCACTGCCTGCGGACATTCTCCTTCGCAGCACAGTGGAAAACAAAAATAAAGAAACCTAGACGGGAAATGAAGAACATTTAGGCCCCTGGGTTAACTTCAACGTGGGTGTGTCATTTTGGAGTAGAACTTAGTTTTGTTTTACAAGTCTCACCTTGCAAAGAGTTGAATATAGTGAACAGATAAACAAAGGGTAAGTACAGGGGTCCCCAGGCAAACAGAGCGAATCCCCAGGTGAGGCCGAGCAGCACGATCAGGCCAGCGATGCTGCGCAGGTCAGTCAACACTCCCCTGTTGGGAGGCTGGTTCTGGGGGTTCTGCTTCTTGATCCTGGACAACTGCACCAGCACAACGATGAAGATCACCAAGCACAGTGCAAAGATGAGGAGGAAGTAGGCCACGACGCCCACATAAAAGGCGATGCTGTTACGCAGCCAACAGCTGTACGGGGGACACAGAATAAAACAGACTCTGCTTAGTGTTCAACGTCCTTCCAGGCTAATTTACGATGGCCGTCAAACAAAGGTTTGAATGTTTTAGCACCACAAACAGATCACATCAAAGACCATAGATTGTCTCCTTCCGCCTCTAGTGGACAAATAGTGTAATAGCAGCAGTGAAACAAATCCACTGATTGAATCTCACATAAGTGTTTTAACTCAATTAGCTTAACGTGCAAAATGTATTATTAGTGGTTCCCTGCTTTGTTTTTTTTTTTTTTTTTTACAAATTGACATGATGCCATACACATACATGCTAAATCCTGAATGTAAACAAGTCTGGATACACAATAAATAACACTGGTAGTTAAAATTTGAATGTAACTTACAAGTCATCTGAACTGCCGTCGGTGTATTTTCCATATGTAACCAGGCCATAGTTATTTTTGTCCACTGATATTATAATGATCACCACAATAAGAGGGATACCTGTAAATACCACAATATTAGTAAGCAGAACCATCGTGTTTGCAACAAAATTTGTTTAAGCAGAAATTGGAAATCTAAAAACCCAAATCTCACGACATAAAAAAAATAAAGTGCCACCGTTATCCACCACGTCATTGGCCGAGAAAACACTGCACTAACATTTAGAAAACTGCTTAGATCTTCTTAGATCAGTGTTGAAGTACCTACCCCAGCCTACAAGTGCAAACTTGAGCATATATTTGCTAAGGTATGGGGTGAAAACCCGGACAATGCTCAGGTACATGTGCAGGGCCTCCAGTCCTGCCCAGGTAAATGTTGTCAGCAGGAAGTAGTGCAGGAAGAATGCAGTGCTGATACATAGCCCAGTTGCTGGATAGAGGGCCAACCAGCCATCCAGTAAGAAAACTAGGTTGAGGAAGAGAAGGGAGATGCAGAGCTGGACAAGGATCTTGGCTGGAATATCCCGCATCAGTTTTCTGCAAAGGACAAGTGTGTTAAAATAAAAAATATAGGTGTATAAAAAGATTTTCATGGTGTGTTTTGTAGACCAAGACCAAACAGGGTGGACAGAATATTTAAATCACAATTTTAAGTTGTATTAGCGATGTAAAGAGGTTACTTCTTACTCAAATGAAAGGTATGTTAGAAGGGTGACGGCAAGAAATATGGCAGAGATTCCACAGCCGATGTAGGTTATGAAAGTGAGAATTTGTGCTTGCTGACGATCAATTGTTTCTCCTCTGGACAAATCCTGCATTTTGAACAGGGCGCACACAAATAAACACATGATGAAACTATGTAAAAAGACGAAAAGCTGGATTTTGAAAATCACTACGACAACTCTATTACTGGCTGTATATTATACAAACTGAAACACAGAGACGAACCAGCAGTATCGCAAATGATGTGAGATGGTTGCAGCTGCAGGTTGTTGCTTCAAATGTGGAATTTACAACAGAGCAGCCGGCAGAGCTCCAGCCTCCTCTGCCACCTAAACAATACAAATACCACAAACAGATATATTCAGACCGGTGGGAGTTTTGCTCTTGACCAACTTCATTTTGCATTCATGTGCTCACCATTTAGAGTAAAGTCCCAGAATACACAGGAGGCCACATAGTTTGCCTGGAAACCAAAGACAACTTAGCAATAGTAAGACAAAGTTTGAATAATAATTACTGTTGGATGTCAAAGCACTTTATAAACCAGGACCTTTACAATAACTCCTAACTATTATTAACAAAGAAATAAACAGTAAGCAGCAAGGCCAGAAGTGCCTTTATTACCATAATGTTTTAAACCACTTTTAACCAATATTAATTAATTTATTATTTTATTTGTTTTTAATTGGATCATGAAAAAAAAAATAAGATGTTGATGCCTTTGTGCACTCACATATACATGGTCAGTGTTTTGGATGGTAAAGATAATGTTTTCTGTCAAGTTGCTTATTGACATGTTGGAAACACTGGAGCCCAGGACTGGGCTGATAATGGTTTGATTTGTTAATGAAGCATCCTGCAAAAAAATAAAGAATAAAAATTATTTTACATATACAAAAATGCTACATGTAAATTAATAGTTGAACATTATGTGACATTAATGTGACAGTACCTGAAATAGAGAAGGTCTGGTGTAGAACGTGAACTGGACTCTGCTGGCCTTTTCTTGTTGCTCAGGACTGAGCCCCGATGTAAGGGAGGACGGCAAAAATACAGAACCTAGCGCAGGCGCTGATCTCTTGAACCGGGACCTGCTAGCTTGGAGCTAAAAACACCAAAAAAGCAAAACAAAATACAATTACCACAATGCGGTTGTAAGCCTCTGCAAACGAGCCAAATTGCAGTTTACATGCATAGCTGTCCAGACTCATATTCTAATCAGTTCATCTACGAGTCTAAGTGGATGTTTGTGCCAGATGTAATGAAAATCTGCCCAAACTGTCCGATAACGTGTTGGCGAGAATGGGATAAACGTAATGTGTTTGATCTTTGACCTCTAAAATCAGGTCATTTTGAGTCCTTTAAAACATTTGCGTCAAATTTGATTCAAGGCACTACTGAGATATCGTGTTCACAAGAATGGACAAATTTGAGGTCAAAGTGTGTAAACCTTTGACCCCCGAAATCGAATCGGTTCGTCGTTGACTCAATTTTGAAAAGTTTCCTCAAGGCGTTCCTGAGATATCGCATTCACAAAAATGTCTATCGCCAGTGTGGATGCATAATACGATTAGGAAATAATGCAAATATTAGTACTTTCTGTTGTCTCTTTGTTTAAAGTCAGAAAATGTCTCTGACATTGTTGTCAGAGATTCTTATGTTTGCATTTACAAACATTGTGTTCTTCACATGAAATTTAATAAAACCAGAACATGTGGGCTACCTGGACATTCTCAGTGTTGAAGATGTCTACAGATGTTGCTGGAAAGTCGGACCCATCCACTGTCCTAACTGCCAGAACCAGTGAATTTGAGGAAAGGATGCCAGTGTCACCATTGACATTCAGCTTAACACTCAGATCATCTACTAAGTGAATAAGCCTGTAAACAGCAAAGATCACAGAAACAATTTCAACAAGTCAAATCTATATGAATAATGTATGCGTGTATATGTTAGTGTTGTTGGGGGTCATGTGAGCGTTACCTGTTGGCAGATAGTGACAAGGCCCCCGGAGCTGCACTCATCAGGTTGCTGACAATTTGTATGGTTTTTTGTCCCACTGCCTGAGAAACTGTGGGAGTATTCAGAAGCTTCTCCAACTGCCCGACCAACTGTGCCACCTGCAAGACTCAATAATATATATATATATGGTTAACTTCAAACTGATATATTCAAAACAAGGAACAACTCCAATAGTAGAGTCAGACACAGTCTTTTATGGTAGTTGTGACAATCTTGTTTAGGTAAATGTTCTAGCTACAATTTGAAATCCATGTAAATTTGCCAAAAAAAGAGGATAATTTCGTTCTAGGTAGCAACACATAAAAAAAAAAAAAAAAGCATTTTCCAATAATCCATGAATTTCAAATTCTTAGAAACAAGCCTTGATAAATTTGAACCTAACGTCAATAAGGATTCCAAACTAAGTGAAATGCTTTATGGTTTTTTTGTTTACCAGATGGTGCATATTTCTAAAAATCAGTAACTTTACCGCAGAGGAGTTGAGCAGGGATGCGTTCTGTGCTTGACTGAGCAGATTGTTTGCTGCTTGGTCCTGTGCACTGACGGTTGTTCCAGTACCTTGGCAAACAGAACACCAAAAACCATTAGTTTCAAATTCTGATACGCTGTACGTTGATCGCATTATTATCGTTAAGCAATTTGATAAGTTATTGCTAATCCATTTATTTTGGTGCAGCTTTCTGTGGACTTTTTACTCAAAGTAGGATCTTGGGTTCTACACTTGACTTACCAGTCACTGTTGTGGTTGTGCTGTTGAGAGTGGTGGGTTGGAGAGTTGTTGTGGTAGATGCAGTACTGGTGTTAACCTGAGTAGGAAATGGTCCAAGTGTTGTTGAGCTCATGGTTGGAGATGCAGTTGTTATATTGGCTTGTGGTGCTGTTGTTGTCACAGGTGTACTATTGTTAAAGCTGACGCCTGCCGTCACATTCTGGTTAACATTGGGGAAGGTGCTGTTGCCAGTTGTCGTAAAGTTGTTGTCATTGTTGTTAGTTGTCAAGTTGTTGTGAGTCACACTCACTGTGGTGAGATTTGTTGTCTGGTTGTATAGTGAAGCTGTTGTGGGTGTAGTGGAATTGTCAATAGCAGCAGTGCTGTTGACTGTTTCCGTCTTAAGAGTCTCATTTAGCTCTGTAGTATTGGTAGACACTGTTGTGTTTTCAAAAAGAAGAGTGGTGTTCTGTTGTGTTATGCTGATGGGTGTAGTAGTTATGTTAATGTTATTTTCTGTTGTTGTGTAGTTGTTAAAGACTGTAGTTGCATTGTTTACTGTTGTATTATTAACAGAGGATGTAACTGTTGTGTTATTTGTTATATTTGGACTGATGGTAGGTAATGTTGTGTTTCCTTGCGGAGCAGTTGTGTTGAGTTGTGTGTCATTGTTAGTGGCTACAGTTACATTGTTCACTGTTGTATTATTGGGAGATGGTGTAACTGTGCTGACTGTTGCATTAATTGTTGAATTTGGACTGATGGTAGGTAATGTTGTGTTTCCTTGCGGAGCAGTTGTGTTGAGTTGTGTTACGCTGATGGGTATAGTGGTTGTGTTGTTTGGAGATGCTGTGGTTGCTGTTATATTCTCAGTTGTGTCATGGTTAGTGGCTACAGTTACATTGTTCACTGTTGTATTATTGACAGAGGATGTAACTGTTGTGTTATTTGTTATATTTGGACTGATGGTAGGTAATGTTGTGTTTCCTTGCGGAGCAGTTGTGTTGAGTTGTGTGTCATTGTTAGTGGCTACAGTTACATTGTTCACTGTTGTATTATTGGGAGATGGTGTAACTGTGCTGACTGTTGCATTAATTGTTGAATTTGGACTGATGGTAGGTAATGTTGTGTTTCCTTGCGGAGCAGTTGTGTTGAGTTGTGTGTCATTGTTAGTGGCTACAGTTACATTGTTCACTGTTGTATTATTGGGAGATGGTGTAACTGTGCTGACTGTTGCATTAATTGTTGAATTTGGACTGATGGTAGGTAATGTTGTGTTTCCTTGCGGAGCAGTTGTGTTGAGTTGTGTTACGCTGATGGGTATAGTGGTTGTGTTGTTTGGAGATGCTGTGGTTGCTGTTATATTCTCAGTTGTGTCATTGTTAGTGGCTACAGTTACATTGTTCACTGTTGTATTATTGACAGAGGATGTAACTGTTGTGTTATTTGTTATATTTGGACTGATGGTAGGTAATGTTGTGTTTCCTTGCGGAGCAGTTGTGTTGAGTTGTGTGTCATTGTTAGTGGCTACAGTTACATTGTTCACTGTTGTATTATTGGGAGATGGTGTAACTGTGCTGACTGTTGCATTAATTGTTGAATTTGGACTGATGGTAGGTAATGTTGTGTTTCCTTGCGGAGCAGTTGTGTTGAGTTGTGTTACGCTGATGGGTGTAGTGGTTGTGTTGTTTGGAGATGCTGTGGTTGCTGTTATATTCTCAGTTGTGTCATTGTTAGTGGCTACAGTTACATTGTTCACTGTTGTATTATTGACAGAGGATGTAACTGTTGTGTTATTTGTTATATTTGGACTGATGGTAGGTAATGTTGTGTTTCCTTGCGGAGCAGTTGTGTTGAGTTGTGTGTCATTGTTAGTGGCTACAGTTACATTGTTCACTGTTGTATTATTGGGAGATGGTGTAACTGTGCTGACTGTTGTATTTGTACTAAATGTTGTGTTTCCTTGCGGAGCAGTTGTGTTGAGTTGTGTTACGCTGATGGGTATAGTGGTTGTGTTGTTTGGAGATGCTGTGGTTGCTGTTATATTCTCAGTTGTGTCATTGTTAGTGGCTACAGTTACATTGTTCACTGTTGTATTATTGACAGAGGATGTAACTGTTGTGTTATTTGTTATATTTGGACTGATGGTAGGTAATGTTGTGTTTCCTTGCGGAGCAGTTGTGTTGAGTTGTGTGTCATTGTTAGTGGCTACAGTTACATTGTTCACTGTTGTATTATTGGGAGATGGTGTAACTGTGCTGACTGTTGTATTAATTGTTGAATTTGGACTGATGGTAGGTAATGTTGTGTTTCCTTGCGGAGCAGTTGTGTTGAGTTGTGTTACGCTGATGGGTATAGTGGTTGTGTTGTTTGGAGATGCTGTGGTTGCTGTTATATTCTCAGTTGTGTCATTGTTAGTGGCTACAGTTACATTGTTCACTGTTGTATTATTGACAGAGGATGTAACTGTTGTGTTATTTGTTATATTTGGACTGATGGTAGGTAATGTTGTGTTTCCTTGCGGAGCAGTTGTGTTGAGTTGTGTGTCATTGTTAGTGGCTACAGTTACATTGTTCACTGTTGTATTATTGGGAGATGGTGTAACTGTGCTGACTGTTGCATTAATTGTTGAATTTGGACTGATGGTAGGTAATGTTGTGTTTCCTTGCGGAGCAGTTGTGTTGAGTTGTGTGTCATTGTTAGTGGCTACAGTTACATTGTTCACTGTTGTATTATTGACAGAGGATGTAACTGTTGTGTTATTTGTTATATTTGGACTGATGGTAGGTAATGTTGTGTTTCCTTGCGGAGCAGTTGTGTTGAGTTGTGTGTCATTGTTAGTGGCTACAGTTACATTGTTCACTGTTGTATTATTGGGAGATGGTGTAACTGTGCTGACTGTTGCATTAATTGTTGAATTTGGACTGATGGTAGGTAATGTTGTGTTTCCTTGCGGAGCAGTTGTGTTGAGTTGTGTGTCATTGTTAGTGGCTACAGTTACATTGTTCACTGTTGTATTATTGACAGAGGATGTAACTGTTGTGTTATTTGTTATATTTGGACTGATGGTAGGTAATGTTGTGTTTCCTTGCGGAGCAGTTGTGTTGAGTTGTGTGTCATTGTTAGTGGCTACAGTTACATTGTTCACTGTTGTATTAATGGGAGATGGTGTAACTGTGCTGACTGTTGTATTTGTACTAAATGTTGTGTTTCCTTGCAGAGCAGTTGTGTTGAGTTGTGTTACGCTGATGGGTATAGTGGTTGTGTTGTTTGGAGATGCTGTGGTTGCTGTTATATTCTCAGTTGTGTCATTGTTAGTGGCTACAGTTACATTGTTCACTGTTGTATTATTGGGAGATGGTGTAACTGTGCTGACTGTTGCATTAATTGTTGAATTTGGACTGATGGTAGGTAATGTTGTGTTTCCTTGCGGAGCAGTTGTGTTGAGTTGTGTTACGCTGATGGGTGTAGTGGTTGTGTTGTTTGGAGATGCTGTGGTTGCTGTTATATTCTCAGTTGTGTCATTGTTAGTGGCTACAGTTACATTGTTCACTGTTGTATTATTGACAGAGGATGTAACTGTTGTGTTATTTGTTATATTTGGACTGATGGTAGGTAATGTTGTGTTTCCTTGCGGAGCAGTTGTGTTGAGTTGTGTGTCATTGTTAGTGGCTACAGTTACATTGTTCACTGTTGTATTATTGGGAGATGGTGTAACTGTGCTGACTGTTGCATTAATTGTTGAATTTGGACTGATGGTAGGTAATGTTGTGTTTCCTTGCGGAGCAGTTGTGTTGAGTTGTGTTACGCTGATGGGTATAGTGGTTGTGTTGTTTGGAGATGCTGTGGTTGCTGTTATATTCTCAGTTGTGTCATTGTTAGTGGCTACAGTTACATTGTTCACTGTTGTATTATTGACAGAGGATGTAACTGTTGTGTTATTTGTTATATTTGGACTGATGGTAGGTAATGTTGTGTTTCCTTGCGGAGCAGTTGTGTTGAGTTGTGTGTCATTGTTAGTGGCTACAGTTACATTGTTCACTGTTGTATTATTGGGAGATGGTGTAACTGTGCTGACTGTTGCATTAATTGTTGAATTTGGACTGATGGTAGGTAATGTTGTGTTTCCTTGCGGAGCAGTTGTGTTGAGTTGTGTGTCATTGTTAGTGGCTACAGTTACATTGTTCACTGTTGTATTATTGGGAGATGGTGTAACTGTGCTGATTGTTGCATTAATTGTTGAATTTGGACTGATGGTAGGTAATGTTGTGTTTCCTTGCGGAGCAGTTGTGTTGAGTTGTGTTACGCTGATGGGTATAGTGGTTGTGTTGTTTGGAGATGCTGTGGTTGCTGTTATATTCTCAGTTGTGTCATTGTTAGTGGCTACAGTTACATTGTTCACTGTTGTATTATTGGGAGATGGTGTAACTGTGCTGACTGTTGCATTAATTGTTGAATTTGGACTGATGGTAGGTAATGTTGTGTTTCCTTGCGGAGCAGTTGTGTTGAGTTGTGTTACGCTGATGGGTATAGTGGTTGTGTTGTTTGGAGATGCTGTGGTTGCTGTTATATTCTCAGTTGTGTCATTGTTAGTGGCTACAGTTACATTGTTCACTGTTGTATTATTGACAGAGGATGTAACTGTTGTGTTATTTGTTATATTTGGACTGATGGTAGGTAATGTTGTGTTTCCTTGCGGAGCAGTTGTGTTGAGTTGTGTGTCATTGTTAGTGGCTACAGTTACATTGTTCACTGTTGTATTATTGGGAGATGGTGTAACTGTGCTGACTGTTGCATTAATTGTTGAATTTGGACTGATGGTAGGTAATGTTGTGTTTCCTTGCGGAGCAGTTGTGTTGAGTTGTGTGTCATTGTTAGTGGCTACAGTTACATTGTTCACTGTTGTATTAATGGGAGATGGTGTAACTGTGCTGACTGTTGTATTTGTACTAAATGTTGTGTTTCCTTGCAGAGCAATTGTGTTGAGTTGTGTTACGCTGATGGGTGTAGTGGTTGTGTTGTTTGGAGATGCTGTGGTTGCTGTTATATTCTCAGTTGTGTCATTGTTAGTGGCTACAGTTACATTGTTCACTGTTGTATTATTGGGAGATGTTGTATCTGTGCTGACTGTTGTATTTGTACTAAATGTTGTGTTTCCTTGCGGAGCAGTTGTGTTGAGTTGTGTTACGCTGATGGGTGTAGTGGTTGTGTTGTTTGGAGATACAGTAGTCGTTGTTATATTTTCTGTTGTTGTGTCGTTGTTTAAGACTGTAGTTGCATTGTTCACTGTTGTATAACTAAGTAAAGGTGTAACAGTGGTTGTTGTTGTGTTACTTGTTGTATTTGTACCAGGTGTTGATTCTGATGTGTTTTCAAAACGGGCAGTTGTGTTCTGTTCTGTTTCACTGGTAGGTGTAGCAGTGAAGGTGGAAGGTTCAACTGTAGTTAAATTGGAAAGTGTTGTATTGTTTTCAGCAGGTGTAAGTGGTCCAGCACCAGTTATATTGTGCACTGTTGGGTCACTTGTAGATGGTGTCAATGGTCTACTCGTGGTTCCATTGTAATTTGTTGTGTTACTAGAAGGGATTGTTGTATTGGGAGACGGTGTAGATGGCAAGTCTGTAGATACTGTACTGTCAGGGACAATCCCAGTTGTGTTTGGTGAACTGGTTTGGAGGGTGGGTTGTGCCGATGACCTCTGTGTACTGTTGATTGCTGCAAGCGGGGTCGTCGTGTTCGGCTGTACTGTTCCTTCTGATGTGTTCGTCTGTGGAGCTGTTGTGTAGGTTTGTTCCGTTGTGTTGGTCACGGAGGGTGGTGTGGCTTCAGCAGCTGTAGTAAGGCTGGTGTTTGCCAGAGACGAAAGCTGTGTCGTGGCTTGTGGGGTTGGGGCAGGGTCCGCGGGGCAGTTGTTATTCAGAAGAACAGCAAGTGTCTCACTTGCCCCACTATGAAAGAACAGACAAACCTTCAACTCTTCATCACAGGCCCGTGTTTTGTTGATTGATTGCACGTGTTTAAAATAGTCTATTATAATATAACATTAAAAAAAAAGACATTTGAAAGGAATAGTTGTGTTACCTTGCCAAGCGTGTGACTCCTCTATCATGTGCACTGTAAATATGAAGGTACCACTAGTAGTAAAGTTGCGCATTAAGACAGTGTTTTTCATTTACCATTTAAAAAGTGTGGGGTCTGGTTGGCAGACGTCAGAGCTCTGCAGGGCACTGGATACCCAAGTCCAGTTGGATGCCAACAGAGTATTGAGAGAAGAGCCAGAAGGACCACAGAGCACTAAGGAAAAATACAGGAAATTTACAATTAAATTAAATCAAGCATGATTCAGACGTATAGGTCTCATAGCAGAAAAAACACATGGCTGCAGTAATATTAGTCATAAACTAGAACATGCAAACTAACCCAAGCTTGTAAGAGGGGTTTCGATTCTTATCCGAGTTGTGTTGCCAAAAACTTGTTGCACAAGTTTACTCAGAGAGCAACTATTGACAGGTCCAGACATCTCCAGTATCACCATGCAGCTGGACAACCTTGAGCCAGAAGACAGATTTGACCACATACATTGTCATTACAAGGGCATTCAAGGAGTCACTGTATCCTGTAAACAAATATTATCATTCTCTCAGTCATAAAAAGACATTTTTAAAGTAGGAGGAACAACTAACAGGAGAAAAAAACATGTCTACCTCTGTTGTGTCCCGTGACATTCTAAACGAGCAGTCTGAAAAAAAACATTGAATCAAAGTTATAAAATACGCGTGACAGCTCTCATAAGACAAATCAACATCTGATAGATGGAAACGGTTTCGTAAGATTTCGGGTTGGTAGCGAGCAGTAAATCTTACCTTGTAGAGGCTTAGAATCTGTGCAAAATCTCCACATAGTGGCCTGGAAACAAATTACCCACAAGTTAAACAATTACCAACACAATTCTTTCCTGCTATTCATCCAGACATCTTACAACTTCTCTTCCAATTACGTTTTTGGTTTTTTGGTTTTTGCTCTGTTGAAGCAAAGATGGGCAGAAAGACACCCCAAACCAAACTCGTTCTGAATTTCAACATGGGCAACAGGCGTTATTAGTGATTCAAACTGGACAAAAACTTACTCGGTACACGTGCCGACTACACGAAGACTTGACAGCTGTCGAATAAATTCATATGGTTATAATATAGTTTGTATACAACAGGGAGTATGTGTGAATCATGCGGCATTGCACCTACCAAGCGTTGTAGGAAGTTAACATCAACAGAAACGCCATCAATATTTATCCTTAGGGCAAAAAACTTGCCTACAAAGAAAAAAATAAAAGCACATGAGTTTTTAATACATTGGGATATGACCAGATAAGCTTTTTTGCTTTCTTGCTGAGAGTTAGCAGGGGCATAGTGACACGGGGGTCTTGAGGGGTTACTGGCCATCCCCAAAGTCTGATAAGGGGCCTGCGGTGGGGGATATAACTGGGTGCCGTAGTCCAGCAGCTCTTCAGTTAGGATGAGTGTCACAGCATAAGTATAATAGAAAAAGAGTATCGTGAAAATTATAACTGTAACTCTAAGGTTATGAAATGAATCCGATTTTCAACAAACACACTCGAACCAACAATGAATTGTCTCAACCCACTGTTGATGGCTGATGGAGTTTAATTAGCTAATCCAGGTTGAGGACTGACAGACATCCACTATCAGTAGAGGAGATTCGTTGTTGGTTTTAGTGTCTGGACATTGATGGAAATATGATTCATTTACAAAACGATGACATAACCTTGAAATACTGTCTGTTGTAGGTATAGATATGTTTGTAAAGATTTCTTATGCTCATCCAAAGCTTTTCAGAAATGGGAAACTCTGGATCAACGCAGCTTTATTTCTCTCATGACTGTCTAAGCACATTTTGAATGGTACCATCAAGTACCTGCTGCACAGTACGCAGTACTTTCCATTGAGTGAGCATGCACAGGCTGGTAAATCTGATCCCGGCTAATTGGCAACGTTTTCACGTACTGGCTTCAAAGATTGTTGAAATCGAAGGCAGGGGAGAACTTGGGAGTTGGCATTAGTTAAGGTGTCGAGTGAAATGTTTTGCCTCCAGCCTAATTCTGCCCACACCAGAAATGATCACCATAACATAGGAGGTGTTTACACTTCACCTGCCTTTGGTGTTTTCTCATCCAACACCCAGCAAGACAATAAGCATTGTCCCAAAACCTCAAAGTTTGAATAATGCAGGGGAGCTTGTTATGAATACATACAGTATGAGCACACGTACATTTTGCCTGACATTACAGTGTAACACATATTATTCTGGCTTGTTTTCTTACTTGCAGAACTACAGGAAGCAGTGCAGTCACAAAAGCGAGGTGCTTCCCCTGAGGCACAGAGACACATGGTTAGAGCAGCAGAAGCATCACTGGGTTCCGGTGAATATATTGAATGTCTGTGGGGTTTTTTTTTGGTACTCACCATTGCAGGAGTTGGACTGAGATTGTGGATTTGGGTTGGAGTTTAGCTCTGCCAGGGAGCTGGAAGATATACATCATGATAAGACATAGGAGACTCATACGTAGGCATGTACAATGTACACAGAACAAAGTTTTTGCTCACCACGTAAGGCTAGACTGTCTATTAGACTGACAGATATCGACCAGCGAAGACGTGGATGTACACCTTACAAATGCACCACTGGAGGGCTCCACGTTCTCACACAGATTTCGACCTGATGTGAACAAAATTTTCAATGAGCATGCCGTTTGTACTGCGTGTGTGGGCGCATGCTTGTACCACAGTCTTTGTGGTTTTCGGTTGGCGGGGGGCTTTAAAATGTATTTGTGGGGATGAGATCACTTCCCAGTTGTTCAACAAGTAGTGATAAAGGTTAAAAAACGTTCGTTGTGTGTTTAAAGGGCAACTTCCCAATGGTTATTTTAAACTTGCCTAGTTTCAGGAAGTGCACTTTGAACTTTGTAACAGTTGTTCTGTTAGGCAACAACATTATTCAGATTTAAGTTAAGGTTTTACTTAAATGTTTTTTTTTTTGTGTGTGTGTGTGTGAGTTCCTGTTGGTGTTTTGCATGACTCCACCGGCAAATTTGTATTTAAGTACTTTATTCTCACTTAATCAAAGCATGGATGCATCCTACATGTATATAAAATGGTCTGTGTCACTTCCAACCTTCAATAAACAAACTAAGAGAAATTGAATTGCACATGCTCCTTTAATACTGCAATGAGCTTAGTACTGTGTGGTTTTCTGTAAGTGGGAATATTACCGGGTAGGTGACCAGTAAGTGCTTACCGACTCTCTCCACTGCTCCTACGATTGTTGCTTGTATTTGCTGTGATTGCTGCAGTGCAGAGGCTCCAGCTGCTTGCAGGTCACACGGTGAAACGGCACGACTGGACTGCAACAGCACACCGCACGTCGTTTGGCTGTGAACAAACATTTCCCACCATTGTTAGGAGCTGCAGACTGAAGTACTGCACATGCAGCAGTTAAAAAAAACAAAGCCAAAAACCCAGCTGACCTTTTGGTGTTTTTTACGTCGCAGGACACATCTACTGCCTGCAAAGAGAGAGACACGTTGTAGCCGCCTTATGGGAGAAATTTTAATGTGGAAAGTGAAAGACCGGTTTGCAGGGCATACAGACCTGAAGCTGTGTTCCACCCTGACACAAACTGCTACTTGCAGACTTTCCACTACAGTCAAAAGCCTTTGACACCTGAGTAAAAGATGAAGAGACAGAGGCCGTTACTGTGTTGGAGGTGGTGAAAGCTTAACACAAACTGTCCACATGCACACAAACATTTTGTTGTGATGGATTAGCGTTTTGGGTTTAAAATGAAGCAATGAGCGACGTTAAAGTGCAGACTGTATATATCCCGACCACAGTGCCTCATTAATTCACTGCTAATTTATAACAAGAAATCCTGTTTCTGAAAAGTTTGTATTTGTACATTTATATGGAAGCTGTAAAATTTCCTTTTTATATAAGAAATGCACTGGCTGGTCAACTCCTTAAAAAGTTTTTCAGCTAGAAGCAGACAGACGTTTTAATATATATATATATATATATATATATATGTGTGTGTGTGTGTAAGTACTTCCTAAACTACGGCAAAGGGGAGCAATTTAAAAATCTGCGAAGTCACTGCCACTCCTTCTTGTATCTTGGCTGTGTGCTTAGGGTCGTGGTCCTGTCTCGAGCACTCGGGAACAAGATTTCATCAAGGATGTCTCTGTACATTGCTGCCTTCATCTAGTCTCCCTCCCGCTGAAAAACATCCCCGCAGAAGGATGCTGCCACCCTGGGAGCTCGGTGCCAGCAGGCGAGGCAGGCCGCTGCTTGGGGCCCAAGGCAGGTAGGGGGCCCCCCGAGGGCAGACAAAAGTGTTTGCAATGACACCACCAGACAGAGACCTCCCTTAGAGGACCCCGAGTCTCACTCTGTTGCAAGATAGTGATAAGTGGAGCGGCGGAGACAGTAACCCTTAAATATAATAACCCAAAGAGCGTTACCTAAATGCTGCTGGTGTCGCTGTAATTGTGGTGAAGAGACAGTTGAATAACAGAAGGTCCACTGGTATCACATGGTTTCTTTTGTTTACTTTGACATTTAACACTAGCTAACGTAGCTAAGTAAGTTAGCACAGCAGCCTCCGACCAGAAGTCAACTTGTTAGCTCAGCTAGCAGGCTTAAGATAATCAGCTAACTCGGACAATACTTTTTCTGCTAAAAATTGATTACATTTGGGTTTAACTTTCAAACTATGAATACTAAATTATGGCATTTAGTCTACTATAAATCACTGATGTATTACTGTAAGTTATTGTGCTAATGTGTGCAGTGTTTTGTGATTATTTTATTGTATTTATCACATCTTAAGCATCGTGGTTTTATGTTACACAAATTTTTTTGTCTAGGGCCCCAACACACTAGGATTGCCACTGCTGCCACCACCACACTTTACTGTAGGGATGGCGTTGGCCAGGGGGTGAGCGGTGCCTGGTTTCCTCCCGACATGATGCTTTGCATTCAGGCCAAAGAGCTCAATCTTTGTTTCATCAGACCAGAGAATTTTGTTTCTCATGGTCTCCGAGTCCTTCAGGCGGGCTGTCGTGTGCCTTTTACCGAGGAGTGGTTTCCGTCTGGCCACTCTAACACACAGGCTTGCGGAGATGGTTGTTCTTCTGGAAGGTTCTCGTCTCTCCACAGAGAAACCCGGGAGAACTTTTTCAGGGTGACCATCGGGTTATTGGTCACCTCCCTGACTAAGTCTCTTCTCTCTCAATCGCTCAGTTTGGCCAACCGACCCACACATTACTCTCGTTTCTTGAATTTAGTTCCACATCAAACGACCAAATGTTTACAATTGTATCACAGGGTTGGAATGTTCTGCAATTTTGGAAGGAATTAGTTGCTGCTCCTACAGACTAATCACATGCCGGCAAGACTTGTTTGTGACAATGTAGGGGTGGAAACAAACAGTTATTAAAAAAAACCTGCACAGTCAGTGACATAAAGTTTTTCTCTCACCATATTTTTCACAACTTGTTCATTTATATTCCCCGTTTGAGCTGTCACACGTATGGACATCCAAAAGTAAGCATCTGCAGAAGGAAATATAGTGGTAAGGCCTCAAAAGTGCAGAAATGAAACACTCCGATGGGACAAAAGGTGAATATTTCTTACTGTCATTTGAACAGAGTTGGCTGATGTCACAATTTACTAATGGAGACCCTAAAAGCACACACAAGATGAATAAATTAAACATATATAAAATTAAAAATGTAAAGCTTTTAAGTTTTGTTTTCTTTTTAGATCATTAACACAATGTCACACTCGCCCTATAATGCCACACCCACACAAATATGCACTAAGTGCGTCTGCGTCAGACCGACCTGATGCAAGTGATGTTCCAGGTGGGGTTAGGGTGGCAGAAGGCGTTGAGATTGAAGCCATTGGCATACTTGAGATCTGATTGGCTGGGCGGATGTCAGAGGGCAGAGTTGAGCTCACAGATGGCGACGTGGCGCCTGTGGGAGATGTTTGATAAGTAGTTACCGGTGAAACTAGTACTTGTTGGATGGTAGTTGTCTCTGTGGTGCCAGAAACAGCTGTGGAAAGCACGTGGGTGCCGTCAGATGTCGGCGAAACAGTAATGGAAGCTGCACTTTGTTTCGTTATTGGAGCCACATCAGATGACCGTGTTACAGATGAATCCTTGGTGGGTGGATGAATTGTTTTGCTGACTTAGTCAAGATGAGCCCCTGTTTCACTGCTGCAAACTGCAGTGTTGGCGGTGGATGTTGAAACTATCAATCTTTTACATTGATTTTTTTAGGTAAAACTAAGACATAAGTTAGAGTTTGATTATTGTTTTTTTTTTTTTTCAGGAAAGGTAAATGCTGAATAAAAACTGATCACAGCACACTAAATTTGTGGTTCAACCAAATTGAGTTCTCTGTGTGACAGTAACATTTTTAATGAACTCGTACACTCACTTTTGAATTACCCGAAAAAAATGTTTGGCCCCCTCATTCATTTTAGATAGGATGTTATAATGAACTCCAGTATGACTCCACTACCCACTATGACCTCAATAATAAACAGAGAACAGAATTATCATCTGTCTGACAGTTTCAACTTACAAACTGAGAAATTATAACATTGTTAAAGTAGAATTCATGGCAGAGCCGCTGTATTGGATTGCATTAGATTGTACCTAATAAAGTGGCCATTGAGTGTAATCGACAGACAGAATGTCCAAAAGTAAGCCCAGAATGAATATATATTTTATGATATAACATGATTCAATCTATATTTTTTAATAATATCATGGTTCATCTTGTCCCAGTATCTCAGTTTCATCAGAGAATTAGTCTTGTTCGGCGACAACAGCAGTTTGGAGAGTGAATCTTTATAACTTCAGCTGAAGTGATAAACAACTGAGCACCACATGCACTAATCAAAATATCTGAACCTGGTTACTTGCGAAGGTGACAGTATATTCTTTTTATAACATCTGTACAAAACTATCTACAGTATATCCACATAACTTTAGATTAATACATTAATACTTTTTGTAATCAGTAAAAAGTAAATGTTCCCTGCCAATGAAACAGTATCACATCTATAACAACTAAAGTGATATTAAAGTGCAATTTGTTTGTTCCATCATTTATGTTAATGTGGCATTATGTTGGCAGAATGACTCACCTGTGACCACAGAAATTGGATTATTCACGTTGGGCGTTGTCAGGACAGGATTTGAGGTAGATGTAGTTAAAGGCACTTCTAGCACAGAAAATAAGGAAGTCAGATAATAGTCAAGAGAAACTGTCTGTTAATCTGCTTTAAATCTGCTTTTAATGCTTTTATATAGATTTTCACATGTGAGCAAACACAATTATGGAGTAGCTGCACAATTAGTCACTTGTAGAAATGTGTTAAAATCACACATACGGGTACGAATGAGTACACAATGCATTCAGACAAATACACTCAAAATACGTGTGTGTTAGTCGTTAAGTCACCTGGTAATGCAGTAATGCTTCTCTGAACACGAGCCTTGTGTCCCACCCGTCGGTCTACCAGACACAAAAACATGCAACATTCAACATGCCACACGCTTTATGAACATGCACAACTACAGCATGTAATCAAGTGTTAAAGATGAAGACAGTGACATTAATAAGTGTGAGCTTGTCCATTCACCATCACAGGAAGAGCTACTAAATGACCAGTTACTAGTATTTGGGTTTTTCTTTACACAAACTGGATGATTCGACTGGATGACAAGTTATCCTTCCATAATCACGCTGATAAGATTTTAAGCAATCTGAAAATCAGAAAATCTGAAAATCTTTCTCAGTCCACATTTCTGAAACCCACATTACCCTTAATAGGTGGAGCAAGAACTCGTCCTTCTAATTTGCCTGCTTATTGCACAGCCTCTGTTAAATGACAAAAGCAATGCGGCCACAAGTACACCTGGCTCTGCTTTATCAATCTTAATCGCTCCTCTCCCACAGGTCACTGTCAAGGGACGTGAATGCCATCGAGAAGAACAACAAAGAAAAAAATGCAGTCAAACCGACTGAGTGTCGTTCATACAGCTGAAGTCATTAGACAAACGTTTTACACAGGGTTGCAGCTATTTATAGCAGCCAGTTCACTTATTGTGTATACCTGTATTGTGTATACCTGTAAATCTCCCGCTAAACTACCATCGTGGCGATACAGTATCTTAGTCATTATTAGTAAATGT
Organism: Channa argus; assembly: GCF_033026475.1. Classification (NCBI taxonomy): domain Eukaryota; kingdom Metazoa; phylum Chordata; class Actinopteri; order Anabantiformes; family Channidae; genus Channa; species Channa argus. The sequence continues at coordinate 17,152,996 of NC_090215.1, read as the reverse complement.
CAGAAGGATGGTCAGGACGCTGACACAGACTTTGCTTTTTATTTTACAATGACAGCTGTTTTTGCATGTCAGTCTCACCACATAAGAGGTTGGGGTCTCTCTGTGTGGCACTGGGACTGGTCACCCCCCAGTACTCGGAGTCCCAACCGACCACGGTGCCGTCCTCACAGAGCCCGTGGTCATCCAGGTCTGCCCACATGCGGAACAAGTAAAGTTCGATTACCCCGAGCTTGGCTCCTGGGGGGTGGTTTCTTTGGCAGCCCAGCCACAGGGACCTGGAGGGGGACATAGCCTTAGCGGCAACCGCTTTCTCTGCCACTATTTCCCAGTCAACCTGAAACATTTTACACAACTTGTGTTTGTAACATGACAAGCAAAACATTTTTTTAATCATGTAAATATTAATTCAATCCATTGAGCATAAAACTTAAAAATCTGCAGATTTTTTACTTCAGACCTGGCCAAAATGTGTCCTTGAGAATGTAAAAATAAATAATAAATTAACATTTACATAAAACAATTACCCAAATTGTTCACTATATTAAATCATTTTATACATTTTTTTCCAGAATTTAAAGATTGTAAGCTGTTGTAAAGCACTAAGCACTAAAGCTAAGCACTAAGCTAAACACAGCTAACGTGCTGCTTAATGTTCATCTCGTACATTCTTAGACTTTGTAGCGTGGTCAATAAATAGAGTAGTTTTACCTTTGATACTCTAAATACCTCTTGATCAAATAGTACTAATGCTAAACTACTTTTATCGTGTAGTAATATTACCTCCAGGCTAAAGGACTTGCTGTGTACATCCCTTCTGAGACACACCCTGTGCCAGTCTCTTGGGGACAACCGGAGAGGAAATCGGTGTCGGACCCTCAGCAGCCACACATACAGCGCCTCATCGTCTCCCTCCAGACCCAGCTCAGGCGTTGGAGCGTAGGCCGGACTGTAGGAGAAGGCCACCCAGGATCCAGGGACCACCACATACAGGTGGACACACACAGTCACCTGATAGAGCTGGGGCATGCTGACCCTGTCCCGCAGGGCCCAGTGGTCCTCACAGCCATTTAATACTGCCTTAGTGTCCCCTAGGAAATATCCGAGCACTGGAATGGGAAAAAAACTGTCACTTAACATATGTAATAGCCTCAGCCGGTGCGTCAGTAATATGAATGCTCCTTTTACACTATATGTGATGGTCCCTTATTTGTTGTGTGCATCAAATCAATCATGGGCTGCTAACAGCTAATTCTGCATACTGAAATAACATTTATTGGGTCTGATGCTCTTTCAGTCCACTCTGTCCTGAACAGCAGCAGACGCATATACATGTAAAGGGCAGGTAAAGGCATAATGACTTCACTTTTCCTGGCAACATCTGCCAGGGCTGAATGCAGGTCGGCTGTAAGTGTGGGATTTTAAATTAAAAAAAAAAAAAAAAAACCCTGTTCCTTGACTTACACTAAGTATATTCTCCTTCTTCCTTTTATGTAAATTACAGTAATTACCTGTGGGTGGAGCAGGTGCCAGCAGCAAAAGCCAGGAGACTAAAAGGAAATGATGTGTCCATCTCAATTGTCCTTTAAAGCCATGCATCCTCCTAAGAACAAAAGCTGTCATGAATTTATTAGAAAAGAAACAATTGCTCATCCTGGTGGTTTAATAGAGGTTTATTTGCTTTACTCACAGCTATGCCAAGTTCGTGTCAAGCTTCTTTTGGTCAGAACAGTAACTTATTTTTAGTGTTTGCCAACTTCCTTATCTCATACTTGTGTAAACGCCTTCCTTAATTGTACAGTCTGTGCTTGCTGGATGTGGATCTGATGAAAGCGGATCATTGTTCCAGTTGTGAGATGGCACAGAAATCCCTCTTTAGCTTGGAAACTAAAGCGATCTAATATTATCTGTGGCTTTGTCTGCACTAAGGGATTGACTTCAGGCCAAGGCAGGCTACAGCAGACTGAGTTACACCTGACTGTCGTCACACCTTTTCCAAGTCCAGTTTCCTTTGTAAAGTTATACAAAGATAAAGGATACAGTATACACGCTCCAAAAAAGGGATAGAAAACTGATGTGACACACTTTTTTACCCCGTTCATTTGTTTTTTCTTGGTAATCTGCTGCTCTTTCACTCTGCAGTTATCAAATCTGCACGTTATATGTTAGGTGATTTACCAATTTGCGGGCAGCACAACATGCTGACATCTCAATTTTCACATATTGTCTAGTAAGGCTTTGGCCAACGTGTAAGCAAACAGTTGCCTTTTTACACAGAGCACTGATCATATGAAAATGTTGCTGACTGCGGCTTTCGCAGCCATGACAAAACATTCAGGTCAAGCTGCAACACTTACTCTATGTTTGCAGCTGCCCAAGCAGACATGCAAAATTTGAACCGAGTATATTAAAAACACTTCCACGGAATCAGCACCAGGTCATTTTACAAATGTGCAGGTTTTATGCATTTAATCATATCAGTTCATTTCACCACATCATGTTTCTATGTCCATTCTCAAAATCTATTTTCTAAGGCAGTTATTATTATTTTTAGCATTTTTATTAGCTACATGTATGTGGACTCGGTTGTATTTTCTGTTCTTGCTACAATGTATTTTAAAACATAGCTTAACACTATAAGACCCTTTACGTAATATATATACGAGTACACACGTAGGCTATGTCTTATAGCACAGTAATACATAGCTGTATGAAGTTTTTAACTTTTCTTGGGGCATTAAACTGTATTTGTCAACAACTCTAACTTCACGTGGAGACACTTTCAGTAAATGGTTTATAACAGGCCCAACATTAACACTGCTGGTTTTATTAGTGTCACGGAGGGTCAGCAGGGCCACTGACCAGCAACTGTGTGCAGAAGTGGTAGAAGTACATAAACTCAATACTACAAGTAAAAGTACAAGTACCACAAGTATTAAGCAGATTTTCTAAATGTTACTACACTAAGAAAACAATGTATTTTAATCAATACTGGTTATGGTAATTATTTAAAAACTTGTACAGTAATTGGTAAAAAAAATAAAGGTGAAAGACGGAGCTGATTTGAACCACTTTATATCCTGACAGGCGGTTAGCCCACAGTGACACATCAGCATTTATTAGCTCATATCACGTTTATAAAAACCATGTCGTATTTTTTCTTATCAAAATCTACAGGTGGTATTAATGTTGCGGCAGATCTGTTATATTCCAGTTACCGTGGGGCTGCTTTAAATAAACGTAATAATAAATTACCTGCAGTAACTGTGCTATAAAAAGTCTTACTTCGTCAATAACATAAGGAGTAATAACTCATGTTGTCTTATTAATGATTTAGCAAATAAAGTGTTCAAGCTGTTCCCATAGCAATTTCCCAGTCCTTCCTTCTCCTGTGTACTATTGTAAATAAGCAAAACTTAATTATAACTAAGTACAACAGCTACAACTGTACATACAGTGTTTACTATATATATTATGTATTAACATGTCTTGTGTTGGCACCTCAGTAAAAATAGTAGGTCAGTGGTGATTTGGAAAATTAGGTGAGATTTGTATGAAAACACAGTTCCTTTAGTTTCACTCAGCTCCTATTTTAACCTCCAGCTCAATCCTGCACTTTAATTAACACAACCGCCGTCATTACCAAGCAGTTGAAGCAACGCGTGCGTATGTGGGCTGCATTTGTACACATTACTGTCTGTTGACTTTTCTGTAATACAGGGAGTGTCAGCAATTACTCAGAAGCTGATTTTAAAAATGTCGATGTGCCGGGTTTGCCAGTAAAAGCATGTGACACAAATGTTACATAGTTTAAATTATACACAGAGATATGACATAGATACAGTCAAGTCATTACTCTTTCTAGAACTGATCTATGTCCAACGGCCTTGAGAACATTGTCACCTTTCTGACCTTATTACAATACTTTTTGATGCTAAATAGATTTAGATGTAGTAAAAGCTGATTTATTATTCCTCATGTTCAATCAGAAACAAATACCATAAACACCTAACTATGAGGATGTGTTTATGATTATCACTTGTGTCACACCAGAAAAAAGAAACAAGTTATGAGTCCTTGTACGCCTACTGTTGATACAATACTTGTCTGTTCCCACACTCTGACTCTCTTTGAACTGAAAACACTGCACAGACATTTCAAGCGTTGGTTGTTAGTCTTATTCTTTCCCAATCCTCTATTGTCAGGGCCACTGTTTAGTGTGGTTGCAAAGATTAAAGCTCTTTGTTAGTGTCATCCACACCCTGTCACACAGTCACATGAAATATTCAAATAAAGAAAATGACTTACCTTCTGCTTTATAAAAGCATCCAGGGAGTCTGTTCCTGTTTATCTGTAAATATGGATGAATTCTACAGAGGAGGACACGTCCTTATCCCTCTAGTCGCACAGTTCACATGTGTCTCCATCATTCCCGCAGTCTTCTTTACCTGTCTTTCCAAAGTCCACAGTTCCCACCGTCGAAGTCTCTTCACAGCGTCTCTCAGTGTTTTTGCCTCTTGTCTTGTCAACGTCTCTTCTTCACTTGTCTCGGTCCTCGGTTAATCTTTTTTTGGTTGCTCCTGTATCCACCTGTCTATTACACAAGAGCATCTGCAGCGCGTGGAGGTGCGTTCAGGAAATCACAAATGTCTGAAATGTGAAATCTGCCTGCAGGGGACAGTCGACACACTCCCACAGAGAAGGAGGAGCAGAGAAGACAAATATAGAGGTAAACATACTTATCATACATGTCATAGCATATGACATAAACATATCGATATAGGATCTATCTGTATAGATATCTACATGTGACTATCGATCCAAAGCTTTTTAAAACATCAGAATGACTAGAGGGCAGCAGCTGGTAATACAGGATGCAGAGCCAGACAATTCCTGGACAGAGTATTAACTTTATCTGGTATGTGTGTGTGTGTGTGTGTGTGTGTGTGTGTGTGTGTGTGTGTGTGTGTGTGTGTGTGTGTGTGTGTGTGTGTGCTTGTGTATGCTTTGGTGTCTATGCCAGACCAGTAACATATGCCAAAAATGGGTAAAATTGTATACATTAGCAATGCTAAATTCAAGCTGACAAACCGGTTAAACATGTTTTATCTCTCTCTCTTTCTTTCTCTTTGTGTTGTACTTTCTCACACACACACTGATGGCAAGACAGTGAATCTGTAGAATGGCATCTGACGTTGAATGAACCAAAACAAGAACAGCCTCAGGGTAGAAGACACAGCTCTGCAAATCTCAGTACTTCTTAACCCTCCTCTACCATCGGTCTGTGTGTGTCTGTGTGTGTCTCAGTGCGTGAGGAGGCATCTGGATAATTAAAGTAGTCGAACACTGAACGCAAGAGGGCAACAAAGACCAAAGGGATATTTCTTTCCACTGTGTGGATCGAGTGTCAGCCTTTGTTCATTTTTACAGAGGGATAACACACAACAGATCAGTGGAGCAGAGCAGAGCGTGTCACTGCTCTCCTTCAGTGACACAGCACTTTTAGGTGGGCCGCTTGTCAGCGCGTCAGTTCATGCACTCGTATTCGGCATTTTTAGTTCCTCTGTTGCAGCGAATATGCCCTGAATTTTTTTCACTTGAAACCCCAGTGCCTGTCTGCATGACCGAGTGAAAACAATGAATGTGTGTGAACGGTTGTGCAGAGGAGCAGCGACAGAGAACGGATCATTCAAACTGAGCTCATCGTGGTACAGCCCAAAGCAGGGGTGGCTGGTCTGAATACGTCACAAAGTGTGTGTGTGTGTGTGTTTACAAATCACATTTAGTCTGAATAAATGAATGTAGGGGAGGTGGGTGGTTTTAACATTACCACTGCTGGTCCATGGGGGCGTGGTGCAACTCATTATGACCTCAAAAATAAACACATCGAAGAATCATCACCTTTCCACCTTTCACGTTTCAACATAAAACCTGAGGTGAGCACATGGCTGTGGACGGTGCACAACCCCTTGAACAACCCCACAACCACTTATATTTGAAAGAGTTCCAGTACAACCGCAGTCTGTGACTACTGAGTAGCTCCACTGGAGCAGCTGGGATCAAGGGCCTTGCTCAGGGGCAACTCAGTGGTGTTAATCAGAGATGTGCAAGCGCTGCTTTTTCCACTTTTCCCCAAAAGGTTTTATTCAAGACCACTGCAAGAGACTAAACTTTGCATCTCTAAGCATTGGGAAATCACTGACACCCTAAACTTGAATCCATTATTGGCAAAGAGAAAAGTACTGTGGTAGCTTTCCATAGTAGTTTTCGTTCAGTTCGTAGAACATGCAGCGGGCATTGCGCCAAAGAAAGAATCACGTTTTGCCCTGAAGTTGTGTAAGTAGCACATTTTGCAAAGCCCACAGTTTGTGCTAACTACAACTTGCATGTGCATGTGCACTGAAAAAAAAAACTGGCACCGCTCATGGGTGGGAAGCTGGTGAGGAATCATGTCCTTATCTCATTAATGTTTTTGGAGTCTGCAGAGAGTCTTAACAATACTTTTATTCAAGCAAGTGTCACAGAGGAGAATGGATTAACAATAGCAAACACTCCCACACGCAGGCCTTCAACTGCACAGATGAATTCAGAAATAAAAGCCAACAAGCTACTTTCCCGTTCAGGGAGAAGAATCGTAGGTGGCTGAAAGAGAACATCGCATTCATTCAAACCGATTTACAGCTCAGAATGACAAGAGCAGAAGCACTAGTTTAGGTGGTCTTATTTTCTGCTGAATGAATTAGCTCTCAAACTGTGATAATGGAGTAATGCTTTTAGCACTGTGGGAAATGTCATAATCACTCCAACCAGATAATTAGAATGTTTAAAAAAAAAAGGACATAAATCATTCATTTTGGTGCATAAATTTGTGAAATAGTAATATATCTTGGTCATGTCAGTTTCATTTATTTTTATATTTAATTACAGACTGTAGCTATAGCATACAGAGGCAATCGAGGAAACATTCTTCAGTTACAGGTATGTTTTCCCTTGGGGGTGTACAGATGATGTCATTGGTCCCTGTGGTTAGGTGTGTAGTAAAAACATAGATCAATTAAAAAGTGGCTGGATGTGAAGAGCTACAACTGTTGTAAACTGGAAAATATCTGATTTTATCTGCTCCCTGTTAGTATCAGTCAAGTCAGATCCACTCCTACTTGCTTGGGGCTAAATGTGGGCCGTATGTTTTGACAGAAAGACAAAATTGCACATGAAAAGGCAGCAGGCCCACGTCGGTTAATCTCACCCCCTGCCCCAGACGAGAGCGGACAGTCTGAAAGTCAAAGCATAAAATCTCCACTTGTGAAAGAGGTTAAATGTTTACTTGGAGAAATTCCATCAATTAATCAAAATTCTGTTAGAATAAAACACTTTTCATATTCGGTTTCACATTTTAGCTTTTCACGTACAAGTTCACGTTTGTCAAATAGACAAAACGAATTTGGATGAAGTCATTACATTTTCAAGACCTGTTTTCTTATAGCGAATTTAAAAAATATATTAAAATCTATTTGATGCATCAGTCTGCTTAACTAGCTAAAATGCATTGTTGACAATATTTAAGTTACACTTTCCATCTAAGTATGTGACCCATTGTTTTGCCCTTTAACAAACCATATTCATTTTCATTTTCAAATTTCAACATTTAAAAAGCCAAAACCACTTCAGACCACGTTTTCCCAATTTGACTTTATTTATCCAGCATTAAAGTAGAAACACTCGAGCCATACAGATGATTGCCTCATGTCATTGTAGCTGTATTTGTAGTGGACAGACAGCAGTAGCCAAACGATGTGATTGGATCTAAAGCAAATTTTGAAGACGTGAAAATTGTGGCTCTTCCTCTGTGATAATGTCACATCCATGCCTGACCTCAGCCTGCCCTCAACTCTAAATTCAGACGCCACACAGCACTAGTAACAACCAGGTAACCATGGATACTCCAGTGATTTATTTAATTATTTGCTCTTTTACTTCTACTTTCTTTTCTCTTGTCCTCACTCCTCAAGTTTTTTCATATCTTGTTTCCCTGACGCTCTCCTTTCCTGTTTTCACAAGAATCAGCATTCTTGCATGCAGCCTGCACAGCAGCAGCTCAGACCACAACAAACCTATTCCCATTTGTCAGTTACCATGCCAACCAACAGGACCAATAAATAGCATCATCCCGTGTTCAGACGGTGGTGATCTGGTCCACCACTCGGGTGCTGTCGTTCATTTCAACACTCTCCACTTCCTGTATCTGCCCCTCTTCTCCAGGTCCGTGACTCCGGCTCTTGGAGGGTGGCAGAAAAGTGAGGAGGGTGGGCAGAAATGCCAGCGTGTGAAGGGCCGAGCAGCCGGCCGTGAGGGCGAGGCAACGAAACAGTGTGTGTGTGAGGTTGGAGCGTACAGAGCCGACAGGCACCAGAGCGGCACTGTAGCAGATGAGTGTCTGTAGGGAGGGAACCCCGTGTCTCTCCAGTGCCACTCTCACCCAGCGAGTCCTGCTTTCACCCCGTCCCCCAGTGAAGCCGCAAAGGAGGGGGCCGCTGCAGTCTGCAGAGTGCCCCAGAGCTGAGATTAGACACAACACAGACATGCAGTCCAACTCCACTCCCCATAAGGTCATAAAGCCCAATACGCCAAACTGGACAGAGAGCAGGGTGAGGCCCAGCCACACGGACACCAGGGGCTCCACAACAGCCAGAGAGGACAAACCCAACAGGAAGAGCACCGCCAGCAGTGAGTGTCTGAGGGGGGAGCTGACCGCTGCAGCGTAGCGGTCCAAATACACAAAGGAGGGGTTAAAGATGAGGAAGCGAACTCGAGATGTCAGTGACAGGCGTCGCAGTGTGTCCAGCAGCACCGACATCTCTTCGCGCTTGTTTTCTGTTGTTTTGGCGACCAAGAAGATTCGAGATGCTGCCACATCAGGCTCCTCCCCCTGGCCACGCTCCGCAAATATGATGTCATCTGCGAAGTGGGCAAACTGCGGCTCGCGGAGAAAGGAGTGGCGGAGGGTGCGTGTGAAGTTTTCCCGCGGCTGGCTCGTGGACTGGTTGCGGTCTGTCAGGTAGTTCAGGTAAGCCTCCAGCCAGCTGATTCGCTGGAAGCCTTTGGCGTATTCCAGCAGGTCCCGCTGCACTGAGGCGTTCCAGTAGGGGGCGCTTTCATAGATGTAAAATCCTATGACAGGGGAATATGAGCTGAAGTAACGCTGCTGGGCACGAGTGTATAATACTGTCGCTGTATCCATGGCAACCAGTGCACTGGGGTCCGAACCCTGGGTCACCTGTTGAAAAAACACACAGATTTGTTACAGTGTGTTTGTGTAGCTACAGTACATTGTGTGATTGCATCTGGGTCCTCAAATGTGTGTTTATGCGTATTTTCCTCACCTGCAGGAAGCCCATCAGACCGAAGGAGATGTAAATCAGGTACAGCAGGACCACAAAAGGTTTTACGTAGGTGTTAGTAATCCAGTCGCCATAGCAATGCCTCACACATCCCAACAAAAGGTGAGAATCCTGAGGATGAGGGTCTGTGCTAGATGTGAAGTGTGTATGAGGGTGTGGATGTGTGGAGTTGGCCACATGGCTGTGTCCATCTATGTTAGCGTTGTTGGCAGTGTGTGTGTGTGTGTGTGCATGCGGATGAGTTAGGCTTGGATTTGGTGGGTGAGCGTGACTGTCGCCGACTGCATTGGGTGCGTTAGTCGTTTGAGTCTCGTCCTGGTAGCGTGTGTACATCAGACACCTGTACCAGGCTGGTTTGGAGTCCAGACGGTCTGGCTTTGGGACTCTCCGGCAGAAGCAGCCGTGTCTGTATCCAGTCTCTAAGTATCCTGTAAACACCAGACAGGAACTGTAGAAGGACAACATGTAAACGTAGCTGATGGTAATGGCCAGTGCGGCGGTACGGCAGAAGAGCCGGACTGCTTCCATGTTAGTGAGCGGCGAGGCAGCAAGGCCCAGGGTCATCAGGTGCAGCATGGTGGAGCCTGAAAACCGCAGCATAACATCCTCAAAGACGCTCGCCACACGCTCCTTCACGTGCTGGTCCTCGCGGGTTCGCCTCCATGATGACAGCATCTCAAAAGAGCCGAAAAGGCCGTGACCTGATGGGAAACACAAATAGGAAAAGCAGGATTTATGAATTATTTTCTATGAATTAATTTCATCCAGAAATTATGAATTGATCAATTAAACCTTTTATATATATATATATATATATATATATATATATATATATATATATATATATATATATATATATATAAAAGGTTTAATTGATCAATTCATAATTTCTGCCCTTCCTGACGCAACCCTCCCCTATTTCTACCGGGCTTGGGCGGGCACTGCGCAGCTGGGGGAGGGGAATGCGCTGTCCAGTGTCTTCGCCAGGGACACTTCGACATATAGTCGGGACCGGGGATTGAACCACTGACCCTGTGGCCGTTGGACCATACCAACTGATCCACAGCCACCCCTAACATTACCAGATGAAATATGAGTTGTCTTGCTTTTGAACAGTTCCATTTTGCATAATTTCACACCTCAACTCTGTTTGAACTGGGAATATGTGAAATGACAGATGAAAGACTGTGTGGAAATGCAGCTTTCTTGTGACTTGTAACACTGCCAGTGGAGAAATTGGACCAGTGGCTCAGCGGCAACAAGAGAACATGAAATGAATTTTTGAATACCATCTCCAAATTAAAAATATGAAGCTTAATTCCTCGATCGGTTTTAGCTGATACATACACAGGGATGTTCATTTGCACAGGATGGGACTATGTGCCGCATCCATCCACGTACACATTCTGCACATACACAAAAAATGTTTACATATGCGCAGCGGACAGGTTTTTAAAGGTTTCCCCTTCTGTGGTTGCCATGGCACCCGGGATTCAACCGTGACACACGTACCGGCTGCATTCCCCCTCCTCTCCCATCTCGAGTGACCTCAGCGCGGCAAAACACTTAACACCTAAAAGAGGCGTAACGTACCGACACTTAAGGCGCCGGTACGGCCGAGAAAGTCTGTGGAGATTGTGCGTGTGATCGAAAAACTTGCACAGTGCGGAAATAAGTTTTGTTATTTGTGTGTTAGGACTTTGAAGTCTTTACATGATCAGTTTAACCACATTCATACACAAAGACCCTTATACATGAAATCTACCCCAATCAACTGCAGCCACCTTGAAAAATAATTCCTGTGGTAAATGTCGTCTTACGCCTGGTTCTGTAAGCGAACTGAGAACGATGCCTTCGCTTATTCACATTCGAGAAAGATGAAACTTACAGATTTTCTCTACTCTGAACCTTTTTTCTTTTCTTTCACTGTAGTACTGCCACATCATTTTTGCTCTTCTCACACTTCCTCCCACCTTTTTCTGTCTGCCCACTTGCATTCTGAAAAATCCTCCGTCCCTCTGTGCTTGCCCGCCCTCCTTCGAACTAGAATTTCACTTTATTGTCTGCTAAGAGAATCCTGAACTCAGCCTCTATTTGGAGGGATACTGGATCAAACCCCACCCCTCTGTCTGGTCCTTTTTTTCTGTTCTGCTCTCTCTCAGTAGTTATTTTAAGCCTAACAGCAGCCTTTACTCCTCCACATTACAGAATAATTATAGTATAGACTGAGTGTGTGGTAATATAAACTGCATGTAAGTGTTTGCACATCATGTGCATTTTCGCTTTGCACCTAGTTTGTTCGTTTTTTTGAAGCATCTTAACTTTTTCTCTCTCTCTTCTTCTTTTTATTATATCGCTTTCCAAGCAAAAAAAAAAAAATTTAACACCTCATGCTGCTGCATAGTTACCATTGCAGAGGCATCCAATCATATTAAACTACTCTGGCTTCAATAGCAGACATTGTTGGTTAAACTGCTGATTGATTTTTCACTCCCGTGCACATAAATCTGTGAGATAAACAATTTTGATATTACTTGGGGAAACATTAATTTGCAAATCCACAGGGATACATTTGGGGGAAAGTTTTTTAAGTTTTCCCCCGAAGAAATTGCACCTGTGCAAACATGCAGTTTGTATATATTTGAATAAAGAATTCAAATAAGGAATTTTTGGCTAAAGCTTTCATTCAGGTCTAAAAAAAAAAACCCTGTTGAATGCACTTCCTTTGGCAAAGCTGATGTATTTCACATCAACCAGTGGTCAAAACCTCAACGGGACACCTTTAAGTCCTACGACAGACTGAAGGTAAATGTCTGCTTTCAAACACGAGGACTGAGCCCTTGTATTTGTTGCTGAATCCATTACAGACCAAATTTAACAAGCTGCTTTTTCAAAACTTTAGTCGCCCTAAGCGATTAGTTTAACAATTTTTCATAACTTGATAATCACCTTAATTATTTTTATAGCAAAATGCCGACCAGGTGTACAGAGGTGACATGTGCCTCTGAGCGCTGCACCTGCCTGCAGATGTGCATTTGGGTCCTACTTCTCTGAGCTCCAAACCTCATCTGTGACAGCAGGTGATAAAGCACTACATTAGGTCTGCTGGGTCCATGTCAAATCGTACCGAGCAGGAACAGGTTAGAGGCAGGTTGGCAAGAATGAAAGGCAACGAAAGCCCAGGGAACATGAAGAAGGCGGCGATCGGGCAATTCACAGGAGGAAAGAGGCTGCTGTATTAGCAGAGGAGCTTACAAAGGAAACGGGAACAGATGTGTAGGTTTAATAGACCCGTGGAGAAGTGGAAAAGGTCAGGTAGGGGACGGAGGGAGGGGGGAGGGGGGAGGGGGGGGGTAACACTGCAGGGGTTAGGTATTTAAATTGTTAGGCAGTCACCACTGATTTCTGACTAAGGTTTTTGACTATGTTTTGTTTGTGCCTGAACCCAACCAACCCTTAACTATACTTAAGCTGTGTCAGAGCAAACATTCATCTTATGAATCCTGTCTGAAAAACATCACTTGAAACACTTTTGGAAAGCAATTAAAAATGTTCCGCATTTGCCCCAGAATCGAGACAAACAACCCTACATCATAAACTTACGGTTTTAAAAGCGTTGATGTTAGTTTTCCTGTCAGAAAAAAAAAGTCTTATTAATGCCATCATCCTCCCCCTTAGCAAGTCAGCTTTGTCAGTCATGTTTGTCATCTCAGTCATTTTGATGAACCGTCTGCTCGGAAATCACATTAAGTCTGAAGCTGGCCCCCGCAAAACCCATCACAGGTACTGAAAGGGCAGACGTCAAAGTAATGGCAATGTTCACTGTGGCTCCCAGCTGCATTATCTGCGGTGTGTGTTAGCTTCACCTTTCTTTGATTTCTCTTAACTTTTGTGCAGCGTTACAACTTTGCTGTTATCAAAACCTTTACGTTCTGAGAAAAACAAATGACCCAAACTTTACTGAAAGGTCAGCTTCAGACATAAGGAGAACGACGAAGGCACGGACATAAACAATTATAAAGACCAAAAAGATCAAATATATCTGGTTTTAATTAGTTTTAAACCTACCAAGCATGACAAACGGGATGCCCAGATATGTGGAGTTGTACGTGGCTCCGGTCAGGTTTAATATCCCAGCAGCAGTGAGGCCTGACAGTGTGATTGACAGGAGAGCTAGCAGACCTAACCAGGGTTTGGATCTCACACAGTCCCTCATAGAGCAGCAGAGAATGGCTAATACGCCACAAACCCCCAAGCTGGCCAACAGGGGCCGTCGTGCCAGCACAGAAGAAAACTGGAAGTCTGTCCTCAGAGACGAGGAAGTAGAAGGGTAGAGCCCCAACTTAGGGTGCAAGGCTGAAAAGTGCTGTAACTCTGCACAGAAGGCCTTTTCCCATTGGCTAGCCACTCTGTCCATCAGGCTGCCTCGGGCTTGGAGGTAGTAGGTGAGCTGCAGTGCTCGGGCAGAACGGACGCCTTCCCCTTTCGCTCCTGTCCCGGGGCCTCGCACTGCACCGCTGGGACCCCAGCCCTGCACACCACCCAGCTGGTGGCCGATGTATGCGTGGCGCCCATCTGCCAGCTGCGTGATTGGGTACCGCAGGACTGGGATGGAGCGGTTGGAGATGCGAGCCGACTGGATCTCCTCCATGGCACGAATGATGTCGTCGACGATGCACACGTTCTTGTCATCAGGCAGACAGAGGTAGGAGAAGGAGTAGTTGAAGCTGTTGAAGCCTGTGGCCGGCACCGTCACCTGCATCTGGTAGATCTGCCTGTGGAGCTGTGTGCGGAGGAAACACACACACAAACAACAGAAAAGCCTATTAAATTAGTTTCCCAGTGGCTCAGTTCTGAATGGATGAACTCTGGCGAGAGCAAAAAAGTTCAAAGCATCAAAGTTTTGTCTATGCAGCACAAAAACAAACTGTGTCTCATTTGCCACAGATACTTCAAGTACTTTGACTTTCTAGCCATTTGTGTGAACAAGAAGGAGTCATGTTTGGGCGAGTGTGGTTGTGTGTGTGCGTGTGTGTGTGTGTGTTACTTGACAGCGTAACAATGGTGGTCTCTGAAATCTCCTCTGTTTCTATGGTGAGAGGACAACACTGCCAGCATCCACAGGGCTGGTTACTAAGCAACAGGCCCAAAGCTAGTCTCTATCAGAGCAACCCCCCCCCACCGCACCCCACCTCAAACCTATGCATTAACTCCACAGAGAAAGTGTGTGTTTGTGTAGGAATGTCCACTGAAAATTGATTTTTTTCTAAAGCTACTTCCTTGCACCACACTGTCCTCAGATTTGCTGTAAAGGACAGATAGTTCCTCCAGCAATATTTGCCACTTTTACTGCCAAATCATTCCCATCTGTCATTATTATTGATGGCAGCTTGCTGATGGTGCCTTAATATCAGTGCTTTTATAACAATATCAATTGCCAGTACACTTACATAAAGTATAGAATTTAAACCATATTAAAACATATAATCATCAGCTGCATGGAAATATTGGCCTTTTTAAGCCCCGGGTTTATAAAATATTGACGTACAAAAACAACCATGAATGTCTACACCAGGTTTTAAGGCAAACCATTAAACAGCTGTTGAGATATTTCACCTGCAGCCAGATTCACACCACACTGAGGTATTTCCACAGTGTCCTGCATAGACAGAAAAAAAAAAAGTATTGATTATAGAGGAGGAACCACTTGCCAATTTCTTCAGTGATGAAAACCCTAAATAGATTAGGATTCGATGCATCTAAATGGTGTGAATTCCAATTCTAAGTGAAAGTGGACTTCCTGTCTGCATTCTCCACTGCTGCTGCTGCTGCCTGCACGAAAACGCACTTTAGCACCGCGTGCAACAAGTTCAGACCCGTTCTCGAGGGGCTGCTGAGAGGCTTTCGGGAAAATGTGAGAACTGACAAATTGACAAGGCAGGCGAGAGCAATTGGAGACAGGAAAAAAAAGGAAAAGAAAAGAAAACAATTACAGATTCTTGAACCTGGCAGATAATATGAAACAGTGTAAGATTATGTAACTTATTTTTTTTCCCCCCCTTTTGCAGCACAAGCTGTTTCTCTCGCTGACAGTAAATGATGCACAGCCCAAACGCGTCTTACTGGGGAAGTTCTCTATGGACTAAAAGGCTGTGCGCTGCGAAAAGTGGGTCACAACAATCACATTTTAGAAGTAAACAGAGGACGGAGTTGGTGCTTCTGTTAGTCAGCAAGCTCTGGCGGAAACTTCCCAACTCCATGAAATCATTTGGCTAATAGCTCCAGGGGTGTAGAAGTGGCCTGACACTCCATAAATCCATGCAGGGGCACCCACATGGAGACGTCTCTCTGCTGCAGCCCATTAGTGATCAAAGTGCTCTGCCTCAAAACTGCAGGTTGACAAGGGTCGTTAGAAACAGCACCAGGTCGCTGCGTATTAATCCCGAATGCAGAGGCACACAGGGGAGCAATATTCTAATTATGGCTCCTATTACAATGTGCCTAAGTTGAAGGTTATTTTGAAGCGGCTCTGGTTTAACTGTGGCCGCTTATGAGGGTTTGTAGTTGCT